>NC_082727.1:60690007-61372864 GCF_030144855.1 Hypanus sabinus | reverse complement strand
GTGGCCTTATAAAGATTTTTAAAATCAAGAGAGACACAGATAAGCTGAATTATAACACCTTGTTCCTGTGTAGGAAAGTCTAAAAGTCGAGGGTATGGGTTTAAGAAGAGAAAGGAACGATTTAAAAGTTTTGAAACACAGAGGAAGTGGGTACAATCACAATGTTTAAAAGACACATAAACAGACAGATGGATAGGAAGGGGGATGTGAAGCAAATACAGCCAAATTGGACTGGCTCAGGTGGGCATCTTGGTTGACATGGACAAATTCAGCCAAAGACATGCTTCCATACTAGACAACCCTATCTATTATCAAGGACATCCACCACCCAGGCTATGCTTACTTCTCACTGCTGCCATCAGGATGAAGGTACGGGAGCCTCAGGGCATACATCACTAGTTCAGGAACACCTCAACCATCAGGCTCTTAAATCAAAGGGGATAAATTCACTTAATTCTTTCCTTTTCCTTTTATATTTGCAGTTTGTTATGGTTTGCACAACTGGCTGAATCCCACAGTGATCCCATCTTTCATTGATTCTGTTATGGTTATTACTCTATCATTGACTTATTGAGTATGTCCCCAAGAAAATGAATCTCAGGGTTGTATATGGTGACATAGGTGTACTTTGATATTAAATAATTTATTTTACTTTTGCAAGACTAATCTGAGTCATAATTTTATCATATCTCTCCACAACAAAGATTAGTGGATTAATTGGACCACGTGGATGTAAAAGTGCAAGATCGATTGCCTTATCCTTCTCTGTAACTATTACCGAACCGCACCTTGGATGATCCCACGCCCGACTACGAAAGGAAGAGAGTGGAGGCTAGCAACCCCATCTCGTAAATACACAGAGCCATACAAAAGCCAACAGAAGCTCCAAAGATGTCATCCCTGGGAGAAGAAGGATGTTCGATGGGTTACACTTTTAAAAGACAGAAAGACTGAACCAGGACAGAGGACTCTGGCAAGTTGCTGTTAGTGGCCAATGTCCCAGTTGGGATGATGAGGTTTAAGAAGAAGAAGAAGAAGAAGAAGAAGAAGAACTTTATTTAACTTTTTAATTTGCTTAAGTAAAGGAATAAGATTTGGAAATACACTGCCCTCTTTTTTTAAGCTTACTGGAGGAAGCTCTTGTTGCAAACTTATGTCTACATTATATGATAAATGCAAATCACAGAAAAATATCCCACACGTTGGGGACACAGGAAATAGAAAAAAAATCAATGATTTGGTTCACCAACCAGATGGAAAATATATAATCAAATTGAAAAGGCATTATTGGTGAAATATAACAGTACAGAATGCTTGTGAAATCAAGTGACAAGATTTTGCCTCAAAGACAACAGCCTAACCTAATTTGACAGATAATGCTGCTGATGAATGTGCGAGGAAGCCCATAATACAATTTTCTGAAGAATAATGTTCCTTAATACTTTAAAAGTTTTTCAGAAGTAGTACATTTACTCACAAACAAGATGATGTCATATTAATACATACATTTCCAATGCAAAAGTTTTAGGCACATATATATCACTAGGATGCCTAAGAAAAACAAATTTCATGATATGCGAGTGATGATAAACCTGATTCTGATATGGGTCTTTA
This sequence comes from Hypanus sabinus, assembly GCF_030144855.1. Classification (NCBI taxonomy): domain Eukaryota; kingdom Metazoa; phylum Chordata; class Chondrichthyes; order Myliobatiformes; family Dasyatidae; genus Hypanus; species Hypanus sabinus. The sequence continues at coordinate 61,371,250 of NC_082727.1, read as the reverse complement.
TTGTGGACTGAGAGTGGGAAGGGGCAGGGAGAGGGGAATCATGGTTGGGAAAAGAGAGCGCACCAGAGAGACTTTCTGTAGTGACCAACAAAGCAATTGTTTGCATCAAATGATCTTGCCTGGCATCTCAAGGCTGGGTGTGTCTGCACCTGCACCATTCACTGCCCTAGGCACTCCTCCTCTGCTACCTATCCCAGAGCCCTCCTATGGTGCTCCACACTCACTATTCCCATGACATATGGGTTAGTGGGTTAATTGGTCACATGGGTGTAATTGGATTATGAAGGCTCTCACAGTCCAAAGACGTACCAGTTAGAAAGTTAATTGGTCATTGTAAATTGTTCTGTCTTTAGGCTCGGGTTAAGGTGGGTTGGTGGGTAGTAAGGGTCAGCATTGCCTATTCTGCACTATATCTCAATAAATGAACGAGCAATTGAATGAATAAATAATCTATGATCTTTCATCATTATAGTGTTTAAATTCTGGAACTCACTAAATAACACAGAGAACAACACACACAAAATACTGGTGGAACACAGCAGGCCAGGCAGCATCTATAGGGAGAAGCGCTGTTAACGTTTCGGGCCGAGACCCTTCGTCAGGACACAGAATATCTTCACCAAAGTGACAGCAGACGGTAGATCGTAACTGGCTCCTCGAGGGCAGTTAGGGATGGACAGAGGAAGCCAGCCTTATCTGCAACTCTCATGTCCCATAAACAAACAAACAAGGATATTTTAACCCAGGCGACCTTCAGCAGAACATCTCACGGTGACCACAGTTCATGAGATCAGTGTGTTTGTTCACAGCAGGATAGTTTATTTATCACTGCACATTAGTAAAAAATCATTTTGTGCAACAAAAACAACATTTTACTTTTGACAGCTGACTCATTTGTCCGAAATTTGGACTGTGTGTCCCAGTAGTGCGTGATCACATAAAGTATGGAAATCTTAACAAAGTGTCTAGCTTGGCTTAAAGCTTAAAATTTTTCACGCAGGTATCTATGTGCAACTTACACATACAAGTGACACTTCATACAATAACTGCTAAAAACAGAAATGGTAATTATTAAATGTCCAGAAAAAGTTACATGACAGAGGCAGGTATGAATCTGAGAATCAGGCAAATTCTGATGAAGTTTATTTTGCTAAACACATATCCATACTATTCAAAAGACTGATTTGTTCCCCTGTAAAACACCATACAAAATGATATCAAATACTAGCCAAGTGTTCGCCAATGAAAGGATGATCGTACCTTCCAAAAAAACCCACTTATTGTTAAATTTGATCATCATTATGTACCATGTTGTATGACACAGGGGATCATGGTCTATCAATGACCATGATTATTCCTGGCAAATTTTTCTAAAGAAGTGTTTTGCCATGGCCTTCTTCTGGGCAGTGTCTTTACAAGAGGGGTGACCCCAGCCATTATCAATAATCTTCAGAGATTGTCTGCCTGGCATCAGTGGTCGCATAACCAGGACTTGTGATGTGCACCAGCTGCTCATACGACCGGTCCACCACCTGCTCCCATGGCTTCATGTGGCCCTGATCCGGGGGAGGGCTAAGCAGATGCTACACCTTGCCCGAGGGTGGCCTACTCATTAGTGGAGGGAAGGAGCACCTTACACCTCCTTTGGTAGAGACATATCTCCACCTTGCCACCCTTTGATCTCAACAATTTCTCTAAAACAAGCACCACACCTCTGTAAGCTCTTTACCTCAACACTCAGCTCCCCCATTGTTTCCACTCTTTCTGAACTCATCTCAATTAAACCAATACTCCTTTATTTTTAACCACACTTCTCAAAGTCTTAATTAGTGTCCATGTTCTTTGCATCTCGGTAAAAGACTGGTGTTTTTTTCTATCTTCCAGCAAGTTAAACCCTATACCACTGCAGACGGATGATAGGTTGGAGATGCATCTCTAGGTTGGAGGGCACTTCTTCCCTCCGCTAGCATGTAGGTAGGTCATCCTTGGGCAAGGTGGAGCACCAGTTAGGGTCACATGAAGCCATGCGAGCAGGTGGTGCATGTCATGTCCTGGATATGTGACCACTGACACCAGGCAGACAATCTCTGAGGAGTATTGATAATGGCAGGGGTCACCTGTCTTATAAAGACTGCCCAGAAGAAGGCAACGGCAAATCACTCCTGTCATTCGACAAGGCACATAATGATGATGATGATGACGACCACTGTAGTTCAAATACTCCATTAAGAATTATAGCTTGAAAAGTAAAATTCGGCAACTATCTCCAAGTTTCTTGAGATAAGCTCTAATTTAGTATTAATTTGGAAAAATATCCCTCGAAGCACTTAATGTAGTAGAGATGGAAAAGTGGACAGAGAGGAATAAAAAGTGAGAGTATAAGCATAATAAAGCAAATTTTCAGGTTGTTTATTTCCCTTCATAGTGTCAATGTGCTGAGACACATTGTTGTTTCTAAGTATGCAGACTTCCTAAAACAAAGAGATTATTTAATGACCAACCTGCCTTTATTCATGTTCTGCATTATTAATCACACTTGCTTTATTTATTGCTTGCTTTGTTTCCTTTTTGCATTGCCCACTGCAATTACATACAGAAGAGGCAGAAATAAACGAAAGCAAGTGTTTCTTCGGATCACTCCCAAACTAGTGGAATTTGCAATTACACAGACAAAAGACATATCCTCCCCCTAAGCATACCCTGTATACAAGGTGCTGGGGCTGTTTGGCGGGGGAGGGGGGAATCACACTGTGCACGAACAAGTCAAGCCTGGGGCCAACAGCTGGTTCCAAGACAACAATGTAGCCGCAGTCGCAACATATAATGCCTACTCTCCCCACCCCAGAAGAATTGGACCATCAAAGTGGGGAAGGAAAGCTGGAGGGGAGGAGACAGCTCAATTATCGCAAGGCCTGTACCTGATAAAGCTTTAGAAATAAATCGAAACAAAGCAAAAGATGCAATGTTAAGGAAATACATGAAGTATTGTTATGCCAGGTCCCTAGGCCCGGTGTGAATCCCGCGGAAAAGTGAAGGGGAGGGCAGGGCTCGGCAGGTCTGGCCGGGACTCACCGCCTCCACCGCCTGCTGCAGGATGTTGGTGAATTTGGTGAACATCTTGGCCTTGGACTCGCGGATCTCCCGGCGGAATTTCTCCTTGGATTCCTCAATCTTCTTCCTGGTTCGATCCAGCCTGACAGTTCATACGGCCTCGACTCACAACACAGTAAAACAGTAATGTAGAACACGGAAAAGAAATCAGATGACGGACCACAGACGCAGACAGTAAACACTTTGGACGGCCCTTGTGAGCACACAACCGACACGGTGGCAGTGCGCTCTCTGACTGCTGGTTCCAGCTGCGCCGTGGTCCTCCCGCCGCCAGGGGCGTGGCAGCAGCGAGGGCCTCCCGTCACCGAGGGCGCAGAATGCAGGCAGTGGTCATCCTGGCACTAGAGGGCGCAGGATGAAACCGCCAGCCTGACACAATGATCATCCTGCAGCCAGGGGGTAGTAAAGAGCATCCCCCAGGCGGGGCCAATTGAAAGTCCTGGTCTCTGAATAGCGGTGGGTGGGTCTTAAAGGCACAGCATTGCTTAACAAACTCTACCAGCCATTAAAAAGGATCATTTGTTTTATCACAGAAATAAGTTATTCCACAGTACTTTGCAATTTTCAAAAATTAAAGTAAGGTTCTGTGATTGGAAAAGTGGCACCTTAGACTCTTGTAGCTCATAAAGCAACATTTTTTAGTCACCTACTTTTGATAAATACACTTTTCTATTGCAATATTTCCCTGTCTCTTGCATCAGTTATTTCATGTCAGTATTTCCAAAATGTCCTCAGGTTCAAAGTAAATTTATTACCACAGTACAAATATGTCATCATATACAGCCCTGAAATTCATTTTCCTGTGCGCATACTCAGCAAATCTATAGAATAATAATTATAATGGGATCAATGAAAGATCAACCAGAGTGCAGAAGACAAAAAACTGCAGATATAAATATAAATAAACAGCAATAAATAATGAAAACATGAGATAATGAAAGAAAGAGTCCTTAAAGTGAGATCACTAGTTATTGGAACATTTCAATGATGGGGCAAGTGAGTGTGGCCATTCTATTTTGTTCAAGAGCCTGATGGTTGAAGGGTAGAGACTGTTCTTAAACCTGGTGGTGCGACTCCTGAGGCTCCCATGAGGCGGCGCGGCACGGCAGCAGCGGCCTTTCAGACCTGGTGTTACTTTAATTAAATTTTCTAGTTTAAGTTTGATACACAATTTTCCATTAGGGCACACGGATAACAGAGTGACTATCTACCATCGCCAGACACTACTACAATACAGAGATCATCCAAAAACAAACCTCCACAAAGATCTGCTGGCTGAATTACGCGATGTCGGCTTGCTGAGGGGAACGGGCCTTGCCTGATACTGGTAGCCGGAGATCGAGACATCGTAAGTGGTGTGTGAGGAAGCAGAAGCGAGGCAAGCGGGCAAGGGTACGTGCCAGGCAAAAAGCAAACCCTAGCCGGCGGGTTCTCCCGTCCATTCTGCTCTCCAATGTCCGCTCCCTGGACAATAAAATGGACTACATCCGACTCCAACGTAATACTCGGCGGGAGTACAGAGTTTGCTCCGCGTTTGTCTTCACAGAGACATGGCTCACTGATGGGATTTCGGACGCTGCCATCCAACTAGACGGGCTCGTTCGGACAGAGATGCAGCTGTCTCCGGTAAGACCCGCTGTGCTGGTGTGTGTATTTACATCGACACGGAATGGTGTAAGAGCTCTGTGCTGGTTTCCAGACAGTGCCCATCGTTAGTGGAGTTTGTGGCAGTTCGATGCAGACCATTTTATTTGCCATGGGAATTCACCTCTGTCCTTATATTCGGTGTCTACATTCCCCCCAGCGCTAATGCTAAGGAGGCGCTCTGTGAACTGTACGGGGCTATTAGCGAACTGCAGAACGCACATCCTGATGGCCTGTTTATTGTTGCCGGTGATTTTAACCACGCGAACCTTAAATCAGTGCTCCCCAAATTCAATCAGTATGTGGACTTTGCAAAAAGGGGGGAGAACGCATTGGACCTAGTTTATACAAACATCCCCAGTGCGTACCGGGCAGAGCCCCGCCCTCACCTCGGATACTCAGACCACATCTCTGTTATGCTAATCCCAGCATACAGACCGCTCGTCAGGTGCTCCAGACCAGTTCAGCAGCAGGTGAAGACCTGGCCAGCAGGAGCCATCTGCTCTTCAAGACTGCTTTGAGTACACTGACTGGCACATGTTCAGGGAGGCTGCAACCGATGGCGACTCTACCAACTTAGAGGAGTACACAGCATCAGTGACCAGCTACATCAGCAAGTGCATTAATGATATTGCTCTGTCCAAGACCATCACTACACACGCTAACCAGAAGCCATGGATGACCGCAGAGGTGTGTGCACTGCTGAGGACCCGTGACTCTGCCCTCAGAGCAGATGACAAGGCAGCCCTAACAACAGCAAGGGCCAAACTGTCCTAGGCCATCAGAGGGGCAAAGCATGCATACACCCAGCGAATCCACAGCCACTCAAACCATATCATCAAGTTCGCCGATGACACGACCATGGTGGGTCCCATCAGCAAGAATAACAAGTCGGCTTACAGAGAGGAGGTGCAGCAGCTAACAGACTGGTGCAGAGCCAACAACCTGTCTCTGAATGTGAACAAAACAAAAAAGATGGTTGTTGACCTCAGGAGGGCACGGAGTGACCACTCTCCGCTGAACATCAAAGGCTCCTCGGTAGAGATCATTAAGAGCACCAAATTTCTTGGTGTTCACCTGTTTTTTTTTCCCTCTGTGCTTTTTTTTACATAGTTCAGTCTAGTTTTTGTACTGTGTCATGTAACACCACGGTCCTGAAAAACATTGTCTCATCTTTACTATGCACTGTACCAGCAGTTATGGTCGAAGTGACAATAAAAGTGACTGGACTTGACTATATCTTCTTTCTGATGGCAGCAGTGAGAAGAGAGCTTGATCTGAATAGTGGGGACATCCACCACGGATTCCCCAATACCATCACCTGTGGAGGAAAGAAGATCGTCAATGATTCAGGTCAAGACCTTGCCTTGAGACCTGGAACATTGTTCTTTGCTCAACCTGCTCAATTTCTCCAGCAGTCCGGTACCTTTTGCTTCAGACTCAGTCATTCATCACACGTCCATCAAAGCAGACAGCCAAAGGCTTGCTTGCGTTAACAAAGGGTGTCTCCACAAGCATTGCCACACCTTCCGGCGCTGACAGAACATGCCCACAATGTCCAGCAGAACAAGACACACAACAATAACACCAACAACGACAGCAGCAAAGCAAGCCTCCTTCCCAACCGCCCACCCCCTCACTCACACACACCGTCCCAGGACAGGCTGACTTTGGGCCTTTGACGTCCGGTCCCTGTTACAATGAAGGAAAAACCCGGAGACAGCGACAGAATGTTTACCACGTCCAGTGCAGCCGGGTAGATTTGCTTGACTGATAGTCACCCGGAAACAATGAACAGCTTCACACACACACAGGGTTATAGGTCAAATGTTAATTGATAGATGGACAGGTACATGAAATCGTCCAATCACGTGATGACACATGACATCACCTGGTGGATAGGACACTTCTCCACCCGTAAGCTCTTAGCTTGATAATATTCCACTGGTTTCTGATCCGTTCTGATCGGCGTAATCCTGAAGCCCCGGAATCGAGTGTTGGTCCGGATTCAGTGCTCTCATCTGGGGATTCTGCTTCAATAGATTGCCGTGCTAACCGATTTTGTTCACCGGCTCGTTCTGAAATGAGGAATTCATTTGGCCATAACCTGATGTACATGTCCGCGGCATACACTACCATCCTCAAGTGCTGAAGTAACTCGTCGGCCCTTTTTCACCACAACTTCTCCTCTCATCCACCTGTGGTGAACTATGTGCCTGTCTGGACATGCCCCCTTCTGACTGTTCCTGTGGCTCCTCCCACAGGCCCCTGTATAAAGGCGATCGGGGTCTGATCCTCTGCCTCATTCTCCAGGATGTAGTATGATGGTCACTCACTGCTGGTTCCTTCTTCAGTCAATAAAAGCCGATATCTCGCCTTACGTCTCAGAGTGAGTTATTGATGGTGCATCAATTTTATTGACTGGAAGTTTTAAAACATGGAAACCGTTTTACGTCCGGAAAGGTTGGATTTGGACCCTCAAGACCCTGAAGCAGCTCTTGCTTTTGAACTCTGGCTTGCATGCTTCCACTCATACTTGGCGGAGCTTCGTGCGACTGACCCTGCCGTTATGTACAGAATTCTCCTCTCGAGGGTCACCCCAAAAGTTTATTCCATTATCCGGGACCTGCCGACCTACGATGGGGCACTGGACGCCCTCAAAAGACAGTACCTGCGGCCGGTGAACACCGTCTACGCAAGACATCGTTTAGCTACCCAGCGACAGTGGCCTGGCGAATCGTGCGCTGAGTTTCTCCGAGCACTACAGACACTCGTCCGAGCTTGTGACTGCAAGACGCTCATGGCAGAACAACATGCGGAGCTGCTTGTACGAGGCACCTTTGTGACGGGACTGAGGTCAATGTACGTGCGCCAGCGGCTGCTGGAAAAAGCCGATCTTACCTTAAGCTCGGCGATCGAGATGGCCAACGCTCTAGAAGCTGCGCTGCACAAGGCTGACGCTGTCCAGTCGCGCGGTTCCCCGCCAGTTCCGTGGACACCTCAGACCCCGCCACCGCCGGCTCCCGCGAGCGAATTTGCCACTGCCAGTCGCGATTCCACAAGCTCCCCGAACCTGACCACGGCGGTGGCCCGTCAGAAGCCTGTGCTTTGTTATTTCTGCGGCCTCAAAAAGCACCCCCAAAAACGCTGTCCAGCGCGAGAAGCGACCTGCTCCAGCTGCGGAAAGCGGGGCCATTTTGCCAAGGTCTGTAAGTCTAAACCACGAGCGGAGTGCAGCGCTGTGGGTGAGATGTGGGGCCCGCCATCTTGCATGCCCGGATACGGGTGGCCATCTTTGTCTGCGTCAGCATGCCCCGCCCCCGACCCTCCGATGCTTACCGGGTCTCTGGCCACTGTAACTCTCGACCAAAGTGCCCCACACCAGCTTGCAAGGTCAATGATGGACATCCTGGTGGAGGGGCACAGGACTAGATGCCTGTTTGACACAGGCAGCACTAAGAGTTTTATTCACCCGGACACAGTGCAACGCTGCGGACTCGCAACATGGCCAGTAAGTCAAAAGATCCAGTTGGCTTCTGGGTCACATTCCACAGACATCCGGGCGGGTTGTGTAGCGACTTTGGTGGTGCAAGGCACAGAATATCGGAACTTTGAGCTGCTGGTCATGCCTAATCTGTGCGCACCTGTGCTATTGGGGCTGGACTTCCAGAGCCATCTCGAAAGTGTGACTATGGTATATGACGGGCCCCTCCCACCACTCACTGTCCGGAATCCTCAGTTCTGTGGGACTTCATCACTACTGACCACACACACACAGCGACACACACATCCCATCCAACACGACAGCTGCGCTACCAACACCACTTGCAGTCTCTCCACTCTCAAGGTCCCTCCCCCACTGCTGTTCGCCAACCTGACCCCGACTGTAAACCTGTGGCAACTAAAAGCAGGAGGTACAGTGCGGGGGACAGGGCCTTCATTCAGTCAGAGGTGCACCGGCTGCTCAGGGAGGGGATCATTGAGCCAAGCACAAGCCCCTGGAGGGCCCAGGTGGTCGGATGGCGGCCCCCCCCCCCCCCCCCCACGAACTCCTATTCTCTTTTCCCAGGAAGTCTGTCACTGGGACCGCTCTACCAGTTTGGCTGATGTCCCCAGGGCCAGTGCTGCTCCGGAAACACGTGAGGAGCAATAAATACTCCCCGCTGGTCAAGAGAGTTCACCTTCTGCATGCGAACCCCCAGTATGCTTACGTGGTCTTACCTGATGGGCGGGAGGACACGGTCTCCATCCGCGACCTGGCACCCGCAGGTGCAGCAGACCACTACCCTGAAGACTCTCCGGTAACTATGAACCCTGTACCTGAGGTGACACCGCGCACACCGAGCCCTACACAGACTCCTCATGACACTTCTATACCAGGTGCCTCGCACATGCATGAGCTGGAACCAGCACAACCTCCGTCTCCGGTGCAATCACCAATGTCGCTGGCATCGGTGCAATCACAGCCAGTGCTACGTAGATCGCAGCGACAGATTCGACCACCTGATAGACTTGACCTGTAAGAAACTTCGCCACATGGGGACTCTTTTAAACAAAGGGGGGGGTGAATGTGGTGAACTATGTGCCTGTCTGGACACGCCCCCTTCTGACTGCTCCTGTGGCTCCTCCCACAGGCCCCTGTATAAAGGCGATCGAGGTCTGATCCTCTGCCTCATTCTCCAGGATGTAGTATGATGGTCACTCACTGCTGGTTCCTTCTTCAGTCAATAAAAGCCGATATCTCGCCTTACGTCTCAGAGTGAGTTATTGATGGTGCATCACCACCTTCTGCTCCCAGGGTTCAGGTGAACGTAAACTGGATCTCCCAACTCAAAATGCGATGTTCCGTATTTGAATCGTACTGCACTTCCATTGTCTTTGGTCTGTCTCTTGCTTGGGCCTCCAGCTCTGGGTGTAATAAATCCAATCGGGAAGGCCCATCTACAGTTCGGAGGGAAAGCTGTGGTAGTTTGTGGGGTTATTCAATACCCAAACAAAAGCCAGTTGATCCTGGTGCACACATCCCCATTCAACTTTTGTATCCTTTGCCTGACCGTCTGAACAGCTCTTTCAGCCATATCGTTTGATGATGGGTTGCAGTTGAAATCCATTGTTTTGTGAAAATTGTTTGATTTTCTGACTTGTAAATGCGGGACCATTATCACAGACCACAGTATTGGGGATTTCATGCATATAAAATAGGGTGCATAAAATGTTTATTGTTTTGACAACTACCAATAGCATGTGACCATCCATTGGACCTGTGCAGTCAACGTGTAGATGTCTCCAGGGTTTAGTGGGCCAATGCCATGGAACCATAGGTACAGGAGCATTTAAAGGTCAAGACTGCTGGCATGGGTCGCATGCCAGAACAATGTGCTCAATGTCTTCATTAATTTTCGGCCACCAAATGTAATTCCGGGCCAGTGCCTTCATATGTGATTTTCCCAGATGTAACCCTTCAGGATAGGGGACTGTAATCGTGTAGGAATTACAATACGAGTTCCCTGTGGTAGACAACCTTCATAGATGCAAAGCCTTTTTTTGATGCTTGGCAGAGGGTAGCACAGTTTCCGGCACATTAGTTGGCCACCCATCTTCTACATGCCTCTTTGCTTGTGCCAATGTTACATTTTGCTCAGTTTCTTTTACCTGAGAAGCAGTGATCACAGATTTCTTGACCTAGTCCATCAGTACTACCAGTTCTCCAGGAAGTTCTGATTTATGAGATATTCCAGTAACAGCAGGCGACTTAAGGCTTCTGCGGTTTTGTTGTTTCTACCGGGAATATAAGATATCATGTACTGGTGAGCGGACAGATATAGGGCCCACCGTTTCATCCTCAGTGACGCCATTGGCAGCACGGCTTTGCTCTCACCAAGCAATCCCACCAACAGCTTGAGGACCATATGAATCTCCAAATGTGGTCATACAGGTCATGGTGAAAACGCATGACCCAAAAACTGCCAAGGCTTCCTTGTCAAACCGTGTGTAGTTTCGTTTGCCCGGGTTAAGGGTGTGTGACGTGAAAGCGACAGGCTTTTCATCACCATCCACATTCTTCTGGGTTAGCACCGCACCAACACCAGCTGGGGAGGCATCACAGTAGAAAGCTATCAGCGCCCCAGGTCTGAAGTGTGTTCATGCTCGGGATTGAGTCAGCATTTGTTTGGCCACCTCGAACCTTTCTTCAATAGATCGTTAAGCACAGCAAAAGTTTGGATCTGACGAAACACATCTGGCATAATGGTTGAATGTACCCTGAGAGGAGTGAAGATCCTTCCCCTATTGTCCTGTTTATTATTTATTGTACTGCCTGCACTGTTTTTGTGCACTTTACGCAGTCCTGGGTAGGTCTGTGGTCTAGCGTAGCTTTCTCTGTGTTGTTTTTTTACGTAGTTCAGTCTAGTTTTTTGTACTGTGTCATGAAAAATGTCGTCTCATTTTTACTATGTACTGTGCCAGCAGTTATGGTCGAAATGACAATAAAAGTGACTGGACTTGGTCATGGATATTCCTTGGTACTGGGGCTTCAAAAATGGGGCAAAGCTTTTCTTTGATTGGATGTATACCTTTGGAATCCAAGCGAAAACGCAGATCTTCTACACAATTTGCCAATTCAATCACAGACCAAGTTGCATCTGTTGGGAGAAATTTTATCAAGATTATTCTAGGATTGACCCAGTAAGCAGAATATCATCTGTACTGAGCAGGTCTTAATGTAAGATTTGATGAGATGTTGGAATATTGCCAAATCTGAATTTATGCCAAATGGGAGCGTCATATACTGGACTCTTTGACTCTCTTTGGCTCTCTGACTGTTCTTCTAGCTCAGGCTGTTGGTATGCATGTGCAAGGTCAAGTTTAGTGAAGAATTTTCCACCTCCTAGTGTCGCGTAGATGTCTTCTATCCTTGGAATTGGGTATATCTTGATGGGTAGGCTTAAATTTACTGTGATCTTGTAGTTTCCACATATTTGCATGCTTCCATCACTCTTGACTACTGGCACATTAGGGGTTGCCAGTGTGAAAATCTCACTGGTTCAATAATCCTGGTTTCTTGTTATCACGTAAGCTCTGCTACAACTTTGGGGTGAAGCATATATGGCAGGGATCGTGCTATCAAGAACTTTGGTTTGGTTGTGCCTGATTCTGGAAGATGTACTTTGGTATCCGTAAGCTTACTCTCATTGGGATTGCTGAAAGGAAGCTAATATTGCTTGAGTAAGCTCTCGACCGACAAGTCAGTTTTCATCGGATGCACACGTAGGACATGCACTTGTTGCAGCCAATCGTGCTCAAGTTCACTCCTTCTCCCTTAGTGATATGCATTGGTAGTTGGTGCGAATGGTTTTCATGCTGAAGAAAAGTAGAGCCCTGCCACAACCAAGCAGCTGGAACTGCTCCCCTCTGTAGGCCTTCAGTCTGTAATGCAGGGGCATAGGTGTTAGCAGAGAGTCAGGGCTAAGCATATCTACCTGTGTCTTTTCACTACAGTGAGTAACAGTACACCCAGTGTCGAGTTCAAAGGGAATGGGTCTGCTGTTAATCCTTAAAACCATTCATATAGGGGGAACTGGCCTAGACCATCTGAGTGCATTCCAAACCGCTCCGTAACTACGCATTGTGCTGCTGTGGAACGTTCTGCTTTGAATGAAGGCCAAAATCAGCAAACTCTTACCAAGTGCTCTTTTGTTTGGCAAGTACGACAGATAGAGTTTCAGTGTCGACAGTCAGTAGACTTCAGGTGAAATTAACTGCAACGGTAATATCAGAACCCCGGAGTATAATTCACTTTTTAAGACCATAAGACCACAAGACATCGGAGTAGAATTAGGCCATTTAGCCCTTTGACTCCGGTCCTGAAGGCTGATCCTGAATCCCATTCAACCCCATACAGATGCCCTCTCATCATAGTCCTCGATGCCCTGACCAATCAAGTATCTATTAGATTCTGCTTTGAATATACCCATGGACTTAGCTTTATACACAGTCTGTGGCAGAGCATTCCACAGATTCACCACTCTTTGGCAAAAAAAAACTCCTCCTTACTTCTGTCCTAAGAGGTTGCCCCTCAGTTTTGAGGCTGTGCCCTCTAGTGCTGGATACCCCCACCAGAGGAAACACCCTCTCCACATCCACCCTATCTAGTTCTTTCAACATTTGGTAGGTTTCGATGAGATCCCCCCGCATTCTTCTAAATCTGAGTGAGTATGCGTCCAAAGCTGCCAAACGCGCTTCATATATTAACCCCTTCATTCCTGCAATCATCCTTGTGAACCTCCTCTGGACTCTCCAATGACAACACATCCTTTCTGAGATGAGGGGCCCAATAATCCATATGCATAAGACCAGTGTCTTATAAAGTCTCAGCATTATCTCCTTGTTTTTATATTCTTTTCCCCTTGAAGTAAATGGCAACATTGCATTTACCTTCTTTACCACAGACTCTACCGTTGAATTAACCTTCTGAGAGTTTTGCATGAGGACTCCTAAGTCCCTTTGTACCTCTGACATTATAATTTTCTCCCCATGTAGATAATAGTCCGCACTATTGTTCCTTTTACCCAAATGCATTCATACATTTCCCAACACTGTATTCCCCCTGCCAATTTTTTTGCCCATTCTTCCAATTTGTCTAAGTCCTGCTACAATCACATTGCTTCCTCAGCATTACTTATCCCTCCACCTATCTTTGTATCATCTGCAAACTTTGCCACAAAGCCATTAATTCCATTATCCAAATCACTGACAAACAATGTCAAAAGTCGTGGTTCCAATACTGACCCCTGAGGAACACCACTAGTCACTGGCAGCCAATCACAAAAGCCCCTTTTATTCCCACTTGCTGCCTCCTGCCTGTCAGCCATTCCTCCACCCATGCCAGTATCTTTCCTGTAACACCGTGGGATTTATCTTGCTAAGCACCTTCATGTGAGGCACCTTATCAAATGCTTTCTAAGTACCAGGAGGGAGATCAGCGGGAAGGGATGAATGGATAAGGGAGTCACGTAGGGAGTGATTCCTGCAGAAAGCAGAACGTGTGGCGGAAGGAAAGATGTGCTTGGTGGAGGGATCCCGTGGGAGGTGGCAGAAGTTTTGGAGAATTATGTTCTGGATACAGAGGCTGGTGGGGTGGTAGGTGAAATGCCCCTTGCCCATTTGTCCCTCCCCACTGATCTCCCTCCTTGCACTTACCCTTGCAAGGGAACAAGTGCTACACCTGCCCCTACACCTCCTGCCTCACTACCAGTTAGAGTCCCAAACAGTCCTTCCAGGTGAGGCAACACTTCACCTGTGAGTCTGTTAGGGTCATATACTGTGTTCGGTGCTCCCGGTGTGACCTGGCGGAGATCGGGAGACTGGTTTGTTGAGAATGTATGCGCTGTCCGCCAGAAAAAACGGGATCTCCCAGTGGCCACCTATTTTAATTCCACTTCCCATTCCTTATGTCTATCCATGGTCTCTTCCACTGTCAGGATCAGGCCACACTCTGATTAGAGGAACAACACCTTATATTCTGTCTGAGTAGCCTCCAACCTGATGGCATGAACATTGATTTTTCAAATTTCTGGTAATGTCCCCCCCCAACCCTCCCCTCTCCTTCACCATTTCCCTCTCTCACTTTATTTCCTTGCCTGCCCATCACCTTCTCTGGTGCTTCTCCCCCCTTTCCTTCCTTCCATGGTCCCCTGTATCTCTTCCACCAATCAACTTCCCAGCTCTTTACTTCATCCCTCCCCCTTCAAGTTTCACCTCTCACCTTGTGTTTCTTTCTCTCCCCCCCACCTTTTAAGTCTGCTCCTCAGCTTTTCTTCCTCCAGTCCTGCCAAAGGGTTTTAGCCCAAAATACCGACTGTGCTTTTTTACACAGATGCTGCCTGCCCTGCGGAGTTCATCCAGCACTTTGTGTGGGCACCTGCATCCACTCTCTTTTTGCCCTTGAAACAACACTTTCACAAAGTTTGCCCACCTTCGTATGTAACACACTGAGAGGGCAGTGGACTGATCCTTCACTCTACCTCTGTTGCTCGGTTTAATCCCGAAAGGTTCCATAGCGTCCAAATATCCGGACTGACAGGTGGAACATTCTGCTAATTCTGTCTGCAGAATCCGCCGCTCCTCAAGTTAATGCTGTAGCTTACCTTGTCTGCTGACTTACACTGTTTCCACGATCGGGCTGCGAAGGTGCTGAAAGTCAGAGCCCTGATGTTATTACACTTGTCCTGAATTCTCTCTGTATCCTACAGACAGCCAGGTGGGGACAAGGGATATGGGGAGAGGGCAGGAACGGGGTACTGATTGTGTATGATCAGCCATGATCACAGTGAATGGCAGTGCCAGCCAGAAGGGCCGAATGGCCTACTCCTGCACCTACTGTCTATTGCCTCCAACAAAGGAGGTTTAGGGCACTCCCTCCCTCTGCTGGCTTGCAAGTCACCCTTGGGCAAAGTGTAGCAGCTGCTTGGCCTCTCCCCCCCTCATCAGGGTCACGTGAAGCCATGGGAGCAGGTGGTGGATGGTCAAGTGAGCGGTTGGTCCTGGATATGCAATCACTGACGCCAGGCAGACAGTCTCTGAAGAGTATTGCTAATGACTGGGGCCAGAGGGAGGCAATGGCAAAGAACAATCATAGTCATGCAAAGACCATGATTTTCCATGTAATATGACAGGGCACATAATGGGCCTATAGATGCATCAGATCTGTGCCTGTGAATGAACTGTTTCCCTATGCTTTTGTTCCAGTGCAGAATTTGTCCAAATTAAAGGATAACAGTCCAGTTAAAGCACCTCCATGCAAAATATCAACTGTCCATTTCCCTCCATGGCTGCCTGACCCATTGAATTCCTCCAGTGTAATTCACAGAAAACACTGGAGAGATTCAGTAGTCACTGCTGTTACGTACCCCATAACTGGGTCACTTACCAGCAAAGATAGAGAAGTCCGTTGAAGTCTGATGGTACTATTTTTGTCTCTCGGAGGTCCAGGACACATTCCAAACATTGAGGAATTTGCGTGTGTCTCTCTCATTTCCTGGGTCTCCTGATCCGAATCAATAGCGATTCTGCGATTCTCAAAAAGGAGGGGGCCATGGGCGAAACACTGAGTTCCTCCAGCATTTTGTGTGTGTTGCTTTGGATTTCCGGCAATTGCAGATTTTTTCTTGTTAATGAATAAACAGTCGATATTTTGGGCTGAGACCCTTCTTCAGAACTGGGAAGGAAGGGAGAAGACGCCAGAATGAAAAGGCAGGGGAGCGGAAGGAGGACCAGCTGGAAGGTGAAGCCAGGTGGGTGGGCAAAGTATATGCGGCTGTGGTAGCAAGTCAGAGAATTGGAGGGCAGCAGAGATCACAGAAGGGGAGCAGTGAGAGAGGGTCTCACTAAGCTCCTGTAGAATAGAAGATTTAAACATCTTCAGGATAAACATAACCTTAAAGAGACTTCGCAGTGGAGTAGCAAATCATAAACAGGAGAAATTCTGCTGATGCTGGAAATCCAGAGCAACACACATGATGCTAGAAGACCTCGACCAGTCAGGCAGCAACTATAGAAATGAATAAACAGTCCAGAATCTTGCTTATTACTCCAACATCTTTGTGTTTGGGGTCTGATTCAGATGAAACAGTGGAAAATACAATTCAATAAACAGGGAAAGAGTGAGAACTCAGGAATTCCATATCTTTATTGCATTCCATGAGTTGCTGTTTCATCTTTAAGAACTTATAACCATATAACCATATAACAATCACAGCACGGAAACAGGCCATCTCGGCCCTCCTAGTCCGTGCCGAACCCTTAATCTCACCTAGTCCCACCTATCCGCACTCAGCCCATAACCCTCCACTCCTTTCCTGTCCATATACCTATCCAATTTTACCTTAAATGACACAACTGAACTGGCCTCTACTACTTCTACAGGAAGCTAATTCCACACAGCTATCACTCTTTGAGTAAAGAAATACCCCCTCGTGTTTCCCTTAAACTTCTGCCCCCTAACTCTCAAATCATGTCCTCTAGTTTGAATCTCCCCTACTCTCAATGGAAACAGCCTGTTCACGTCAACTCTATCTATCCCTTTCAAAATTTTAAATACCTCGATCAAATCCCCCCTCAACCTTCTACGCTCCAATGAATAGAGACCTAACTTGTTCAACCTTTCTCTGTAACTTAATTGCTGAAACCCAGGTAACATCCTAGTAAATCGTCTCTGCACTCTCTCTAATTTATTGATATCTTTCCTATAATTCGGTGACCAGAACTGCACACAATATTCCAAATTTGGCCTTACCAATGCCTTGTACAACTTTAGCATTACATCCCAACTTCTGTACTCAATGCTTTGATTTATAAAGGCCAGCGTTCCAAAAGCCCTCTTCACCACCCTATCTACATGAGACTCCACTTTCAGGGAACTATGCACAGTTATTCCTAGATCTTTCTGTTCCTCTGCATTCCACAATGCCCTACCATTTACTCTGTATGTTCTATTTGGATTATTCCTGCCAAAATGTAGAACCTCACACTTCTCAGCATTAAACTCCATCTGCCAACATTCAGCCCATTCTTCTAACCGGCATAAATCTCCCTGCAAGCTTTGAAAATCCACCTCATTATCCACAACACCTCCTACCTTAGTATCATCGGCATACTTACTAATCCAATTTACCACCCCATCATTCAGATCATTTATGTATATTACAAACAACATTGGGCCCAAAACAGATCCCTGAGGCACCCCGCTAGTCACCGGCCTCCATCCCGATAAACTTGGAGCAGGAATGTTCAACACATGTCCCATCTGATCTAATTGTGAAAAAGTATTCAAGGCAATTCTGTCATTTCTGATAAACTGAAAAGATTCACTAATATTATTTTGAAGGTGAGCAAAAAAAAAAGAGTGCTTCTTGGCCATCAATAAACATCACAAAACATATATGATTATTATCACATTAATTACCGCAGGACACAATAGCAGCATTGAAGTCTGGGAATGCCATTGAGGAAATGCTACAACAAGTACAGATTGAGTAGGAAAGACCGCATTACTAGATAGAAGACCGATGTCTCCAAAAATGATCTTGAATGGAGATCTGAGACAGGGCTGTTCAGAAAGGGTTGACCATAAATCAGTTCAAAGAACAGGCTTGGCATAAGTCCTACAGGTTTCATTTAAGCAGTTCAGGACTGATCTCACAGGGAACCCTGTAAAGAGAACAAGCAACAGATTTGATGAAGGTATCTCCAAGCTTCTCCAACAAATTCAGATATCTTGGGAGCCAAATAAGAAGTGATGGCAGGTGCAATACAGATATCAAGTACAGAATAGCAATGGTGAAAGAAGCTTTCCAGAAAATGAGGACCATGTTAACAGACAGAAAGATGAGCATGTACACTGAAAACAGAATACTGCGGTGTGACATTTATTCTATCCTGACTTACGGAAGTGAATGCTGGACCATTTCCCCAGCAATGGAAAAGAGACTAGAAGCAGCTGAATTAGGGTTCTACAGGAGAATGTTAAAAATACCATTGACTACACACACATCAAATGAAGAAGTTCTCTGAAGAGCCCAAGCAGTTAGATCACTCATAACAACAATAAGAGAAAGACAACTCAGATTCCTAGGACACATCATGTGGAAAGATGAACTAGAGAAACTCACACTCTCTGGAAAGTCCCAGGGGAGCAAACCGAGAGGAAGACCTCGGCTTATGTATACCAGAAGCCTAGCCTGGTGGCTACACATCGAGGAAATGGAAGTCATCCAAAGAACAAGGGATAGATCTGTATGGAAAACCATGGTCACCAACGTCTGCATTGGATATAGTACCTAGACAGACAGACAGACCTCCAAACTGCATTGAGAGATACTATAAAACAGCAATGTCAGACGTCAGGACTACAGACTTCACACATCCAACTTCCTGCAACAGAACTTGGACTTCACCATCACAAGGTCAGTGTAGAACAGATTAGTATCAGTGATGGACAGAATTTCTTCTGAATATTTTCTTTACCATTCAGTTGGCTTTTCTCATACATTAGTCTATTTGTTCTGTTCACATGCAATGATCCTCAATATCCTGAGATGCAGCTCCAAAACACAGAACTGAATGCTCAACACTAACATGAGCAATGTGTAAGTATGTAGAGTCTGGAATAAAAAATGCTTTTAATATCCAACACAGGTCAGAGTGAAACAAATGGCCAGAGAGCCAAGAAAGGGAAGTGACATTGATGAACCCCATTTCACAAGAAGTGCATCACATAGCTCCATGCAAAGTATCTCATCTTTGAAATGATGGAATTCAATGACATTTTAAAATCTAAGGGCAAAGGGAGATGGTTCGAAATTAAATTCCAGATTAAATAATGAAATTCGTGACTTGCGCAAGTCACTTATTTGCATTTAGATACGTAGATATAAATACTGAAGTACAATTTTGAACATGATGCAACATTTATAAATCTTCTCATTGCTATCATCAGAAGTTTGAGGCACACACTCACTGATTCAGGAACAGCTCCTTCCCCTCTGCCATCAGATTTCTAAATGGACATTCAACCCAGGAACACTACCTCACTACTTTTTTTGCACTACTTATTTAACTTAACTTATATTTTTTTTATTGTAGTTAACAGATTTTTATTACTATGTATTGCAATGTACTGCTGGCACATAACAATAAATTTTACAACATATGCCAGTGACCATACACCTGATTCTAAACTTTACGACTCTCAGCAGAAAACTATGTATCTGCAGCTGCACAATGCACACAAACTCAATTATAGGACAGCAGTGTGAAGGAGTTCTGATGGGAGCAGGAAAAAGGGCTTATTTTCCAGTTCCTTATATGTTCATGTTGTTATCCTTTTGCATTAAAAATTTCCCTTTTGATCATACTCAGTTGGCTAGCCGTGATGCTAATGTTATGCCACTAGAGGGCAGAACATGACAGCAAATGAATCTTTCCATGAACTATAATAGTTTGCTAACAATTCTTTTTCTGTGAATATAATCCTTTTCATATATTGATTTAACTATTTCAGTCCAATAAATAGATAAATGGAGGAAAATATTAATCGGAGGAAGGGAGGATATTTTTTAGACGGACGAAGGTTTACGTCATCAACAATATGGATGTGTTCAAAATGCAGCACCATCTCACTGATTTCACAATGAACTTGAGTGCAACAGGCTGGTTATACATACAAGTCCTTCTATGAACAATTATTCCCTATCCCTAAAAATGTCCAATTTAAATTAAAATATTGCTGCATACGGATGGAAAAATGCTGCTCATGGTTTAGTGTGTTTATTCACTAGTAACTAAGGACACCCCACATTTTCAGGAGTTTTCTTGATATTGTGCAATGCATCTCAATGCCTGATGTTTAAAAAACACAGAAAACATGAATTGTTTGAGCCTAGGGTTGTTGCTCCCAAATTAGTTGTCCCATCAGCTCATTTGGGAAAGATACCACCCCACTTGGAGGAGTCCATGCCTTGAGGAGAGGAAGTGCGCAGATAACAGATAAAGAAAACATGGAACCAACTTTATCTTTTCTTGGTTGCTGATGGAAGGCTCTGGGAGGAAATGGAGAGGATAAATAGGACTTGAAATTTCATCAATGCAAGTAGAAGTTGGCAAAGATTCCATTCTGTTGAACCAATTTATTTGGTGTCAGATTGAAAATTAAACAAAAACTCAGCTTTGGTCTTGGTTTCAAAAATTAAAAGGATTTATTTTGTATGAAAGCACTATGCAGGTGTCTATTTTCAAGAGGTGGAGGTGTGGGCTCTTTGTACACTTTTAGAAAATTTGCCAGGTAATGTAATTTCAACATTAATGTATTTTATACACTTCTAGAAATTTTGTCCATGAATGTATTTTCCACACAGGTACTATACAAGGTTATTAAAATTATAAATAGAATTTGATGCTAGGTGAAAATTCCAGAACTGTTACAGAAATGTGTGTCATGGTCCCTTCAGGCAATCCCCCACCTGGCTATTTACCTCAGGAATTGGGCCTCAATCCCCTCATTTAGTTTCCAATCATTCCCAGGCTCCACTAACTACACACACCTGCTTTCCATCAGCAAATGCAGATAAAAACCCTGTGATCACAACAAAGAGCTGCCAGTTCGTTGGTCAACTCTGGTGTGAGTAACCTTGTTCTCAGGACTGCCAGTTCTAAGCCCAGCAATGCTCCTGGATACTGATTCCTTGCTCGCTTGTCAAGAATGGCTCCTGACTCTGCCTCCATGCCTATGTTCTGCACTTGGGTTTGTCCTCCGCCTTGCTCGTGTAACAGAATGAACTGGCCATAATGAATCCAGCGGACATGGATCCTGTACAACAGGCCCTCACCAGTCAGTGTTACCTACTGGGTGCCCACGACCAACTACTTAGGGAGGTCATGGAAAACCTTCGGACACTGTCCATGAACGTATGGAAGGTCAGTGAGCAGGTGGACTGACCGCTTCCCTTTCTCCGTCCCCTCCAAGAATCCTGACTACCCAAACTGCACCCCAGGGGATGGCGTTGCCCCTGGTATCAGCAGCACAGTCCCCTCGAGAGCCATACATCCCCGAGCCTGAACCCTACGCTGGGGACCTGGGGAGGTGCCAGGCCTTCCTGTTACAATGGAAAGCAGCCAGTGAGTGAGTGGGCCAGTGAAGGAGTGGAGATTTGAGGCTTTGACTCGAGAGGCTTCAACAAGAAGAGACGGAGTACGAGCTTCACTCCAAATGAGGTAAGGCCAGGTGAGTTCCTTTCAAAGGAGAAAGTTTCAAAAGTTGAGGTAAGTATTGGGTAGGTCACGGCAGCTAAGACCGGCCCCATGGTTTGTTCATCCTGCAGCATGTGGGAAATCAGGGATACTTCCAGTGTCCCTGACGACCATGTGTGCAGGAAGTGTGTCCAACTGCAGCTTCTGGTAGACCGCATTGAGCATCTGGAGCTGCGATTGGATTCAGACTGGAGCATCCGTGATGCTGAGAAAGTCGTGAATAGCACGTTCAGTGAGTTGGCCACACCGCAGGTAAAGGCTACACAGGCAGAAAGGGAAAGGGTGGCCACTAGATAGCGTAACAGTAGACAGGTAGTGCAGAAGTCCCCTGGGGTCATCTCTCTCCTAAGCAGATATACTGTTTTGGATGCTGTTGGGGGAGATGTCTCATCAGGGGAAGGCAGCAGCAGCCGAGTTCATGGCACCATGGGTGGCTCTGCGGCACAGGAGGGAAGGAAAATGAGTGGGAGAGCTATAGTGATAGGGTTGTAAGGGGAATAGATAGGCGTTTCTGCGGCCGCAAATGAGACTCCAGGATGGTATGTTGTCTCCCTGGTGCAAGAGTCAAGGATGTCTCTGAGCGGCTGCAGGACATTCTGGAGTGGGAGGGTGAACAGCCAGTGGTCGTGGTGCACATAGGTACCAACGATATAGGTAAAAAACGGGATGAGGTCCTACAAGGTGAATTTAGGGAGTCAGGAGATAAACTAAAAAGTAGGACCACAAAGGTAATAATCTCTGGATTACTACCAGTGCCACGTGCTAGTCAGAGTAGAAATAGGAGGATATTTCAGATGAATACGTGGCTTGAAAAGTGGTGCAAGAGGGAGGGATTCAAATTTCTGGGGCATTGGAACCAGTTCTGAGAGAGGTGGGACCGGTATAAACAGGATGGTCTGCACCTGGGCTGGACTGGAACCAATGTCCTAGGGGGAGCGTTTGCTACTGCTGTTCAGGAGGCTTTAAACTAATGTGGCGGGGGGATGGGAACAAGTGCAGAGAGACAGGGGTGTAAAATGAGGGTAGAAGCAAAAAGTAGTAACGTGAAAAGTAAAAGTGGCAGGCAGGCAAATCCAGGGCAAAAAGCAAAATGGGCCACTTTACAACATAATTGTATAAGGGCTAAGAGTGTTGTAAAAACAAGCCTGAAGGCTTTGTGTGTCAATGCAAGGAGCATTCGTAACAAGGTGGATGAATTGAATGTGCAGATAGTTATTAATGAATATGATATAGTTGGGATCACAGAGACATGGCTCCAGGGTGACCAATGGGAGCTCAACATCCAGGGATATTTAATATTCAGGAGGGATAGACAGCAAAGAAAAGGAGGTGGGGTAGCATTGCTGGTTAGAGAGGAGATTAACGCAATAGAAAGGAAGGACATTAGACTGGAGTATGTGCAATCGATATGGGTAGAGCTGCATAACACTAAGGGGCAGAAAGTGCTAGTGGGAGTTGTGTACAGGCCACCTAACAGTAGTAGTGAGGTTGGGGATGGCATTAAACAGGAAATTAGAAATGCGTGCAATAAAGGAACAGTAGTTATAATGGCTGACTTCAACCTACATATAGATTGGGTGAACCAAATTGGTAAGGGTGCTGAGGAAGAGGATTTCTTGGAATGTATGCGGGATGGTTTTCTGAACCAACATGTCGAGGAACCAACTAGAGAGCAGGCCATTCTAGATTGGGTATTGAGCAATGAGGAAGGGTTAGTTAGCAATCTTGTCGTGCAAGGCCCCTTGGGTAAGAGTGACCATAATATGGTGGAATTCTTCATTAAGATGGAGAGTGACATAGTTAATTCAGAAACAAAGGTTCTGAACTTAAAGAAGGGTAACTTTGAAGGTATGAGACATGAATTAGCTAAGATAGACTGGCAAATGATACTTAAGGGGTTGACAGTGGATATACAATGGCAAGCATTTAAAGATCGCATGGATGAACTACAACAATTGTTCATCCCGGTTTGGCAAAAGAATAAACCAGGGAAGGTAGTGCACCCGTGGCTGACAAGGGAAATTAGGGATAGTATCAAGTCCAAAGAAGAAACATATAAATTAGCAAAAAAAAAGCATCACACCTGAGGACTGGGAGAAATTCAGAGACCAGCAGAGGAGGACAAAGGGCTTTATTAGGAAAGCGAAAAAAGATTATGAGAGAAAGCTGGCAGGGAACATAAAAACTGACTGTAAAAGCTTTTATAGATATGTGAAAAGAAAAAAAATTGGTCAAGACAAATGTAGGTCCTTTACAGTCAGAAACAGGTGAATTGATCATAGGGAACAAAGACATGGCAGACCAATTGAATAACTACTTTGGTTCTGTCTTCACTAAGGAGGACATGAATAATCTTCCGGAAATAGTAAGGGATCGAGGGTCTAGTGAGATGGAGGAACTGAGGGAAATACATGTTAGTAGGGAAGTGGCATTAGGTAAATTGAAGGGATTAAAGGCAGATAAATCCCCAGGGCCAGATGGTCTGCATCCCAGAGAGCTTAAGGAAGTAGCTCAAGAAATAGTGGATGCACTAGTGATAATTTTTCAAAACTCCTTAGATTCTGGATTAGTTCCTGAGGATAGGAAGGTGGCTAATGTAACCGCACTTTTTAAAAAAGGAGGGAGAGAGAAACTGGGGAATTAAAGACCGGTTAGTCTGACATCGGTGGTGGGGAAAATGCTAGAGTCGGTTATCAAAGGTGTGATAACAGCACATTTGGAAAGAGGTGAAATCATCGGACAAAGTCAGCATGGATTTGTGAAAGGAAAATCATGTCTGATGAATCTTATAGAATTTTTTGAAGATGTAACTAGTAGAGTGGATAGGGGAGAGCCAGTGGATGTGGTATATTTAGATTTTCAAAAGGCTTTTGACAAGGTCCCACACAGGAGATTAGTGTGCAACCTTAAAACACACGGTATTGGGGGTATGGTATTGATGTGGATAGAGAATTGGTTGGCAGACAGGAAGCAAAGAGTGGGAGTAAACGGGCCTTTTCGGAATGGCAGGCAGTAACTAGAGGGGTACCATAAGGCTTAGTGCTGGGACCCAGTTGTTTACAATATATATTAATGATTTAGACGAGGGAATTAAATGCAGCACCTCCAAGTTTGCGGATGATACAAAGTTGGGCGGCGGTGTTAGCTGTGAGGAGGATGCTAAGAGGATGCAGGGTGACTTGGATAGGTTAGGTGAGTGGGCAAATTCATGGCAGATGCAATTTAATGTGGATAAATGTGAGGTTATCTACTTTGGTTGCAAGAACAGGGAAACAGATTATTATCTGAATAATGGCCGATTAGGAAAAGGGGAGGTGCAACAAGACCTGGGTGTCATTGTACACCAGTCATTGAAGGTGGGCTTGCAGGTACAGCAGGCGGTGAAAAAGGCAAATGGTGTGTTGGCATTCATAGCAAAAGGATTTGAGTACAGGAGCAGGGAGGTTCTACTGCAGTTGTACAAGGCCTTGGTGAGACCGCACCTAGAATATTGTGTGCAGTTTTGGTCCCCTAATCTGAGGAAAGACATTCTTGCCATAGAGGGAGTACAAAGAAGGTTCACCAGATTGATTCCTGGGATGGCAGGACTTTCATATGAAGAACGACTGGATTGACTAGGCTTGTACTCACTGGAATTTAGAAGATTGAGGGGGGATCTTATTGAAACGTATAAAATTCTAAAGGGAAATGTATAGGCTAGATGCAGGAAGACTGTTTCCAATGTTGGGGAAGTCCAGAATGAGGGGTCATAGTTTAAGGATAAAGGGGAAGCCTTTTAGGACTGAGATGAGGAAAAACTTTTTCACACTGAGAGTGGTGAATCTGTGGAATTCTCTGCCACAGGAAACAGTTGAGGCCGGTTCATTGGTTATATTTAAGAGGAAGTTAGATTTGGCCCTTGTGGCTAAAGGGATCGGGGGTATGGAGGGAAAGCAGGTACAGGGTTCTGAGTTGGATGATCAGCCATGATCATACTGAATGGTGGTGCAGGCTTGACGGCCCAAATAGCCTACTCCTGCACCTATTTTCTGTGTTTCTTAGTTTCTATCTTAATGCTCTCTGGTCTTTGAGCTACAGCTATGTACCTACACTTCAGATAAATCAAAGATTGCATACATCATGGGGCTCTCATGAGGGGATGCCCTGGCTTGGGCAGCTGTGATATGGGATAACAGACCAGAGGTTTGTTCCTCCTTCCCCTCCTTTGTTGATGAAATGAGGAAAGTCTTCGAACAACCCATTTGCGATAAGGACGCCGCCAAATGCTTGCTGACTCTGTCAGCGTTCGCGAAGCATAGTAAGGTATTCCATCGAGTTCTGGACCTTGGCCGCAGACTCGGGGTGGAATGACGAGGCCCTGTGGGAAGTGTTTCGACAGGGCACCTCAGACGAGATAAAGGATGAACTGGCAGTGAGGGATGACACGGACTGTCTGGACTTACTGATCTCTCTAGCCACTAGATTAGAAAATCAACTTCAAGAGCGGCTGAGAGAAAGAACCAGTTGCCCTGTTCCTCGGAAGCCCACGGTCCACTTTATCAGTCCCAGCAAGTCTGCCTTCCCCAGCCGCTCCAAGTGTAGCTCCTGCTCCATCCGTCCCCACCGCCCTGGGGAGGAACCGATGCAGCTGGGATGGAACTGGCTCTCCCCGGCCGAACAACATCAGAGGTGGAGAGTTGGGGATTGTTTCTATTGTGGCCAGCCAGGACATTTCCAGGATACCTGCCCTCAGCGGACATCAGTGAAAAAGGAGGACACCTGGTGAGCTGGATGATACTCCCTTCAGCCCCCCAGACTCGGATGCAGATCCCGGCTACCGTGAATTACCAACGACAGTCTCTGTCCCTTTCTGCTTTGGTGGATTCCACTGCTGAGGGCAACCTGCTGGACGAAGACATAACCTCCCAGGCTGGAATACCTCGCGAACCACTAACTAACCCCTGGAGGCCCGGGCCCTATACGGAAAACTGCTGGCTCGGGTGACCCACTGTACCCCGCCCCTGACCTTGATCCTATCCGGCAACCATCGGGAGGAGGTACGATTCAGTCTCATTCGTTCACCTCAAGCCCCGGTAGTTCTAGGGTACCCATGGCTGACCCAACACAATCCCCACATCAACATGTCTACCGGGAGGATAGCCGAATGGAGCCAGTCTTGCCACGCCAACTGTCTGCGGTCAGCCCCATCTCCCAGGGAAGCTACCGTAACTCCGCCTGCCCCAGGAACCCTCGATTTGTCCTGAGTACCATGACCTGGGACCGGTATTCAGTAAACAACGGGCACTTTCCCTGCCTCCGCACCGTCCATATGATTGTGCCATTGACCTTCTCCCCAGGGTCTCACTGCCCACCAGTCACCTTTTTAACCCATCCCGACCGGAGAGAGAGGTCATGGAGAAGTACATCAGCGAGTCCCTCGTGGTGGGCATTATCAGACCTTCATCTTTCCCGGTAGGCACCGGTTTCTTCTTTGTAGAAAAGAAGGACAGGTCGCTTCGTCCTTGTATTGATAACAGAGGCCTAAAAAGTATAACAGTTAAGAATAAGTACCCTTTACCCCTCATTAGTTCGGCTTTTGAACTACTGCATGGAGCCACCACTTTCTCAAAGCTGGACCTTCTCAGGGTGAGAGGGGGAACGAGTGGAAAACGGCCTTTAATACACCTCTGGACCACTTCGAATATTTGGTCGTGCTGTTTGGCCTCACCAATGCTCCCGCTGTTTTTCAAGCCCTCATTAATGACGTACTGAGGGACTTTATCCTATTCGTTTACCTCGATGATATCCTGATATTTTATAGTACCCCCGCCCCCGCCAAGAACAGGTTCACCTTGTCCATCAACTCCTCCAGAGACTGCGGGAAAACCAGTTATTTGGGAAGGTGGAGAAATGTGAGTTCCACATTCCTTCGGTCAGCTTCCTGGGTCATATCATCGGGAGCGGACAGGTGAGAGCAGACCCCGAGAAGATCCGGGCAGTGGAAGGATGGCCCAGGCCCACGACTCGTAAACAACTTCAACGATTCCTGGGGTTTGCAAACTCCTACCGCTGATTTATCAGAGACTACAGTCAAGTTCGGCCCCCCTTTCCCGGCTTCCGTCGCCTACTACCCCCTTCTGTTGGGACTCCGAAGCTGACTCGGCGTTCACCGACCTGAAGAGGCGGCTCACCACCGCTCCCATCCTGGTCCATCTGGACCCAGCCCGTCAATTCATTGTCGAGGTGGACGCCTCTGACTCCGGGATAGGAGCAGCCCTGTTCCAATGATCAAGTTCGGACGAAAAGCTTCACACCTGCGCCTTCTACTCTCGTCGACTGTTCCCTGCCGAGCGGAATTACAAAGTGGGGAAATGGGAACTGCTGGCGGTCAAACTAGCACTGGAAGAATGGAGGCACTGGCTGGAGGGGGCAGAACAACCGTTTGTGGTATGGACTGATCATAAAGACCTGGGGTATATTCAGACAGCCAAACGTTTGAACTCCTGCCAGGCCGTGTTGGGTGTTATTTTCTGTATGGTTCAAGTTTTCCCTCATGTACCATCTGGGGTCAAAGAACAGGAAGCCGGACGCGCTCTCCCGCCAATAGGACTCCAAGGAGGACACTTCCAGCCCAGGGACCATCCCGCGTGGTTGCCATCCTCACTTGGGAGATCGAGGCTAAAGTAAAAGAAGCCCAGCGGGACAACCCCGACCCTGGCCATGGACCCGGCGATAGCCTGTATGTGCCCGTCTCCCTCGGGCCTCAGGTTCTGCAATGGGGGCACACGTCTCGGTTCGCCTGCCACCCCAGGAGTGATCGGACCCTAACGCTCCTGAAAAGACACTTCTGGTGGCTGTCCATGGAGATGGATACCCGTTCCTATGTCTCGGCATGTTCCATCTGTGCCCGGGGAAAAGCCTCTCAGCGGCCACTTGTGGGTTTACTTCGTCCTCTATCTGGCCCTGGACTTCGTCGCTGGTCTACCCCCTTCACTTGGGAACAGCACTGTACTCACCGTGGTAGACCGGTTCCCCAAGGCGGTGCACTTCATTGCCCTCCCTAAACTCCCTTCCTCTCAAGAAACCGCAGATCTTCTCGTCAGCCACATCCTCCGTCTCTGCGGACATCGTCTCCGATGATGATCCCCAGTTTGTCTCACAGGGATGGAAGGGGTGCATCAGTCAGCCTGTCATCCGGCTTCCACCCCCAGGCGAACGGGCAGACGGAACGGGTCAACCAAGACCTGGAGGCAACGCTACGTTGTGTAACGGCGAACAACCCGTCGACCTGGAGCGACCACCTCCCGCGGGTTGAATGCGCCCACAACTCTCTGGTGAGTTCTGCCATTGGGAGGTCTCCGTTCGAGTGTTCCCTGGGGTACCAGACCCCGCTGCTCCCCGCATAAGCAGAGGAGGTTGCAGTACCGTTGGTTCAGGACCATATCGATCGGTGCCTTAAGGTGTGGGAGGAGACGCACGGCCTTGCTTAGATCAGCAAAATGCAACAAGAAGACGGCCGACCGACACCGGACTCTGGCACCAACCGGGGCAGATGGTGTGGCTTTCCTCCAAGGACCTCCCGCTCAAGAATGAACAGTGGAAACTGGGCTCTCGCTTCCTGGGACCATTCAAGGTCGAAAGTGTTATAAACCCGGCAGCAGTCCGCCTAAAACTGCCAAGATCTCTGCGCATCCGCCTGACTTTTCATGGTTCCCAGTTAATGCCAGTTTTCAGCAGCCTCTTGTGTCCCCGGCTGAGACTCCCCCACCTGCCCTTATCATCGACAACCATCCGGCATACACCGTCTGAAGACAACTGGATGTGCGAAGTAGGGGCAGGGGTCTCCAGTAGATTGGGAAGGGTACAGTCCAGAAGAGCATTCCTGGGTCCCCTGCTCCTTCAACCTAGTCCCTTCACTCATCCAGGATTTTCATTGGAACCATCCAGACAGGCCTGGAGAATCGCCAGAAGGCTCCCGTTGAGTGAGGGGTACTGTCATGGTCCCTTCTGGCTATTTACCTCAGGAATTGGGCCTGAATCACCTTGTTTAGTTCCCAGTCATTCCCAGGCTCCACTAACTACAAACACCTGCTTTCCATCAGCAAATGCAGTATAAAAACCCTGTGATCACAGCAAGGAGCTGCCAGTTCGTTGGTTGACTCCGGTGTGAGGAACCTTGTTTCATGGTTCTTAGGACTGCCAGTTCTAAATCTAGCATCGTCCCTGGATGCCGATTCCATGCTTGCTACGTCAAGGGTGCCTCCTGACTCTGCCTCTGCGCCCATGTTCTGCACTTGGGATCGTCCAGTGCCTCGCTCGTGTAACACTGTGGGAATAGTTTCAATCAGATGTCAGCAACAGAAGGAAGAAGGCTGCTCCCTCCTTCTCCAGGTATGTTTAGTTTGAAGTTAAAAGTAAATTTTATAACCAAAGTACACACTCTATATGCCTCCATATACAACCCCCAAGTGTCATTTTCTAGTGGGCATATGCAGTTAGCACATAATAGAATAATAACCATAATAGAATTAATGAAAGACTGCACCAACTAGGGCACTCAACCAGTGTGCAGAAGGCGACAAACAGTGCAAATATAAAATGACAAAGATAATAATAAAAAATTAATGAACAATAAATATTGAGAACATGAGATGAAAAGTCCTTGAAAGTGAGTCCGTAGGTTATGGGAATATTTCAATGATGGGGAAAATGAAGTTATTCCCTCTGTTTCAAGAGCTTGATGGTTGAAGGTAATGACTGTTCCTGAACCTGGTGATACGAGTCCTGATGCTCCTGTACCACCTTCCTGCAGAGAGAAGTGAGCACATCCTGCGTGGTGGGGGCCCTGGATTCTGATTTCCAGTAATGTTTCATGCAGGTGTGATCAGTGGTGCAGAGGGCTTTACCTGTGATGGATCATAACACAAAACTACAACTGCAGATGCTGTGGATCAAAGAATACGTAGACAACGCTGGAAGAACTCAGCAGGTCAGGCAGCATCCGTGAGAAAAGAGTAGCCAACGTTTCGGGCCGAGACTATTCTCAGAGAAGTACTCGCATAAATAGGTAAACTATCTTCATACCAGCAAAGACAAAACAGGGCAAAGTGAGTATACTTATTTATTCAGTAAGTTATGGGTCAAAGTATTTGAAGGGTCTTGACCTGAAACGTTGGCTACTCTTTTCTCAAGGATGCTGCCTGACCTGCTGAGTTCTTCCAGCATTGTGTACGTTTTCTTTACCTGTGATGGACTGGGCCGTATCCACTACTTTTTGTAGGATTTACCATTCAAGGGCATTGGTGTTTCCCTACCAGGCCATGATGCAACCATTCAATATTCTCCCTGTTACACATCTATAGAAGTTTGTCGAAATCTTAGATGCCATGTTGAATCTTCAGAAACTCTGAAGGAAGTAGAGGCACTGCCATACTTTCTTTGTAATTGCACTGACGTGCCTAGCCTGGGACAGGTCCTCCGAAATAATAATGCCAAGGAATTTAAAGTTGCTGATCTTCTCCCCCTCTGATCCCCAATGAGGACTGGCTCATGGACCTCTGGTTTCCGCTTTCTGAAGTCAGTAATCATCTCCTTTGTCTTGCTGAAATTGAATGAGAGGCAGTTGCTATTGCACCACTCAGCCAGATTTTTACTCTCCCTCCTATCTAACGATTTGTCACCACCTACGATTTGATAGTGGTGTCATCAGCAAACTTGGATATGGCAATGGAGGTGCACTTAGCCACACGGAGTGGAGCGGGGAAGCTAAGCACACAGCTTTGTGGTGCAGCTGTGCTGATGGAAATTGTGAATATGTTGTTGCCAATCTGAACTCACTGATGTCACCATTAACGGGCGTAAACAAGAAGCAGTCCATCCTAATGCATTTCAAATCATAGTCTGGGACTTCAACCAGGCTTGCTTGAAGACAACCCTGCCCAATTACCATCAGCATATGTAACCTGTAACACCAGAGATTCCAACACACTAGACCACTGCTTTACTAAGATAAGAAATACCTACTGTTCCACACCTAGACTGTATTTTGGTAAATTGGATCACTTGGCTGTCCTTCTCCTACCTGCATACCGGCAGGATCCAAAGAGCAAAGCTCCAGAGACGAGGACAACAAAGAGGTGGTCACGGGAGGCAGGAGAATGGCTTCAAATCAGTGGACTAGGCTGTCATCAAGGACTCGTCTGGAGATCTGAATGAATACACCATGGTTGTAATAGACTTTATTAAAACAGCTTTACATAAATATGTTACCACAATATCATTCAGTCTTTCCCAATCAGAAGCCCTGGATGAACCATGAGGTCCACAATCTGCTGAGAGACAGATCAGAGGCATTCAGGGAAGTTACAAGAGGTCCAGGTATGATCTATGGAAAGCTATCTCACAGGTGCAGTGACAGTTCCAGACTAAACTTGAATCAATGAAGGATGCTCGATGGTTGCGGCAGGGTTTGACTACTATCGCTTCTTACAAAGTTAAATCAGGTGACCATGGGGCTTTGCTTCCAAATTAGCTCAATGTCTTCCATGCTCACATTGATAGTAAAAAGAACATGGAGGAACTATCACAAACTCCCACAATCCCTGACGAACCTGTGATATTAGTCTGAGGCTGATGTGCAAGCAGCCTTCAGGAGGGTGAACCCATGGAAGTCAACCAGCACAGTCGGATACCTGGCCAAGTAGTAAAGAGCTGTGGTAATTAACTGGCTGGAGTGTTTATCCTCTTGCTTCAGCAGTCTGAGGTACCCACCTGCTTCAAGCAGGCTTCAGTCTTACCGATGCCTAAGAAGAATGTGGTGACCTGCCTCGATGACTATTGTTCAGTAGCACTTGCATCTGCAGTGCTTAAGTGTTTTGAGAGGCTGGTGATGAAACATGTCAAGTTCTGCCAGAGAAGTGACTTGGATCCACTCCAATTTGCCTACCACTGCAACAGGTCCACAGCTGGTACCATCTCACTGGCTCTTCACTCAACCCTGGAGCATCTGGACAGCAAAGAGCATACATCAGAATGCTATCTATTGACTAAGTTCAGCAATCAATACCATCATGACCTCAAATACTCAATACTCTCTACAGGGGCACCACCTGGCTGTATCACCGCCTGGTACAGGAACTGCACCAACCTTGATCACTGGGCACTGCAGAGAGTGGTACGGACAGCCCAGTGCATCTGTAGATGTGAACTTCCATCCAATGAGTACACTTACAGAGGCAGGTGTGTAAAGAAGGCCTGGGAGATCATCGCGGACACCAGTCACCCCAACCATAAACTGTTTAAGCTGCTTCCATCTGCCAAATGCTACCACAGCATAAAAGCCAGGACCAACAGGCTATAGGACAGCTTCCTTCTACATGCTGTTAGACTTATAAATTCACATGTCTGTACATTGCAATGGAGTCATAATGCAAAGGTTTTTACTCCCTCTCATTGTGGGATGGATGTAAGGTTTAAATAAATTCAATTCAACTCATCCCCTCAAAACTAATTAATAAATACCAAGACCTTGCCCAGAATACCTCCTTGTGCAACTGGAGCCTCAGTTTCCTCACATTGAGGAAGTGGTTAGGGTTTAAATATATTGAGGGGAAAACTGATGTGATGGTAAGTGAGTGTCAATGAGTGATAAGCGTATGGGTTTGCAGGACCTGTACAATAGGGTCTTGCACAAGAGACTTTTGACAAAAGTAGCAGGGTATGGAATTGGAACCAATCTATCGGCATTGGTAGAAGATCTCAGAGAGACTATGGATAAAACAACTGCATTCCCGTGTTACTGAAATACTACCTTATATCTCAAGGCATGTTGAACACAAAGGGTTGGACGTTATTCTAAAGTGGAATTGAATTCAAGCTAAATTCCATTTAGAAGGATGTGTTTAGTTGTGGAAGGATATATAGGCTTCAGAAATCATATAATCTGCTGGGTATCAGGAAAGGCAGCAGAGGCTTGACACAAATGCCGAGCAGTGGAGACAATTTAGCAGTGAGTGGTCACTTTAATAGTAAACTTCAAAATAACTAGCCATGGGGGGGGGGGGGGGGGGGGTCACAAAACAAGACAGAATGGATATGAAACACAACAGGCAATTGAAGGCTAGGAGCAATCGACTGAGGCCGACTGGTTCCGTGGGTGAACAAGGATTGTGGATGAGAGCTGGGTTTAAATAGGCTGCAGGTGATGAGTTGGAAATGAGTGGCAGGTGATTCCTGTCAGCTGGGTGGAGACTGGGGGAAGGGAGGGTGCCTGTGCAGGCCTGACATTGGCTTCCGGTAATTTTTCTGTCCTAAAACTCGCCTGGACTTTGTTTTGCAGCAATCAGCTCTAAACCAGGGGTTCCCAAACTTTTTTCTGCCCTGGACCCCTACCATCAGCCAAGGGGTCAGGGAGCCCAGGTTGGGAACCCGACTCTAAAATGAACTCAAGCAGACAATGCTGCAAAGGTAAATTCATGAAACAGCTTGTTAAGCCAACAGCAATCCCAGCAGCATAAAGTAAAGCCAAACTATCCAAAAACAAATTGATGTACACCAGAGGATGCAGAGCAGATTTATCAAACATTGACCAGACCACTGAGTTTGAATTTTTCTTCATTTTTCAGGTATGCACACAGTTGGTAAGGTCACCATTTACTGCTCATTGCTTAACCTGCTGGAGAAAGTAATGGTGAATCACTGCAGTCCTTCTGATGAAGGTTCTCCAACAATGCTAATGGGCAAGGAATTCCAGATCTAAATCCAGTGACAACCAAGGAAGAAGCCAGGATAATGTGTGTTTAAAGGGAAGCATGGTGCTCTAAAAACCCTAAGGCACAAGGCCTGCTTGGTAGTAGAGATTGTGTGTTTACAACGTACTGCTGAAGTAGCCAAGGCAAGATGGAACTTACCACAGTCACTGAGTCAGTGATGTTTTGAGGTGGGGCACTAATCGTGGTTTGATTTGTACTGGATCATTTTAAACCACAATATGTGAAGAAAGTTCACACACACACACACACACACACACACACTTATGTGATGTTTCAGGCTGTGACCTTTCAGGACTGCAAAGGATGGGGGCAGAAGCTGGGGGGTGGGGTGGGGAAAAGTACAATCTGGCAGGTGATAGTGAGACCAGGTGAGGGAGGGAAGGTGGGTGGGTGGGGAGAGAGAGTTTCATTCCCTTTCTTTCCAAAAACATTTTCTCTTTTCTCCAACTCTCCCTTGCCCCCTCCCTACAGCAGAGTGTTACTCTCCCATCAATGACTCCAATTATCACCCCATTTTTAACCATACTTGAGCTGAATATTATATTTTCATCTCAGCTCAGAGTGTTTTAAAATCAACAAAAATTTAGAATTACATTTCAAATGGGCAACCAGTGTGCAAAAGACAACAAACTGTGCAAATATAAAGTAGTGATAATAAACGAAAAAATAAGCAATAAATACCGTGAACGTGAGAGGAAGAGTCTTAAATTCCGTAAAGGAAGACCAGGCGTTCCAGTCCTGAACCCCTCTCCCCCTTTCCATGTTTCTCATTTACAGACACCCTTCCCCACTCTTAGATTTCCGATGCAGCAGGTAAATTTCCGACTTACTTACCCAAGGTTAAACCACATATTCAGGAAATTCACCACAAAATACTCTAAAGCAAGCTACTTTATCTGCATTGCATTCCTTTCGGTCCACACTTTGAGATTGTGTCTGCTCTCTGCAAGACAATGCCAAAGCTCTTTGGCAGTACCTTTCAAACTTATTGGCTGGAAGGACAATGGTGGTAGGTGAATGATAACAAGGAGCAGCATGTCTCCCACCAATCCTGACAAAGCATTACACGGACATCACTTTTCATTCCATGGCGATGAGTGAAAATTCTTTAACTTGCTACCTGCCAATTTGTGGAAATCTTGATTGAATTAAGAGCAAAACAAAACTCAGCATCTGGTAAGGGAAATGGACAGAGGACATTTCATACTGAGACTGTTCATCTGTACTGAGGTCTCAGTTGGTCAGGGTTGACCATGGATGTTGTGTCCAAGCTATCTAGATTCACGAGCCAGGGCTGTACAATATGGAGAGCAAGCTGTTGTCCATGTAGCAAGCTCCCCCTCTCCATGCAGCTGATGAATCCAAAAGAACGGCAGTGACTGATACAGTCTGACACGAGTGACATCGCGGAAGTTGCCGGTCTGTGTTGAACTCAATGTAGGACTGCCTTAGGGACTCCAGCTCTGGATTTTGCCTTGGGGCTTACCCCTAAAGCCTTTCCCATGAGTGGGTATAGCTGCAAGACAGCGGAAGTTTCAAATCATGAATCCTTCTCCCAGATGAGCTGCCAACCTCAGCTGACAAGCCCCATCTGTCTGATCAGCTGTGCTATTCAACTAAATTATCCAGCACCTCATTAAGGACAACTAGACAGAGATGGGCTGGTGATGATAAAAACTGAGGATTCTTTATAGAAATAATCACTTCCTTTTGTGTCTGTGTACAACTACATATTGATTAAACAAAAGCACGTATGTGGAAGATGGCTTTAACTGGTGTATCCACATTACAGAGAGAGAGAAAGAGAGAGCAATGTGCATGTGCAGACAACAGATCAATACGTAGTGTTAAGGGGCGGTGTCATTACTCTGAAAGGAATAGATCCATACACTACACTTACTCTCCCTTTAGATTAATGCAACATTAACCAGATTACGTATAACACTTTTTATTTCCCTTTCCTAATCCCATATCCAAATAAACATACTTTCACAAAACAGTCCATAACTAAGTTCACACTTCTGTAGATTCAGTCTTTTGGGTGGAGCTCTGTTCTTTCAGGACAGTGCCTCTGGACCCGTGGAGTGGCATCAGGTTTGGTAGGTGTTTTGCCTAAGATGACGTTTAGTTTCCTGTGTCATGTGCTGTCAGTGACATAATCATCACTGAGGGGTAAATCTGCTGACTGTAATGTCCGTCTTGAATGCAATCGATTCAGGTGTGTCCTTCAGTTGAGCATCCAGTATCTGGTCCACATGACGTCTCCATGTCTGATCTCCAACATCCACGGTGTACATCAGTGGTCCAGTTCTTGTATCTATCCTACCGGGTGTCCACATCCTCTCGGTAATCACATGCTAGGACTTCCTGTCCAATCACAAAGATCCTTGCTGCTTCACTTGGCAACTGGCTGAACTGTTTATTCTGCACTTCCCTTGGTGGATCTGGTTTCAGGAGGTCTGTGCAAGATCTCAGATTCCTGCTCCTGAACAACATTGCAGGTGTTTGATTTGTCATTGCCTGTACGGAGTTCTGATATAGCGAAAGAAAGTTGTCCACCTCATGCTGTAGCAAAATGTCCTCCTTTTCTATCACTTTAATGGACTTCTTGAAGGTTTGGATAACCCTTCCAGCTAACCCATTCATTGCTGGGTGGCGAGGAGCTGACTTGAAATGTTTGATGCCCTTTTTCTTCATGAGCGGTCGGAATTCTTCTGATGTGTATTGTGGTCCGTTGTCACTCACAATTTGTTCTGCTAAGACATTTCTGGCAAAGATAGACCTCAGGGCAGAGACCGGCTTTGCTGAGGTGGTTGACTTCATTGATATAACCTCCAGCCACTTCGAAAGAGACAGCAATCAGAGACGTAGCGCCGATGAATGGCCTGGGAAAGTCGATATGCATGCTTTGCTGTGATGATGATGGCCATTCCCTTGGGAGGAATGTTGCCTGTGGGGGTGCATTTTGAACTTTTTGGCATCCCAAAATGCTTCTGGCCAAGTGTTCAATCTGTTTATCTATATTCCCTTCTCAAACACCTTCTCATTAGCAGTAAGCAGCTGTGCCAGTTTCTGGTTAGTGCTACCATTTGGGCTGCATTTGCCTGTTGATGTCACCCTAAGAGCTTCGATTGAATGTCTGTCTAGTTGGATTTCTCTCAACCATTCATGCCCAGAAAATGCTGACCCTCCACGTTTTAATATATAAAGCTCCAGCTGTTGTGTTTGGCCTCCATACAGCACATTTACTCTCAGTTTGCCTTTGGGAGACACCTTTTCACCTTTAGCATCACTGAGGTCTTCTCCAATGGTATCTTAGAAAACACTGTTGTAATTAGCCTCTGGAGTTATGGACAAAGCTGACCCTGTATCCAGCTCCATTTTCAGTTTTACACCGGACACATCTATTGTGATCCAGATGATTTTGTGATCTGCTTCGGTTATACCATGCAGTTCTAAGCGTGACAGTTCATCTTTGTCAGACTCTGTGTTGTCTGATTCTGTTTTATGTTCGGTAACTCTATGCGTTTGCTTATTTTTGTGTTTGAGACTCTTCACTCAGTTGTGCTTTTTGTCTGCCTTGCACACTCTCTCGATGTGACCTTGTCTGTGACACTTTCTGCAGACTTTCTCTGAACCAACAATCATTTACGTCATGGGAAGATTGTAACTATTGTAACAAGATTGTAAAATTGTAACAATTTCGCTGAGCATCTTGGTTGCTTTTCAGCGGTTACTATGTTGCATGGGAGACTCTACGTTCTTGCACCCATTAAACTAAGAAGTGTGGGGGCTTTCTTTTGCTTCACATTGTTTGCGTTACAACACCGTCTCACCCTCTCGATATACGACTCCCAGCCTTCACTGGCACTATCAAATTCTTTGAATTCAGTGCATTTTTCTCTGTGTACTATGCTGTACTCACACCTTTGTGAGCGTCTGTGACGGCCTTCTCTGTATTGTTCAACTCTCGATGTTTCATGCTGTAACTGTCGGTGCAGCTTGCGACATTTTCTGACATTTGGTTTTGTACTCGTCACCAATTTGTTGTGTCTATGCACAACTACATATCACTTAAATAAAAGCACGCGCATGGGAGGATAGAGATAGAGATAAATACGTAGTGTTGGGGTGAGGGGTTCATTGCTCTAAAAGATATAGATCCATGCATTACACTTCATATATTACTTAATTGCTTTTTACACTGCAATAAAAATATTTGGTGATACAGAGATGAGTAGTCCCTTCCTGCTTTTCAAACCATGTGTCATAAGGAAGGCATTGGGAGTGGACTCAAATGCAAGACACAGACACTGAACTACTGGGAACAGGACTAGGCATGAGAAGGATGCAAGGAAAGTGGGGAAGAAAGGACACAGAACATGGCGCAAGCCCTGGGCGAGACAAGGATTCTGGGCCTGGGCTAGGACTTGACTAGGATAGCAGAACCAGGACATGGAACTGGGAACTAGAAGCCTGGGCTTGGACTCCGAGCCAGAGACTGGGCAAGGACCCAGAACCTGGGTCTTGACTCGGGCTCGGACCCTGGAACTAGGCAAGAACAAGACATGGCTACAGGACAAGGAGAGGCAACAGGACTGGATGTGAAACTCCTGGACAGGACAAGGGAACCCCAGCACCGGGCTGGGCAAGGCACATGGACAAGACGAGAACACAAAGCTGTGGCTCGGACAGGACAAGGTTCTTGGACGTGGCTAGGACTGGATGAGACCCCAAAGCCTTGACTTGGTTGAGGAAGAGACAGGAATGCAGAAGCTTGGTCAAGGGAAAGCCTGGAACATGGAACACAGAGCCGGGACCCCTCCTTGGAAACAGGACGTAAGGCCGGGACTCATACACAGAATGCAGAGCCGGGACCCCTGCTTGGAAACAGGACGTAAGGCCGGGACTCATACACAGAATGCAGAGCCGGGACCCCTGCTTGGAAACAGGACGTAAGGCCGGGACTCATACACAGAATGCAGAGCCGGGACCCCTCCTTGGAAACAGGAAGTAAGGCCGGGACTCATATACAGAATGCAGAGCCGGGACCCCTCCTTGGAAACAGGACATAAGGCCGGGACTCATTACACAGAATGCAGAATACGACGAGACAGTTCCCAACACAAGGTAGCAGCAGACAGCCGGACCTACCCAGTGAAGGCAGAGACAGTTCAAAACAACAAAAGACAGTTCCTTCTCTTGATCCAGTGGTAGAACTTGACAGTGGTGAAGACGAGGCTCCAGGAGGAAGGTGAAGAGAAGGGGTTTGGACAGGAACAATCCAGCAGTCAGAGGCTGAATCCTGAAGCCATTTATGAAGCCAGCCCAAACAAGAATCAGCTGCTTAAACAGAAACTGGGGAAAACCAGAAAACCTGGAATGAGGAACATGGACAGGACTGTGAACCAGAATGTGGATTTCACGGCTGGTCCACGACACCATGCTGCCCCAGCAATCTCCAACAACCCTGATTAACCCTAACCTACTTACAATAACCTAACCTACAATAACCAATTAACTTCCCTGGTACATCTTTGGATGATGGGAGGAAACCAGAGCATTCCATGGGGACAATGTACAGACTCCTTACAGACAGTACCAGAATTGAACTTCGAGCTCTGGAATGCTCCAAGCTATAATAATGTTTCACTAACCATTACACAAACAGGTGCTCAACTATACCTGCAAGTGACAGGTGGATTACTTTCAAATTAGCCTGGTTATTGTTCTGTGTGACAAACGGAAATGGTCTGAGTATGTAACGGTTGTACATTGTGTGTTTTATAGGATTGTTTTTATATTTATTTTTATTGTGCTCTTTGTGGTTATTGTGTGTTTTTATGCTGCATTGGACCCAAAGTAACAATCATTTCATTCTCCTTTACATTCATTGTTGAAGAATGACAATAAACTATCTTATGTCTTTAATTCTCTCTACTCACCCTATAGCACCTGTTACTTATTATCTAATTTATTTTTCTACAACCACTGGTGTTAGTTTCATACATCAGTGACCAATTCCCTCTTGATAATATCAACTTTGTTCTTTTTCTTTAATTCCTAAACTACTGGTCCGACTCTGTTATCCAAGGGATTACAACAGAGCTGTTAAACGGAGAAATGGACAGTGACCAATGCAGGGAAACTGGAGAGTGGGGAATCAGAGGGTTTACAGCGAAGTCATTGATGCCCCTGGATGGGGCAGGACAGAATGGACAGCCCTTCTTTTCAAATGTCGATGATATGATCGTTCACCCACGTTCAGGATGATCATACGCCCCGCGAATGTTCAGTATTCTGTTTTGATGCTGAAATTGCAGAGAAATACTTCGACTTATTGCAAAATATTTATAATGTTCTTAATAATGCATGCTCCTGTAATATTAATGTTCGAATATAGTTCACAGATTATTACTGCTTCAGATAAACCTTTGATATTTTTGAACTGCTGCAGATTATATAGAATAACGATGACTAATTCATTGCAGGTAATGTCCATTCGCTGCATGATCAGATACTGCGTTAAAATTACAATATGATGGCTTTTTATAGCTTTTTCAGGGATTGGCGTGAAGGAGAAGGCTGTGGGAGGTGGCTGTTGCATGAGCTGCCGATTGTTTGGCGCTGGTGATGCTGTGTAAAAGGAGGCGTCCGCCTAACCCTCTACCATCCGCACCAGTCTCAACTGGGCTCGGCTTTCTGCACTTGTTGTCGTCTGCCCGCGATCCGGCAAACGCAGCCTCCGGTACAGCGACACTCCCGGGGAAACTCGACCCCACCTCCTCGCCTCTCCCTCCCCTTCGCCACCTGCCAGCTGTGCTCAGCGCTTGCACTTCCGATAAAACAAGCGCATCTACCCAGCCATGTCCACTCGAGGTGAGTGACTTCAACCAGAATGTGAAAGTAGCGAGCACAATTGTCGGTAAACGTTTCTCACCCATTGCTCCTCGTCTGCTGCAGATAGATTGTTTTTGTTGCCCAGTGTGTGTATGGCTGGATATAATGCGAGAAAGAAAACATGACCGTGTATGTGCTTATTTTTGTGGGTATTTATATCTACGTGCGGAGAATCCGCATACTATTTTAGGCAGAGACAGGTGGATTATTTTAGTTGGTGAAATTCGCGGATAACCGAGCTGCTCCGCAGAATTTTGCAACTGCATCGCAGTGTGCGCCCGTCAGACCAGCCGGTCTGAATATCCTGACTGCAAATCCACCCAGAACGTCGCCTTCGGATGAAGATGATATTTTGGACCTGGGGTTCATTAATTCCTAAAGAAATGGAAACATTTGGAGCATGTTTGCGCTGCGCCACCCGTGCCAGGGAGAAGGGTTGGCGCTCGTTATCCCGGGAGCTCTGCAGCCGAGCCTGCGGAGAGAACTACTGATCCCCCGCGGGCGGAACGAGCATCGAGCCACGCTTGCTGCAGGTGGCTGCTTGCATTGTGCGACTGTTCCCAGCAGCTTTCTGCGGGGCTTCTCCACGTATTTACTGTTTTGATGCCTCCCCAGTGAGACAGACGCATCTGAAGTTCGTCTGGCTGCCGGCGAGTGTCGTACCGGTGTGAATCCCACCTGCCGGGAGCA
The DNA here is from genome assembly GCF_030144855.1 of Hypanus sabinus. Taxonomy (NCBI): domain Eukaryota; kingdom Metazoa; phylum Chordata; class Chondrichthyes; order Myliobatiformes; family Dasyatidae; genus Hypanus; species Hypanus sabinus. Next base: position 61,329,353 of record NC_082727.1, on the reverse strand, counting down.
GCACTCGCGCTCTGTTGATGTAGACTGGTTTCTTCCGCAATCTCTGATTGGGAGGGGCGGGGGAGATCGCTCACATGTAACACTAAACCACCCTTTCTTCCCTTCCCCCTTCTATTCCCCACTCAGGCCTCTTACCTCTTCTCCTCACCTGCCTATCACCTCTCCGCCTATCCTCTTCCTTCCCTTTCTACTATGGTCCACTCTCCTCTCCTATCAGATACCTTCCTCTCCAGCCCTTGACCTTTCCCACCCACCTGGCTTCACCTATCACCTTATAACACTCCTCCTTCCCCCTCCCACCTTTTTTTATTCGGGGGGGGGGGGGTCTTTCCCCTTTATTTCCTATCCTGATGAAGGGTCTCAGCCCAAAACATTGACTGCTTATTCATTTTCATAGTCCTCCAATGTTTTGTGTGCGTGGCACTAAACTATCTTTTCTATATGGTCGGGGTACAGTTTTCTGCGACCAAGCTCAAATAGCCATGGAGGCTGATTACACTCTGGGTATCGCAGCCTCTTAAAACAGCAATCGCTTACTGAACCTTCCAAATGGCAATTTAACCCCTTACATGAACCAAATGCAGCACATTTCCCTTCTCTGGATTCCCCAGACCACAGCATCCGTTCCTGGCATCAAACCAACTGTTATGCTGTTTGAACCCTTTTCCATAATAGTTAAGTAATGCTCCTGCCAATGGAGACTAGAAAAAAAACTTGTAATGGGAGAGGCAATTCTTTTTCGAGTTTATTGCTGTTGTGTTGGCTGTCGCAGGAAAGCAGCATCCATCGTTAGGGGTCCCCACCATCCAAAACATACGTTCCTCTTGCTGCTGCCATCAGGAAGGAGGTACAGGAGCCTCAGGACTCACCCCACCAGGTTCAGGAACAGCTATTACCCCTCAACCATCAGGCTCTTTTTTTTAACTTTTTTTATTGCATTTTTAAATGGTTACAAAGTATGAAAAAACAATGTATATAACCCATACCCCCTCCCCTTAACCTCTCCCCCCTAACTGCCCTATAGAAAAAAAAAGAAAGAAAGAAAGAAAGAATGCCTGGTTGTTGGAAGATCTCCACATGCTCCATGGAATTCGTAATAACTTTAATATGTATATTTATTTCTTTCCCCTAATAACCAATTGTTTCATCTTCAGAGCATCTATATATTTAATCCTGTCTTTTGTAAATAAGGGCTCCAAATTTTCAAAAATGTTTCATATTTATCTCTTAAATTATAAGTAATTTTTTCTAATGGAATACAACCATAGATTTCTTTCTTCCAAGAATCTATACTTAAATGTGTATCCGATTTCCAAGTAACTGCAATAGCTGCAATAACTGCAATAACCATCAGGCTCTTGAAACAAAGGTGATAACTTCACTCAATTTCACTCACCCCATCACTGAACCATTCCCACAATCTATGGACTCACTTTCAATGACTTTTCATCTCATGTTCTCGATAATTCTGTCTGTTTGTTTGTTTATTTAGTTATCTATTTGTTTTCTTTCTTTTTGTATTTCCACAGTGTGTTGTCTTTTGTACATTAGTTGTTTGTCCACCCTGTTGGGTGTGGTCTTGATTTCCGTATTTACTGTGAGTGTCAGCAAATGAATGAATCTCAAGTGCGCTTTGATAATAAATTTACTTTGAAATAATGATCGGCTGCTTCTGCCCATGGAGACGCACGAAGCTTGGACTGGGAGGGGGAACTCTTCCTTGAGTTTCTTGCTGCTATGCTGGTACAACACAACTCTTGAGAGAGAATCTTCTTGTAATATTCCTAATGAAGGGACAACTATTTCTGATTCTGAATGAATAAGTGATTAGCTCTCATCCCTATAGATGGAATAGATATTTCAGTCTACAGTAAGTGAGATTTCTGAGCATGAGCATCCAGCATCTATTTTACTTCTGGATCATCTTACTTGTGTTCTTTGTAAATTGAAAATATTTTCCCTTGAATTATTAAGTAATATTCCCAGAGCTAAGCATGATTCCAAATCCTACATCTTAGTGTTGGGATCGTAGTGAACTGGAAGGGACTGTGGGTGCGGGTTTAAACAAAAGTCTTACATGATTGTTTGCTCTGTTTAATTCTGCTGCTGAAAATGTCAGGCCTGCATAGGCAGACACTTCCCAGTCTCCACCAAACTAACGTGAGTCACCTTCTACTCATTTCCAACTCATCACCAGCAGCCTATTTAAACCCAGCTCTCATCCACAGTCCTTGTTCATCCATTGAACCAGCCAGCCTCTTCTTGTTGCCTCTAGCCTTTGGTTACCTTGTTGCCTAGTCGTGTTAAGTTTCTGCTGTCTCTTGTGACCATTTTGCAGTTTATTAGTAAAGTGCTTGCTCACTACTAAATTGCCTCTTCCTCTGTTCTGTGCTTGGACATTTACTACATTTCTGGACATGAAATTATTTGTGGAAGGGGAAATGACTGCAAAGTAGTTCATATACAATGTGTCCTGAAGATTGAAGATTGTGGATTCTGAAAAAAAAACAATGAATATCTAGTATATTCCACATGAATACTGAAGGATATTTTGGTTCAAAGTGTCTTTCTTACTGACAAATGAATATTATATTTGTGACCTCTGATGCCATATCACATGACATTGGTGATCATGGTCTTTCTATGACCATGATTGTTCTTGGCAAATTTTTTTATACAAGCAGTTTTCCATTGCCTTCTTCTGGGCAGTGACTTTACAAGACAGGTGACCCCAGACATTGTCAATACTCCTCAGAGATTGTCTGCCAGGTGTCAGTGGTCGATAACCAGGACCTGTAATATGCACCAACCGCTCATACGAACACCTGCTTCTTTGGCTTCACGTGACCCTGATCAGGTGGGGGGTGGGGGCTAAGCAGATGCTACACCTTGCCCAAGGGTGACCTGCAGCCTAACATAGGGAAGGATCACCCTGTACCTCCTTTGGTAGAGATGTATCTCCTCCTTGCCACCCAGATTATATCAGCTTTATACATTTCCAAGTGTATGCTTTGTGATGGAGCCATTTTGTTAGTGAAGTTTTTGAGTACTTTTCAATTCAATTTGTTTAATTGTCATTCAACTATACAGGAATACCTACGAATATAGCCAAACAGTACTGCATCAGTCTGGGGGCAAGGAGTAAAACACAGTGCCAACAGTCACACTGTACAAAGCACACACAAGACAGCAAGCACATAGAAATATCAGAAAGATACAGCCACGAGGAAAGACATAGCTCGAGCCATGGATGCCACAGAAATCTGCAGTCCATCACAATATAGTTTGTCTTCTGCCGAGTGAACACTGGGGGGCAGTACTGACCCCAGCCTGGATGCAGTGCCACACTGCTCCCGGTGGAGCATATACCGGCTCTGACGCCTCTCTCCTGGGGGCTGTAAACAGGTGACGCCAGGGCCTTAGGCCTAGTCCTCACACATCCAAGCACACAGGATAGTGATAATACATTTTAAGGGGTTAATTAACTGGCAAAGAAATAAAGAATTTAAACAGTTACATACTCTACAATCAAAGTCAAGCTGCAGTAATAGCAGGATTGAATGCAAAATCCAATGAGATTAGAAAAAAACTTATTTCAGAATTTGGTTTATTGATTGTGTTTCTGAGGTCTGTTGTGTGGGTATTCTTAGCAACAACTGTAGTATCGTGAATCATGACAATTGATCATGTAGTTTTGTCAAAGATGCATCAGTGCGCTGTGGATTTCATGTGGATGCATCCACAATAGGAACTTCATTGCTGCAAAGTTATAGGATCAAGAGCTGCCTTGTTTCAAAAACTGATCCTAAGTACAGACACTGATTTGTTCCTCACACTGCATCTCCAGCAGAGACCACTTGTCGATGCAACCTTTGCAATAGACCCCGTCACTCTCGCATTGGTCTTGCCAGCCTTAGCTGGTACTGCACTAACAATGTAAATAGCTACATCCATGGTCAAACTCAACCAATAGAGGGCCACACCATGTTTACTTCATAAACAGGAGTAAGTCTGCAGATGCCGGATATCGAAAGCAACACACACAAAATACTGGTGGAACTCGGCAGGTCAGGCAGCATCTATGGAGAAGAATAAACAGTCAACATAGGAATAGGTTGAGTGAACTCGGCCTTTTCTCCTTGGAGCGACGGAGGATGAGAGGTGACCTGATAGAGGTGTATAAGATGACGAGAGGCATTGATCATGTGGATAGTCAGAGGCTTTTTCCCAGGGCTGAAATGGTCGCCACAAGAGGACACAGGTTTAAGGTGCCGGGGAGTGTTACAGAGGAGATGTCAGGGGTAAGTTTTTTTTAACACAGAGAGTGGTGAGTGTGTGGAATGGGCTGCCGGAAACGGTGGTGGAGGTGGATACGATGGGGTCTTTTTAAGAGACTTTTGGATAGCTACATGGAGCTTACAAGTATAGAGGGCTATGGGTAAGCCTAGTAATTTCTAAGGTAAGGACATTTTCGGCACAACTTTGTGGGCCGAAGGGCCAGTATTGTGCTGTAGGTTTTCCATGTTTCTTCACCTGGTTAACTATAGACTCTATGGCCGCTTTATTAGGTACACCTGTACACCAGCTCATTAATGCAAATATGTAATCAGTCAATCATGTGGCAGCAACTCAATGCATAAAAACATGCAGACGTGTTCAAGAGGTTTAATTGCTGTTCAGACCAAACATCAGAACGGGGAAGAAGTGTGATCTAAGTGACCTTGACTGTGGAATGCCTCACTGTTGGTGCAGACAGGGTGGTTTGAGTTTCTCAGAAGCTGCTGATCTCCTGGTATTTTAGAAACATAGTAACATAGAAAACCTACAGTGAAATACAGGCCCTTCGGCCCACAAAGCTGTGCCGAAAATGTGGTTACTTTAGAAACTACCTAGGGTTACCCATAGCGCTCTACTTTTCTAAGGTCCTTGTACCTATCCAGGAGCCTCTTAAAAGACCCTATCGTATCCGTCTCCACCACCATCACTGGCAGCCTATTCCACGCACTCACCACTCTCTGTGTAAAAAAAATCTTACCCCTGACATCTCCTTTGTACCTACTTCCAAGCACCTTGAACCTGTGTCCGCTCTGAACACACAGTATTCAGAAAACAGTGTGAAAAACAAAAAAATCCAGTGAGCAACAGTTCTGTGGGCAAAAATGCCTTTTAATGAGGGAGATCAGAGCAGAATGGTTGAAGCTGACAGGGAGGCGATAGTAACTCAAATAACCTCAAGTTGAAACTTGATTGCTGTGCATCTCTGAACACACAACATGTTGAATCTTGAAGTGGATGGGTCGCAACAGCAGAAGGTTATGAACATACACAATGTAGATCCATTTCCTAGGAATTGCTCTTGCATTGTTTCTCAAATGCTGCCTCTGATATTAGTATGAATCAGCAGCTGAAGCTGATGAACCTACACTCAGTGGCCACTTTGCTAGACACAAGGAATACCTAATAAAATGGCTGCAGTCTACATTACTTCCCCTGCAATGATGCTGCAAATGCATACATTTCTTTGATAATGTTTTACCTTCTACTGACAGAGCAGCTAAAAACTTTGAAGCAATTATGTCAGGATAAGTAACAAGTAAAATACATTTCAGCAGTTTCAGCGAACTAACATCTATATGTTCACCATCATGATTAATGTGTGGAGGAAATGCACTGAACCTTCTGAACTAATAGCTCCGAGAATCTTCAAGGGTCAAGTAGCTTAATTAGTTTTAAATCAGAAGACGATATGAATAGATTCAATCCTGTCTGTTTGCCACATATGAAGCAAACAATTCCAGTATCAATTAAACATAGTGGCGCAGTGGTTGGTGTTTTACAGAACTAGCGACCTGAGTTCAATTCCAGCTGCTGCCTGTAAGGAGTTTGTACGTTCTCCCCTTGGAATGCATGGGTTTCCTCCAGGTGATCAGTTTCAACCCACGGTCCAAAGGCATACCGATTAGTAGGTGAATTGGTCATTGTAAATTGTCCCATGATTAGGCAAGGGGTTTATCTGTGTGTTGCTGTTAGAGCAGCTCAAAGGGTCAGAAATTCTGTGCTGTAACTCTAAATAAGTAACAAATGAATGAAGAAATAACTACATACATACATAGATAAATACATACATAGCTAGATAGACAGATTGACACATAGGCAGACAGATAGATAGATAGATAGATAGATAGATAGATAGATAGATAGATAGATAGATAGATAGACAGATAGACAGATGGATAGGCAGACAGATAGATTGATTGATAGATAGATAGATAGATAGATAGATAGATAGATAGATAGATAGATAGATAGATAGATAGATAGATAGACAGATGGATAGGCAGACAGATGGATAGATGGATAGGCAGACAGATAGGTTGATAGACAGATAGGCAGACAGATAGGTAGACAGATGGATAGATAGAAAGTTGATCAACAGATAGAGGGATAGATAGATTGACAGATAGTGAGACAGATAGGTGGATGAATAGATAGATTGACAGATAGATGGATAGCTAGATTGATAGATAGATAGATAGATAGATAGATAGATAGATAGATAGATAGATAGATAGATAGATAGATAGATAGATAGGCAGATAGATCTGGTATGGTCTGATCTGGAAGTGGTTGCAAATACAAGTTAAATCCAGTTCATATTCCTTAACACTAAATGAACCAATGCTATGTAATCCAATATCTATATTGTGATGTTAACTGGAGCTAGCATTTGCGATAACACTACATGATTAATGTAAATGAAAGCATTTTTGCAAAGAGTAAGCCATTCTCTATAGATAAATATTACATACAACAAGGCTGTTGAGACATGAAGTTTCTATTGGTTTTTCGAAGGCCTATCTAATTTGGTCCACTACCTTGCTAAAGAGGTCATCGAATATAATTGTACATGTCTAATTTTCTATTGAAATTTATTATTGAATCTGCATTCACACATTACATTTCAAATCATAGCAGTGCATTGCACAAATAAATTCTTCTCATCTTTTCTTTTGACATTATACCAAGTATCTTAAATCTGAAAATGTGGAATTAAGATACTGGAAGATAGTTGGCCGTAACAGGATATTTTACAGGGGCAGATGGCATTTGTTACCAAGCTCTGGTTGAGAAAATGTTTGTGGGCCAGGCTACTGAAAGTACAGGTGCAGACAGTCATTGAACGAAACTGAGGGGCTGAGTGAATGAGGCAAGCATTGAGTATCCTCTGCACCCTCACGTGAAGTCAGCGGATCCCAACCTTTTCTTATGCCGTGGACCACAGGTTGGGAACCCCTGCATTAAGGGTTGTGAAATGTGTTAAAGAAGCAGAGAACAGAGAAGGGAATATAGAGTGAAATAAATATTTTTAAAAAAAGCTCCACGAGGACCACAGTCTTGTCACGGTTTGGAGGCTTGTGTGATTCGATGATCCAGGGAACTATATTAGCTGGAGTCAGGGCTTTAAGCTTTGGCTCTTGGTAGAGTCCCCCCATGCCAAAAAGTTCAAGGAGTAGAGGCCAGATTAAGAGAGGTTCACCAGTCCTCCAGGTTTGGGAGTTCAGCTCAGGGCTAATAACCCTGACTGGTCAAACAAAACTGTTATGGAAACAATGAAGAATCCTTCTACATCTGAGTGTGACGGTATTCCTGAGTCTCCATCCAGGACTTGCATGACCAACGGTAATGAAAACTGAGAGGAAGCTACTAGAATGATGAAGGAAGCCCAGAACACCGCCAGAGAAGATGGACAAGGACGTACGGAGATGGAGAACCTTCACTGCTGCCCCAAGTGTCAGCAGATATGAACAAGTCAATGTTAAAACGTGCACAGAGAAGGAAAGGAAATTGAATTAGGAGAGAAAGGAGAGAAGTCGAAGAAAGTTAGGATTCCTGAATCATTGAGTGGAATGCCTGAGTGCCTTCAGGCTTCTGTACCTTCTTCCTGATGGTAACAATGAGAACAGGGTGATGGGGTTCCTTAATGATGGATGCCACCTTTTTTGAGGCATCGCTCCTTGAAGAGATCCTGGATACTGTAGAGGCCAGTCCTCATGATGGAGCTGACTAAGTTTACAAGTCTCTGCAGCTTATTTCGGTCCTGTGCAGTAGCCTTCCCATACCAGACAGTGATGGAACCAGTTAGAAAGCTCTCCACAGTACATCTGTAGAAATTTGCAAGTGTCTTTGATGGCACAGCAGATCTCCTTATGCCATTTACATGGGCCCAGTTCTACCAATTTTGCTTGGAACTGCTGGACTTCAGTAATTGTACTGTAAGTTCATGACTCCCAAGTGAATCTAGATATGAGCCTAGAGCTCCCAATGAGAACTGGAATTGGTTTTAATATCACTGTTATTAATTGTCAGAACAACAAATTTCACTATCATGGAAACAACAATGAAGAATCCTTCTACATCTGTGTATGACTGTATTCCTGAATCTCCATCTGGGACCGGTATAACTGACAGTAGCGAAAACTGAGAGAAAGCTACCAGCATGATGAAGGAAGCTCTGAACACTGCCAGAGAAGATGGCCAAGGAAAGACCTTCATTGAAATTTTATATATCTGGAAAGTTGTTTTGCAGCAGCAGTACATTGTAATACCTACTAATAAAAAAACTACAAGTTACTATATATGTATGTGATTTTTTAAAAATACTGAGGTAGTGTTCATGGTTCACCCGTCAGATCATCAGCAGTCCCAGGCCATTCTGCGCACTGCTGTTGGCCAACTTGTGGAATTCAGTAATGGGACACAAGCTTCTCCAGATGTACAGCATTTATGTTGGGCCCAATGGAACCACTGATTTCAATTTCAAAAACAGCTGATACCAAAAGCACGATCAGAAACTCACTTACTTTATTTAAACTTCAGTAGAGTTGACTTTAATGTTAGCTATTGTTTTAATAGTTATTGATGTTTTCAAGTCATATTTGGCTCAAAAAATAAATTGAATTATAGGCTTTTAAAATATTTATACATGTTTATACATTTTGGTGAAATTTCCGGTTAATGCTCTTGATAGATTTGGTGACTTGTCTGACCTGTGATTTAATTGGCTGTCAAACCAGTAGGCTGCGGGGCCTGATAATTTTGATTAAAGATACCCCATCTACACCTGCCAACAGTAATCAGCTAGGGGTCAGCTTTGCAATGGAAGATTGCTCCCAAAGTATACTCCAAGTAATAGTGGACATTTTATTCAGTTGATTGCTGGGCTGTGAACTCATGCTGAGGCAAACAGATTGAGGCCTTTTTTTGAACCTAACTGAACTATACATCTGAGTTTTAACTTTGCTTTGACTTTGGCTGAAGCTGCTGAAATACTGACAGTATTCAAAAAACATAATCTTTGTTCTGTTGAAGATGTGTATGTTTTTAAAACTGTTTTATTATTGCTACGTGTACCAAGATACAGTGAATAGCTTGGCTTGCAGACTGTTCATAGAGATCAGATCATTACCCAATGCTTTGAGGTAGAACAAGGAAAACCACTAAACGGGCAGAATAAAGTTTTTAAAACTTCTGAAAGAGTGCAGTGCAGGAAAATGGTAAAGTCCAAGATCTTAATGTGCCATTAAATAACGTTTACTTTATGCTGACCATTTGTCTCATCTACATTGTATTTTTATCAACTGTCTCCTTGTGAATGGACCAAAGACCAGTGTAGTTGTATACTTACAATTTTAGAGCTTTATCATAACTGGTATACTGGTCTAACAGCTAGAATTAATCATTAATTTAGAAATACAAACTTGAATCCCACCATGCCAGAGGGAGAATTTGTATTCAAGCGAGCAAGTCTATATTTGTATGTTTAAAAAAATGCCATCCTTCAAAGCAATATCCATGAAAATAGTGTTTATCTGTTCACTCATGCCCTTCAGGGAAAGGCAATTACTATTCAGACGTTGTCTCACCTGTATGTGCCTCCAACTCTGCCAAAGTGTTTGATTCTTAACTGCTTTTTTACCTCCGGCGTTAAGTGTGAGGAGTGAATGCTGCCATTGTGATTTCCATGTACTATGAATGATGTTTTAATTATGTTCTTTTTACATTCATTTCTGAACTTTGCAGGACTCTACACGACTAATTATGCACTTTGAAGAGTTGATGTAAATGTTGTAATATTGCATTGTTGTAACGCAAGTAACACACCAGCCAACTTGCACCCTCCCAGCTCCCATAAACAATGTTGAAGTGTGTTGGCAATTGGTTTATTCAGAAGTGGTGACTGACAGAAAAATAATAGACCAAATGACGAGAATAGCTCTCATAGCATTGGATCTTATGTTCACCTCAGTGAGCAAATGGAATCTTACCAGGAAGATGTTACGTGCAGTTGCTCAATATGGCTTTGAAAAGGAAGCCTTGACTTTTATGTACTGTGGATTCTAGGTAATTGGGCCATCTTTTATGCTGTTTATTTGTTATGTGCCATGTCATATGACATGGGCAATCATGGTCTCATTATCATAATTGTTCTTGGCAGATTTTTCTACAGAAGTGGTTTGCCATTGCCATCTTCTGGGCAGTGTTCTTATAAGATGGGGGCCTCAACCATTGTCAATACTCTTCTACCTGGTGTTAGTGGTCGGACAACCAGGACTTGTGATATGCACCAGTTGCTCATACGACCATCCACCACCTGCTCCCATGACTTCAGGTCTTCAGGTGACCCTGATTGGGGGAGGGCTAAGCAGGGGCTCCACTTTGCCTCAAGGTGACCTGCCAGCTAATAAAGAGAAGGGGCATCTTACAGCTCCTTTAGTGGAGATGTATCTGAACCCGGCCCACCTAATTTTTTTTATTACATACTGTATGCAGTGGACTCTAGTTAATCAGGGTAGCCATTTATAAGGGACAACTCTGAAAACAAAAACTAATAGCGAAAATTGCTGGTGTCCCCTTCATTTATTAGGGACACCATGCCACTTAATTGGGACAGGAAACTGTTACTGAACAGATTCTAGCTGGTGTCAGTCACACAGACTTGTGTGGCTGTAGAACCCTACACTGTGCTTAAAATAAACAGTTCTGAATTAGTGTAATTGTGTGTGTTTGTGTTCAAAAGAAGCAGTGATTTTTGTCATTGATAGTTGGCAAGAAATAGGTAGTAAAATAATTCTGAACTGTTTTGCTCACTGTGGTTTCAAGCATTCAGGCTTGGAGATGCCAGAAACAGCCGTGAGTGAAAATGAAATGATCTCACTACTTCAACAAATTAGCAACTATGACAAATTTGAAGATATCAACAATGATCTTGAATGTTACAATGAAAATGAATATTCAGAGGATGCAATCATGGAAAGCATTGTATGAAGGCAGTCCATTATCTGGTGGCGGTGTCTGTGCTGATTTTGTTCAATTACAGTCAGTCAAAAGAACACGGCAGCAAACACTGGATGGATTCCTCTGTCGATAACGATTAGGAACTAATGCACAGTTTTGTAGTACTGCAGTAGTATTGGCAGAGTTGTAATTTGTTCTGTATTTCATTTAAGTACATAATTTGTAACTCAGTTTGTCATTTTTATAACTTTTAAACTATTTCCATGAAACTTCAGCTAATTGGAGCAGCGCTTAATTGTGCCAAAATGTACTATTCCAAATGTTTTCCAACTAACTGGAATCCACTATAGTCTTTTCCTCTGGAGTGGAGCCTAACCCCATAACCTCCTGGCTCAGAACTTGCCAAGCAGGGTGTGTCTTCACCGGAAGGACTACCATATTACCACCAACTTCTCCTGGTTCTGAAAGCAATCTACCAATGCATGTCTGTATGTATTACAACCAGGCCAGGCCTGGTGCTGCTGCTGTCTAATCGCAGGGCAGAGGTTAGAAATGTGGTAGAGTTGATATATTCATGATTTTGCTCTTTTTCTCAAGGAATTGTGCATGGTTTCCAGACAATTTATATCATTGGTTTCCAGACAATTCATATCATTGGTGATGCATTTCACAATAACCCATTCAAACACTGCACGTGTGCAGTACCTTACAAGGGTAACATTTTAGTTGAGAATTTGAGCTTAATAATTTTCTTCACTGGATTACAAATGGACCTGACTTCCATCTACAGTGGGCTGTGCTTGATGATCTAACCACCTTTAAAAATCAAGCCACACTGTGCTCAAGTTAACTTTGATTTAGCAGAGGTGTCTTTTCCAGAAAGCTGATAAAATTTCTTGGCGTGTAGCTGAGGCACTTAAGGAAATCAATTTTTGTGATCATTGAATGATTTTGATGTATAAAGCATTTTCCTCAAATGCAGGCACAGACTTTCTTAAGTTGATTACCAGTAATGTTGTATTGACAGTGATTGAACAACAGACTCGCCAGAATGAAATCTGGGATAAATCTCAAGGGCAGAAATAAATCTTCTGACCAAATGCCATTTGGATAACCAGATTTTGAAAATTCCACATGGTCTAAGATTATGCAGGAGCTTTTCTGCAGAATCTTCTGTAGTTCTCTGAAAGACACAAGGTTCTGAGCAGATGCTGGAAATCTTAAGCAACATGTGCAAAATGCTGGAAGAATTCAGCAAGTCAGGCAGCATCTACTGAGGGAAATAAAACAGGTTAATGATTGGCCAAGATCCTTCAGAAATATTGCCTGATGAAGGGTCTCGGCCTGAAATTTCGTCTCTTTATCCCCTTCCAGAGATGCTGCTTGACTTCCTGAATCCCATCAGCATGTCTAAAATAATAGATGTCTCCTGATATTAGTGGTGAATGATAATTATTATCTAATGGGGAAGGCCATATCACGTAGAAGCTTTCAATGGGATTATAAGTAGGATCACAGAAACTCAGATTATGGCTGAAATGTTTTGTAACTCACATCTTGGTTCTTCAGCAAATAACATTTTATGGGAAATGAAAGTTGGTCTCAATTTTAAGATTGTCAATTAAACTATTCCCTCCTGAGGGGGAGAGAGTTGTAAATTGCCACCATACTTTGGCCTTGTTAATGGTTTGATGCTGATTTCAAGATGAAGCATCTGATAGGTGACAGAAATCCATTGCTGGCCAAGTTGATTGTCAGGATGTGTGGATCCCAGGATGTGGCTGTACTCGGTGTTTGGCAGCAGTAATTTCATTGAAGTTATAGTATTCTGTTGGAAAATTGTACACCATCCCCTGAATATCATAAATCATAATTTTATATCTTTTGCTGTATTCAGCTCATGTTCATCTAAATACACCCTAAAAATAAAATTATGTATATTTATTTTGCTAGTTTGTTCAAATAATTGTTTTAGTCACAGTCGTAGAAAAGTACACCTCCAAAACAGTCCATTTGGCCTATCTAGTCCGTGCTGTTCCATTCAAACTGCCTACTCCCATCAATCCGCACAGAGACCATAACCTTTCATACCCCTACCATGCATGTACCTATCCAAGTTTCTCTTAAACATTGAAATCAAGCTCACATGCACCTCTTGTGCTGGCAGCTCGTTCCATATTCTTGCGACCCCCCCCCCCCCACCCCCCGAGTGAAGAAGTTCCCTCTCATGTTCCCTTAAACTTTCCACCTTTCACCTTTAACCTATGACCCCTGATTGTAGTCCCACCCAACCTCGGTGGAAAAAGCCTGCTTGCATTTACCTTATCTATCCCCTCATAATTTTGTATATCTCTATCAAATCTCCTCTCAATCTTCTATGGTTCAAGAAATAAAGTCCAAACCTATTTAATCTTTCCTTATAACACCCTTGTAAATTTTCTCTCTACTCTTTCAACCTAATAATTCAACAAGATGATGCATTGTTACTGTTGTCAAGTAATGTTAATTTTTTAATTGTAAAACACTGCAGATGTTGGAGATCTGCAACATAAAAAGAAAAACCAGAATTTTTATCAAATAGATCAAAACCTGGCCGTCTCAAGAAGTGTTGGGAAATAATGAGAAGAGTTCTGAAATAAATCTTCTAAGAAGAAAAAGTTTTTTGTTTCTTTTTCTATTCTCTTTAGGACCAACTGATCTTTGATTCTTGAATTCCCAAGTAAGACTAGACATCAGCTTTTAGTCCGTTAAAATGTAGTCAGGGTCTGAATGGTATTATTTAGATCTGTCTATTGACTGTCAGTGAATATTACATTGGTCCAGGCATAATCCATCACCTTAATGGAGAAAAACTGTGACGTTTATTTGACAAGCTCTTTCATCTTTCAGCTTCCATGTCCCCTTAGCCATGGAGAGTATTATTGCTTGTTTTGTAAGTCGTGTTTCTGTTATTAATGTGCAACACTAGCTTGCCTCTTTTGTCACTTCCACCTATCACCTCCAGCCTTTTACATCATTCCCACTCTACCCCTCTCTTACCTGCTCAGCATCTCCCTCCCCTCACAGGAATCCAACTCTCACCAGCTATCTCTTGCTCTACCTCCATCCCTCTCCACCTTTTCATACTGGCTATCTCCACTCGCTCTTTCCAATTCTGATGAAGGGTCTTGACCTGAAATGCCGACCAACTGTTTCCCCACGTAGATGTTGCCTGACCTGCTGAAAATACCTCCAGTATTTTGTGTGTTGTTCCAGATTTCCAGCATCTGCATCATCTCTTGTGTCCAGATATCTTGAGGTAGGAACACATGAATTGTGTATCTGTTTGCATTAATGAATAAATGTAGCCAGTTTGCATGTAGAAGCCAGTTTTTTTCTTGGGGGTGGGGGGAGGGTGCAAGAGAGAAATTGCAGGAAACACCGAGCTGGTCAGGCAAGATGTGTATGAAGAGAAAGATTACAAAGAATCTTCAATCTGAAATATCAGCTCTAATTTTCTTTCTGCAGCTATGGCCTGACCTGAGTACTTTAAGCATATTCTGTTTATTATCTAAATTTCTTGCACCTGTAGTTTTTTAACACATCTAAAAATCTGTTATTTATTTATTGAGATACAGTACAGAACAGTCCCTTCCAGCAATTCCCCAATTTTAATCCAAAGCTAGTGACAGGGCAATTTACAATGACTGATTAACCTAACAACCGGTACATCTTTGGACTGTGGGAGGACACTGGAGCACCCAGAGGAAACCCACACATACAAAGTCCTTGCAGACGGTGGTGGGAATCGTACCCAGGTCACCTGGACTGTAAGGTGTTGTGCTCACCACTATGCTACTGTGCCACTCTATATACAATATTACTTTTACTATAGCCAACTTGTAGAAAGCCTGTTTAAAAAATCAGAGAAATGCCTGTGCAGATATTAGTAATTCCATCTGGTGTTACTGCTCATACTTGGATGAAAGGTTAGCAAGACCAATATTGTACAAATCCTCCCTCCCCTTTCCACCAATCCAGAATTGTCACAAAAATCTTAAAATCTATTTTTTGTTGAAACCCTAGTTAGAAGATGTTATCTGGTAAAGGTTTGTGTAGAAATTATTGAATTGTTCCCTACTGCATTTCTGTGAGTTAAGTGCACTGGATTATTTTTTTCCCAACATCTATTCTTACAGAACTGGCTGGGCAACAAATTCCATAAGTGACTCAGATTCTTCTGGAACAAAATGCACAGAATGCTGGAGGAACTCAGTGTGTCTGATAGCAACTCTGGAGGGGAATAAACAGACATGGTGAAGGGACCCTGCCTGAAACATTGACTCTTTAGCCTCCTCCATAGCTGCTGCCTGACCTGCAAGTTCCTCCAGCATTTTGTGCGTGTTGCTCAAGATTTCCTGAATCTGTGCAACTTCTCCTATAAGCTGAATCTTGTCTTCATTCTCTGACATTTGTGTAGCTCCTGATATAGCCCAGACTTATTAAATCATTTTAATTATATTAATTGTATATTGGAAGGGTGTTACCTAAAGCTGTTTTTTTAACTACTCTAACCTTATCTAGAAGTAATAAACTGAAACTAATGTGCAGGACATGCCATAATTTATACCCTGTTAAAAAGTGGATTTGGTATATAGTTCATTGCATATCTGTGGTGAACTACATATACCTGTCTGGACATGCCCCCCCCCCCCCATATCTCGCCTCATGTCTCTGAGAGTTATTGTTGGTGCATCAATAACCTTTCAATGATACAGGGCAACAATGTTCCACATGGACCAATCATTGCTCTGAGCGGGAAATTTTCATATGATCGGAAAAATGCATGTCACTTAATTTTTTTTTGTAATATGCACATCAAATAAATGCAATTAATGATGTCAGAAAGTCAAAACAACTGACAGGCACAATGGCAAATGTAAGATGTTTTGACTAGACTGCATCGGCATTCAGTGAGCTGCCAGTTTATTAACAATGAGCTACAGAGTTCCATTCTGTGTTTATTGTTACAATTTATAACAGTGTTGTATATGTTGAAGCTCTAAAATCCTTCAAAGTAAAAGTTGTGAAAGATTTATTTATAAAATTTATTGATTTTATTCATTACCATAAATTTCTGGGTATTTCATAATTATGTTAACAAGCTCAAAGTTGTATTATTATTATATAACATTCCAGCTGATTGGCAACAAAGGCTATGTGTGTGGGAGCATTTCAGTTACTGTGCACCGGCACAGCTTAGAGGGAACAGTGCAGGGGGACTACTTGTTCTTGATTTCTATTGCTGAACTCATGCAAGAGCTCCACCTGTCTGCTGTACTCATCTCTGCACACTGAGGTCCATGATTTCCTCTGAACTGAGAGTCGCAATGTGAATTTAAACTGGTTCTTCATTGCTGTTTCCATACGTTTTGACTAACCTCTCGGTTGTTAGCCCTGAGCTGAACCTCGATAACTTGCAGGACCAGTGGGCCGTCCTCAGTCTGGCCTCTGCTGAGGATGGGTTACTCCCCTAAGAGCCAAAGCATAAAGCCCTAACTGCAACCAACAAAGCTCTCCGCGTTATTGAGGCACGCAAGCCACCAAACCACAACGTTATGGTGCTCTTGGAGGTCAGATTCACTTGGTGTTGCACTCTTCCCTGTGACAATTGTTTTCCTGAGGGCCAAAACAAACAGTAGTTGAAGGCTGCATCAAACCTGTGCTATATTCAAAGTTCCGAGCTGACCTGAGCTGTATTTTCAACAATACCTTGAAGTCACTTCAGTTATCCGTAAGACTGGTTTCAATATCTACTAAATACAGTGCTGTGGACAAATAGGAAGGTGGTTGGGAAACAGAAGTAAGTGTACTTGGCTTTATATTAGGTCAGTAGTATTAAGTGTTGTTTGGTAACTGGAAAGGCATAATACACAGTGCTGTGCAAAAGTCTTGGGTACTCTATCTTACATATATATGCTTAAGGCTTTTGCGCAGTGCTGTATTATTACAGCATTAGACTAGTGTTGCTAAAATTAATACCTATTAAATTGCCCTGCATATTGCAAAAAACAAGGAATGGGAATTATTTTGGGCACTCGGACAAAGTGTGACAGAACAACAAAGCTATATTTAGGTCAGATTTCACATTGAATAAGCTGACAGTTTGAATTTCACTGTGTCTCTGTTTTACACTGTGATCTTAATAATTCCAATAGAAACTAAGAAAATTTGCAATTCAGGCAGCCACAAATTTAACTTGTCATATAATGAAGAAAATTTCACACTCATTTCAGTGCTGCAACTGACAGGGTAAAACATCTATCTAATTTTTAAAAAGTATGAAGATAAACAAAAATCTGATGTGATTTCTACTACAGGTCCCCCCCGCAATCTGAAGGTAGAGCGTTCTTATGAAACTGTTTGTAAACCGAAAAGTCATAAAGCAAAGAAGCAATGACCATTAATTTTTATGGGAAAAAGTTTTGAGCGTTCCCATTCCCAAAAAATAACCTACCAAATCATACCAAATAACACATAAAACCTAAAATAACACGAACATATGGTAAAAACAGGAATGATGTGATAAATATACACCCTATATAAAGTAGAAATATTGTATGTATGGTGTAGTTTCACTTATCAAAATTGGGAAGACAATGAGCCAAAGTTGATTTGGAGAAAAAAATCAGCACATACATGCATGCGTATGCACCTACACGCTTGCGCAAACAACTGCCCGCGCAAGGTTTCACGGTTATTGTAGTCTTTCTTGGGGTAAACACACGTATAAAGCGGGCGTCTTTTTTTTCGTTAAAGTGAAAATCCTCTTTGGTTAGTGAAAACAGGTACTAATGTTGGTCCTTCGTAACAGTGAGTTGTCGTAAAGCGAACATTCGAAAAATGGGGGACACCTGTATTAGTTCAGTATTGCTATTTAAATTAAGAGAAAAGAAACATATGATCTATCAAATCCATCCACTTGAAATACTCAGAATTCGTGTGTAAGACACAATGCTTAGAAATGTTCTATGTATCATTTCCACACTAATAACTCCAAGAATTTTCATCAAAGCTGTGGTTCCAGAGCTTTAAATTTGTTGTCCTCTGATATGGTTTGCGCTGGGATTATGGTCCTCAGTTTCTTTATTACAATGTGTGAACAAAATTACTAATGTTGTGTTTTGTAACTTCAGATCATTAAGTAATTCAAAGGAAGCCATGGAAGTCTCAAAACATAGGCCTAACTTTGTGCTTTACGTGAGGTACACAAGAATTGCCTGGTAGTGTGATGACGTATGCGATTCATGTATTTATACATATAACTCATAATCAGTTATTTTAATGAACAAGAATGTTAATCAGCATGTATATACAAGATTACTCAAATATCACCGAAATATTAACCATTGATATTCTGACTTAAAATTATATTAGTGTGAATCTTTTAGAAAATAATAAATTTATAAAATATTCATGATTTGCAAGTCAATTTGGTCTTAATTTCTGCAGTCAGCTTTGGTATCTCACTATTGAGTATGAATGTGCCTGTGTGTCATACAGGTTCCTTAAGCAAGTCTAAACCTGAACAGAGAATTGGTCTTATTTACCTCACAGGGCCAAGTTTTCCACTGGGAAAAGAATCTTTCTTCTGAAATGGGCAGATAGTTGGTAGATCATGTGAAAGGCTCCTTTTAAAAATAGCACTGTCCTCATGGTTAGAGATAAAGCAGTCGGAATAGATACCATGTGCCTGCCCTGCTGTTCAACTGCATGTTCTACCTCCTTTTTATCATCCTGTTAATGCCAGTTTATGGAAATGAAAGTTGGCCTTGAAGTTCAATTCTCACTGTGGCGGTTTGAAAATTTAAATATATTTGAAAATGACTCTGGGGATAAGTAGAAAATTTTAGAATAAAAGTGATCTTGCCTTGTTGACCACGGTGTGTATTGAAAGTACATGTGTCTTTAAGGAATATGTTTCCCTTATTGCATGACTGATACATTGTTGTCCCAGCCACTGTAATTGTTGAATGTTCAGTGAATTAAATAAGATGGTTAACTCTTGCAATTTACTTTACTGACTATCAGTTCAGAAGAGCCCATTGTCATTTACAATTTTATTTACACTGTTATGAACCCCGTAACTGGGTCACTTACCAGCAAAGATAGATACGTCTGTTGAAGTCTGATGATACTATTTTTAACAGTATTTATGAGTAAAAATACACAAAAATAATATCAATGCAAATATACAGATAAAATACGTCGTCAATACTAAATCTAAAAGTGCGGGTATAATAGTAATCAATAAGAAATAAGCTCTATTGTTGTCTAGGGGATAATATATTGTCCAATGGAAATATAAAGTTCACTCAGTTCATGCAGGCTGCAGCCGTTGGGGACCGCTGTGTTGCAATTGTTGGAGAGAGAGAGAGAGATTTGGAGAAAAACTTGCCTGCGTTCCTTTATGATTTTGATCCGTCAGGTGTCTCATTGCCGTGGCCGTTCAATTGAGACCTTTCCTTTAGCTAAACTGTTCTTCCGTGGTGAGCCCACCACCTAGGCAAAGGGAGGATGCACACGAGCCCCCACTGGCTTTCGCTATTAAATGCTGTCACGGGATTTCCAGCATTTCTCCTGGTGCGTCTAAAGGGGTTGTTCCCCAGACCCCTCTTTTATCCTTACTCACAGGGTCTCAGGTGTCAATCAAGTTGGGATGATGCGATCCCACTCTGGTTGTCCCCTGAGGGGCTTCAATGAATAGTACAGTACTCAATACACAATTCCTTCTCCAAGAGACAATGGCATTTTATCAGTGGTTCCATTCTGCTGATGTCAGGACACATTCCAAACCTTGTGTATTCTGGATGTCTCTCTCTCATTTCCTGGGTCCCAGACCCAAATTAATAGTGATCTTGCGATTCTCAAAAAGGAGGGGGTGATTTTGTACCCTTCGGCCCCTCTGAGTTGCTTCACATTCATAACAACACAAATATGTTTGAGGCTAATAATTGGCTTCTGGTGTGTTCAAGCAAGCCTTAGGCATGTTCATCAAGGGTAATAAATCGCAACATTGGTTTTTCCAGGGATATTCTGCTTCTGAATACAGGAACACTTCCCATCCCTCTGAAGGGATCCATTCACCTAATATGGATTCTCCCAAAAAGCAGCTTGGCATCCAGGAAACACAAGATGTATTTCCTTCATTGGTTAACAACTTGCTGCATCCATTTCCACTCTAAATTCTGGTGGATGGATGGTTTTGATCCAGTCATTCACAATATTGTGTCTCAGTAAAGCAAAACTTGTCGCTTTTATTCCATTTAAATTTTCAAAGGGGCATATATCTCATAAAGGAATTTGGAGAGATACCAATCAAGTAATCAGATTGTCCCCCAGACCTGGGAAACTGTTGGCCTTTCTCTCATCAAACAGTGTTTGTGACTGAGCCACAATTTGAAGGAGATTGTTGATAGCATTGTAGTTCATTTTTAGAATCCAAGAAGAAAACCACACATTTCAATTAAGTGGGAGTGAGTTGGTTAAGAGTAGATTTTTTTTGCCTTGGTCACTGCAATCAACCCCAATACTTGTATTATGTTAGCTTGTGAGTCTCGTATAGTCAAATTAGTCTATTCAGGAATTGGCTATAAGGAATAAATTTTGCTGCTGAGTGGATACAAAGCTAAATACCTCCAGCATAAATCTTTCTTCAGCTTTTTTATTTACTTAAAGAGCCTCTTAGTGTTAGAGAGCTTAGGCAATGCATAGTTTTGTTGTTGTGATAATGAACTGCAATTAACAATAATCTCTTGCAGATTTGATTAGCTTTATTTGTCACATGTATACCAAAACATGGTGAAATATGTCAATGACTAGTGTTATGAGTGATGAACAGACCTGATAGAAATGGGGTGCAGAGTTAACATTCCTCGGGAGACAGCAGGAGTGGCCTGATTTGATGGACACAACCATTTAGAGTTGATGGATAGCTGAGACCCCATTAATAGGGATAAAGGACAGTTCTGGGGAGACACCCTTCAGACACACCAGTGGACACTGACTGAGTGTTGTGAACCCATAGGAAGGTGGGGGCTTCGAGGACTGAATCAGGAGGTCGGGCAACAAAGCTCACAGTGTTACGGCAGGACCAGTGGGGACTTGTGTGTGTGTCCACTCATGCCGGAGTGATGAGTCCACCACAGAAGAACAGTCTAGCTGAAGAACAGAGGGGTCATAGCTGAATGACCACAACGGACTGTGGGAGGAAAACCATGTTGTCATGGGAGAATGTACAAACTCATAAAAGACACTGGCAGGATTTGAACCCAGGTCACTGGAGCTGTAATAGCATTGTCACCATTGTTCTACGTTTATCATCACTCTTTCTGTCTTTTCGCTTTCAATTAATTTCTATTGCTTCTATCTTGTCTCATTGCTAACTAACTTTTAAAAATCATACGCTTTTTCACATCGGTAGATTCTATTGCAAAGCTGAGATTTGAAGCTTTTGATATTGTCGAAATGCACAGCAGTTCAATTAATCATCTGTGGAAAGTATAATTTCCTGAAATCCTGGATGCAGTGTCTTGAAGAATTAATTATTTCTCATGCCACAACACAAATTGCATTTATTGTAACTTGTACTCTATTTTTATTTGCTGCCCTGCAGATTAATTGAAATTTCCAAATCACCCTACTTTGCAAGTGAACTTGAGCTTTTGATTTATTTATGAGTAATGTTCAATATACAGTCCATAAACATATAAACATGGGGGTGGGGGAGAGTGGATATGGCCATTCATGCTAAATGTGTGTAGTCTGTATTCTGCTTCTGAAATTTCACTCAATGTAGTTGATTATTGATCTGAACATTTTAATCTACACTGATTTGTCGAGAAATGAGGAATTATGCCAATGTGCTCTCTGCATGAGCAAGGCTCTACAGATAAATGGTGTACACTCATATTCAAATATCCATGTTCAAAATACTCAAAAAAATTGAACACTTACACCCATTTCTATTGTGTCCATTCTTGCCAAAATCTGATATACATACTGTAAATGATTTTGAATCAGGCCAACAGAACCCTTTTTAAAAACACAGACAATTTGATCCAACAGTTCATGCCGGCTCCTAGAGGAGCAATTGCCCATTCACCACGTTCTTTAATTGCTGAGCCCCCATGCAGAGCGAGAAAGGCACTAGTTCTGATGTCTTGTTGCTGCTGCTTTTGTTGTTCTGCTGAGCGTAGTGTTGGGGCTGGGATGTGCCAACGTAGCATGCCCACTATGCAGATGACACTTGTGGGCTGCCCCAGCACATTCTTGTGTATATTGGTTGTTAATGCCAATGACACATTTCACTGTATGTTTTGATGCACAAATCAGAATGGGAATGCCACCCAATATTAGATTAGTGGCATCTGTATTAGTAAAAATAATCACATTTTTGAGCAAAAATAGCAATTGTACTGAACATTGTGTTCTTTTTAAACTCTAGAATAGTTTACATGGTAAATAATTCTAAGATTTCTCAGACCAAAGAGAGGTTCCAGTGAAACATTATTGATTCCACATTTTATTTTGTCATCACTAAGGTCTTGATGAAAGGCCATTAACTGCAACAAGCTCCACCACTCTTAAATGGTGAAGCAGTGGGAAGGGTCTCCAGCTTGAAGCTCTTCAATGAACATCACAGAGGAGCTTCCTTGGACCACCTACAACTCCTTGAAAGTAGGGAAGGATCTTAGGAATTTAAAGAGAGCAAATCTGCCCCAGAAGCTGCTTGATGTGTAATTGAGAGCATGCTGCCCTACTTCATGACGGTATGGAACATTAGATGCAACAAGATCAATTGGAAAGCACTTCAACAAGCGATCAGGACTGCACTGCACAGGACATCACTGGGACACAACTACTAGATATGGAAACCATTTACAACTCATGATGTCTTTGGTGTGCTTGTAAAATTGCGATGGGCTCATCGCACCCCAGTAATCACCTGTTCAATCTCCTACTGTTGGCAGCGGATGCAGAACCATCTCAGCACAGACATTTAGATTGAAAAACAGGTTTTCTCCCCAGGTCTGTCGTGTAGCTGAACAATGGCCCATTTTAAAGTTGTTTTTAATTCAGTTGTAACTTGGATGTCATTCTAAGTAACTCAGGTGTTATTAAATTGTGCTTTTCGTAATTGAATTGCCAGATTGCTGTTTGGTGGTGAATGGAGTAACACTGCAATCTCTTTGTCCTGAACAATGACAATACAGCACTCATTGTTTCATCTTCCACAGATGCCGCTTGTCTTGCTGAGTAATTCCAGCATCTTCTGTCCTTTTACTTGTTTACCTCTGTCTCTATATTGTTGCACCTGATCTGCTCTCCAGTTTAAAAAAATATTGTCATTATACAGCGTGCAGAAGTCTGAGGCACTCGAGCTCTATAAATGTGCCTGAGACTTTTGCACAGTTCTGTACGTTGGTTAAAATATGAAGTTGATTGGGAAAAAGAAATGAGTACTTGGTTCAGCAGTATTAAATCTTATTTGGTAATTGGAAAGACACAATATACAGTACTATGCAAAAGTCTTGGGCTCCCTAGGTATCTATTCAGTACTATAAATGAATTGCATATGCATTTTGAAAAATCTAATTAAGTAATTAACAGATATAGAGCATTGGCATGACAAGGTGACTAATTTACTGAAATTGATAATTATTACAATCAATATCTCTACACTGCAGTTTAAGAAATGCAATACACATACAAAATCATGTATCAGCATGTGTTGCGAACTTGTGAAATGTTACCTACCATGTGCCAATAAAGCAATTAACACCCTTCAAATATTAACATAGCAGAGAGAAGAAATGCAATGCAGAGTTTCCCAACAGGCTGATACATTGCTCATTCTATTTAAAAAAAAATACACTTCAGTCATAATGACACGCAGCAAGAAACCGGCCCTTCGACCCATTGGGTCTGCGCTGACCATTGAACACTCATTTACACTAATCCTACAATAATTCCATTTTTATTCTCTCCACTTGGAAATCCAGTGGCATGTTAGCATAATGGATAGTGCATCGCTTTATAAAGCTGGTGATCACTGATCGGTGTTCAGTTTCCACTGCTGTAGGTAAGGTGTTTGTTTGTTCACCCTGTCGCAGAAGGGGTGGTGGTGGGGGTGTTTTCTCCAGGTGCTCCGGTTTCCTCCTATAATCCAAAGATCTGGATTAGGGTTAATGCGTTGTGGGTACACTATGTTTGCACCAGAAGAGTAGTGACACTTGCAGGCTGCCCAGCACAATCCTCGCTGATCTTAATGTACAAATAACCTTTATCTTTAATCTTCCATTCTTTTTAATTTTCCTTTCCCCACATTCTACCTCTGACCTACACACTGGGGGGGCAATTTACAATGACTAATTAACCCAACAGCCTGCACATTGAGGAGACCGGAGCACTTGGGGAAAACCACATTGTCTCAAGGAGATTCAAAGTACATTTATTATCAAAGTATGTATGCTGTATACAGCCCTGGGATTCACCTTCCCCCAGACAGTGACAAGAAAAAGAAACACCATGGAACCTGTTCAAAGAAAACATCAAACACCTAATGCACACAAAAAAAGGACAAATTGTACGAAAGGCGCAAAACCACAGAATATAAAACCTCAATCCACAAATTCATTGGAACAGTCTGGGAATGTTCAGTTCAGTTCAGCACTGTCACATATTGACTGCTCATCTCATGTAGACTGGTGGTTTTCTCCTTCTTGGTAATTTTTCTTATTACACTTGTTGGAGAGTACTGTGTAAAAGTGTTAGGCACATTTATATAGCTAGGGTATAGCACTGTAGATTGTCTTACCAGCTGCAAATAACACATAATACCACTGAGCTAATACAAAGCTAAGTACTCTTGTATGTTTCCCAGCTACCTTACTGTTTTAACCGATATGCAATACTGTGTAAAAGACTTAATATCTCCCCCTCCCCATCCCTCCAACGCTCTCTATATACACAGTGGCACCCCTGGTCAGAATTTCTGTTACTGTGAATAGTTAAGTGTTTAACTCATATGTTCTGGTCGTGTCTGCTTTTGAAAAAAATTTGGAAAGATATTTTTGATATTATCTCTGCGGTATAGAACATTGATTTACAACCTCATCCTATTACCGCAATTTTTGGTTTACCAATGATGGACTCACTTCATTTATCTTCTTCCGGCTGTCGAATGATTGCGTTTCTTACACTAATGGCTAGAAGATCTATTTTGTTGAATTGGAAGGAAATTAATCCTCCTATTGTATTTCATTGGTTTTCTCAAACTATGTTATGTTTAAGTTTAGAAAAAATTAGAAGTGGTGTATTTGACACCTACTAAATTTGAAAAGATATGGAGACAATTTATTCAATATTTTCATATGATGTAATAGGACCCTGTTCTAGGCCTATTTGATTTTCCAGTTTTGCTTTCATATATGTCAAGAGGATCGGAGTTGACGACACTGATGATTTTGTATTTTTGTGAGATATTATAAACAACCCTTTTTTTTCTTTTCTCTCTTTTTTTATTTTCTCTTTTTTTTGTCTTTTTTTTCTTCTATTAGTTATTAGATTTTTAGATTAGTTTTTGCATAATGATTTTTTTTCTTTTTTCCTTTTTATTTTATATTATGATACACCTAGGTTTGCCTTGTCTATTTGTACATTGTATCTTTTACGATGTGGGAATACTCATTTATATTGTAATCATTGTTTTTGTAATCTTTTATAGTTAGTTGAAATATGTACATTTGTAATCCCATTATCTATGTACCAATTTTATTTTGTTGTTATTAATAATGATAATAAAAAGATGGAAAAAGAAAGAATAGTTAAGTGAGTAGAAGATGAACTGATCTCCAAAAGTCATAAAGTTAAAGATGACACATTCTTTTC
Organism: Hypanus sabinus; assembly: GCF_030144855.1. Taxonomy (NCBI): domain Eukaryota; kingdom Metazoa; phylum Chordata; class Chondrichthyes; order Myliobatiformes; family Dasyatidae; genus Hypanus; species Hypanus sabinus. The sequence goes on along the minus strand of NC_082727.1, from coordinate 61,303,127 downwards.
AACATTTTAAGCAAGATTAGTGTATTATTTTTGTTTTGTACAATTTTAGAGTGGGGAAAAAAGGAAAGGAGCGCCATGCAAAAGTTTGGGCACCCCAGGAGATTTGAGCTCTCAGATAACTTTTACCAAGGTCCCAAACCTTAATTAGCTTGTTAGGGCTATGGCTTGTTCACAATTATCATTAGGAAAGGCCAGGTGATGCAAATTTCAAAACTTTATAAATACCCTGACTCCTCAAACTTTGTCCCAACAATCAGCAGCCCTGGCCTCCTCTAAGTAGCTGCCTAGCACCTGAAAATTAAAATACATGATGCCCACAAAGCTGGAGAAGGTTATAAGAAGATAGCAAAGCATTTTCAGGTAGCCGTTTCGTCAGTTCATAATGTAATTAAGAAATGGCAGTTAACAGGAAAGGTGGAGGTCAAGTTGAGGTCTGGAAGACCAAGAAAACTTGCTGAGAGAACTGCTCGTAGGATTGCTAGAAAGGCATATCAAAACCCCCATTTGACTGCAAAAGACCTTCAGGAAGATTTAGCAGACTCTGTGTACTGTTCAACTGTGCAGTGACACCTGCACAAATATGACCTTCATGGAAGAGTCATCAGAAGAAAACCTTTCCTGTGTCCTCACCACAAAATTCAGCATCAGAAGTTTGCAAAGGAGCATCTAAACAATCCTGCTGCATTTTGGAAACAGGTCCTATGGACTGGTGAAGTTAAAATAGAACTTTTTGGCGGCAATGAGCAAAGGTATGTTTGGAGAAAAAAGGTTGCAGAATTTCATGAAAAGAGCAACTCTCCAACTGTTAAGCACAGGGGGTGGATCAATCACTGTTTGGGCTTGTGTTGCAGCCAGTGGCACGAGGAACATGTCACTAGTAGAGGGAAGAATGAATTCAATTAAATACCAGCAAATTCTGGATGCAAGCATATCACATAGTCTGTATATAAAAAAGCTGAAGATGAAAAGAGGATGGCTTCTACAATGGGATAATGATCCTAAACACACCTCAAAATCTACAATGGACTACCTCAAGAGGTGCAAGCTGAAGGTTTTGCCCTGGCCCTCTAAGTATCCTAACCTAAACATCATTGAAAATCTGTGGATAGACCTCAAAAGAGCAATGCATGTAGGACGGCCCAAGAATCTCACAGAACTAGAAGCCTTCTGCAAGGAAGAATGGGTGAAAATTCCCCAAACAAGAATTGAAAGACTCTTAGCTGGCTACAGAAAGCATTTACAAGCTGTGATACTTGCCAAAGGGGGAGCCCAAACTTTTGCTTTAGACCCTTTTCCTTTTTTGTTATTTTGAAACTGTAAAAGATGGAAATAAAAAAGGTAATCTTGCTTAAAATATTGAAGAAATGTGTCATCCTTAACTTTATGCCTTTTGGAAAACAGGTAATCGTTCACCCGCTTAGCTATTCACAGTAATAGAAGTTTTGACTGTGGTGCCCAAACTTCTGCATGCCACTGATATCTCCGCCAAAGACTTTGACACAGTACTCTATGATTATTGAGCTTCCTGTCATATATTCCATCCAATGCCGTACTTACTAATAGGCCAGTGGTGCATTCACATGGGTATTTCCTATTAACATTTTTCTCCATTAATATTAGTTCTATGTACCACAGATACAGAATCAGGCAGTGCATCCAAGTTTAAAATAAATTGTTGATGTAAAAAAAATTAATCTAAAGCTCAGGTAATTTGAATCATAAAATGGGCCTGGATACTACAGAAAGTAATTGAGTGTGTGACCCTGTATCGCCCTAAAACTTGTAGATTCCTTTATACCTATTCCAGTTATGTTTTAGTGATTTGAGGGCTGGCAGCACATGGGCTACATTTCAAGCACTGACTACCCCACTGCAGGGTGACCAAATAGAGGAAAGCAGAAAGTAACACACACGAAATGCTGGAGCTACTCAGCAGATCAGGCAGCATCTATGGAAATTAATGGACTATCAACGTTTTGGGCTGAGACCCTTCATCAGGACTGGAAAGAAAGAGGGAAGATGCCAGAATAAAAAAAGTGGGGAAGGGGAAGTGGGATAGCTGGAAGGTGATAGGTGAAGCCAGGTGGGTGGGAAAGTAAAAGGCTGGAGAGGAAGGACTCTGATCAGCGAGAAGGGTGGACCAGAGGAGAAAGGAAAGGAGGGGACCGGGGGGTGGTGATAGGCAGGAGAGAAGAGCCAGTATGGGGAATGGAAAGGAGGGAATTGTTTTTTGTTTTTTTTCCACTTCTCAAATCACATTATGCTCTTATTTGGGGGAAAATATGTTCTGACAGTTTCTTTTGAAGAAAAGCTCACTTGCTTAAACTCTCCTTTTAAAGTCATTGTGAAGGCACATCCTCGAGTTACCATGATACCAAAACCCTGAATTTCTTTGAACAAGATTTTTGGCAGGGATTGGACAAGATAGAGGCAGGAAATATGTTCCAGATGCTGGGAGAGTCCAGTACCAGAGGGCATGGTTTGAGATTAAGGGGTAGGTCATTTAGGACAGAGTTAAGGAAAAACTTCTTCTCCCAGAGAGTTGTGGGTGTCTGGAATGCACTGCCTAGGAAGGCAGTGGAGGCCAATTCTCTGGATGCTTTCAAGAAGGAGCTAGATAGGTATCTTATGGATAGGGGAATCAAGGGATATGGGGACAAGGCAGGAACCGGGTATTGATAGTAGATGATCAGCCATGATCTCAGAATGGCGGTGCAGGCTCGAAGGGCCGAATGGTCTACTTCTGCACCTATTATCTTTCAAAGTTGCTCCAAAGGTGAAAACAAGAACATATTGGCTGAACATCTCTCAAACTGCGCCCACAGAAACAGCAAATAGGGAGTCAGTTCAAACGTCGGTGACAATCTAGGTTGATTTGAAATTCACTTTAAAAATGAATTCCATGCATTGTACATAATAACTTGAACTTAATTCTCAAAAGGGATTTATTCTGTAAACAGCTTTAAAATTCAGTGAAGAAAATGTTATCAAACCACAGGCTGGTAATTAGGAAGGCAAGTGTCATGTTGGCCTCTGTTGTGGGAAGGTTTGAGTAAAAATGGTAGTGAAGTCTTAGTACTGTTACTGAATTTTGCTGAAACCACATCTGGAGCATTGTGTCCAGGTCTGCTTCCCTGCATAAAGAAGGACGTACAGTACTGTGGAAAAAGTCTTGAGTATATATAGTGTATATAGCTCAGGTTTGTATGGTGTTTGCACAGTACTGTAGTAATTTTATCATTGCACTATATTCCTGCTGCAAAAAACACCCAAATTTCATGATGTGCATGATTATAAACCTGATTCTGATCTGGATCTCCATTGTGGAGGGGAATGGAGGTTGAGAAAAGGGGAAGGGAGAGGGGAGGGAGCAGGAATCACTAGAGAGACATTCTCTAATGATCAATATTCCAATTATTTAGAATTCAGTGATCTTGCCTAGTGTCTCACAGTGTCTTATCACCTCCCCTCACTTCATTCCCACCCTGGCACTCTTTCTGCCACCTGTCCCACACCCATGGGGCTCCACTTTCACCATTCCCAGCAACCTTCGCTTCTGTCAGATTTACAAACTCACTCTGTGCTCCATGTTGACAAATACAGTACTGTGCAAAAGCTGTAGGCACCCTAGCTATACATGTGCCTTACACTTTTTTACAGTACTGTACATGTGATAGAGGAAACAGATAAAGGTTCAGTAGATTGATTCCTGAGGTCATGTGCAGGTTGTATGAAGAAAGATTAAATTATGCTGTCTTTGAATTTAGCAGAGGAAAGGTGCTTTTTAAATATGCAAAATGCTTAAGATTTGACAAGTTCGAAGTTGAATTGATTTTTCATCTGAGTGGAGTGTCTGAAACTGGGACTGTACTTAAAAAAATGGGAATCCGATTGAACAGAGGTAGGAAGAAAGGTCTTCATCCAGATGGTTGTGAATCCTCACAGTAAAGATGCAAAGTACAGGTTTGCATGAAAATTGCTCAGATACAAACATTACTGCACATGGTTGTAATCTAATGCCTATGCTTTAAATAGATTGCCAAATGAAATATCACCATCTTACCCTTTGAAATAATAATGTTTTACACTGTATTTCTGTACTTTATGGCTAAACAGTCATACTATGTAAATGCTAATCTTTTTTTTTCTGTTGTCCTGTCAGCACCATTGATGGGCCACAGCACCTTAGTAATTGGTACAAGTATTACAAATGTGTAAATACAGCAAAAATAAGTTTAAATAAATGACTCTGCTCACTACCAAACGAAGTGCCAACTACTCAAAGGTGATGAGCCTGTAATTACTCTGCCCTTAAGTGTAAACGTAAATAAATTAAAGATTATTTTTGTAGTTTAGTGAATTTTGTTTCAAATGCTAAATTCAATAATTAAACAAAACACTTTCTAGCTGCAGAATGTGAATTCTGATATTCATGCATTGCGTTCACTAAATAAACTTGCATGTATTTGCATTGATTTCTCAATTAACTATGTTGTTGCAAGTGGAATGGGATTAAAATAGCCACTCACCCCATCATTTGGATGAGAGAAGCACCACCCTTCCAGCTACTCCGTGATAAAGGTGGCTTGCGTCATTATCCTTTAGTGCGTAACTGAGAATAATCTGCTGATATCACAGTTAATCCAATTTTCAGGACGCTACAGTGAGTCATAGTTGATGTCATGCTCTGGCACTGAAGCCTTACTGCAGTTGTTATGTCTCATGTTACAACAAGAAAGGCAGTTTGGGTTGCATAAGTTGTCAGTGTGCAAACAAGCGTCAGCTTGGTCTAATTTTTAATGCCTGTGTCAAATACAGAGATGCTGTGACCCATCAGTAGTCCTGGAGGACTTTGTCAAATGGTGGAAGCTCAACATCAGTAAGACAAAGGAGATGGTAATGGACTTTAGGAAGACCAAGCCTGAACTGCTCCCTGTTACTATCGATGGTGAGGATGTGGATGTGGTGAGGACGTACAAATTCCTGGGGGGTGCACCTGGGTGATTGAATTAAGTGGAGCACCAACACAGAAACTGTGTGCAAGAAGACCCAGAACCTGAGGAGACTGAGGTCCTTTGGAGTATGCAGGCCTCTCCTTCACATGCCCTACCAGTCTGTAGTAGCCAGTACAATCTTCTCTGCAGTTTTGTGCTGGGGCCATGACATCAACACGGGTGGTGGCAACAGGCTCAATGATCTGATTAGATAGGCTGGAGGCTGTGGTAGAACAAAAAACCCTATGAAAACTCCTGGCAACTCTGGACAATGTCTTTCATTCTCTGCATGCCACCTTGGCTGAACAGGAAGCACTTTCCATAATAGACTAAGGCAACTGTGCTGGTCCAAAGAGCTCTATATGAAGTGATTCTTACCCTCAGCCATCAGGCTCTACAATAAGTCAACCTATAGCCGGGGAAGTGATGACACCCTCCTGTTCGAGTGTTTGAAGTAACTTATTCTTTCTTATTTCTTCAGTCTACGTCAGGTGTCACTCATTATACAGGAGGCCACACCAGGAGCACAGAATGCAATAGATGATTCCAACAGACTCACAGGTGAAGTGTTGCCTCACCTGGAAGGACTGTTAGGGGCAGATATGGCACTTGTTCCAATTGCAAAGATAAGTATCGGGGGAAGATCAGTTGGGAGGGGTGAAGAGACAAGGGAGTCACGTAAGGAGTGATCGCTGTGGAAAGTTGGGGGGTGGGGAAGAGGGAAAGATACGGAATCCTCTTGGAGATGGCGGAAGTTACAGAGAATTGTACTGGATGTAGAGGCTACTGGGGTGGTAGGTGAGGACAAGAGGAACCGTATTCCTCCTTGGGTGGCAGGAGGATGGGGGCAGACATGTGCGAAATGGAAGAGATGTGGGTGAGGGCAGCATTGACGGTGGAGGAAGGAAAGCCCCTTTCTTTGAAGAAGGAGGACATCTTATTAGTTCTGGAATGATAACCTCATCCCGAGAGCAAACGTGGCGAGGGTGGAGGAAGTGTAGGAAGGGGAGGCGTTTTTTTTACAGGTGACAGAGTGGGAGTGGTTTCTTCAACTTAATCTCTGTTCCCTTCTCTGTCTGATTTCCTTAACTAGATCCATACTATTCACATCAACTATGCCCTATAATGTGAGGTCCTAGTTTGGAATAATGTCTTTTCAATTCTACTTCTCTAGAAGTAACTCTGTATTAGCTTGCTTTACTTATGACCCTTTTAACCAATGCTGCCACATTTGATGCCACATGTTTTGTACACATAAATCCTGCACTGCTCTGCACCATTTAGATTCTCACTTTCTATGTAATGTGTATATCCACCACACTTCCCTTACCTCAGCCCTCATTTTATCCATGTTGAATTTAGTTTAAGAATTATGTCATTATTCTGCTTTTAATTCATGTTTTCTTATGATTTGCTGCTGGATTGTTGTTAATTATCCCTCTTGATTTTGTCATCCAACAATTTATATTTTGATTCTAACACTGAAATTATTAAAACATCTTGATTGCTTTGGGATTCTATTTTTAATTTTGCACCTCTTTGACTAATTGATATCCTTTCCTCTTCACTGCTTCCTTTCAGCTGCCTGCCTATTCTATTGTTTTGTAGCTTGTACTCATGGTCTGAAATATTCATTAGCCATAATGGAAAACTTAATCAAAAACCTTTGGCAGTCTAAGTATATGACATCTACAGCTTTGGCCTTGCCTCCTGTCTCTGTTATATTGTCAAATAATCTACTGTGGTTCATCAAGCAAGGTTCAAGATTGTTTAATCTCATTTCCAGTACACATGTGTAAATAAGACCAAAATAATTGTTACTCCAGATCCAATGCAGCACAAACATACAGGAAAAAGTAAAGAACACAACAATAAAACCCCAATAAATATAAATACATAGCTCATATATATCGATTGCATGTCCATAAAGTGACACTAGGCAGAGGAGTGTCTGTAGATAAGGTGACTATGGGAAATGAAGTAGGGTGGTGGGTTAGTGGGTAGAGGTTTTGATCTGCCTTGCTGCTTCCGGCAACATTTTCTTGTTCTGAGTCCATGCTGGCTGTTCAGTTTTATTTTTGAGATCTAGTGGACTTTAAAACCATTTTCTCTTGAGCTGAGAGTGAATGTATTGCCCTTTCTGCTGTTTGCTAAACTAACTGATGCGTATTTCCCTATTACAGATTCCCTATTCTGCATTACAAATATTATATTAACTCCCCTGCCCGTACTCCAAGTTAGTAAATATGTGTAATACTATTTTCCCTTGACGAGATGCTTTAGGAATGTGTGGCTGCAATCCATCAGTTCAAGAGGTTTTGTCTATTTGGTTTGAGTTGATTTAATATTTTCCTTTATTTCAAATGTTATAGATTAACTCAGCCAATCTGAATACAGTTAAATCTCAACAATAACAATGATGAGAACTGGATCATCTATTTGAGTGATGATTAGGAGTAAATATAGACTAGGATACTTGAATGTGGCATGATATATTTTATACCCATCTGAGAGAGAAGGTAGGCCTTAGTTTGCCATTTTATTTTGTGGTTTAAATGTCTACAGTGCAGTGCAAAGGGAATTAACTGGCCAGATTTTTGTACTCGAGTGTCTGAAGTGGGACTTGAATCTGATCACTGTTGTACAGGTGGTCTACACGTTCAGTAGGTCTGTGAACACAGGGGTCTGACCTTGTTGAACGATGGAGTCATTTTCCCTACACCTGCTGCTGCCATATAAGGTAAACCGTGACCTAATTATCTCGGCACCCTCAGCATTAGGCTGCACCTGTCATGGCAAAGAGAAGGTTAGAATGTAGAATATTCTATTAAATTTCATATAACAATTTTGCAAAGGTTTTTTGGCAGTGCAAAATATTTTATGTTGTAATACTAACAGGAAAATAAGATGACAAGGAGATGAATGTCTATGGTTTCATCTTGTAGCTCCACTGAAACTTTGATTTAAGAACTACAGAAATCATAGGAATAGGGTAGAGTACATTCCATAGCGATTTTCAGTGAGCATTTAGTCAAAGCTGTGATTGTATCTTGGGAGTATCCCGTGGATGTGTAACACTTGACTATTTATAATCATTTTAATGAAGTGTGTAAAGCCAAAGTTGGACATTTAGGATGAAACTTTCCTCCAGAGTATTTAACTTATAGACAGTATGTGATTGTGTATGACCAGGAAATTGCTGAAGCTGAGATATATGCAGAATGTTTTTTTTAAAAAAAACATATGACTGAGCACAGATTGTATATCTTACAAAAAGCTGCAAAATAAAAAGGATTAGATCATGTTTTGTTGATCTGGCACCACAAGTGTTATCCTGGCAATAGTTCAGAACAGCAGTTCACCATCACCTTTCTATTGAGATGAGCAATAAATACTTTCTTGCTGGCATTCACAGTGGACTACCGGGAATGCCTGTAAAAAAATCTCAGAAGTTATTGATAATAAATTTACCTTGAACTTTGAAATACTGCTGGGGAAACTCAGATTCCAACCATGAATAATGAAAGAGCAAGTCATTTTTTTGGTGAGTAATTATTAAGTCGTAACGGTTCATAAAGATCTATAATGCAGCACAATCTATCACTGTCTCTTTGCGTGGGGTTGAGAGCTGATACAGAAGAGCTATTAGTTTTGTACTATGTGTATAGTTATTTCGGGGTTTTTTTATCAGCTCACTTCTTCCGCTTCAGTTTGTGCTGTGGTAGCAGAGGAATGACCTCATGCTGGTTGAGCAGATTGTTGGTGTCTCTGTCATCTTTTCCATTCCACCCCAGGCCATTTTGTTAGCTGCCAAGCCATCCCAGTTGAAGGCAGTTTTCATGCAGTATAATGCCATGTAACTGTGTCTTCCAAAATCAAATCACTATTGAGAATTGTTTTTATTTGTCAGGACTGTGAAGTGCAACATCCGGATTAGCTATTAAACCAGGGTCCCGCCTGCTCTCCAATGTGGATTTAAAAGATTCCATTACACCATTTTAGTAACAATGACATGATGGTTAATGTTGTCACACAGATCCAGTGATCTGCATTCAATCCTGACCTTGGATGGTACCTTTGTGGAATTGATGTGTTCTTGGTTGTGATCATACAGGTTTCTGACTAGTGCCCATCATCCTCCCCATCCCAAAGACAGACTGATACTTTAACCAGATTCTATAAGGTACCCAGGTGAGGGAAAATAGGTTACAGGAAATCTGCGGATACAACTTGGTGAGAATCTGAAAACCATATAGACTTACTTTCAAGGACTATGCAAGTAGTGTTCTCTGTTTATTATTATAACTTGCTTTTTGTGTTTACACATTGGGTGCTTGTCAGTCTTTGTCATTTTTCATTGATTCTATTGTACTTTGCTGTTCTACTGTGAATGTCTGCAAGCAAGTTAATCTTGGTGGTATACGGTATATACAGTAGTTTGATTTACTTTTGAATCTTTGAACTTGATGTGTTATATGTCCTCTGTCACAAAGAAAATGAGAAATAAAGAAAGGTTGTTTTGGGATTCTGATATCCATTGTATGTTGCTTTTGACTGCTGCCTGTAACCTGGCCAATAATTCTCCCTTCATCAATATCAATATCATTTCCTACTTCATAGCAGCATCTTCACTTCAAAGGAAGTAAAACAGAAAAAGTTGCAAACAAGCTGCAGTTCAGGCGACATTTGTGTGGAGAGAAAAAGTTAATTTCCAAGTCCGAGGCCCTTGGTCAGCACTGTGTTTATTTTGGATTTCTTGCACCTGTCGTTTTCATTTAAACTTTAAACTTGTGTTCCATAAGATATAGGTACTGTCAGTGTCTTGAAGTTATGGAAGTCTGTGTTAATACACGTAAGTGGGATGAAGGAAAATCTAAGGCTTCCATCAAGGAGAAAAAGGAAAACTATGTAAAGCTTTGGAAATCGGGATCAAACGAAGCACATGAGGATTATCAAGAACTAAAGGCAATTGCAAAAGCCAGGAGGGGCCACAAAGGCTGTGGCAAGAAGGATTAAAGTGAATCCCAGGGTATTCTATACAAGAGTAAAAGAATAACTCGGGAGAGGCTGGGACCACTCGAGGATCAAGTGGGAGAAAATTTGCATGGATGCAGAGAATGTGAGTGAGGTACATAATGAGTACTTTCCTTCAGTATTTATGAAGAAACAGGATATGGAGGACCAGGATATCGGTGTTAATGAGTGTTAAGGCATTTAGAGGTCAAAGGGGAGGAAGTGTTGGGTCTTCTAATGAGTATTAATGTGGATAAATCCTCGGAGCCTGATGCAATTTACCCCAGCTTATTGAAGGAGGCAAGACACATGATTACTGGGCCCTTGACTAGTATCTTTGTGTCTTCTCTAGCCACAGGCAGGATCCTGGAGGACTGGTGAGTAGCCAATATTGTACCTGTATTTAAGAAAGAAACAAGGTAAAATCCTGGGAACTATCAACTGGTGAGTCTCATGCCAGTTGTAGGGAAATTTCTGGAGAAAAGTCTGATAAATGAGCATTAGGAAACCCATGGCCCAGTTAGGGAGAGGCAGCATGACTTTGTGCAGGGCAGGTTGTGTCTTACCAACTTGATTGAGATTTTTGACAGGGTGACGAGTAAGATTGATGACGGTAGGGCAATGGGTATTCTCCACGTGGGTTTTAGTAAGATGTCTGACAGTGTCTTGTGGGAGGCAAATCCAGAAGATTAAGATACATGGGGTCCACTGCAAAATGGCTGTTTGGATTCCGGAACTGGCTTGTGTACAGCAGACAGAAGGTAGTGGTTGAAGGGATGCATCTGAACTGGAGGTCTGTAATTAGTGGTGTTCTGCAGGGATCTGCACTGGGACCTCTGCTGTTGGTGATGTATATAAATGACCTGGATGAAGATGTAAAAATAGGCGGGTGAATAAATTTGCAGATAATTGGCAAAGAATACCTGCTTTAGAGGGCATGTGCTATCACGAGAGGCTGGATAAACTTGGGTTGTTTTCTCTGGAGTGTTGGAGGCTGAGGGAAATCTGATAGAAGTTCACGAGATTATGAGAGGCATAGTAGAGCAGACAGAGTATCTGTTTCCCAGGGTTGAAATGTATAATGTATGGATCTATTTCTTTTAGAGCAATGACCACCCCCCCTCCTCCAGCACTACATATTGATCTGTTGTCTACAAAAGTGCATTGATCCGCCTTTCCCCTCTCCCCTCCCCGTTAAAGCCATCTTCTGTATGTGTCCTTTAATTGATACGTGGTTGTGCATACAACAAATTGTCAACGAGTATGAAACTGACTCTCAGAAAATATTATAAACTGCACCAACAGTTACAGGACTAAACAGCACAAGAAAGCTGTCAGAGATGCTAACGAAGGTCAGGTACAGCACAGTACACAGTGAAAGGTGCACTAAAGTTTAAATGAAAATAACGCGGCGATGGCTTCGGTCAGGAAAGTTGACAAATTTGATTGTATTAATTAAAGCTGGGAGTCGTCTCTTCTTGAATTGTATTGTATCGTGAACAACATGCAGGAGCAAAAGAAAGCTCCTACACTTCTTAGCTTAATGGGTGCAAAAACGTACAGTGTTTTACACAACTTAATAGGGACAAACTTGTATGTGGCATGCATAGTCAAAGTACTCAGAAAGAGATGATGGGTATTGACCATTGCACTATCGTTAGAGACTGCAGAAAAGGAGGTTAGATTGTGAAATGCACAAAATGTCCCTGAATGGTGCAAAATCCAAAAATGTTATTGGTGTGATAAGTCCTCCCATGATGTAAATGACTGTTGGCTCAAAGAAAAAGTTTGCAGAAAGTGTCACAGACAAGGTCACATAGAGAGAGTGTGCAAGGCAGACAGAAAGCACAACTGAGTGAAGAGTCTCAAACACAAAAATAAGCAAGTGCATAGAGTTACTGAATGTAAAACAGAATCAAACAACACAGAGTCTGACAAAGGTGAACTGTCACTCCTAGAACTGCATAGTATAACTGAAGCAGATCGCAAAATTATCTGGATCACCATAGATGTGCCTGGTGTAATACTGAAAATTATGCTGGATACAGGGTCAGCTTTGTCTGTAATTCCAGAGGCTGACTACAACAGACCGTTTTTTAAGATACCATTAGAGAAGACCTCAGAGATGCTAAAGACTTACACAGGTGGAAAAAGTGTCTACCAAAGGCACATTGAAATTAAATGTGAAGTATGGATGCCAAACACAGCAGTTAGAGCTTTATGTATTGGAAAGTGGAGGGCCAGCACTTTTCAGATATGAATGGTTGAGAAAAATCCAACTGGACTTCGCTCAATCAAGGCTGTCAGTGTGACATCGTCAGGCAGTGGTAGCACTAGCCAAGATTGGCACAGCTGTTTATTGCTAATAAGAAGGTGTTTGAGAAAGGGATTGGTAAGTTCAAAGGCATGAAGGGCAGAATTGAACCTAATGCAACAGCAACACTAAGATTCCATAAAGTGTGTCCATTGCCGTACGCACTACATCCTAAAGGAGATGCTGAAATGCAGAGCTTGCAGGCATCTGGGATTCTCTCCAAGGTTGAGTGGAGTGATTGGGCCACAGCCTTTGGCTCAATGATCAAGAAAGGGAACACAGGAACAATTTGCATATGTGGGGACTTCAGCCTGGTGCTGTGTTCTATGCAGTATCTGCTATGAATAGAAGACATTTTTGCATCTTTGGCAAGTGGGGAGAAGTTTTCTAAGATTGAGTTGTCACACTCCTCTCTGCAAATGGAGTTTGATTGTGAGGAACTTCCTGCTTGAATCCTCAATGCTCACAAGGGACTGTTCCAGTATAATCTTTTTGTCTTTGGCGTTGCATCAACTCCAGCAATTTGGCAAAGAGCAATGGAATAAGTGTTCTAAGATATCCCAGGAACACAATGCTACCTTAATGACATCATCGTGACTGGCAAAAATGATGGAGAGCACCTCTAGAAACTTGGTAAAGTGTTTGCCAGGCTGAGTGAGTATGGTTTGTGCACAAAGAGGGAGAAATGAGAGTTTTTCAAGAATGAAATGTCTTATTGTGGACATGTCATTGACAAGCATGGCTGACATAAGTCACAAACTAAGACTGAAGCAATGCTATAGGCACCCAAACTGGAAAATGTGTCACAATCCAGGTCATACTTGGGCCTTGTAAACTAGTACTATCAGTTTCTTCCAAACATTGCTACAGTGCTGCATCCACTGGGTACACTGCTGTGGACAGGAGCCAAGTGGGAATAGTTAGAAAGATGTGAAAACGCATTCACAGAAACATAATAAACTCTGAACTGCTCACCCATTGTGACCCGTCCCTGCCTTCGGGCATGCAATGTGTCCCCTCATGGCATAGAAAATGTTTTGTTACACATTTCGAAATATGGATCTGTGTGCCCGATTACGTTTGCTTCAAGATCATTGACGAGCACAAAACACAACTACACACAGATCGACCAAGAGGCCCTTAGACGAGGCCAACTGTCGGTATATCAAAGAACGCTGATGTGTGGATTTCATGTTGTTGTTTCTTCCAAAATATGCGCTGGAGTGTTAGAGAATCTGCATGAAGGACACCTGGGTACAGTCAAGATGAAGAGTCTCTCCCAGAGCTACATGTGGTGGCTGAGAATGGATAAACTAGTTGAATACTTGGCCAAAAACTGTTTGGGATGCCAAATATTTCAAAATGCACCCCTACAGGCACCATTATGCCTGTAGGAGTGGCCGTCATCACCGCTCTGCAGGGCCATTCATGGACTCCATGCTTCTGATTGCTGTGGATGCTCATTCGAAGTGGCCAGAGGTCATACCAATGAAGTTAACCACCTCAGCAAAGACTGTCTCTACTCTGAGGACTTTCTTCACCAGAAACTGCTTACTGGAACAAATGGTGAGTGACAATGAACCACAATACATGCCAGAAGAATTCTGTCTGTTTATGAAGAAAAATGGCATCAGATATTTCAAATCAACTCCTGACTACCCAGCAACAAATAGGTTAGCTGAAAGGTTTATCCAAACCTTCAAAAAGTCTGTGAAGGCTATGGTCAAGGAGAACATTTCTCTACAGCACAAGGTGGACAACTTCCTTCTTGTGTATTAGAGCTCTGTTCATGTGATGACAAATCAAACACCTGCAATGCTGTTCATGAGCAGACAGGAATCAGAGATCTCACACAGACCTCCAGAAGCCAGATCTCCAGAGGGAAGTACAGAATAAACAGTTCTACCAGTTGTCAAGTGAAGCAGCAAGGAGCTCGAGATTGGACAGGACATGTTTACTGAGAAGACGAGTGGACACCTGGTAGGATATCTACAAGAAATGGACAACTGTTGTTGGGGATCACACATAGAGGTGTCATGTGGATGCTCAAACAAAGAACACTCCTGAGTCTACTGCATCCAACAAGACGGACACATTACAGTCACCAGATTTGCCTCTCAGCAATGATCATGTCACTAATAGCGTCGTGACATTAGAAACCGAGGACTTTGTCTGAGACAAGCCACCTAACAAACTGGATGCCACTTCAGAGGTCCGGAGGCATTATCCTGAAAGAAACAGAGCGACACCCAAAAGATTGAATCTTTAGAACTGTGAAGTTAGTTATAGACTGTTGTCGTGAAAGCATTTTCATTTGGAATATGGGTTTATGAAAGGGAAATTCAATGATTTGTCCACATACAGTTTTGTTGCGTTATTTTAAAGGAGGAGGAAGTGAAATAGATCCATACTTTACTTTTAGAGCAATGACCCCCTTAGCACTATGTATTGGTCCATTGCCTAAGCATGCACATTGTTCTCTTGCGGTCTTACGTGGCAATGTGAAAACAGCAGTTAAAACCATCTTCCAGGTGCGTGCTTTTATTTAATTGAAAAGTAGTTGTGCACAGACACATTATGTATATTACCAGAGGGTATGAGTTGAAGGGGGTAGGTTCAAGGGGAACATAGGGGTAGTTTTTTTTTCACTCAGTTGTGGATTCCTGGAATGCGCTGCCTGATACGGTAGTAGAGGCAACTACATTAAGAGGCTTTAAGAGATGTTTGGATAGGCATATTGATTTAAGAAAGATTGAAGTATATGGACATAGTGTAGGTAGGATGGATTAGTGTTTGAGTGTCTTTGATTTGCTTTTAAGATGGTTCAACACAACATTGTGGGCCAAAGGGCTTGTTCTTATACATGCATTTAAAAACCAGACAGTATCTAGAGAGTGGGTAGGACCACTTGGATAAAGGAGGCAAAGAAAGTGATGAATTATTAAGTGAATATTTCACATCACCATTCACTAAGCTGGAACAGGGCAGGGACCTGATCTTCTGGGGTATGTGGTTATTAAGGAGGAGGAGATGTTGGGTCTGTTGAAGAACATTAAGGTGGTTCAGTCCCCTGAGCTGACGGGATCTATCCCAGGTTATTGAGGGGGGTGGGAAGAGGTTGCAGAGATCTTGTTAGAGACATTTGTATCCTCTTTGGCTACAGGCAAGGTCCCAGAGGACCGGAGAAAAGACAGTGTTGATCCTTGTTTGCGAAGGACAGACTAACAGATCATAAACCAGTGAGCCTTACATCAGTGGTAGGGAAATTACTGGAGAAGATTGTTAGGGCTAGGATTTAGTCACATTTGGCAAAACTTGCACTTATTCTGAATTGTCAGCACGGCTTTGCAATGGAAGAGACTATGTTTTACTAACTCGATTTAGTTTTTTTTTTGAGGTGGTGATGAAGATTGATTAGCTGTTGTCTGCATGGACTTTGCTAAAGCATTCCGCAAGGTCCTTTATATATGCCAGTCCAGAAGATTAACACACATGGGATCCATGGTGATTTGATAAATTAGGTTGAACCTTGTTCATCGAAGAAAGAGTGGTGAAGGGATGATATTCTGACTTGAGGCCTATGACCAGTAGTGTTCCACAATGATCAGCCCTAGGACCTATGTTTCTGATTATATATAAATTACTTGGACAAAACTGTAGATGGGTTGGAGTAATTTTGACAATGACACAACATTTGTAGAGCAAGGAAGGATATCAAAGCATAGAGCAGATATAAATCAGCTGTAAATAAGAGTGAAGTAATGACAGGTGGAATTTAATCCAGATAAGTGTGAAGTTTTGCAGTTTTGGAGGTCAGTGCAAGACGAAAGTGCACAGTGAATGGCAGGATCACTGGGAACATTAATGTTCAGTGGGATTTTGGGATGCAGATCCGTAGTTCCCTGAAAGTGGCAACACAAGTGTATAGGGTTGTCTAAATGTTGGCGAATCATGTTGTAACTGTATAAAACCTTTTTGGTTTGCCTATATTTGGAGGACTGTGGTCAGTTCTCATTGTTTCATTATAGGAAGGCAGTGGGTGCTTTGGCAAGGTGCAGAAAGGCCGTCCACAATATTGCCTGGATTGCAGAGTATCAGCTGTAAAGAGACTGCATCTGCAAACTTGAATTGTTTTTCTCTGGAGGGCAAGCGGCAATCTGGTACAAGTACATAAAATTATGAGACTGAGATTGAGTTGATGGCTTTTCCCTGGGGTGGAAATGTCAAATTCTAGAGGGCATAGATTTAAGTCAAGAGAGGGAAAGTTTAAAGGAGGTTTACAAGGTGAGGTTCCCCCCGCCCCCCCGCAGTGGTAAGTGCCCTGAACACACTGCCAGGAAAGAGGATGGAAGCAGATATGGTGCATTTAAGAGGCATTTCAATGGACACGTGTTCATTCAGGGACTGGAGTGATAGAGACCTCGTGTAATTAAAAAGGATTAGTTTCATTTGGCGTCATGGTTGGCATACGTGGGACAAAAAACCCATTCCTGTGCTGTACTGTTCTATGCTGTCGTCCACTTTTAGGTGATGTTTATGGACTAAATAATTATAATTATGTGTCTTTCGTTATGAAACCGTTTACAATCCTGCTTATCACAAGCAATGCCGAACTCACTGAGCAGTTTGAGTCAAATTGAACATGAATATCTTCTAATTCTTGAGAGAGTTAGTTAACCAGAGACAGACAGAAAGTAAGTATGGTTGTTGCTCTTAATGCTGCTGAAAATAATGTTGTGGAGATTAAGAAAGGAAATACATTAGCTATCAGATGATAAATGACTTTTTTTAGTTTTTTTTTGGGAAAAAGTACTGTTGGAAAACAAAGATGGTATAATAAGTAATTAAACAGAAATGGAAAACAACCTGACACAGGTTAAATATGGACAGCCCTTGGTGTCAAGTGATTCAATTTGGTTTAGCTTAAGACATGAGAACACCTGTGATTGTCAAAACAAACTCAAATGTGCTTGTACATGGCCAACACTAAATAAAGGTTTGCTTTGTCTGGAATAATAGTGGAGTTTGTATTAGAAAACTCTTACTACCAACTTCCACATGTCCAGTGGGACATTTCACGCATTTGAAAGCTTCCACTGGCAGACCCTTTGTACAGTTTATAATGTAACCACAACAGGTCCTTTTGTAACATAATAGAAACACGAGTTGGTAGTCCCTTTTCTCGACACCTTATCAGGGTCATGTACTACACAGTTATACTGTGCTTTACGCTGTTTAAAATAAGCGCTTGGACCTCATTAAGCTGAAGGATCAGCTTGATTTGAATCCTGCTTGGAAACAGGGGATGTGTCTTCCAAGTTAAATCATAAATATGAATGTGTCTGAACTGCTTATAAATTTTCGTTGAAGCATGTTGGTTCCACACTCCGAGGAGAAGTTGCTCAATTTGAATTTTCCCTTGGGCTTGATAATATTAGTGCTCAAAGTTGGTGGGGGGGGGGGGGGGTGAAACTTGAATGCTTTACATCATGTCGTTAGTCTAAGAGTAATACAGCCTGGAAACAGGTCTTTGGTCCAACTTATCTATGCCCACCGAGCTAGTTCCTTGTTTGTTTGTTTATTTATTTAAAGATATAGCATGGAATGAGCTGTTCCAGTCTTTCAAGCCGTGTCAGCCAGGAACCCCTCATAACCCCGATTACCCTTAACTTAATGATGGGACAACTTACAATGATCGATTAACCTACCCAGTGTGACTTTGGACGTGGGAGGAAACTGGAAGATCAGGGCAAAATCCATGGGGAGAATGTAGAGTCTCCTTACAGAATACAGTATACACCCAAAAAAGGAGGAAGTATTTTAAAGGCAGGATGACATAACCGTGGCTAGCAAGGGAAGTCAAAGGCAACAAAAAAGCCAAGGAGTGGGCATATAATAGAGCAAAAAATAGGGGAAGTTAGAGGATTTGGAAGCTTTTAAAAATCACTAGGCTTCTTAAAAGCATAGAGGTCTAAAGATAAGAGCAGGTATGTGATGCTGAGACTTTATAAGGCACTGGTGAGGCCTCATCTTGAGTATTGTGAACAGTTTTGGGCTGCTCATCTAAGAAAAGATGTGTTGGCTTTGGAATGGGTTCAGGGAAGGTTCACAAGGATGATTTTGGGAACAAAAGGGTTGTCATGTGAGAAATATTTGATGGCTCTGCTCCTATACTCACTGGAACTTAGAAGGATGAGGGGAATTTCATTGAAATCTTTTGAATGTTGAATAGATGTGGAAAAGATGTTCTTGTGGTGGGGGAGTCCAGGGCAAAAGGGCTCAGTGTCAGGATGGAGGGGCATCCGCTTAAAACAGAGATGCAAAGCAATTTCTTTAGCTAGAAGGTGGCAAATTTGTCCAATCTGTTATCACAGGCAGTTGTGGAGGCCAGGTCATGGGATGCATTTAAGGCAGAGTTTGATAGTTCTTGATTGGCCATGGCTTCAAAGGCTATTGGTAGAAGGCTGGGGAGTGGGGCTGAGGAGGGGGAAGAAAGGGATCAGCCATGACTGAACGGCTGAGCAGACTTGATGGACTGAATGGCCTAATTCTGCTCCTATGTCTTATGGTCTGAAAAAAAGTTATCAAGAAGGTAAAGATGGAACTTGAAAGTAAGCTAGGCAATAATTTTAAGGAGGATACCAAATTCTTCTTCAGATATATAAAGTGTAAAAGAGGTGAGAGTGGATATCGGACTACTGGAAAACGATGCTGGGGAGGTAGTAATGGGAGACAAGGAAATGGTAGACAAACTGATTAAGTATTTTGCATCATTCTTCACTGTGGAAGATACTAGCAGTATGGTAGAAGATCCAGAGTGTCAGGGGTCAGACATGTGTGAAGTTACCATTACTAGAGAGAAGGTTCTTGGGAAACTGAAAGGTCTGAAGGTGGATAAGTCACCTGGACCAGATCGTGTACACCCCAGGGTTCTGAAAAAGGTGCTGAAGAGATTATGGAGACATTAGTAATGATCTCTCAAGAATCGCTAGATTCTGAAATAATTCCGAAAGAATGGAAAATTGCAAATGTCACTCCACCCTTAGTGGAGTGGAGTTGAGAAAGGAGAGGGGCAAGTTTGACCTTATTGGTTGAGGAGATGTTAGTCAATTATTAAGAATGTGCTTTTGGGGTGCTTGGAGGCACATGATAAAATAGGCCGTAGTTAGCATGGTTTCCTCAAGGGAAAATCTTGCTGACAAATCTGTTGGAAGTGCATGGCCATGCACTTTGGTGGAAGAAATGAAAGGATTGACTATTTTCTAAATGGAGAAAAAATATGAAAAAACTGAGGCGAAAAGGGGTTGGGAGTCCTTATGCAGGATTCCCTTAAGGTTAATGTGCAGGTTGAGTCTGTGATGAGGAGCTGAGAGGGAAATGGATCAGCTATGAGGAAATGGTGAAGGATATCTGACTGGCCAAATGGCTTAATTCTGCTCCTATATCGTATGGTCTTATGGCACCGTAATTGAACACAAAACTACAGAATTCCCCAAGCTGTAATAGCATCACTCTAACAACTACACTTTACATCCACAATTCTATTTTTGGCCCAAATCTCCCGACCCCTTGTATTCATGTACAGGAGTGCTCTAAATGTTATAACTGTACCTGCCTTGATCACTTTCTCTGTAGCTCAGTCTGTACGTGCCATTCTCCATGTGAAGGAGTTCCCCTAACATCCTTTTATCAGTCTTTCCCCTCTCACCTTAACAGTGCCATCTGGCTTTTAATTTCCCTTCCTGGGGTGGGGGTGGGTGGAAGGACAGTCTGTGTTCACTCTTTTTATACCCCTTGTGATTTTATACACCTCTACAAGGTCACCCATCAATCCCCTACACTTCAAAGAATAAAATTCTAGCCAGTCCAAACTTTCCCTTTTTAATTCAGGTCTTCAAGTCCTGACAACATCCTCAAATTTTCTCTGCACTCTTTCCAGTTTAATAATGCCTTCCCTATAACAGGATGACCAAAACTGTACACAATACTCCAAGTGTAATCTCACCCACACATTCACGATTTTGTGTCTTTCACAGAGGCTGGCCCTGATGCTGCATCAAAGTGCACAATAATGGGTGTATACTGGAAAAAATACCCCACTGTTCCTGTTTGAGAAATCTCCGAACAAAGCAGTGTGATTAAGCTTCTTCCCTTCATTATACAATCAGCTCTGAGATTAAATTCAACTTTGAAGCCATGTTGCGTATCTGCATCTGTGAATTTTGGAAGTGAGCATTTTTGAAGTTAAGTGATACTTTCAAACAATTTTGTTGCATCTTTGCAGTTTATAGCTGCGATAACAAATCAATAAAATAGTTGGTTTGCCAATCCAACACTATCTTACAGTTGATTACGTGCAGGAAGGAGCTTTTTCTGATTTGCAGGTAAATTGAACAGTCAAATGAACATTTTGATTCTGCCATTTTTAATTCGATCATTACCAAGCAACAGATTATGGCATCAGTGGTGAATAATTAAAGGGTAATTCGGCGTTGCAATTAACTGTTTTAATTACTTTTAAGGAACAAGCTGAGAGGAGGGTCAGAAGCAATTAGTTTTGCCTAAAATAACAATACTGACGTCACTAAGATTTGTCTGCTTGTAATTATATGCACTTTCTTTCTGCTGTGGTATCTCCGCTATTAATTTATACTGGCTAATCTGCTTCTCTACCTTGCCTCAAGATGAGATTAAAACAAAGTGCTGGAGATAATTAGCAGACCAGATAGCATCTATATTGGAAGACGAACGTAATGCATTACTTATCTATGACCTGTCATTGGAATGAAAACTTCATTATTAAAATTCAAAGTAAATTTATTTATTATCAAAGTATATATTTCAACATGTACACCCTGAGATCCATTTTCTTGTGGCATACTGAATAAATCCATAATAAAATAGTAATGTATGAATCTATTTCTTTAAGAGCAATGACCCCACCCTATAGCACTATGTATTGAGCTATTGTCAGCGCATAGAAGAAAATATAGAAAAAATAGAAAACCTACAGCACAATACAGGCCCTTCGGCCCACAAAGCTGTACCGAACATGTCCTTACCTTAGAAATTACCTAGGGTTACCCATAGCCCTCTATTTTTCTGAGCTCCATTGCCTATCCGGGAGACTCTTATAAAACCCTATTGTATCTGTCTCCACCACCTTCGCCGGCAGCCCATTCCACACACTCACCACTTTCTGTGGTTTAAAAAAAAACTTACCCCTGACATCTCCTCTGTTCCCAATGTGCATGGCTCCTTCTCACTGCAATGTGAATACACCAGTTAAAGCCATCTCCTGCAACCGTGCTTTTATTTAATATATGTAGCTGGGCACAGACACATCAAATTGGCAGTAAGCCTGAATGTCAGAAAATATCACAGACTGCACCGGCAGTTACAGCACGATTATGGGACAAAGCAGTGAGAGTTAAACAGCTGAGAATGCCCAGGGGCCTGTGAGTTACAGTGAAAGACGCACTGAATTTTAAGTGAAAATAACATGGCGATCACTTCAGTCAGGAAAGTTGATGAATTTGATAGTGCTAATGAAGGCTGGGAGTTGTATATTGAGAGGGTTGAATTGTATTGTAACGTGAACAATGTGGTGGAGCAAAAGAAAGCTCCTTTGCTTCTTAGCTTAATGGATGCAAGAATGTACAGTTTCCTACGCAACTTAGTAACCGCTGCAAAACCACCAAGCCAGATGTTTAATTAAACTGTTACGATTTCACACATTCACTTGAGCCTTAAACTGCTGGTAATAGCTGAGAGAGGAACCAGCCAAAGGATGAAAGCCTCTCTGAATACAATGCAGTACTGTGCAAACTTTCCCAGTTCTGTGACTTTAGAAATGGACTTTCGGATGCATTAGGGGAAGACTTATATGTGGAATACATAGTCAAAGTACTCAGAAAGAGATGATGGGTATTGACCATTGCACTATCGTCAGAGACTGCAGAAAAATAGGTTAGAATGTGAAATGCACAAAATGTCCCTGAATAGTGCAAAAGCCAAAAATGAAATTGTTATCGGTGTGGTAAATACTTCCATGATGTAAATGATTGTTGGTTCAGAGAAAGTGTCACAGACAAGGTCACATCGAAAGAGTGCAAGGCAGACAAAAAACACAACCGAGTGAAGAGTCTCAAACACAAAACTAAGCAAATGCATAGAGTTAGCAAATGTAAAACAGAATCAGACAACACAGAGTCTGACAAAGGTGAACTGTCATGCCTAGTATTACTGAAGCAGATCAGAAAGTCATCTGGATCACAATAGATGTGTCCAGTGTAAAACTGAAAATGGAGCTGAATACAGGGTCAGCTTTGTCCATAATTCCAGAGGTTGACTACAATAGACCATTTTCTAAGATACCATTAGAGGAGACCTCAGAGGTGCTAAAGACTTACACAGGTGGAAGAAAGTGTGTCCCAAAGGCAAACTGAAACTAAATGTGAAATATGGAGACCAAACACAACAGTTAGGCTTTACGTGTTGTAAAGTGAAGGGCCAGCACTTTTTGGACATGAATCGTTGAGAAAAATCCAACTTGACTGGTGCTCAATTAAAGCTCTCAATGTGACATCAGAATGCAACAGCAACCCAAATGGTAACAGTAATCAGAAACTGCCACAGCTGCTTAATGTGAATGAGGAAGTGTTTGAGAAGTGGATCGGTGAACTCAAAGATATGAAGGCCAGAATTGAACTGGATGAAACAGCAACACCAAGATTCCATAAAGTGTGTCCAGTACCTTATGCACTATGTCCTAAAGTGGATGCTGAACTGTAGAATTCTCTCCAAGGGTGAGTGGAGTGATTGGGCCATGCCCATTGTCTCAGTGATCAAAAAAGGGAAGACAGGAATGATTCACATATGTGGAGATTTCAAGGTGAGCATCAGCCCGGTGCTGTGTACTATGCAGTATCTGCTATGAACTGAAGACATTTTGTGCATCTTTGGCAGGTGGGGAGAAGTTTTCAAAGATTGAATTGTTACACGCCTCTCTGCAAATGGAGATTGATTGTGAAGAACTTCCTGCTTGAATCCTCAATGCTCACAAGGGACTGTTCCAGTATAATCTTCTTGTCTTTGGCGTTGCATCAGCTCCAGCAATTTGGCAAAGAGCAATGGACTAAGTGTTCTAAGATATCCCAGGAACACAATGTTACCTTAATGACATCATCGTGACTGGCAAAAATGATGGAGAGCACCTCTAGAAACTTGGTTAAGTGCTCGCCAGGCTGAGTGAGTATGGTCTGCACGCAAAGTGTTTTTCATGTACCAAGTCTCATATTGTGGACATGTTAAGGACAAGCACGGCTTACATAAATCACAAAAGAAGATTGAAGTAGTGCTACAGGCACCCAAAGTGGAAAATGTGTCACAACTCAGGTTGTACTGGGCCTTCTAAACATTGCTACAGTGCTGCATCCATTAAATGCCCTGCTACAGATGGGAGGAAGGTGGGACTGGTCGGAAAGATGTGAAAGAGCATTCAAGGAAACAATGAGACTAATAACATCCAAGGAACTGCTCACTTGTATGACCCATTGCTGCCCATCAGGCTGGCATCAGTGCGATGCGTCCCCTCATGTATTGTCACACATAACGAAAGATGGATCTGAACACCTGATTGTGATTGCTTCAAGATCCCTGACGAGCATAGAATGCAACTGCACACAGATTGACCAAGAGGGCCTTAGTCTAGTATGGGGAATAAAGAAGTTCCATCTCTACCTTTTGTGAACAAAATTTTACACTAATAACTGATCATCAGCCCCTTGTATTCATTTTCAGTCTTGGAAGGGAATCCTCGTGATGACTGCTACCCAGTTACAACATTGGGTATTGTTCCTCGGAGCCCACTCTTATGACATTGAGTTCAAGGGTACCAAGCAACACAGCAACGCTGATGGCTTGTCATATCTTCCACTGTTGGCAACTGAAAACGAAGAAAAGTTCCACACTGCGTTGGTGGACCAGTTGCTGGAATGAAATTCTGAAATACAAAGGGAAACAAGGGAAGTCCCAACACTGTCAAAAGTCTTTGAAATCACCATGCAAAGATGGCCAGCTCATGGTAACCCTATGTTTTCCAGAGTTCTCTTTGAGACAAGACCAACTGTCAAGACGAGAACACTGTGTTGTGGTTCCCTCTAAACTATGCACCAGAGTGTTAGAAAATCTGCATGAAGGACACCTGGTACAGTCAAGATAACAAGTCTTGCTTGGAGCTACGTGTAGTGGCTGGAAATAGATAAACAGATTGAAAACTTGGCCAAAAGTCTTGGGATGCCAAAAAGTTCAAAATGCACCCCTGCAGGCACTGCACTGGGAGTAGCCATCATCATCATGGAAAAGACTACAGATTGACTTTGCTGGGCCATTCATAGACTCCATGTTTCTGATGCTTTGGGTGCTCATATGAAGACCTAGATGCTATACCATTGAAGTCAACCACCTTAGCAAAGACTGCCTCTGTTCTGAGGACATCTTCACCCGAAATGGCTTACCAGAGCAAATTGTGAGTGAAAATGTACCAGAATACATGTCAGAAGAATTCTGACTGTTCATGAAAAAAAATGGCATCAGACATTTCAGGTCAGCTCCTCAACATTCAGCAATGAAGGGATTAGCTAGTGTGGGTCAATCCTGTCGAAGGATTTCAGCTCAAAACGTCAACTGTACTTTTTTTCATAGATGCTGCCTGGCCTTATGAGTTCCTCCAGCATTTTGTGTTTGTTGGCCAGATTTCCAGCATCTGTAGATTTTCTCTTGTTTATGAATGGGTTAGCTGAAAGGTTTGTCCAAACCTTCAAGAAGTCCGCTGAAGCGATGAACAAGGAGGATGTTTTTCTATAGCGCAAGGTGGACAGCTTCCTTTTTGTGTATCAGAACTCTGCTCATGCGATGACAAATCAAACACCTGCAATGCTGTCCATGAGCAGGAATCTGAGATCTCACATAGACCTCCCGAAACCAGATCTACAGAGGGAAGTGCAGAATAAACAGTTCAGCCAATTGCCTCTCCCCTTCCCCCTTCCCTTTTCTTCAATTCCCTGCCCTGGTCAAGTGAAGCAGCAGGGAGCTTCGAGATTGGACAGGAAGTCTTAGCACACAGAAAGTACACTGCAGATGCTGTGGTCAAATCAACTCGTACAAACAAGCTGGAGGAACTCAGCAGGTCAGGCAGCATCCGTGGAAATGTTTTGGGCTGAGACCCTTCATCAGGACTGAAGAGGGAGGGGGCAGGGGCCCTATAAAGAAGGTGGGGGGAGGGTGGGAAGGAGAAGGCTGGTAGGTGTCAGGTGAAAAACCAATCAGAGGAAAGATCAAGGGGTGGGGGAGGGGAAGCAGGGAGGGGATAGGCAGGAGAGGTGAAGAAGGAATGTAAGGGAATGCACTATGGGTAGTAGAAGAAGGCAGAATCATGGGAGAGGTGATAGGCAGCTGGAAGAGGAGGTAGAGTGAAACTGGGATAGGGGAAAGGGTGAGGGAGAGAATTACCGGAAGTTAGAGAATTCAATGTTAATGCCAAGGGGCTGGAGACTACCCAGGTGGTATATGAAGTGTTGCTCCTCCAACCTGAGTTTGGCCTCATCATGGCAGTAGAGGAGGCCATGTATGGACATATCCGAATGGGAATGTGAAGGAGAGTTAAAGTGGGTGGCAACTGGGAGATCCTGTCTGCTGTGGTGGACGGAGCGGAGGTGCTCGATGAAGCGGTCCCCCAATCTGCATCGGGTCTCGCCGATGTAGAGGAGGCCGCACCACGAGCACCGGATGCAATAGATGACCCCAGCAGACTCACAAATGAAGTGTTGCCTCACCTGGAAGGACTGTTTGGGGCCCTGTTTGAATGCTGGTAAGAGAGGAGGTGTAGGGACAGGCCTTAGCACACGATTACCATGGACACTTGGTAGGATAGCTACAAGAACTAGACCACTGCACACAGTGGATGTTGGAGATCAGACATGGAGACGTCATGTGGACTAGAAAGTGGATGCTCAACTGAAGAGCACACCTGAGTCAATTGCATCCAATAATATGGACACATTACAGTTACTAACAGCAATGTGACACCAGAAACTGAGGATGTTGTTTTAGACAAGACACCTACCAAACCTGGTCCAGAGGTGCGATGAGAATGTTATCATTGACAAGATAGCTACCAAACCTGATGCCACTCCACAGGCCCAGAGGCACTATCCTGAAAGAAACAGAGCGCCAACCAAAGGCTGAACCTTTAGAACTGAAAAGTTGTTAGGGACTATTATTGTGAAGGCATGTTTATTTGACATATGGGTTCATGAAAGAGAAATTCAGTCTTTTGTGCATTTACAGTTTTGTTGCATTAATCTAAAGTGCAGGAAGTGTAATGTATGGATCTATTTCTTTTAGAGCCCTCCCCCCACACTACGTATTGATCTGTTTGTGCATCATTCCCTCACTGAAATGTGAATAAATCCATTAAAGTCATCTCCTGTGTGCGTGTTTCTATTGAGTAGGTTCAATATGTAGTTGTGCACAGACTCAACAAGAATAATAACCTTAATAGAATCAATGAAAGACCACACCAGCTCGCGTGTTCAACCAGTGTGCAAAAGACAACAAACTCTGCAAATACAAAAAGACAGATATAATAATTAATGAGTAAGCATAAATATTGAGAACATGAGATGAAGAGTCCTTGAAAATGAGTCCGTTGGTTGTGGGAACATTTCAATAATGGGGCAAGTGGAGTGAAGTTATCCCCTTTGGTTCAAGAGCCTGATGGTTAACTCCATGAACCTGGTGGTGGGCACTGAGGCTCCTGTACCGTCTTCCTGGTGGCAGCAGTGAGAGGAGAGCGTGTCCTGGGTGGTGGGGATCCCTACTGATGTATGCTGCTTTCCTGCAACAAGGAGGGCTTTACCTGTTCCTTGCCCCACATGTGTAAGTGTTTGTGTTTCGGTATTACTTCGTTAATGTCCTGGTATTCGGATACAATAAAAAAGATACTGTCTTGCATGCCATCCAGGCTGATTTTGTGATGCATAGTTATATCAAACAATTAATAGAAAACAATGCAGAATATAGCATTGCAGTTGCAGAAAAAGACAAACAAATAAAGTGCAAAGGTCATGGCAAGGTCGATTGGGAGATCAAGTTTTCATCTTTTAGCACATCAGATGTCCATTCTAACCCTAGCCCCATCAGTTACCCCAGAACCCCCCAAAAATGGAATCATACTCAATCCCAAAGACCTGCTCAAGGGGAAGAAGAATGTATGTAAGAAATAGCTTGGAGTGCATTTGACAAATTTGTGTCCCAGAGTTTAGTGGGATCAGTGAGCCAGTTTACACTCTGTGGTGAAGTAACCTAAACTGTCAAAGCTATTAACCACTTTAAATTTTTGTGGAACCCTCTAATATTCAGAAATATTCAAACTCATTTTAAATAATTCTATCTATTAAAATAATTTTATATGGATTTACGATTAAAAAGATGAACCCTTAAACTGTCATAATGAAACAAAGTGCCTAATTGCCCAGAACATTTCAGGGAATATCTGTTCACACTTCCAGCATGGAGAGAATATTTCAGCTTGACCTCAACTGCCCTTGCTGTTCCCTCAAAGCTGAGCATGTGCTGAATTTTCAAACCCGTCTTGCCAAGGGTATTTGGATATATTAAATATGCCACATATGTTGAGTTGCTGTTGTTGTTCTTAACCAGCATCCTGACAAACATACACCCAGCTGGTGAAAGCCAGGTCTACAGACAATAATACTGCCCTTCCCCTGAGGACACTGAAGACTAGATTTGGCAAAGGTGAGGCAGCTCACATCCACTGGGAATCTTTTGGGCTCTGCAGCACACCACATGATACTCACATCCTCACCATCTATTGAATTAGTCTGTATTAGATTTGAATGTTATAAATTAACTGCACAGTTTGAAAATAATACCTTGTAATTTTAGGCTTTGCAGCATATCATTTGAAATGTGTATCCTCGCTTTTTAAAAATGATTTTGAATTAATTTTCAGTGTTATGAATGATCGGTACAACTTGAAAATAACAATGTCTTGCAACTTTGCTGAAATTTAAGATGTTTGCACTTACTTCACTTTAGTTTTAATTCTATACCCACAATGGGCCTGATTTCTCCCCTCACCCCCAGTTTGCACAAGAAAAATTGCAATGTTATTGACAGTCACTGTTCTGTCCCACTGCTTTCCATAACATGCTGTAAAGTCACATTGGCAACAGGAAGTTTTGCAAAGAATCGTAGAATTGTTTTGACACAGGAGTCCATTTTGCCCATAGACATTCCCACAGCTGTGACTCCTACACTATGTACTCAGGACAGGAAAAGGGAAAACTAGATGTCAGGATTTTTATAAAAATTTAAAACTTCTGTATAAATATTCTTCATGCTTGTGTCATTTATTGGTTCAGTGGAATTACTTAAAGAACAGATAAGATGAATGCAAACAGGCTTTTTCCACTGAGGTTGGGTGGGACGACAACTAGACGTGAAAGCTGAGGAGTTTCAGGGAAAGCTCTTCACTCAGAGGGTCATGAGAGTGTGGAATGAGCTGCCAGCATAAATGGTGAATGCGAGCTCGATTTCAATGTTTAAGAGAAGTTTGGCAGGTACATGGATGTTAGGGGTATGGAGGGCTATGGTCCCAGTGCAGGTCATTGGCAGTAGGCAGCTTAAATGGTTTGGCATGGACCAGATGGGCTGAAGACCTTGTTTTAGTGCTGTACTTTTCTATGACACAGTAATGTGGAAAGTATTGATGATTGTTACGTATAATATTATGAAGGGATGTGATGATGAAATGGGTATCAGTGGGAACATCGGAGATTAGTTATCACTTAATTACAACAACTGGTATGATAAATCAGTTAAGATTTTATTTCCTGCAGTTCGGAGGATGGGCGAGGGATTTGATAGATATAGATAAGGGAAACTGAGGGGTATAGATAAGGGAAATGCAAACAGGCTTTTTCCACTGAGATTGGGTGAGATGAGAACTAAAGGTCATGGATTAAAGGTGAAATGTTTAACAGGAACATGAGGGGAACTTCTTCATTCAGAGGGTGGTGAGAATGTGGAACAAGCTGTCAGTAGAAGTGGTGGATGAGGGGTTGATTTCAACATTTAAGAGAAATTTAGATTAATACATGAATGGGAGGGGTACAGGAGGCCATGGTCTTGGTGCAAGTTGATGGGAGTAAGCAGACTTGTAGTTCAGCATGACTTGATGGGCTGAAGGGCCAGTTTCTGTGCTGTGATGCTTTGACTCAACTACGTGGTGATGAGGTTTTATTTAAAAGTTAGTCATTGTTATCTGAAAGGACAGTGAAGACAGATTCGGAGCCCCCTGCTGGTCAGGGTTGACCATAGATTATGTGCAAACACGAGGGGGTATTTCTTGACTCAGAGAGTGATAGCTGGGTGGAATGAGCTTCCTGTAGAAGTAGTAGAGGCCAGTTCAGTTGTGTCATTTAAGGTAAAATTGGATAGGTATATGGACAGGGAAGGAGTGGAGGGTTATGGGCTGAGTGCGGGTAGGTGGGACTAGGTGAGATTAAGGGTTCGGCACGGACTAGGACACGGACCGAGATGGCCTGTTTCCGTGCTGTGATTGTTATATGGTTATATGGTTATAAACCGTGGCAGTGTGATATGGAGAGAAAGCCCGTGTAACAAGCTCCCCCACTCCACCCAAAGGAAAGGCAGAGACTGGTACAGTTGGTCAGCAGCAGCATCGTATGAATTTCCAGTCAGCGCTGAACTCAACATGGGACTTCAGCTCCAGATCTTTCCTCTGGGATTACTGCAAAGCTGCAAGGCAGCGGAGGTTAGAGATCAGAGTTCTCCTTCTAGATGAACTGTTAACTACGGTTGATGAGCCCCATCTACCCAAAGCGAAGGCACGTGAATGGTAGCTTTCGAAAGTGGATTGGATACAGCTAGAGTGGACTTTGCCTTTTTAAGAACAAGAAGATTTACGTGGTGCAGACTGTTCAATTGAAACCCACCATCTACAATTCTGGCCCCTTGTGGTGAGTGGGCAAAATGAGCAGCACAGTTGCTGACTGGAAACAGAGATTATGAAACGGGACATCAGCACAAAGCTCCTGCTTGCATCTCTGTTGAGGGATATGGGTCAATTGAACTTGGCACACCACGTTCGTGGTTTCAGGCTCTCGTATTTATTCCTCCACAGTTTTTCTAAAGAACACCTTGTTCTGATTTTAGATCATATTTGCTTTTCTTAAGGAAATGTTTATCCTATCTCCTCTGCTAACCCATATGTATTTATGTAGCACTGTTAAACAAGTGCTCAATAACAATGCTTTCAAAGCAGTGTTTTCCATTTTGAATCCAGTTTGAGCCATATATTACTAAAGGGATTTTATCCATTGTTATTTATACACTTGTTGAACATTCTGACATCCTGTCAGACTCTTGAATTTTCTACTGTTAATTTCCTGACATTTTAACGTTCTTTGTCAAATCTCTAATTTGCTGTAAACTACTCCAAGCCCTTGTTTTACCTTCTCTTGACAATTACCTTGAGTTCAAAAACTACAGCATCAAAGCAATATAACCATATAGCAATTACAGCACGGAAACGGGCCACCTCGGCCCTTCTATGCCGAATGCTTACTCTCACCTAGTCCCAATGGCCCGCACTCAGCCCATAACCCTCCATTCTTTTCCTATCCATATACCTGTCCAATTTTACTTTAAATGACGATACCAAACCTGCCTCTACTGCTTCTACTGGAAGCTCGTTCCACACAGCTACGACTCTCTGAGTAAAGAAATTCCCCCTCATGTTACCCTTAAACTTTTGCCCCCTAACTCTCAAATCATGTCCTCTTGTTTGAATCTCCCCTACTCTCAATGGAAAAAGCCATCCACGTCAACTCAATCTATCCCCCTCATAATTTTAAATACCTCTTTCAAGTCCCCCCTCAACCTTCTACGCTCCAAAGAATAAAGACCTAACTTGTTCAACCTTCCCCTGTAACTTAGGTGCTGAAACCCAGGTAACATTCTAGTAAATCTTCTCTGTACTCTCTCTATTTTGTTGATATCTTTCCTATAATTCAGTGACCAGAACTGTACACAATATAATGGAGTAGTTTCTCTAGGCCATTGTCAGCGTGCAGGAGCAACACCTTGTATTCTGTCTGGGTAGCCTCCAACCGAATGGCATGAATATCGATTTCCCCTTCTGATTTAAAAACAAAAGAAATCCCCTCCTCTCCCCTTTTCAATTTCCCACTCTGGCCTTTTACTTCTGCCAAACACTTCCCCCTTGGTCTCCTCCTCTTCCCTTTCTCCTGTGGTCCACTACTCTCCTATCAGTTTCCTTCTCCAGCCCTCTACCTTTCCTACCCACTTGGCTTCACCTATCACCTAGCTATCCTCCTTCCCCTCCCTCCACTTTTTTAAAATTCTGGCATCTTCCCCTTCCCTTCCCAGTTCTGAAAAGGTGTCTTGGCCCAAAACGTCAGCTGTTTATTCACTTCCACAGTTGCTGCCTGACCTACTCAGTTCCTCCAGCGTTTTGTGTGTGTTACGATGGATTTCCAGCATCTAGTTTCTCTGGTGCCTGGACCTGTTCACTGTAATTGTTGACAGCGTGGGCTTCGGAAATGCTTCCCCCAGTTGGTCAATGTGTAATGTTTTAAATCAGCATTTCTTCCTGAGGAAAACCCTGTGAACTCGGTGAGCTGCTAACTTCTAACAATAAGTCACAGGAGCCGAAAAAGAAGCAAGCTTGAAGAATTCAGTTTGAATATGGTGCGTGTTGGAGTGTGGCATTATCTTCTAACCCAGGGGAGTTGTTGCAGGTCAATGTTTCTAGATAGGGTGGATGTGGAGAGGATGTTTCCTATGCTGGGGCAACTGGAGGGCACAGCCTCAAAATTGAGGGGTGACCTTTTAAAACAGAGGTACAGAGGATTTTTTAAAGTCAGATATTAGTAAATTTGTGGAATGCTCTGCCACAGACTGCAGTGGAGGCCAAGTCCGTGTGTATATTTAAGGCAGAAGTTGATCGTTCCCTGATCAGTCAGGGCATCAAAGAATATGGCGCAAAGGCAGGTGTATAGGGTTGAGTGGGATCTGGGGTCAACTATGTTGGAGTAGATTTGATGGGTTGAATGGCCTAATTCTGTTGCTATGACTTATGGTCTTGTGTTCCATTATGAATTTGGATCAATGATGCCTTTAGAATGAAAACTGAATACTGTATTTGATTCCCATGTGTAGCTGAAGTAAGTTTGCCAGTATTTCATGGCTATATGGCCCAAAATCCACTGATAAAATCATTTTTGATTAGACATATCACCTGTAATTAATTATTTAAATAAACATGATTGCTTAATCAACCTAATGTGTATATGTGTGTGTGTATTCTACCAAATCTGCTCCCAATCTCATATTGTAACATTCAGTGATCAGATTTCCCAATCTTCTGATCCGAAACCATTGCTGAAGAACATGGATTATTGAAGGATACAGAACAAAATAATGACTATGATGAAAGCATTTGAGCAGGATATTAAACTAGAGAAAATCTGCAAATGCAGGAAATCCAAGCAACACACACAAAACGCAAAAGGAACTCAGTAGGCCAGGCAGCACCAATTGAAAAGAGTATTCGACATTTCAGGCCGAGACCCTTCAACAAGACTGGAAAATAGATGAGGAGTCAGAGTAAGAAAGAAGGGAGAGGGGAGGAAGAATCGCAAGGTGGTAGGTGAAATCGGGAGATGGGGATGAGTGAAGTGAAGAGCTGGGAAGTTGATTGATGAAAGAGATACAGGACTGGAGTAGGGGCAGTCTGAGGACAGAAGGCCATGGAAGAGAAAGGGGGAGGAGCACCAGAGGGAGGTGATAGGCAGGTAAGGGGATGAGATGAGAGAGGGAAATGGGAATAGTGAAGGACAGGTGGGGACATTACCAGAAGTTCAAGAAATCGATGTTCATGCCATCGTGTTGGAGGCTGTCCAGACAGAATTTAAGGCGTTGCTCCTCCAGCCTGAGTGTGGCCTCATCGGAACAGTAGAGGAGGCCATGGGCTGGCATGTTGGAATGGGAAGTGGAATTAAAATGGGTGGCCACTGGGAGATCCCATTTCTTCTGGTGGACGGAATGTAGGTGCTGGTGAAGCGGTCTCCCAATCTGCGTCGGGTCTCACTGGAGGCCACACCGGGAGCACTGGATACAGTAGATGACCTCAACAGCTTCACAGCTGAAGTATTGTCTTACCTAGAAGGACTGACAGGTCCCTGAATGGTGACGAGAAAATGTCAAACCATCCGGCTGCTTGTGATAACAAGATCATCTTCAGTTTTAGCAAAACAAGATGGAAGTACTGAGGTACTGCTGTGGCATACTAGGGTACTAGCATTTTCCCTTTGACCATGTGGATTGCCTCAGGGTGCTGTGATTTCCTCTCACACTCTGAAGTATGGGTTAGTAGGATAATTGCTCGCAACGGCTCATTGTGCTGGAGAGGCCTGTTACCGTGCTGCATCTCTTATATAAAAAAGAGTAGAGTTGTGGAGATGATTAACAACAGAGGAAAAACCCTTGTTTCAAAGCATCAATAAAGGACAGTAAAAAAACACTGAGGATCACTGGGGTCTTCCCACCCGCCCCCAGCTATTTGTGACATGTACTGGGGGCATTGGAGACAAAAAGCCCAAAGCTTTTGAGGATCCCTACCGCCTAACCCACAATCTCTTTGATCCACTACCATCAGGAAGGAGGTACAGGAGCATCAGAACTAGCACTGCCAGACTGAATAACAGCTTCTTCCCTCAGGCTGTGAGACTAATGGATACCCAGCCACCACTGAGGTCTCATCACTAGGAGAGTAGGCCGCTTACTGTTTACCTGTGTTGTGCTTTACTACATGCATTTTGAATGACAGTTTATTAACTTACTTATCGCCTAATACTTTGTTTTATGTGCTGTATGTGATATATGTTGTGTAGGTGGACTAAGGGCCGGAGGCACTTTGTTTTGTTTGGTTGTATATACATACAGTCGGATGACAATAAACTTGAACTTGAATTTCAGAGGCGGAAAGAATTAAAAACGTTGATAGCAGCTATCTTCACAAAGCAGAGCTCCTTGCTGGAAGGATAAAGTTTCTGTTGTGTGGAAAATCTCCGTTTAAAAAAATCTTTGTTGTTTAGTAAGCCAACTCACTCAAGTTGCTGGTGAGCATTGAAATCTATGTAGAGATTTACAATTCTGAACACCTGAGGATCCATTTGTTGTTCATTACTGTGATCAGAGCACCCTGCTGAGGGTGAGATTGAACACTTACAACTCAATCACTGACGGTGTACTTCTTGACAGAACATCTGTCAGTGTAATATATCAACAACCCTGCCTGTTCTACTTCAGCAAGGAACTGCTCCAGGGTATTATTTATATGCGCAGTAGAACATCTTGCAGTTCTGTGGATATTATCAATGCAAATGACATTCAAATCAAAAAGCTGAATATTGTGTTGACGCTCAAGACCTCGAGCAGATCGAGTCTGTGGTGAGGAAGACAGATGAGATGTTGGCATTCATTTCGAGATGACTAGAATATAAAAGCAAGGTATTCTTGCTTTAGTATTGTGAGCAGTTTTGGGCCCTTTATCTAAGAAAGGATGTGCTGATGTTAGAGAGGGTCCAAAGGAGGTTCACGAGAATGATTCTGTGATTAAATGGCCTATCATATGAGGAATGTTTGATGACATTGCTGTGGGTCTGTGTTCATTGTAATTCAGATGAAATGAGCTGGGGGGGGGGAATGAATCTCATTGAAACCTATTGAATGTTGAAAGGCCTCAATAGAGTGGATGTGGAGAAAATGTTTCCTGTGGTAGGGTAGTCTGGCCAGAGAGTATAGCCTCAGAATAGAAGGATGTCCATTTAGAATGGAGATGATGAAGAATTTCTTTAACCATAGAGTGGTGAATCAACCTGATTCTGATAGGTTTCTGATTAGTCAGGGCATGAGGAGATTTGAGGTGAAAGCAAGAGATTGGGGCTGAGAAGGAAAGTAGGTCAGCCATGATGAAATGGTGGAACAAACTCATTGGGCCAAACTCTGCTCCTGCATCTTATGGGCTTATCTCAGGTGACTGTGATTCTTTTAGTTTTGACACAGTGTCAGCTTTTCACATTGTAGACAATAAGACATTGGAACAGAATTAGGCCATTCAGCCCATCGAGTCTGCTCCACCGTTTCATTATGATTGATTTATAATTCCTCTTAACCCCATTCTGCTGTCTTTTCCCTATAACCTTTGATGCCCTGACTAATCAAGAAGCTATCAGCCTCCACTTTAAATCTACCCAATGACTTGGCCTCCATAGTTGTCTGTGGCAATGAATTCTACAGATTCACTACCTCCTGGTGAAAGTAATTCCTCTTCACCTTTGTTCTAAAGGTATATCCCTCTATTCTGGGGCTGTGCCCTCTGGTCCTAGACTCCCCCATTATAAGAAACGTCCTCTCCGCAGCTCTTCCAAACTTATCTTAAATGGTGAAATCGAGCTTGTGCACCACGTGTACTGGCAGCTCGTTCCACACTTCCACCACCCTCCAAGTGAAGAAGTTTCCCTTCAAGGTCCCCTTAAACATGTCACCTTTCATCCTTAACCCATGACCTCTGGTTGTTGTCCCACCCAATCTAATGGAAAAAGCCTGCTTGCATTTACGCTATCTATGCACCTCATAATTTTGAACACCCCTATCAAATCTCCCCTAGTCTTCTACTTTCCAAGGAAAAGAGTCCTAACCTATTCCAACTTTCCATGTAACGTGGGTCCTCCAGACCCAGCAACATCTTTGTAAATCTTCTCCGTACTCTTTCAACCTTATTTACATCTTTCCTGTAGAGGGGTGACCAAAACTACACACTATACTCCAAATTAGGCTTCGCCAACATCAGCATAACATCTCATCTCCTGTACTGAAAAATAACATTATTCTGAGCACTTGGAACACTTTCAAGAGTTGGTAAATTTAAATCGATTGCCCAAGATTGAATGATTCCACCTGTTGCAATTACCAATAATCACAGTGTTATCCACTGGGCAATTGGAATTGACTTTAAAATCTGAATCAACAGAAAAACGCTGAAGGAACTCTGCAGGTCCGGCAGTGCCTGTGGCAGAACATTTCTGGTATCTGCATTTTCTCTTGAGCCTTCTCAGACGCTGAAATATTTTATAACAAAGTGATCCGAAAACTTAGAAAAACAGGATATTGTTTTAAGAGCGGAGATTTTAATGGCACTATGAAGATCATTTTAACCATAGAATAGCATCATGTTTAACACAATATTTTTACAGTACCGGTAATCTGGGTTCAATTCCCGCTATTGTCTGTAAGCAGTTTGTATGTTCTCCTTGTGACCGCGTGGATTTCCTCCCACGGTCCTGTGATTAGGCTGGGGTCACATCAGAGCTTGCTGGGCAGCACAGCTCGAAGGGCCAGGAAGCGCCGACTCCGTGCTGTATTACAAGAAATCCAAAAAAACTAATAAATAAATAAATCTATTTTCTATGACTGGTTCTGAGCATGCTCAGGGTCTTGAGTGTGAAATAAATGACACAGATTATCTTGCATTGCGCTGAGTGGTAAGGCCTCCGTTGGTTAGGGTCTGCTATGGATGATGCTCGGGGGTAAATCTGTATAATTTTTTTACGGACAAAGCAGCTCATCAGTCAGTCTTACAGAAACTGATAAATTCCTGTTAAAGCCACAGTTTACCCGGACTGATAACTTTTCAGGGAAACAGGAATCAGGGTTATATCACTGACATATGTTGTGAAATTTATTGTTTTGAAGTAACAGTACAGAGCAAGACAGAAGAATTACTTTAAATTACAAAGATAAATAGTGTAAATGAGGATTAATGAGGTAGTATTGATGGACAATTTATCATTCTAATAATGTAGTTGTTCCTGTAGTGTTGAGTGTGGGACTTCAGGCTCCTGTATCTCTTCCCCAATGATGGTAATGAAATGCAGGTATGCTCTAGATGATGAGTTTACATAATGATAAATGCCACCTCCTTCAGCCACCATTTTTGAAGTTGTTCTTGATGCTGGGGGATGGGGTGGTTGACCCATGATGGAACTTGCTGGGTCAATAACCCGCTGCAGCCTCTTTCAATCGTGAGCTTTGGAGCCTCCATGCCAGGAAGTAATGCTACTTATCAGAATACTCTCCACAGTGCACTTGTAGAAACCTGAATGAGTGTCTGACACAGATTTCCTCAAATTACCAATGATATAGAACCACAGTCATGCCTTCGTCATAGATGCATCAGTTTTGGACCCAAGATAGAACCTTTGATTTATCTTGAACATTTTGATGGTAACATAGGGAAATAGTTATAGAATGCTACAACATAGAAGCAGGCCCTTCAGCCCATCTAGTCTATGCTGAACTATTATTCTGCCTAGTTCCATCGACCTGCTCCTGGACCATATCCCTTCATACCCTTCCCATCCATATACTTATCCAACTTTTTCTTTAAATGTTGAAATCAAACCCACATCCACTACTTCCAATGGCAACTTGTTCCACACTCTCACCACTCTGAGTGAAGAGATTCTCCATACACATTTCACCTAACCCAAGACCTCCAATTCTAGTTTCACCCACCCTCAGTGGAAAGAGCCTGCTTGCATTTTCTCTATCAGGTTTACTATCACCAGCATATGTTGCAAAATTTGTTGTCTTTGCAGCAGCAGTACAATGCAATACATTGTAACAGAGAAACTGTTACAGTAAGTGTGTGTATATGTATACAGTATATTGAATAGTTAAATTAATTAAGTAGTGTAATAATAGTAATAAAGTAGTGAGGCAGTGTTCGTAGGTTCAGTGTCCATTTAGAAATCGAATGTCAGAGGGAAAGAAGCTGTTCCTGAATCATTGAGTGTGTGTCTTCAGGCTTCAACCATCATAATTTTGAAGGCCTCAGTCCCATTTGCCCTTATTCTCCTATGCTCCAGGGAACAAGGTTCTGAACTATTTAACCTTTGCCTCTAACTTGGGTCCTCAAGTCCCAGCAGCACCTTTTGTAAATTTCCTCTGTCAGAAATTCCCTCTGTTACGAACCCCGTAACTGGTCACTTACCAGCAAAGATAGAGAGGTCCATTGAAGTCTGATGGTACTAATTTTAACAGTATTTATTGATAAAAATACACAAAAATAATATCAATGCAAACATACAGATAATATACGTCGTCAATACTAAATCTAAAAGTGCGGGTATAATAATAATCAATAAGAAATAGCTCTATCGTTGTCTAGGGGATAATGTATTGTCCGATGGAAATATAAAAGTCACTCAAGTTCATTCAAGCTGCAGCTTTTTGGTTGGAGAGAAAGACGGAGGTTTAACTTGCCCATTCCTTTTATGATGTCAATCCTTCGAGAGTCGTTGGGGGCTGATTTCCCCTTTGTGGTTAGCTAAAGCCGTGCTTCTGTGGTAAAGGCCCACTAATTCCGAGGCAAATGGAAAAGGACGCACGTGCGCTTTTCCACCGGCTTTCGTTATTACGCTGTTACAGGAGTTCTAGCATTTTTTCTGGTGCATCTGAAGGGGCTGTTCCCCAGACCCTCTTTTATCTTGACTCACAGGGTCTCAGATGTCAATCAGGTTGGGGTGATGCAATCCCTCCACCAACCCCCCTTGGTTCATTGCCTGGGGGCTTCGATGAATCGTACAGTACTCAATACACAATTCCGTCTCCAAGAGACAATAGCCGTTATCAATGGTTCCGCCTTTCGGAGGCCAGGACACATTCCAAACTCTTTGTGGATTCTGCATGTCTTTCTCTCATTTCCTGGGTCTCCTGACCTTACTTAATAGTGATCTTGCGATTCTCAAAAAGGAGGGGGCCATGGGCGTAACACCTCTAATTCTCAGAAAACTACGTTTTCAGGTCCAAGTACCATCCCATTGTGTGGTGTAACAGATAAAACTTCAATATCCTTGATATCATTGTGCCTGTTGGGTGAGATGGTGAAGCGATGGCAGAACTGAAGTTTAATGCTTTCTAACCTTGTATGTGGAGTACCCATCTTCTCCAGCGCAGCTGCTGTCGAATTCTGCCCCCATCTTCAAGTTTGCTTTGTGATGGGATGCAGGCAATAAGCCCACAGGAAAATGAATCTCAGGGGTGTACGTTGTGACACGTATGCAATCTGATAATAAATTTTACTTTGAACTTTAACCAGCAAATCCACAATCTTAATGTGGAATATTATTAAACAAAGCTAGTTACTGGCTAGAAGGATGGTGAAGACAGAAACTTGCACCACAATTAAAACAAAATGTTTAAGTGAAATTTCTGAATGATCTATGAACCTATAAATACGACTTCATATCCTTTTTGTATTGAATACTTGCTTTGCAATTTGTGCTATTTTTGTCTTTGTATTGTATTGCTGTTGCAAAACAACAAATTTTATATCACATACAACAGTGACAATAAATCTGATTCTGAATAAGCACTAAAGCAGCCATAATTTATAAGCTATGACTCAAGGGATAAGAAAGTAGATCAAACTAGACAGTCCATTTTTGACCAACATGATCCATATGGCCTCTGTGCCTTAGATCTGCTGAATCTAAAGTACACAATTGCAGGTGAAGATTAGGGTCTGATGTGAGGAATTCTTTTTTTACGTTTGTCTTATGCCAGTATTAAAATTGCTGTAATTTCTTTGTGAAAGGACTAGCTTGGTAGACTGATCAGTACATCAGAGATCTGGCTCTATTTGTTTACAGTAACTCAGTAGATATCTAATGTGAATCCCACTGGACTGAAACCAGCCCTCAACAAAATCCTAAACTCAGCTCTTTAGCTCATGACCCTTCTGCTTCCTTGGGAAATGCAGTTATTAACTTTTTTTTTCCTGTGCGTCTTTTATTATCCTGTGTTTTTTCAAAGTTAACAAAATACTCATGAAAAATGATCAGTGTTATTGAATAAATCATTCAAGAAGTAATGAATGGTGATGAAGCAGGAAATACAGTTTGTGTGGGTGAGTGATTCCGTGCCTGAGAAATTCTTTCTTTTTTGAAATTTATTTTTTTATTGAAGTTCATCAAACAAACATTTCCATAAGATGTATTTCAGACATTGTACATATATATCATATAATCATATATATCACAAATCTCCACAAATACTTATCTGAGGTATACACTTATAGAATGCTTTTGCAATCGGACTCCAAACGGTAAAACATTAAAGTTGATTGAATATTAAGCAATATATATGAAAAGATTAACTTGTACTTTGTTCCACTGGTAAAGACGAAAACTCCATGAAGGTTTGATTCTTTTAAATTAGAAGCTCACTTTGGGTTCTGTTGTACAGTACAAATTTGAATGTAAAACAATCTTTGTTGTGTTAAGCACATTATCCTGTGGGAGAGTGACAAGGAGAGGACTGATGAACATGTGTATCTTGAAGTTGAGTCTGGATTTGTTCCATGGGTCCTGGTATTACTTTGAGGATATCCTGTGCAAAGATGCAAGCTTGACCTTTGCTCTGTTAGCCATAACATTACAAGATTGAATTCCTCTTACTGTTATATGATCCTTGATTGTCACACAATGAATTGGCAACTGTTAGATCTTGAACCTTTGGAAAAGCACACACAGGTCATGGTTTGTGTGTTGTGTCCTGCAACTTAGTGGAAAAAATGTGGATTGCAGGTGAGTTGCATGGCCAGTCAGTTGGAAACTTGGCATGATATCTCGTTCCTAGCATTAAGCTCATCGGGTGAGCTCTGACCACCCGTTCAGACACTCTGATCTGCTGCGGATGGATTCTTGAAGTGTCTTTTTAATTTTAACATTACATTGAACAGTTTTGGTTGACTTGGCTAAAGTGATAAAAGTTGCAGTTACTTCCTGTGTTCACTGTTTTCCATGTGGAAGCCATTTTTTCTGTAAATTTACTATATTTAAGTCAGTTGTTACTACAGTATTTGTTCCACATCCCAGTCTCCTGGAGTTAGGAATCTGCTCAAAGATGATCTTTTCTGCAATTTTTAGTCCATTTCCAATGCCACATGCAAGTGCCACCTTTTGTGTGCTCCAATATCAAACTCCCTCATGTAATGTGCAATCTCTCCTGCAATACTCCAATAACTATCTCCCTCGTGTAGTGTGCAATCTCTCCTGCAATGCTCCAATAACTATCTCCCTCATGTAGTGTGCAATCTCTCCTGCAATGCTCCAATAACAATCTCCCTCGTGTAGTGTGCAATCTCTCCTGCAATACTCCAATAACTATCTCCCTCATGTAGTGTGCAATCTCTCCTGCAATACTCCAATAACTATCTCCCTCATGTAGTGTGCAATCTCTCCTGCAATACTCCAATAACAATCTCTCTTTTATAGTGTAATAATCTTTCCTGAAATGCTCCAATAACAATCTCTCTTGTAATGTACAATTTCTCCTGAAATGCTCCAATAACAATCTCTCTTGTAATGTACAATTTCTCCTGAAGTGCTCCAATAACAATCTCTCTCTTATAGTGGATAATCTTTCCTTGACTTCCTAACTAGAAGACCGCAGTCTGTGCAGATTGGAAATAATATCTGCACCTCACTGACTATCAACACTGGCACACCTCAGGTGTGTGCTTAGCTGTCCCTATACCCATGACTGTGAGGCCAGGCATAGCTCAAATGCTATCTCTAAACTTGCTGATGATACAACCATCGTTGGCAGAATTTCAAACAAAAGAAAATCTGCAGATGCTGGAAATCCAAGCAACACATACAAAAAGCTGGAGGAACTCAGCAAGTCAGGCAGCATCTATGGAAAAGAGTGCTGT
Source organism: Hypanus sabinus (assembly GCF_030144855.1). NCBI lineage: Eukaryota > Metazoa > Chordata > Chondrichthyes > Myliobatiformes > Dasyatidae > Hypanus > Hypanus sabinus. The sequence continues at coordinate 61,260,892 of NC_082727.1, read as the reverse complement.
CAACATTTCGGGCTGAAATCGGCTGGCAGTCCTGCAGAAGGGTCTTGGCCCAAAACGTTAACTGTACTCTTTTCCATTGATGCTGCCTGACTTGCTGAGTCCCTCCAGCATTTTGTGTATTGGCAGAATTTCAGATGGAGATGAGAGGGTGTACAGGAGTGAAGAGCGACTGGAGTGGTGTCGCTGCAACAGCCTGGCGCTCAACGTCAGTAAGATGAAAGAGCTGATTGGGGACTTCAGGAAGGGTAAGATGAAGGAACACATACCAATCCTCATAGAGGGATCAGAAGTGGATAGAGTGAGCAGCTTCAAGTTCCAGGGTGTCAAGATTTCTGGGGATCTAACCTGGTCCCAACATTACAATGCAGCTATAAGAGAAGGCAAGATGGTGGCTGCATTTCATTAGGAGTTTGAGGAGATTAGGTGAGTCACCTAAAACACTCATACTTCTTTAGACCCACGGTGGAGAGCATTCTGACAGGTTGCATCATACTGCACAGCACTGATAGAAGCAACAGAAATTGTAAAATTGCTCTATCTTGGGTACTAGCCTCCATATTATCTCAGACATCTTCAAGGAGCGGTGCCTCAGAAAGGTGACATCCACTATTAAGGACCCCCATCACCCAGGACTACATTGTTACTGCCAGGGAGGAGGTACAAAAGGCTGAAGACACACTTAATGATTTAGGGATAGCTTCTTCCCCTCTGCCATACAATTCCTAAATGGACATTGAACCCTTGGACACTACCTAACTTTTTTATATATTTGTTTTGCACTATTTTCAGTCTAACTACTTAATGTATGTATACTTAATGTAATAGATTTATTTATTTTTCCTTTCTATATTATCACATGTTGCATTGTACTGCTGCTGCTAAGTTAACAAATTTCGCGACACATGCCAGTGATAAAAGACCCGATTCAATTCTCATTCAAACTTTCTCCTTTAATTTTAGAAATGGTTAAGATGCACATGGAAAGCACATGGAAATTTAATTTTAAATTCTGAGGTTGTTGGAGGCTGGGAATCTAGTTGTGCATGAAACTATAGCATCAGAGTATTTTAGTTGTTACATTTTAAATTGTGGTTTAATTATTTATGGTTGGTGGAGATAGGAAGTTGGTATTTTGTCAATTGCTGAAATGGTTCCCAATGTTTAATGAGGGTTGTGTATCTGTGCACGTAAGCAGTCCTGGAGAGATGTCAGTATCTGTTTCTCATCTGGTGGCTCTGTGGTACCATGCTGTTAATTTGGTTTAATTGATTTCTTAAGTACATCTGTTGACACGTGGCAAGCAGCCTCAAGGCTGATAGAATTGGGATGAGTGAAATTTACAAGTGATCTCGAGACTTCACTATATGGACAATAAAGATTAATGATTCTTTATTTTACTTGTCACACGTACATCAGAACATAAAATGAAATCCATTATTTATGTCAATGACCAACAGAGCCCAAGGATATGCTGGATACAGCCTGCAAGCGTCACCACGTTCTCGGCTACAGCACAGCATTCCCACAACTTACGAACTTGACTTTGCCACATACTTGATAACGTACAATAATCTGGTAATCTGCCACCCATGTTCTGAAGCTGCAGGATTTTGGGAAATTTACTATATTTATTTATTTGAGGTACAGCGCTGAATAGGCCCTCTGGTGCAACCCAGCAATCTCCGATTTAATCCCAGCCTAATCACGGGACAATTTACAATGATCAATTAACCTACTACTTGGTATGATTTTGGATTATGGTGGGAAACAGGACATTAAAAACTCCTTACAGGCTGCAGCAGGAATCGAACCTGGGTCACTTGTACTGTAAAGCATTGTGCTAACCACTATGTGATGGTGCCACCCTAATTTTCTGATGTCCTATTATGTGGCCTAGTCTAGTTTATCAGATAGCACCATTGAAGCACATTGAGATTATTCAAAGTCCTTCTAAATGCAAGTTTTTGTATCAATTCACTGAAATATGTGTGCAGCCAAAGTAGAATAGTTTAAGAACTGTGATTGTACATGGAATGATTTTATTCAAATAAAAACTATCTTTTTATTAATTAATTAGTTGCAGATGCAATACAGTTCAGTATTGAATAATGCATTTCTTAAAAAAATGTCATTGGTACAGCTTGGATCAAAGGACCCATGTGGTAAACTTGTTTGATGCGAACTATCCCAGATCGAGAATTTACAAATGCATTAAAGAGGTTACTTGATGGAATAAGTTTGGAATAAGTTTGTTTGCTTTGCACTTAAAATATTAACGATGTCTCCAAGCTGAATGTTAACCATTGGGTCAATAAATAAATGAGTAAAAGCTTTGGATCAATCTTCTAGTTATCAAAGTGTCGAGTCAAGTAGCTGAGAGAGGGCACTGATTGGATAATCAAACCTTGCAGTCACTGGTAATGTTAATCACTGGGAAAAATGGGCAGCACATTGACAAAGGCATTCCAGGGATTTTTCTCTACTTCATGGCAGACAGTTTCCGTTGAGTATTTCAGATGGCTGTAAATCTAGATTAATATCCAGCCTCATAAAAAAGTCTGTCAGCCTCACTTGAGAGCAAACTTGGGCTCAGTGTTAAACTAGTACTGTATTGTATTCATCTCGTCATGCAGACTAGGTCGTGTTCCAGTGTTACATAAAGATCACTGGAACTCCAAGTGAGATACACAGAATTAATATTCAGCAATTTGTACTTTTGTCATGAACTAGTGCAGGTTAATCAATGCAGTTTCCATTTGAGTTCTTACTGTATAGAAAGGACCGATTAATACTCCATTATTTAAAGTCAGAGCAAGAATTCACACAATTCAAAAACAGCGTTCTAACCTACAGCTGTATGAATTGCATCATTTATTCCTTCCCACTTTTGCCAGGAAGGAGGTACAGGAGCACCAGGACTAGGACTGACAGACTGAGTAACAGCTTCTTCCCCTAGGGCCGAGGCTGTGAGACTACTGAATCCCATGCCACCACTGAGGTCTCGTCACTAGGACAGTGAGCTGTTTACTGTTTATCTGTGCTGCACACCACATGCGTTTTGAATTTCTTTTTATTAACTTATTTATGGTAATATTATGTTATATGTACTGTGTGTGATATGTTTTGTGGGTGCAACATGGTCTAGAGGAAAGTTGTTTTATTTGGTTATATATAATCAGAATCAAGTTTAATATCAATGGCACATGTTGTGAAATTTGTTAATATTGTGGCAGCAGTACAATGCAATTTGTGATAATATGGAAAAAGAAAACTGTAAATTACAGTAAACATAAGTATATATGTTTATAATTAGTTAAATATTGTAAAGAGTGTAAAAACAGAAATAAAGTAATGAGGTAGTGTTCATATTTCAATGTCCATTCAGAAATCAGATAGAAGAGGGGATGAAGCTGTTCTTGAATCATTGATTGTGTGCCTTCAGGGAACTGTACCTCCTTCCTGACAGTAACAGTGAGATGAGTGCATGTCCTAGGTGATGGGGGTCCTTAGTGATGGACACTGCTCCTTGAAGATGCCCTGGATACTATGGAGGCCAATATCCAAGATGGAGCTGATTAATTTTACAACTCTCTGCAGTTTACTTCGATCCTGTGCAGTGGCCCCTGCCCCCTCATACCAGACGGTGACGCAGTCAGTCAGAATGCTGTCCATGGTACATCTGTAGAAATTTGCAAGCGTCCAAATTAAAGGACAGCCAGATGACAATAAACTTGATTTTTTTTTGAGCTGGTGATTTTTTTTCTCTCTTGTGGATGACATAATCAGACATCTGACTGGCCTTGAGCTGCTGCTGTATGAATGTCCAGCAGTCTGCTTTTCTGCTTGAATAATTAATACTTCAGTCAGATAAAACCATCCATGTAGTGACTCCAGTCTGTAATGATCCTGTACATGCAAGCTCTGGTTTGCACCGCAAGCAGATCTCAGCGTGTGGAATTAGGAATGTGCACAGCATCACAGAACGACATGCTTTGTATCTGCTGGTAATTGTAAGCATTTCGATTTGGACTAGGAGGGAAACATCTGTTAACCTTGGACCAGCTCATTGTTGCAGAACTGAACCACCCAGATTTGGAGCCCCAGAGGGTTACAAAAGCAAATTGCTGCAGATGCTGGAAATCTGATATTAAAAATGAAACTGGAAATGTTAAGACATATTCAGCAGGTCACTAATGCAGACAAAAATTACATATGCTTCATATTGGTAATCTGAGGAAAGTTCAAATGTCATGTCACATTCCCCTTCCCAGATGACTATTTGCTGAGTATATTCTGTCATATTTTGTCATCGGTTCTCCTCACCTACCTATCACCTCCCTTTGGGTCCCCTCCTCCTCCTCTCCTATGGCCTACTCTCCTCTCCTATCAGATTCCTCCTTCTCCAGTTCCTTATCTTTTCCACCCACCTACAAGCTTGTACTCCTTCTCCCTCCCCCACCTTTTTATTCTGCTTTCTTTCCAGTGCTAATGAAGGGTCTCGGCCAGAAACGTCGACTATTTATTCTTTTTCATAGATGCTGCCTGACCTGCTGAGTTCCTCCAGCATTTTGTGTGTGTTGCTTTGGATTTCCAGCATCTGCAGGCTTTCTCATGTTTCCAATAATTTCTGGTGTATTTTATCTGGGACCCTAAAGCAATGCACAGTGAGGGAAGGTCATCGTCTGCACGGTTTGCTAGACTGAGGAAAAGGAGTGGCTGACCTGTCCGTATTTAATGACGGCACCCACGTACCCAGGCAATTCATCCGGCCACACGCTAACCCTGATAAGCAGAAGCAAGATGCTCAAAATCGCTGGAAGCTTAATTTATCACGGAGTTCGACACAGTACGTGCAGGAGGAACTCAGAAGGCCAGAGCAATACGAAGAGTTGGTGTACTTGCTGGTCAAAAGCCCTTTCTACTGTGCCAATTGTTGATTGACCCGCTGAAAGGGTGCAGCAGCTCTTTCTAATTGTTTGCTTTGCTTGCCATGGCACCGGTTTCTGTCTCTGGGCACCTCGTGTATAAGAATAGCAAGTATGAGAGACTCACAGTCTTTCCCTTGTCTCCAGGGGCTTCTCTTCACACTGAAGCTGTGATCAGTACTGGAGAACCATTGGGAAGGTGTGTGACAAATATAGGAGGGTCATGTGCACACTTGATTATCTGCTGAATGTTTAGTTTTCTAGTTGTGTAACTTGGGGAGACTTAAGGCACCTGTTGAGTTTGAAGTGTTACTGAATGTTTAGTGTCATAGTTTTTGTAATTTAGGGTGACTTAGATGAGTACTTGTTTGACTTGGATGTGTGGTCAAGAGTTTTACTGTTAGTCTGTAAACAAATGGTTAATATGCTTGCTTATAATCAGTGTCCTCCGTCTCACTTACCGAATCCATAATCCTGCTTCCCATAACAGTCAGGTGGCATCAGGACTCTGAAGAATCTCAGCTCAAAATGTTGACTGTTCCTTTCCATAGATTCTACCTGACTTTCAGAGTTCTCCCCATATTTTGTGCATGTTGCTCTGGATTTCCAGCATCTGCAGAATCTTGTGTTTTTAAATTAGTTCGTGAGACTTCCAGTTTTAGTTTGTCTGTAAATTAGCATGAATGGATGTTGTGCTTTCATGTAAATCCCTAGAGTTTAGGGTTTAGGGTGACAGGTTAAATTCTAAACCAATTCAGAGGCAATAAGTAGTTTAATTCTTTTCAATGTAGTCTGGTGGGTTCAATAGTAGGAAACCAGCTGGCCTCAAAACATTTTAGACCAGAATCTATTCTCCTGTTTATTTTGTCTTTTGATGGCACTAGTGCAAGTGCAAAATATTCCCTGGCAACTTTATTCATTTTGTCTTGGCAATAAGCAAGCTTGTAAATGGATTGAATGTGCAGCTCTCGGAAATAACTCCCCTGATGTACAGTCCACCACTTACCTGTTTCTCAGTGCTTGGGAGAAGACATAAAGACTGCCTGCATCCGTGTATTACACAAGACTTTGAGATTAGTCATTTGGCATCAAAAAGACAGCGAAGAATTATTTCTACATCTCAGAATCTGCAAACACAGATCTTGATGGGTAGTTTTAAAGGACATTTAATCATTTGTGTGTGATTATTAAATCCTCATAGTTGGAAACTTACAGAAATATATGCCTCTATCAAATGCTAACCTAAATTTTCATCAGATCAATTATATCATATTTTTAAAAAGAATCTTGCTGCTTTTAAGAATATCTGAAGAATAACCTCATGGAAATGATCCACCTTAATTTGTACCATCTCTGATACTTTACAGCAAAGTTCCTTAGGCCCAATAATGATCTTTCTTTCTTTCAGTTTCCTCGCCATTCTCTAGATCAGAGGATCTTTATTATGCCATGGACCCCTTTGTCAGACTGGTGAAGCCTGTGGACCCCTTCTCAGAATAATGTGTTTAAATATATAAAAAATAAAATACATAGGATTACAAAAGTAACAATTCTATTGAAATACAGTTATCAAAATTAAATAGGTTACATATTAATTTCAAAGATTCAATAGGTTAGGATTTTATTCCTTGTAACATTGACGATTGAGGGGGGATTTGACAGGGGTGTACAAAATTGAGGGGTATAAATAGGGTAAATGCAAGCAGGCCTTTTCCAGTGAGGTTAGGTGGGATGACAACAAGAGGTCATGGGTTAAGGGTAAAAGGTGAAAAGTTTAAGGTAAACATGAGGTGAAACTTCTTCACTCAGAGGGCTGTGAGAGGATGGAGTGAGCTACCAGTACAAGTGGTGCATTTGAACTCGATTTCAATGTTTAAGAGAAGTGTGGATAGGTACGTAGGTAGTGGGGTACGGAGGGTTATGGTCCTTGTGCAGGTCGATGGGAGTAGGCAGTTTAAATGGTTTGGCATGGACTAGATGGGCCAAAGGGCCTGTTTCTGTGCTGTACCTTTCTATGACTCAATGACTAAAATATCAAAACAAAGTCACCGGTATTGCTAATACTGCTGAGAATTGTTGCCTCCATTCATAACTGAAGGAGATGCTAAATTTCAGTGAGAGGTTAGTGAAAATAAAGATGTAACTGTTTTTTATGGACCATTTGGAACATATCCATGGACCCCTCTGGTTAAGACCCCAGGTTACGAGCCCCTGCTCTCGCACGTGAACAGAGACATGTATAGTATTAGGGACCCTGATCTTTGTAAATCTTCTGCATAAAGGGTTGTTGACTGCAACCTGCTCAGCGTATCAGCTATTTTTGGACTAACAAGCATCATGATAAATCACACTAAGCTTTTTCTGTGAAATTTGAATAAGCTTCAAGGATTTCTGTGGTGGCATCACAGAACCGTGTGGAAGGGTTTCCCTCTGTCATGCTGTGCTAAAAGCAACTTTGCTGGTTTCACCACAGCTTTCCCAGTTGATGCTTTGTACATGCTGGCAGCTTAGCACAATCTAACACAGCCGATGCGACTATTCTAACATAGTGTATGGAAACAGACACGCTGGCTCAACTGTTCTGTACTGGACAAGATACCCATCCCAGCTAGAAGAAGCTTCAAAACAATCCCTATCCACATACAGTGCTGTGCAAAGGTCTCAGGCACATACTGTACATAGCTAGGGTGTCTAGAACTTTTACACTGTATTTGTCAATGTGGAGTGGAGAGCGGGCTCGTAAATCTGGCAGGAGCAAAGGATGTTGGGAATGGTGAGGGTGGAGTGCCACGGGAGGGTGTGGGACAGGTGGCAGAGAAGGAGTGCCAGGGTGGAGGGGGGGGCGGTGGCGCAGGTGTAGACACACCCAGCACTGAGAAACTAGGCAAGTCATTACAGAATGTCTTCTGGTGCTTTCTGCTTTCTCCCTCCTCCCTTCCACTTTTCCCAACCACGATTCCCTTTTCCTTGCCCCCTTCCCACTCTCAGTCCGCAACAGACACCCAGATCAGAATCAGGTTTATCATCACTCACATATGTTGTGAAAATGTTTTTTGTGGCAGCAGTACAATGCAATACATAAAATCACTACAGTACTGAGCAAAAGTCTTAGACACCCTCACTATGTGTGTACCTAAGACTTTTGCACAGTACTGTATGTGCCCACCATCTTTTAAAAGTCGTTGTTATATCTGCTTCAGACCACTCCCTCTGGCAAATCTTCTATACTCAGACCACTGACAGTCTTAAATGTTGCCCCTCAAGTTCCTATTAAATCTTTACTATCCTAAATCTGATTCTGAAATGGACATTGAGCCCATGAACACTACCTCTCTTTTTGTTATATATGTTATTTCTGTTTTTGCACTATTTTTAACTTAACTATGTAATGTACATGTATATTCTTACTGTAATTGATTTACTTATTTTTCTATATTTTCACGTATTGTGTAGTACTGCTGCTGCTGTTAACATATTTCATGACCTATGGCAGTGATATTAAATCTGATTCTGATTTCTCTTCTTGTGTAAACCAATAGCCGCTAGCTCTTGAGTAACACACACAAAGTGCTGGAGGGATTCAGCAGGTTAGGCAGCATCAATGGAGAGAAATAATCAATCAGTATTTTGGGCTGAGATGCTGAGTCTCTTCACCAGGACTGCACTGGAAGGGGGCAGAAGCACCAACTGTTTATTTCTCTCCATAGATGCTACCTAAACTGTTTTCCTCAGCATTTTGTGTGTGAAACTAAAGGTTTCCAGCATCTGCAGAATCTCTTGTGTCTTGTGCCTCTAGTTCATGATCCTCTGCTCCTGGGGGAAGAAGACCCCGTGTATTCATCCTATCTAAGCCCTCAGGATTTTATATACCACATTTCAGTCTCCTATGCTCCAAGGAAAAGGAGTGTCCTAAGCACAAGAGATTCTGGAAATCCGAAGTAACACACAAAATGCTGGAAGAACTCAGCAGGTGAGGCAACATCTGTGGAAAGGAATAAACAGTTGCTGTTGTGGCCCAAGACCTGTTTTCAGGATGGGAAAGGAAGCGGGAAGAAGCCAGAATAAAAATATTTTAGCCTGTCCAATCTCTCCCTTTAATTCAGGCCCCTGAATCCTTGCAATGTTCTTGTAAGTCCTTTCTGTGCTCTTGCCAAGTTAATAACATCTATCCTATCGAAACTGAACATAATGCTCCAAGTGAAGCCTGACTGCGCTGTAACATCCTGACTTCTACACTCAATGCCCTGATGATGCACACTGGCATTCCAAAAGATCCATTCAATAACCTGTCTGCATGTGACTCCACTTTCAGGGAACTCCTCAGGGCCCAATTACTCACTTTTCCAAGGGACTCTTAAACAAAAGTTATCCATGGGAGTGACTCCCCTGAATGAATGGATACCTCAAAGAACAGCAGAGAATGCTGTTGTGGTTGAAGAACGGTGCCCACAGGAGACATGTTCTTTGTGTTTGGCAAAGTCAGAGGTTTGCCAAGAACTCAGCCAGGAACTTGTGCTCAATGTTCCTTGAAAAGTCTCCATAGGGTTAGGAGCACAGTGTCTGAATGCCTGCGCTTTGGAGAAGTCTGCAAGTAGGTGAAGGGTCACCCGCACTCTGTCTGCTTTCCTTTGGGCTGAAACAGACAAAGTCATGTAGTCCTGCTCTTGGATTTGAATGACTGATCTAGTACAACAGTAGGTAACACTGGAAGAGCTCACCAAGTTAGACAGTAAATGTGGAGGGAAATAAGCAGGTGACACTTTGGGCCGAGACCCTGCATTAGAGAATAGCAAACTTTCAAATACCTGGAAGAATTCTGAGGCTGGGAAGCTGAGACAAACCTTGGCCCTGACTCCAAGCAGAAACCTGCCAAGAGGTTACAGAAGGTTCTAGGTCTCAAAGATTGCATATCAAGTATTGACTCATTCATTAATATGGTTCATCTGAATAGGTAAGAACTACATTTTTTTCACATAAGAGGTTCAAAATCTCACAACAAATGAGTTTCACATGTTGTATTACTGATATCATTTGAATGAGTCATAGTCATAGAAAAGTACAGCACAGAAACAGGCCCTTTGGCCCATCTGGTCCATGCGGAGCCATTTAAACTGCCTTCTCCCATTGACCTGCACTGGGAACATAACCCTCCATACCCTACCATCCAGGTACCTATCCATAATGTTGAAATTGAGTTTGTATGCACCACTTGCACTGGCAGCTTGTTCCACACTCTCACAAACCTCTGAGTGAAGAAGTTTCCCCTCATGTTCCCCTTAAACTTTTCACCTATCTTCCTTAACCCATGCCCTTCAGTTGTTTCTCACCCATCCTCAGTGGAAAAAGCCTGCTTGCATTTATCCTCCCATAATTTTTATACCTCTATCAAATCCCTTCTCAATCTTCTGCATTCCAAGGAATCGATTTGATCTTTTCTTATGACTCAGTTCTTTCAGACCCGGTAACATCCTTGTAAACTTGCCCTGTACTCTTTCAATCTTGTTCCAGTTTTACTCCAGAACAAAAGTATGAGGATGGATGAAAATTCTGATTAAAAATGAATGAGGAAACTGATCAGTCCACAGATACCATTACCCTGAGGTACTGGCAAAATAGTTCCCATATGTCAATTTCTACAGCGTAATGTCATTTTGTTTTGTCCTGGAGATGATTTTCTACTCTGAGATCTCGACAGTGACAGACTATTTTTGAAGCAAACTTTTTCCAAAGGGGTTTCCAAATATAAACCAAAGAAAAAAAAAGGTTGTGAAATGAAAATAAAGAATGCAGGGGAAAAAATTAGGTCTTTAAACAACACCAAAGGCCGATGACCAAAAACTGCTGGTTCTGTTGCCATCTTCACACATGCTGACCAATGAACTGTGTCTGCAGTTGCTCCCTTTTTGTATTTGTTAAAATGCATCTCTCTTTAAGAGATGACAGTAAACCCTTGTGTCAATGAGGCTTAGCAGAGGTGGGATGTACTGCCATTTCATGCTCATAACTTTGATCTGTGCTCATTAACAAGTTGTACGAGCAGTTCAGTCTGAAACACTTCGTAAATCTTCAGGGAAGAAACTTGATGTGTATAATATCCCCAAACATGCTTTTCATATAGACCTAATTTTTCCTGATGTATCATCTCCTTGTGCTAGTGTTTCTCTGGCCATTCGCTCTTGTAAACTGCTTTCTATGTCACAATTTGCTATGGAAGAAACCTTTCATTGCGTGGTCTGCAGTTCAAGATGGGGATTCATTATTGGAGTGTTTGGTAATGCCCAGTAAATGCTGGGGCAAACATTCAGCATTTAGATTAATCAACCTGAAATTTGGCAACTTAAAATAATGGTGTCTGCTTTTTAATGTAATACTAATGATGCCATTGTGTTGTTGAATGGACAGCTGTTCGCAGCTGCCCTGAAGAGAGACATCAGAGTCAGTGCGTTCCAGTGGAGGCAATATGGCATGGTGACCGTACTGGAATTGCTGCTGCCCTCCAGAGTTAACTGTGCGGAAGGCAAGAGCATTGCGTTCAGCCGCAGACCACTCCAACATTAATGGAATCGGGGACTTGGGGAAAAACAATAATTTTTAAAAATATATGTAATGTGTGTGACTGCATTTCACTGCTGTCTTATCTGTGCTACATGCGCATTGTACTGTGAATGAATGTTGGTACTGTGTTTTTGCACTTTGGCCCCATAGTAATGCTCCTTAGTTTGGCTGTATTCATGTGTAGTTGGATGACAATTCAACTTGAACTTGATTTGTAGATGAAGCCACAGCATACAGAGTCATAAATCACTATAGCACAGAAGATTCAAAGCACATTTAATATCAAATTATGGATACGGAATACAACTTTGAGATACATTATCCTGCAGGCAGCTGGGAAACAAAGAAACACCATGGAACCCATTTGAATCAAACATGCGAAGCACGAGGAAAGAACAGATTGTGCAGACAGCAAAAAGTGAGCAAACACGGAATATCAAACGTCAAACCAGGAGTCCAGGAGTATTCAGCTTCGTTACGTTCAGCACTGTGCTGCCAACCCACTGCAGGACGCAGACCAATTCTTTGCCAAAGTGCCGTAGATTGCACTGAAACGCCCATCAAACTGCTCAAAACCAGCAAAAAAAGTAACCAGAATGCAGAAACACATGTAGTGTGAACCTCAAAGTCCCTCAGGGCGAGTCGACAGCCACGAGCCATCGATCAGTCCTTGTAATGTGGAATCCAAGCTCTCTATCAAGACATTAGATTCTGGATTAGTTCCTGAGGATTGGAGGGTGGCTAATGTAACCCCACTTTTTAAAAAAGGAGGGAGAGAGAAACCAGGGAATTACAGACTGGTTAGTCTGACATCGGTGGTGGGGAAAATGCTAGAGTCGGTTATCAAAGGTGTAATAACAGCACATTTGGAAAGAGGTGAAATCATCGGACAAAGTCAGCATGGATTTGTGAAAGGAAAATCATGTCTGATGAATCTTATAGAATTTTTTGAAGATGTAACTAGTAGAGTGGATAGGGGAGAGCCAGTGGATGTGGTATATTTAGATTTTCAAAAGGTTTTTGACAAGGTCCCACACAGGAGATTAGTGTGCAACCTTAAAGCACACGGTATTGGGGGTATGGTATTGATGTGGATAGAGAATTGGTTGGCAGACAGGAAGCAAAGAGTGGGAGTAAACGGGACCTTTTCAGAATGGCAGGCAGTGACTAGTGGGGTACCGCAAGGCTCAGTGCTGGGACCCAGTTGTTTACAATATATATTAATGATTTAGACGAGGGAATTAAATGCAGCACCTCCAAGTTTGCGGATGATACAAAGCTGGGCGGCAGTGTTAGCTGTGAGGAGGTTGCTAAGAGGATGCAGGGTGACTTGGATTGGTTAGGTGAGTGGGCAAATTCATGGCAGATGCAATTTAATGTGGATAAATGTGAGGTTATCCACTTTGGTTGCAAGAACAGGAAAACAGATTATTATCTGAACAGTGGCTGATTAGGAAAAGGGGAGGCGCAACGAGACCTGGGTGTCATTGTACACCAGTCATTGAAGGTGGGCATGCAGGTACAGCAGGTGGTGAAAAAGGCAAATGGTGTGTTGGCATTCATAGCAAAAGGACTTGAGTACAGGAGCAGGGAGGTTCTACTGCAGTTGTACAAGGCCTTGGTGAGACCACACCTAGAATATTGTGTGCAGTTTTGGTCCCCAAATCTGGGAAAGACATTCTTGTCATAGAGGGAGTACAGAGAAGGTTCACCAGATTGATTCCTGGGATGGCAGGACTTTCATATGAAGAAAGACTGGATCGACTAGGCTTATACTCACTGGAATTTAGAAGATTGAGAGGGATCTTATTGAAACGTATAAAATTCTAAAGGGATTGGACAAGCTAGATGCAGGAAGATTGTTTCTGATGTTGGGGAAGTCCAGAATGAGGGGTCACAGTTTAAGGATAAAGGGGAAGCCTTTTTGGACCGAGATGAGGAAAAACTTCTTCACACAGAGAGTGGTGAATCTGTGGAACTCTCTGCCACAGGAAACAGTTGAGGCCAGTTCATTGGCTACATTTAAGAGGAAGTTCGATATGGCTCTTGTGGCTAAAGGGATCGGGGGTATGGAGGGAAAGCAGGTATAGGGTTCTGAGTTGGATGATCAGCCATGATCATACTGAATGGCGGTGCAGGTTCGAAGGGCCGAAAAGCCTTCTCCTGCACCTATTTTCTATGTTTCTATTACATACTTAGTTTATTGGTACTGTTAATTGCAGAGTTTGTAATACTCGTTCTTCTTATTACCAGGTGAGTAGTCCGGATTGATGTGCTATTTACAGCAATGTTAATTGTTGAATTAATCTCAGTCACAAATTGAGCATACTCTCCAGCTTTGCAATTTTCAATTATACTTGTGTTTTTACTTGGCTCATTATTCAGTTGCTGTTACACCATTACAGGTGGGTGTCAACCTCAGCAGGAGCATGCCAGATATTCAAGCACTCAGTATTTCTGCATGCCTTGTGCCAGTAATGTGATTCGAACTGTGCTTTAACTCCCTAGTCAAACTGGGCAGGGTGAGAAGGGGTGGGAGGTGGCTGACAGAGTGGCAGGAAGATGCCAAGGCATCTCCAGACTGATAGTCTTTGAGGACTTGGAAAGCAAATCGCCAGGTTAGTGTATCAATGGTGCATCATTCCATGGACTGATGATGACCCAGCCCTTGCCCTGTGTGGTCTGGGAATTCCTGGGATTCCTGTGATTTGGGAAGTGCAGAGGGCACTTGTGAAGTAAGTAGTCCACAGCTGAAATAATCATCCAACATCCCATTCTCATCAGACTGGCAAGATTAATCTTGGCCTTCTATCACTTACAGGGTCATGATAATAGCATAAAAACAAAACAGCAGCTTTCCTTCATTCCAAATCTGACAATAACACTGCTCTTAGTTAAATTCTTCCAGTTCTCTGTTATGATTTTTACAAATGAAAGCAGAATTTATGTAACAGCAATTTGGCATAAAAAATTTCTTACTGCTGATGATATGGAGCAGACTCTGACATGGGTGTTGTAGGTTCACCAACCTCTTGGAAATGGAGGGAAGGGAGAAACGAATCATTGATTTTTGATGGATGTGTGGGACACATGGATTTCAAGTCTGCTTTTCTCTCCCAAAATCAAGGTATTTTCTCATTACTATTTCAGCATTTCTGTGAGCTTGCATTTGGCTGCCAATATGTTTTTAATAAGGTTTCAGCTGGAAGGCCAAGTGGATGATCCCTTCTGGTTTTCTCTTGAAATCTTGGCAACTCAGAATCCGGTCTTTAGCCAGTTCTATTCTCTCTCCAGGGGACTGAGAGGTGGCTGAATGCACTGTATTCAGGAAACGCTACAGACATCCCGGCGAAGGCTCATGCACGGGCAGCTACCTGTCAATATGAAATATTATCTAGTTTCGTCTTATCCACAGAAATAATTCTGCCCCATCAGTCTACTCCAAATCCGCAGTAAATTGATGGAAGCTGTCAATGATTCCAGGTCATTAGAGACTGAACTCAGACATCAATTCCAGAGGTGAGTTAGCAGTGACTAGTCTTGGTATCAAAACATCACTCGGTCACTAAGAAACCCCCGAAGTTCCAATGAAACTGAAGTCAATAAGAATCATATGCAAATCTTCCACCAGCGAGAGTTACACTGCTTTTAAAAACAATGGTTGTTGCTCCTGGAGCCAGTCGCCTCAGAGTCCTTGGATGCTGAGACAGCAGTTTACCAGGGATGTATCTTAAATGTGTGCATCTTCAATTGCTTCGTCATTAGGTCAGCACTGGATATATTTTGTTGACAAATATAAAATGCACAATTTGCAGCTCCTCTTGGTGAAGTAGTCAATATATTAACACAGCAAAATTAAGAAAAACACGAGATTTTGCAGATGGTGGAAATCCAGATGCATACACACAATATTAAACAACTAACAATACAAAGGATAGAATCATGAACACAAGAGATCAAGAGATTTTACAGACGCTGGAAATCCAGAGCAACACACACAAACGCTCGAGGAACTCAGTAGCTCAGGCAGCACCCATGAAGAGGAATAGAATTTGGTGGTTTGGGCCAAGACCCTTGATCAGGACTGGAAAGTGGGAGGGTGGGGTGGAATTCAAAATAGGGTGGAGGGAGAAGGAGGAAGAGAAAGAGTACAAGCTGGCAGGTGATAGGTGAGACCAGATGAGCTTGTATACCTTAACTCAAGATGTTCTGCAGATGCTGGAAATCTAGAGGGATATGCACAAAATGCTGGAGGAACTGAGCAGGACAGGCAGTATCTGTGGAAATGAATAAACAGTTCAAGTTTTTGGCTGAGACTCTTCTTCAGGAGTTGAAAAGAAGGGGGAAGATGCCAGAGTAAAAAAGGTGGGGACGGGGACGGAGGACATGCTGGAAGGGGTTAGGTGAAGCCAGGTGTGTGGGAAAGGTAAAGGCTTGGAGAAGAAGGAGTCTGACAGGAGGGGATCATGACAGTACTTACGCTCATTGGGCCACTCAAATATGGATTCCATAACCCATACGCACTCCTGCAGGGCTCAGGCCCAAGATCCAGGATTAGTTCCTTCCAGCCTATTTCCAGCAAAGCTGAGACTATGCTGTACCTGGGATTTTGCTTTAATGTTGTAAATGGAATGAATGTTGGTGGAACTCAGCAGGTCAGGCAGACTCTATGGATGGGAATTACTGGTCGGCATTTCGGGCCCAGACATTACATCAAGACTGGAAAGGAAGGGGGGAGATGTCAGAATAAGAGGTGGGTGGAGGGAGGAAGGAGTAAAAGGTAGTAGATGAGTGAAGCCAGATGGGTGGAAGAGAGGTGAAGTAAGAAGTAGAGTGGCAATAGGCAGGGAAAGGTAAAATGCTGGAAAAGAAGGAATCTGATAGCAGGAGGGTTCTAGGTGGAGGTGAGAAGAGAAAAGAGGGGAGCCAGAGTGGGGAATGGAAGATGGGAGAAGGGGATAAATTACTTGAAGTTGGAGAAATTAGTGTTCGTGCCATGGAGTTGGAGGCTACCCTGGTAGAATATGAAGTGTTGCTTCTCCATCCTGAGAGTGGCCTCATCGTGGCAGTAGAGGAGACGATGGATCAAGACAAATATTGGTTAAGGGCCAATGTAGCAATTACATTCATGGCACGTAGATGCTAAGCCATCTTGTCACACTAGGGAACCATTCAATAATCTTATAAAAGGAATTTAGGAAACACATTCTGGTTAAGCCACCATTACAAAAATCCTCTGAAAGAATAAACAGGAAGTTATGCCGTACACCTGTTATCTACCAATCAAATTTTCAGCTGAATTACTCTTACTTTGGCTATTGTCCTCAACCATTCATTATGGCAGGATGTATGGCATTTCCTTAAAATTGCATCAATACAGACCAAAATGTGTGCAGTTGCAAAGTGGTTAAGAGAGCTGATTATCTAAACCATAGGGGAGAAAAAACATATTTAGTGTTAGTTCTGTTTGCCATAATAGTTTCTTTTTGCAAGAACATCGACATTGGCTCCCGCCCAGGGCAGTTTTCAGTCTCAGAATATTACAGGATACATATTGTTCGTTAAACAGCTGGAAATATAATTCTCGTCCTGCTGACTGAACTTCAGTTTACAAAATGGAGGCACTCCCAAGTAGAGCAGCTCTTTGCTACTGACTCTTTTAGCTAATCTAGGAATATAATGCAATGGCTAATTGGATTGAGGAAAAGCACGTTCTATTTCCACCTCAATGATTCTGCAATAACTCTGCCCGTTAGACCTTGTATTAATACACTTTGATCTGGGAAAATGCTTTTGCATTTTCTGATACAATCAACTTCCTAATGTACTGGGCAGATTCTCTTTGGTTTCTGATTTAAAGCGTGTGATACAAAGTCATATAATTTCAGTTTTTTCATGTAAAATTAAGTCTGGTTTCTGCAGATTAGTAAAGGATTTAATGATCCAGAATATAATTGTAAAATTGCAGGGAGAGGCATCATCTTTATGTACTGGGTCATATTATGTATGTGATCACAGTCTTTCCATGACCATGATTATTGGCAAATTTTTCAACAGAAGGTGTGCTACCGATGTTGCATTCTGGTCAGTGTCTTTACAAGACAGATGGTCCCAGTGCATCATCAATACTCCTCAGAGGTTGTCTGCCTGGTCACATAACCAGGACTTGTGATATGTACCAGCAGCTCATATGACCATCCACCATCTTCATGTGACTCTGATTGGGGAAGTGGGGTAAGCACTTTGCCCAAGAGTGACCTGCAGGCTAGCGGATGGAAGGAGTGCCTTACATCCCTTTTGGTGGAGATGTACCTCCACCCCGCCACTCAAGCAGGGAGAGTAGTCTGTTGACAAATCAGCATCTTATGTCAGTCTGCTGCATTTTTTTGTATAAAGCTATACAGGAAACAAAGTTCATACAATGCTGCATTACTCCATTGATTACATTGATCCAAAACCTTGACTGTTTATTCATTTCCATAGATGTTGCCTGACTTACTGAGTTCCTCCAGCATTTTATGTGTGTTGCGCTAGATTTCCAGCATCTGCAGACTTTCTCATGTGTATGATCCACAGCATTCACTTGGTATATTTTTAGTAAGGCTGAATCCTAATTGCTGTCAAGAGTTTGCACAGAGACAAGCAGATTGGAAGCTCTGTTTGGAGCAGAATTTCAGTCTTGCATTGTAAATAGTTGTACTGTCCACCTGGAAGAATTTGAAGTTCAGAGGTTGATTAAATACAACTTGAGCACTGTACTGATCTGGTGGACAACTGTATCACCATTCAGCTTCTGATGACACATCTGCATTCATACGCTAACAGTAATTAATCGTGCCCTTTGGTTGGTTCTGTCCATCAAATGAAGGAATGGAGTTGATATGTGAAATAGAATGTGGAGGATCCGTTCTAACTTGAGACTGAAATGGTCGAACTCAGACTTTCTGATGAAAGCCAGTGAATTGTGGTGCTCTTTAGACTCAGATTTTGGGCTTACTGGTTTATGACAAAGCCTTCACATGAGTGGAGTATGGCTTTGGAAAGTCATACAAAGCGCTGGAGGAACTCAGCGAGTTGGGTGGCTTCGGTGAAGTGCAGTAAGGAATTGAAGTTTTGGGTGGAGTCGTCTCATTGGGACTGGAAAGGAGTGGGGAGGTGGTGTCAGAATAAGAAAGTGGAGGGAGAGGAAGGATCAACGAAGGGTCGTGGCCCAAAACATCTGAGGAAGCCCCAAGTATCAACTTTTTATTCCCCTCTGAAGGGACACAACTTACACTCAAAGCGAAACCTTTACTTAATTTCCAGTCACTACATGGCAGTGACTCTGATTTGGAAATGCCATCTGAAGAGTTCTCTCCATGACAGAAGATCAGATTTGTAAGTTTCAAACCACGCAGGGTTGTTGCGAGTACTGCGTGACTGCTGTGAAGCGCATTGCAGTTTTGTACAAACTGCAAAGAATTAATGTAGCTCCCCTGAGTGGTACTATTTAACAAGAATTCAGTCATCCTGAACGTCCAGGTAAGCCCCTAAAGACTGTGGTAGAACAAGGCGATCTGGAAATGCAGGTCTATAATTCGTTGAAAGTGGTGTCCCATTAGATAGGATCGTTTTTTAAAAAAAACTTATAGGACATTGGCCCTCATAAATCAAAGTATTGAATACAGGCGATGGGACGTTATGTTGCAGTTGTATAAGATATTGGTGAGGCCTAATTCAGAGTATTGTGTGCAGTTTGGTCACCTACCTCCAGGAAAGATTTAAATAAAGCTGAAAGAGTACAGAGAAAATTCCCGGAGGATGTTGCTGGGACTCAAGGACCTAAGTTACAAGGAAAGATTGAATAGGTTAGGACTTTATTCCCTGGAACGTAGAAGATTGAAAGGACATTTCATAGGCATATACAGAATTATGACAGGTCTAGATAGGGTGAACATAAGCAGGCTTTTTCCACTGAGGTTGGATGGGACTTGAACTAGAAGTCAATGGTTAATTGTGAAAGGTGAAAAGTTTTAAGGGGAACATGAGGGGATCTTCACTCAGAGGAAGCTGAGAGTGTGGTACGAGATGTCGGCACAAGTGGTGCATGCAAGCTTGATTTCAATGTTTAAGAAGTTTAGATAGGTGCTTGGATAGTAGGGATACAGAGGGCTATGGTCCGAGTGCATGTTGATGGGAATAGGTAGTTTTCGTGGATTGGTATTGCCTAGATGGGCTGAAGAGCCTGTTTTCCTGCTGTACTTTTCTATGACTCAGACTCTAACAATCTCTGCAGATTATACGTGTTATCTACTTTAGTATTTTTGCAACACCTATCTTCTGCCCTTTTAAAAAGTAGTGCTAGAACATTTGGTTACTGGAAACAATAACAGCTTTAACTTATGGCCCACTGCCATAAATCAGTCTTATGTGGATTACGCCAGTTGTGATGTTAACTGGATAATGATCAAGAATACTTCATCTCCAAATGTCTACGAAAAGGAAATTACTACAGAGTGAGGACACAGTAAGCAAAATTCCCATTACTCGATGAAATTAGTATGTCGATTCTGCCTCTACCAAAATAGAATAGTTCACATCCCTGGGAAAAACAATCAGGTATGGGCAAAGCAAGGAGGCAATTTGGTTTAACAGTGTGTTGCAGCGAAACTGTCTTGAAGTACAAATAAGTAAATTCCATAGCAGTTCCTTAAATGAATAAAACGTAGTCTGGAAGTGTTGAGGAAGATTAACTGTCACGGTTACATTTTGAGGTGGTATGGTAACGCAGTGGTTACCCGGCTGTAAGTTCGAGATTCAGCCCTGTGACAGTCTGTAAGGAGTTTGTACATTCTCCCTGTGACCATATGTATTTCTTCTGGGTGTTCAGATTTCCTCCCATTTTCCAAAGATGTACGGTTAGGGTTAGTGAGTTATGGGCACGCTTGACAACATTCAGCACAACCCTCGCTGATTTGTTTGATGCAAAATGATGCATTGCAGTGCATGTTTCAATGTATCAGTTCCAGATAAAACAGATCTTTTCTTTTTCTTGAGGAAGAAAAGTGTTTTATAAATTAATTTCACTGCAATAAGTTCTTTTTTTTTAATCAACACAATAACAACAGAATGCAATAATATTGTGGCTTTAGTGTTGCCAAATGTTCCAAAGGAATGGGACATTTCACAGGAATGTTGTCAAACAAAAGTTGAGTTCAAAGTAAATGTATTATCGAAGTACATATACATCTCTGAGATTCATTTTAACCATAATAGAATCAACGAGAGACCACCCCAACAGGGCAGGCAACTAGTTTTCAAAAGACAGCAAACTGTGCAAATAGAAAAATAAATTAGTAATAATAAATAAGCAATAAATATTGACAGCTAGAGATGACAGATTCTTGAAAGAGAATCTGTAAGATGTGGGAACATTTCAGTGATGGAGCAAATGAAGTTGAGTGAAGTTATCCTCTTTGGTATCACACTTGGTGGTATGAGTCCTGGGGCTCCTTTACCACCTTTCTGGTTGTAGCAGTGAGAAGAGAGCATGACCTGGGTGGTGGGGGTCCCTGATGATGGATGCTGTTCTTGCAACAACACTGTGTAGAGTGCTCAGTGGTGGTGTGGGGGAGGTGCACGGGGCTTGCCCATGATGGGCTGGACCATATCCACTACTTTTTTTAGGATTTTCCATTCAACGACATTGGTGTTTCCATACCTGGCTGTGATGTAGCCAGTCAATATACACTCCACCACACATCTATAGAAGTTTGTCAAAAGTTTTTGGATGTCATGCCAAATCTTCACAAGCTCCTAACGCAGTAAAGGCATTGTTGTGGATTCTTTGTATTTGCAATTGCGTGCTGAGCCCAAGACAGGCCCTCTGAAATATTACCACTGAGGAATTTAATGTTGCTGACCCTCTCCACCTTTGATTCTCTGAGGATTGTCATGTGGACCTTTGGTTTCCTGCTCCTGAATTCAATAACCAGCTCCTTAGTATTGCTGGCAATAAGAGGTTGTTGTTGTTGTGGCATCACTCAGCCAGATTTTCAATCTCCCTCCCATATGCTGATTAATCACCACCTTTGATGACAGTCATGTGATCATCAAGCTTGAATGTGGCATTGGCACCGTGCTTTGGTGCACAGTCATCAGAGCCAAGTGAGGATAGCAGGGAGCTCAGCACACAACCTTGTGGTTTCTGGGCAATGCTTTTGTGTTTCCCTGCACTCCAGAAAAATATGAACAGTTGAAATCTGTTGAAACTCACTGGACTTGGCTTCCTGTTTGTGCAGTTGCCCATTGTAACTCTTACAGGTCCACAGTACAATAGCTGCTCTTTCATTCAGGAAATCCAGTACAGCAACAATGACATAGGTTCATTTCAACCTCTCCACTTATGAGCTTTCTGCACTGAAAAATTCTGAATGTTGATCTCAGGCATTAATGTGGGAAAGTTGCCCAGCAGAAATGACAGATGCTTCCTTGAAGGGAAGATGGAAAAGCAGAAAAATAAATAGAAAAATAAATAATATTTTCTTGAGTTCATTGAGTGTATAGCTAGTATCAATGACAGAATATCATTATCAAGCCAGAGTTTTGTAGCAATTAAAGCATCATTTATACTGGTGTTTTTTGGGTTTGAGAGGCTGGAAGTATAGGCCAACCAATTAATGCTGAAAATGATGAAAATGCCTGTTTACTGTACAAACTAGTTCTTTTGCAATTTACTTCAGACAAAGTCTGACGTATGAAATTTCAGAGGACCAGATTAATTGATCATCTGGGTGTAATTGGGCAGGAGGAGCCTGTTACCGTGCTGCACCTCTAAATAAACAAATAAATTTTGAGAATATCTTTATTTAGGGGTGACCACAATAGAGTTGCAGTTAGCACAGCGCTATTACAGCTCGATGTGTTTCGGAGTTCAATTCTGGCGCCATTCTGCAAGGAGTCTCTGTATGTCAGCCCTGTGGAATGTGTGGGTCTTCTCTGGGTCCTCCTGCAGTCCAAAGCTGTACAGGGTATGTTATTGGTTATTGCAAATTGTCGCATGATTAGGCTGGGGTTAAACGGGTTTGTCGTGTTGCTGGAAGGGCCTGCTCTACACTGTATTGCTAAATAAAATAAAGAATGTGCACCTATTGCATGCAAATTTAGGCTGAGTCAACAACTATAAATGCAGGAGATTTTGCAAATGCTGGAAATCTTGAGAAACACAGCGTGCTGGAGGAACTCAACACATCAGGTAGCATTTGCGGAGGTAGGGAATTAATTTCTCAGCTTTTATATCCTTCATAAAGTGTTTATGGAACTAATTGTTTTCAACAATTAATTGAATTTTCTTAGTTTAAAGAATTTATTGAATTTAATGCAATGCAAATTCATTTTGATAAAGTTGCCAGCAGATATTCTCCCCATCTGCTGCAGATGTTCTCTCATCTTTCCTGTCCCTTCGGCAGAAGATTCAAAAGACTGAAAGCGTATATCAGCAGGCTCAAGGACAGCTTCTGTGAGACTATTGAATGGTTCCCTAGTACAATAAGGTGGCCTCTTGACCTCGTTATGATTGCACCTTATTGTCTATCTGCACTTTCTCTGCAACTGTAACCCTTTGTTCAGTGTTCTGCTATTGTTTTAGCTTTATTACAACATGCACTGTTGTAGCAAATTGATCTGTATGAATAGTGTGGGCTACATACATGGATTCTGACCACAGGAAAATGGCCGGAGTTGCTTAGCACTTTAGTGCAAGGGTGTTTATTAGCTGTGTCAAAAATTAAACTTACAAAAATTAGTGAAAATAGTGAAAAGAAGAATGCTAGTACTTATAAAATGATATCTGCAAGAAAACACAATAATAGCCCATACTTACTATTGTCCAATGTGAACTGCTGACATCCCTGATATATCTCTGTCCTACTGAGTACCAATAGCTCAGGTCTTTAAAACTAGGACATGCCATCTTTAAATATCAACCAAATTAACACATTAGAATACAATGCACCCCACAATGTAGTTAGTCATATTACAAAACAGAAGTATCTACCTTAAATACAGTATACAAACAACATGTACACATTCACACATCTTCATTACTGAAAAATTTGAATATTTTGTCATGTTTGGTGGGAAAGGCTGCCAGGTTGCTGGAGCAGGGATTCAATCCCAGACCCAGTACTGTGCACACAATGATATTAATTGAGTAACAAATCCCAAGGTGCAAACAAAGTCAGCATCAAAATTCAGGCAGAGATCAAAACGTCCAGAGAAATCCTAAAACCAGAATCGGAAAACAGGCAGCGTCGATATTCAGACAGACAGAGTACAGATACGAATGCTGGAAAGGCTCAGGAAAATTCACTGGCACAATCTGGCAACGAACAGGTGAAAACACAGGAATGAAATACACTGAGCAATAAACCGAGAGGCAGATAATAGGTGGAGCACGATGAGACACGGGTGGCAGCAGAACAGGTAATAATGAGAAACAGCTGAGAGACAGAGTACTCAGTGATACAGGGGCCGGAGTAGAGCAGGAGCACGTGGCAATACAAAACCACAGACTGACAGCTAGGGGTAACACACAAAAAGACAGAGTTCAACTGGTGGTACTGACAAAGGCACCATAAAGTCAACCTGAGCACATCAGCTTGGTTTAGGACCCATTATGAGAATATACCGGAGAAGACATTGAAGAGTATCCACTCAGCACAACGACAGCAGTTTGTGTGATTGTGGGTGTGTAAGGAATGCGTTTACCAAGGGCTGTCCATCACATTATGCAAGACAAAATTTTCACTGTACCTCAGTACACGTGCAAGTAATAAATCAATTTATCAATTTATTTACCAATATGTGTTTCCCATTCATCTCGGATTCAAACTTTCAAACTAGTAATAATGTTTTAAAAGATTGTTGTGCCCTGATTTTGTTTTGGACATCAGAACAGAAATGATTTTATATCGAGAGGTATGGATTTATTTTATGCACACACTGCCGGGTCAGCAGAGAACCATACAGTTTGGCACCAGCAGCATTGCAGGAGTTGCCAGTTATCATTGAGCTCAACATAGGACTTCTGCTCCGGATTTTTCCTCGGGGTTTTCTCCCAAAGCCTTCCCCATGAGTGGGTATAGCCCAAAGCAGCAGAGGTTTGAGATCTTCAGTTTCCCTTCTCCTAGGTAAGCTGCCAACCACAGTTGATGAGCCCCATCTGCACAAAGCAACTGGTTCTAAGGCACCAGTAACCTGCTTTTGCCCGTTCTCCTCTCAGTAGAAGCAGTTCCGCCGGGTTTAGTAGCTAAGCCAGGCGTGAAGGCCAGGAGCAGGACTTGGTTGTCAGAGGCTATTTGAGGCACATGCCACTCGGAGCATTTAATAGCTAGTGGGAACTTATCCCCATTACCACCATTGCCCCTGTAGATGTGAACCTCCCACTATTCAGGACATTTACAAAGACAGGTGTGTGAAAAGGGCCTGAAGGATCATTGGAGACATAGTCACCCCAACCACAAACTGTTCCAGCTGCTATCATCTGGGAAGCGGTATCGTAGCATAAAAGCCAGGACCAATAGTCTCCGGGACAGCCTCTTCCACCAGGCCATCGGACTGCTTAATTACCGCTGATGCAACTGTATTTATTTCTATGTTATATTGACTGTCCTGTTGTACATGATATTTATTATAAATTACAATCATTGCACATTGCACATTTAGGTGGAGACGTAATGCAAAGATTTTTAGTCATGTATATGAAGTATGTAAATAATAAAGTCAGTTCAATTCCTATAAGAAATATAAGGAACTCCACATTATTACAACCCCAGTGTAATCAGCTGTTGGAATAATATGTGTAGAAAATTACTATCAGATAGCCATCAAGGTAATCCAGCTTTTTCAAAGTAGTTAAATTGGAGTGATATTTCTTTGATACAATTTTTGTGCACAAAAAGCAGGCATTGCATGTTCTATCTCATTAAAGCTCACTAAGAACAGAAGGCACTGACTGGATAAGGCTTGACCCCAGTGAAGACACAAAGGCAGGGTGTAAGGACCTAGTGATGGATAACGTGTAAAATGCCTCCTGTGGTACTGCTTTCTTCAACCCCTTTTCAAATAAGTTTTCCGGAACAGAAATTAATTGAGAATAATTGCTGTTTGTCATTGAGATAAACTGTGGCTGGCTGCCTTTTGCACGTCAGTGGAAAACAGATGAGGATGTGTGGAGCTGTCAGCATCTTTTGAGAGCAGCTGTGGATAATTTATCAGGAGTCAGCACACCTCAGCAGCAAGTATGTGTTATGCTTTGTTTCAGCTGGTAATTCATTTACAAAACTTAATCAGTGCTGCTAAACTACTTCTCTTCGACTTGAACCATCTGGTCTCACACCTTGTATCAGAAGATAATTGAAATGAGGAAAAAAATATTGAAAGTCAAAGTAGAAAATCAGCTCATATATAAACCGCTTGGCTTGGCAAACAGCTGCACACAAGCCACATTTTCTAATGTTTGGAAATAAATTTTAATCAGTTTGTTTGATTAGTTTATTTTTCTTTCTTTTGAAGAAACCCATGTGGGGGTAGGGAGAACATACAAACTCCTTACAGACAGTAGTCAGAATCTGGGTGACTGGTGCTGTAATAGTGTAATGCTACCATTCATCTGATGAACGGACATCAGTTTGTGCCTGTGAGATGTCCGTCGAGCCACAAGGCTGTTCTATATCACTACCCTCTCCTTCCCCTTGTTGAATAAATCCTCTTGGAGTGTGGGAGAGGGAGAACTAATGAATAAACTTCACATTAGACCAAGTTGTGTCTAGTTGCAAAAGAGCTTTGAAGCTTTTGAGGAAAAACTTTATTTCTACTGCAACTGGTGACAAAGAAATACAAAAGTGCTGGAGCAACTCACCAGGTCAGGTAGCATCTATGGAAATGGATAAATAGTCAATGTTTTAGGCTGAGATCCTCCTTCAGGACTGAGAAGGAAGGAAGAAGATGCCAGAGTAAAAAAGGTGGGGGAGGTTTTTACGAACAATACTGGTTTACTACTATATGTTAATAGTAACATATAATAAAAATTCCTTGATATTCAGTTGAAGTTCAACAGAGGCACCCACAACCCAATTATTGCTGAAATGGTAATAGTTAGATGTTCTTAGTTTCTGAGCTTCTTTAATAACAACAAACCAAATTTGCAGTTAACATTAATGTAAAAATGATTAAAATAGGCAGAGTTAATGACAATAATTGTGATGATAATGAACTCTCAACATTTTACAGCACAGATCAGGAAGTGAGCTTGATCCTACAATAGTAACTTTCATAAACAGTGCAATTGTAATTTTCTGTCACCTTGGTTCTTCTCCTTTTTTGGCCTCTTGGATGTCCTGGATTTTAATTGTTCCATGATTTTTTACCGTTATTTTGTACTCTCTAAAAGTCCAAAGGTTTAAAACTGCTCTCAAAATCTCCTCTCTTCTTTAGTTTTCAACCTTCTAAATTTCCTAAAAACCTGCTTCTTTGATCACCTGCCCAGAGAATTTCTTCTAGTAGCCTGGGGCCAAATTTTATTCCTTAATCTGCCTTAACTAATACTTTGGAATGTTCTACTCTATCAAAGGTGCTACATAAATGTAAAGGATTATTGTTGTAGTTCAAGTTTCCATACTATAAACTTACTTGCCAGAACAACTTAAGGAAGGGGTAAATTGTTTAATAACAAGGACAGAATCTGAGTTAATATTGCTGATTTGTGTAGAATGGGTTTCTGGGTATCGTTCTCAATGCGTTTTCATGAGAAAGGAAATCAAACAAAAAGAAGATGGAAAGCAATGGAAGAGATGAGTAGCCCCTTTTTTGGAATCTGCTCTTATACATAGAAGGTGAACAAGAAATGTTTGCATTTGATTGCTGCACAGTAGCTGTTTTGTGCTTCTTGTGTGGTTCATTTTCTGGCCGGTTAATAACTTTTCAATCAACTTCGCTTTATTGTGTTGGCCATTGTAAACTGATCATGAGTGTAAAACCAGAAATCAAACCCAACAGAAAGGGGGAAATGTGCACAGATGATTCCAGTAGGAGCTCCTGTGATAGTTTAAATGTTTCATTGTATCCAACAAAATTCTTCTGTTTCTGTGGAAAATAGTTCTACTGCAGCCAACCTAGAGATCTGACTAGAAGTTGATGAATGGTTTATTTGCCGAGGTCTAGTTCACAGTGAGTTCTCAGTCCCCACCACATCTTTGAAAGGTCTTCAAGGTTGACATATAATAATTATATAGTGTTGCTTTACTATTAGAAAGGCGATGCTATATGCAGAATGCTAGTGTCAGGAGAGACACCAACTGTAGGTTGAACCACTGAAATTCTGCAGCTATATTATGCAACTCAAATGGCAGGCACATTCACAAAGCTAAATTTTTGATTTGGAGTAATCTGCTGTCTTGCCGTTTTTGTAACCAGTCATGAAATGACATATTTTTTAATGAGGTTCATCAAGAATTCAGAAGGCCATGGCTTTTATATGTTTGGTAAAAGGGAGCCTCGCATTATTCAGAAGGCCATGGCCTTTGTGCGTTTGGTGGATGGGAGTCTAGCGTATTGTCTCTCCACAGTCTCTTTGCTGTGCAAATGTCTGCACTTATAAATTAATCATCAATAAAAAAAACTCTCAGTCCTAAGCAAATCTTACTTCTGATACATTTCCTGTAGTTGCAAAGTAAAGAGCACTTGAACCTGTAAGTGCTGGCGGGCCTGTGTTTTAACTTCTCATCAATAATAAAATGCAAATATCCTACATAATGAATTCATACCATTCAGCTCATTTTCAATATTATTGTGGCTAATTCCGGGGAGTTATGCATGCAGCTCTGATGATAAGCTCAGGATGGGTACAGAGACCAGCGGTGCTTGGTTCTCAATTAATATTGAATTAACTTCGCAATGGGCGAACAATGAATCTGGCAACACGCCGGAAAGATGTAGAGTGACAAAACACAAAGGAGTGGGAGTGGAAATAGAAGCCACATACTGAGCAAATGATTCCTTCTGTGTCAGATTACGACCATATTATAACTATTATTTCCTTACAATTATCAACTAAATCTTGGTGTTGTTATAATTTCCACTCTCCTCCTCCTGAGAGTGTGGTGTAGTGGTTAGCAAAATGCTTTACAGAACCGGTGAACAAGGTTCTATTCCCGCTGCTGCCTATAAGGAGTTTCTACATTTTCCCTGTAACTGCGGGTGTTTCCTCTGGGTGCTCTGGTTTCCTCCCACAGTCCAGAGAAGTACTGATTGGTAGGTTAATTGGTCATTGTAAATTGTCCAGGATTAGGCCAGGGTTAAATTGGGGGATTGCTGGGCAGCACAGCTCAAAGAGGCAGAAGAGTCTGTCTGTGATGTAACCCAATAACAAAATAAAATTAACATTTGAATGAATGGAAGTAGTTTTCCTGCTTTTGTGATAGAGGGCTGCAGGAAAGTCCAAGGTGATTACTCCTCTTAACCTCTTATTTATTAAATACATTTTTAATCTGGATGTATTTAAAACCCATAGAATTATCCTCCAAGAATGTGTTTAATTTCAGAGGTATTGCTGCTTGATTTCTTCGCCTGAAGTGTGCTGTTAGCTGTACACTGAAAACTGGGATTTTTCACTCCTGTGGAGTTCTTCATTTTCACTTGGAATCCTATGGAAAAATGGGCAAGCAGAAATTTGTCCTCAGCCATTCACACCAATTAAGCAATACGGCACCAATTGGACTTTTTGCATTGAAATTCCATTGCACTGAGCTCATTGGAATCAAACTGCAGAGTAACTGTGCTTTTGTATGAACTTGTTAAGCACAAATTGTTAAAGTGCTCAAAATGTTACTGTGCTACTGACCTATGTTGTGGACCCTGCTGCACTATTTTGAAGAAAAGTATGGAAGTTTCAAAATTGGGCTCAAAATTCATCTTGGAACTTAAGGGCTGTTGTGCTCCAAGCATTCCAACTCAAATGATTCAACATGTCAATGGCAAAGACTGTCATATCAATGAAAGACTTGAATGTGCCTTGACAATGAGTTTTCTATAGCATCTACATCAATAATTCTGCTCAACATCACCAGAACAGAGTTTTGATCAGTGAGATATCACAGTGGATTTTGTATTCTTTCTATTGTCTATACAGTGTCTATACTTTGGAAGTAATTTATTTGCACTTTTGGTTACAATTCAATTCTTTATTTCTTTGATAGGAGAGATTTGGGATGGACATATTGAATGGTTCAAGTCAGACTGTTGGGATCACAACATCTTTTAGTTCTAAGATGAATTTCTGTTTAGTTTTGAAAATTCCATACTTTTGTATTTTGGTGTCTTCTATCGGTTTGATAAAACAAAGCTTTGTGAATGGGCTAACAAATTAGTTACATTACATTAACACTGCATTTCAATTCCTAATCTCAAGGAACCCCACTTTCTGTATTAATGGTGGTCCTGTTTCTCAACTGGTACCTATAACTGTGATAGAAAGTGTTTGTCAATTTTGCATTGAATCATCATTTTGAGATTTTTGACATTGTTGGACAACAGTAGGTTTTGCATTTTTATAGTGCCTTTCATGAGCTCTGAGGGTCCCTAAATGCTTTACAGCCAATGTGGTGATAGTCCGCCATCTCCAACGATGACAGGAAACCAGCGAAGGAGAGTTTTTAAAATGGAAAGGCCACTGACTGGGGCAGTTCCACTCTCTCTACCTCAGAAATCAGAGAACATTGGTACAAACAAGCATCACAGACTGGCGTCTCCTCTGGTTGCAGTGGACGAGCATGACGTCTTTTGTGCTTTGTAATGCCCGTCATGCTCCACAGAGCATTGCAGAACTGTCTTCCAGGCTACTGGTTCTCGCTGTAGATTTCATCCACCCAGTCCACCGGAGCTGATTTCAAGCTTGTCCCTATCTCACTGCAGTCCTAGGCCGCTGGCTACCTTTGCCTGGTGTAGCCTGTCTGTCAAAGCAGTGTACCGGCATGTGGCCTCTGCCACATGCAAGCAGCTGCTTGGAGCCACAGGTGAAAGCTGTGTCTAGTGGGGACCAAAAATGAGTGAGTTGCCTTAGAATATACATAACAAGCCCCTTCACCAGAGGTACTACCCCTCCCTAGACACCCCATACATCCCATAGCCAATCCTTTTGAAGGAAGTGTTAACAACCTGGTTATACAGAATAACGTGGTAGCCTGGGTAAGATTTAGTTGCAAGATTTGTCAGTGCACAAGTGTGCATACCTGTATTTCTGCTAAAAGAGTACAATGGATCTTTTTGGATAGGAGTCCTATGTGGGACAAATATTTTAATACCTTTTGAAAATGTAGTGGCCCCTTTCTCTGTACCCATCAATTGACCAATGTGACTAACAAATACTGCTGGTGAAAAATCGACAGATGATCGTGTAATCAAAAATTGGAATATATCTAAATAATGTCCATTATGAAGCCCTTTTCCTTGGTGACCAAGTGACAGTCCACCTTTTTTGCCTGGTCACTGGATTCACAATGTACAAAAGAATGGTTACCAGTGTCCGTGATGTTTCACTGAATGTTCCATTAATGTGCATAGATCTGAAGTTAACGTTACTATCAGAGTTTTGGTGTCATGATTTGTAATTTACCAAAGAATAAGGCAACGGTATTAATCCTTTTGTAAGGATGGACAATTCAAACTGAGACAATTTTTCATTAGACATTTGAGGAGATTTGATATGTCACCAAAGACTCTCTCAAATTTCTACAGATGTATCACCATCTGGAATGGTGGGGGGGGGGGTGGTGAGGGCACTGCACAGGATCAGAAATAAGCTGTAGAAAGTTGTAAATTCAGCCAGCTCCATTATGGGCACTGGCCTCCCCAGCATCCAGGACACCTTCAAAAGATGATGTCTCAAAAAGCAGCTTCCATCATTAAGGGCCCCCATCACCCTCTTCTCATTGCTTCATTGTTGGAAGGAGATACAGAAGCTTGAGGACAGAAACCCAGTGATTCAGGAACAGCTTCTTCCCCTCTGCCATCGGATTTCTGAATGGACTTTGAACCCATGAACACTACCTCACTACCTTTTCTACACTGCTTATTGAATTTAACTTTTTTATATATAATGTAATTCAGTTTTATTTTAATCATGTACATAACAAAAAAGTTCACAATATATTCCAGTGATACTAAACCTGATTCTGACAAAATAGCGAGAGAAAGACACAAAAT
Organism: Hypanus sabinus; assembly: GCF_030144855.1. Taxonomy (NCBI): domain Eukaryota; kingdom Metazoa; phylum Chordata; class Chondrichthyes; order Myliobatiformes; family Dasyatidae; genus Hypanus; species Hypanus sabinus. The sequence goes on along the minus strand of NC_082727.1, from coordinate 61,229,174 downwards.
GTTGGAGGAACTCAGCAGATCAGGCAACATCTATGGAGAGGAATAAACAGTTAAAATTTGGGCTGATACCCTTCATCGGGACTGAGAAGGAAGGACGAAGAAGCCGGAATAAGAAGGTGGGGTGAAGGAAGGGAAAGTTTGTGAGGACTATACACAGAATTATGGTTCACAAGCTGTCATTCGAAAACTCAACTAAGTAGTTCACCCGACTGCTTCAAATCATTTGTCTCTTTGTTTACAGGCTGAAAGCAGTAGAGTAAGTTGGAACGATTGTTACTTGGTGTGCAGAACTGTTTGCTTAGGCTCAGACTTGAAGCTCCCCTTATCAAGTAACTATCACCAAACCAATGTGAGGTTAATGGCAGGTTGTGGCAGCCATTTGCTGGTATGTACAGTTAGCAGAGTGCCAATGTGGTAACTGTGCACCAGTATTCCATTAGTTTCCTGAGCCCCCACCAAGAGCTAGTAGAAAAAAAAATTGAAATCAGACATTTTAAAGTGGATAGTTGGTGGTAAATACTTTTATAGATGTGAGTGCCTGACCAGAAAAGGACCCCAGATGACAATTTTCTGAACCGTTCTAAACTGGACAGTCAATATTGTTGGGCTCTGAAAGTTCATCCACCATTGCTTTGCCTGAGATTTGTGTACAGGCCTGCTGTTATCTTTATCATCCCCTTGATCTTTGCCATTTTGAAATTGTGACCTTCAGATATTTGGCTTTAATCTGATGCCAGTATCTGGACTCTTTTTGCTATCTTTATAATTAAAGGCTGCAAATACAGTGCTGAGTGAGTCTACAATAACCCTAATTCTATCCATTCCTGACTCTCTTGGAATCCCATTTCCTCTGCTTCACTGATTACTGTAAACCCCACCTTTTTATTCTGATATCTTCTCCCTTTCCTTCTAGTCCTGAGGAAGGCCATCATTCCAAAACGTTGACAGTTTATTCATTTCTATAATTTCTGCCTGACCTTTGAGCATTTTGTGTGTGTTGTTCTGGGTTCCTGCACAATCTCTTGTGTTTGATTTGCTGTAAACCCCTTCCATGTTGCTGTTACTTCAGCTGGGGATTCAATCAATGCACATCAGTGAGGCTCCTGAGTTGAACCTCACCCCTCCACGAGGGTGTATATGCAGTAGACCCTGTCTGTAGTTCAAAGTCAAGATCAGGTGGGTAATTGAGAACATTTTTAAGGCATATCTGATCACAAATGATGGTGCATTTGTATATTAAAAAATGTTTTCGATTCCCTATACCAGCTATCTTGCTGGCAAATGGACGGTGTCTGGAAAATAAGATTGATGATCTCAGAGCTAGGGCGCTGTATCAGAAGGTCATTAGGACCACTTGTGTCCTTTGTTTCACAGAATCTTAGTTAACCCCTTCCATGCCAGATGCAGTGGTTTGAGTCTCTCAAAAACAGAGGTGGAGGTATATGCCTCCTGATCAACTCCTCGTGGTGTATTAATGTGTTGGTGAAGTCCCAGTATTGCTCACCAGACCTGGAATGCCTCTCAATTATGTGCCACTCATTTTCCCTGCTGCGGGAGATTTCAGTGATTATTTTAGAAGTGGTGTACATTCCACCTCAGGCCAATGTCAAACAGGCTCTCGGCAAACTGAGCAATGTAATGAGCAGGCATGAAACAGCCACTTCAGTGAAAGCATGAGATCTGGGGATGGGCGGCTCCTTAAAAAAATATGGGAATTAAATCAGTTCTCCTGAAGCAAAGGGATTAATCATTGGAAAGTCAGCTGAGAGAATTGGATGTGGTACAGCACATTGCTTCAGTTAGCTGGATGGGATTAACATTGCCTCTAATATTATTGCAGCCTTTACTTGATTCTTTCTGTAAGATCTGCTTTAACTCACTATGTACCGAATTTTACTTTGTGAAACAGAACTGAAAGAAAAGCTTTGCAATTTTAGAATACCTTTCACAATGGAAATCTGCTTCATGCTGTTTAGAACTTCTTAAAAGTCTGTTTGCCTTGGTAACATGAGAAAGCATGGCATCTTATTGGCACAAAGCAAGGTCCCACAAACAGCAATAGCCAAATGATTAGTGTTTAATAAACCTTGTCTGAGGAATAAGTTGTGCAAAAAGAGAGCAAAAAGCAAAAAACAAACACACTGAGGAAGTGTTCCTGGGTTCATTGCCCATTCAGAAATCTGATGGCAGAGGGGAAGAAACTGTTCCTGAGATCCTGTATCTCCTCCTAGATGGAGGCAATGAGAAGAAGGCATGTCCTCGGTGATGGGGGTCCTTATCGATGGATGCCACCTGGTTGAGGCATTAGCTTTTGAAGGCGTTCCTGAGAGAACTGTTAATCTCTTTAAATTGTACTATGAGCTCTCGTATATTAATTTGAGACGAGGTGCAATCTCACCACCTAAACAGAACAATTAATGGCCCTAGAAGACTATGCTCCAGCCTCTGTAGTGACGCTGGAAACTACAGCACTCCAATCTGCAGATAGGAATGAGACCATTGAGCCTAACTGATACCTACAAAAGGTGCATCATGTTGGATTTCAATTAATCCACAGCTTGTTGAGTGACCCTGGACTACCTTGTTCTTAAATGATTGAACTTCCTTTGTTAAAATAAGAAACAGAAGTGGGAATAGGCCATTCAGCACCTGCACCTGTTCTAGAGGGTGGCAGAGTGGAGATGTGTCTCTACCAAGAGAGCTGTAAGGAGCTCCTTCCCTCCGCTAGCCTGCAGGTCACCCTTGGGCAAGGTGTAGCACCTGCTTAGCCCCACACCCTCCCTATCAGGGTCATGTGAAACCACGGGAGCAGGTGGTGGACGGTCATATGAGCAGCTGGCACATATCACAAGTGCTGGCTGTGCGACCACACAGATTATCTCTGAAGAGTATTGATAATGGCTGGGGTCACCCGTCTTGTAAAGGCACAACTGAGAAGGAGGCAATGGAAAACCACTTCTGTAGCTAAGAGCAATCATGGCCATGGGAAGACCGTGGTTGCCTATGTTATAGGAATGAACCTGTTCCAGGTCTTCCATCAGTTGAGCTTTCCCTTCATACCACTTTCCTGCACTAACTCCATAGCCTTTAATTCCCTTAAAATTGAAGAATGTTTCATTTTCTGTCATAGTTTTATTTTGAGATTGAGCTTCCTCTGCTATCCTGTGCAGGGAAATCTAAGTTACACAATTCTAAGGGCGAAGACTTTTTTCCAATCTGTCCTTAAGTACTATCTCATTATTTTAGGATATGACTCATGCCTGAGGGCTTCACAGGCAGTGAAAACATTATTTATGCATTTGCATTGCTAATACTTTTGTATACATTCATTGAAATCACCCTCAGTTTTCGAAATCCTAGACACTCACGGCCAACTTGCTGAATCTATCCACTTTGGACAAGTGCTCTATCCTAATGATCATTCCAATCAGTCTTTACTGAACTCTGCATGGACGGTCCCCAGCCCAGCTGTGAAAGGAGGGTTGGGTATGGGGCTGCAACCCCACCCCGTAAAAACCCAGAGCTACAGAAATGCCAACAGAGGCTCCACAGAACTCATCCCTGGGAAATAAAGGGTCCTTGCCTATTGGCCCAGGACAGAGGTCTCTGCCACTCTGCTGTCGGTGGCCTTGCCCTGCTAGGGGTGACGGGCTTGTGTTCAGTCCGCTTGTCGTGTACTTGTCCTCCCTTGAACAGGGAGACAGGACTTGTGCATAATATCACTGCTACAGGCTTACCCATTTAATTTCAGTAAGCTATCTATACTTCTAGCCCCAAATCCTCCTGTATTGAAAACCAGGAAACCACATGTGGTTGCAGTTGTTCGCTGAGGCTGAATGTTAACTTTCAGAGATTTGTCAAATTGGAATGGGGTTTAATATCCTTGGCTTATGTCGTGAGATTTATTATACAGCAGCAGGACATTGCCATACATTATAAAAAGTATGACTTACGATAAAAATAATATATACTGTGTTTAGAAATTTAAATAGGTACTATAAAAAGATAGGAAAACAAAATCTGAGGTAATGTTCATTGGTTCATGGTCTATTCAGAAATCTAATGGTTGAGGAGAAGAAACTGTTCCTGAAGCATTGTGAGTCTTCAGGCTCCTGTACCACCTCCTTGATGGTAGCAATGAGTAGGGGGTATGTCCTGGGTGATGGGGGTCCTTAATGATGGAGAGGCTAATGCCCATTATGGAGCTGGCTGAGTTTACAATGTTCTGCAGCTTTTCCCGATCCTGGGCAGTGGCCCTTCCATATCAGAGGGTGATGCAACCAGTCAGATGTCTCTCCACAGCACATTTATTTATTCATTGAGATACAGCACAGAATTAGTCCCTTCTGGCCCTTCGAACCACGCCACCCAGCAATCCCACAATATTTCAGTAATAACTCTGGATTTACTGAATCAGTTCAAAAATTCAAGGCTTTGGAAGGTGAGAGGCAGTAACAGCTATGTGGTTACATAATAATTGAGCATATGTACAAGAAACAAGACTTATAAATGCATGGTCATCAAGCCCAGTTCTGTTCTGAAATAAAGTACCTCAACCATTAAAGATAAAGAAATAATCATCCACACAGTGTGGAGAAACTGTTGCAGTGGAAATATTGACAATTCCATCTCTGGTCATTTCTTTATGTTTGTTTCCCCCCCCCCCCCCACCACCCTGCTTAGGTCACAGCGATTGGTGCTTTAATGACATTGACACCAGCAGTCTTCCACCTTCACAACCCAGAAAGCTCTTACCATCTGAGCATAGGCAGTGAGACTCTGAAATTGAAAGTATTCAGCTAGAATAACTAGCTGTTTCTACAAACCCCATTTCCAGAAAAGTTGGGATATTTTCCAAAATGCAATAAAAACAAAAATCTGTGATATGTTAATTCATGTGAACCTTTGTTTAACTGACAAAAGTACAAAGAAAAGATTTTCAATAGTTTTACTGACCAACTTAATTGTATTTTGTAAATATACACAAATTTAGAATTTGATGGCTGCAACACACTCAACAAAAGTTGGGACAGAGTTAAAATAAGTTTGAAAAGTGCACAGAATATTCAAGTAACACCGGTTTGGAAGACTCCACATTAAGCAGGCTAATTGGTAGCAGGGGAGTTATCATGACTGGGTATAAAAGTAGCGTCCATCAAAGGCTCAGTCTTTGCAAGCAAGGATGGGTTGTGGCTCACCCCTTTGTGCCAAAATTCATGAGAGAATTGTTAGTCAGTTCAAAAGGAACATTTCCCAACGCAAGATTGCAGAGAATTTAGGTCTTTCAACATCTACAGTACATAATATTGTGAAAAGATTCAGAGAATTCAGAGACATCTCAGGGCGTAAAGGGCAAGGTCGGAAACCACTGTTGAATGCGCGTGATCTTCGAGCCCTCAGGTGGCACTGCCTAAGAAACCGTCATGCTACTGTGACAATTATAGCCACCTGGGCTCGGGAGTACTTCAGAAAACCATTGTCACTTAACACAGTCCATCGCTGCATCCAGAAATGCAACTTGAAACTGTATTATGCAAGGAGGAAGCCATATATCAACTCTATGCAGAAACGCTGGCGAGTTCTCTGGGCCCGAGCTCATCTCAGATGGACCGAAAGACTGTGGAACTGTGTGCTGTTGTCAGATGAGTCCACATTTCAGCTAGTTTTTGGAAAAAACAGGCATCGTTCTCTGTGCCAAAGATGAAAACGACCATCCTGATTGTTTTCAGCGACAGGTGCAAAAGCCAGCATCTTTGATGGTATGGGGGTGCATCAGTGCCCACGGCATGGGTGAGTTGCATGTATGTGAAGGTACCATTGACTCTGAGGCGTATATTAGGATCTTAGAGAGACATATGTTGCCATCAAGGCGATGTCTCTTCCCGGGACGTCCATGCTTATTTCAGCAGGACAATGCCAGACCACATTCTGCATGGGCTACAAAAGCATGGCTTTGTAGACACAGAGTGCGTGTGCTTGACTGGCCTGCTGCCAGTCCAGATCTATTTCTTATTGAAAATGTATGCGCATCATGAAGAGGAGAATCAGACAACGGAGACCACGGACTGTTGAGCAGCTGAAGTCTTATATCAAGTAAGAATGGACAAAATTTCCAATTGCAAATCTACTACAATTAGTTCCAAAATAATTAAAAAGTCTTATTAAAAGGAAAGGTGATGTAACAAAATGGTAAACATGCCTCTGTCCCAACTTTTGTTGAGTGTGTTGCAGCCATCAAATTCTAAAATTGTGTATATTTACAAAATCCAATTAAGTTGGTCAGTAAAACTATTGAAAATCTTTTCTTTGTACTTTTGTCAGTTAAATAAAGGTTCACGTGAATTAACATATCACAGGTTTTTGTTTTTATTGCAGTTTGGAAAATATCCCAACTTTTCTGGAAATGGGGTTTGTAATATCACTAGTTGCTTCAGTAACTCACGTCCACTTGCAGCGCATTACCTGCAAAATGTCTGTGTGCATGAGTCACAGGGTCATGGTCGCAGACAGTCTCTTGCTCATATTGGAAGTGGACAGATCCAGGAGTCAAACTTTGCACATCGTTGATCTGATGTCCATTTGGAGGTTGAGCCCAATGGAAAAAGCAATGTTTATAGCAGCCAGAATTCCCATCTTACTGAGTGTTGTGAGACAGCTGGACAGTAGAGCACCACCCTTGTGTTGACCTTTCCAAAAATTTGCACATGGTAGCATTCAGGACTGATGACTATGTCTGAAAGCTTTATTATGCTTTCTGTCCTCTCACAGCATCCAGTAATATCTGTACTGTGATCTCTTGATAAAACTATATCACAGCAGCAATCTGTGGGGTCGGTGCAGATGAAGATTTCCTTGGAAGGGAAGGAATAGTGGTTCTCCCATTGAAGTGGAAATTTTGGGGAAATCAGTTTTCATAGAAAGATAGAAAAACTACAGCACAATACAGGCCCTTCAGCCTACAATGTTGTGCTGAACAATTTTCACTGGGAATAACTTGAAATCTGAAGGGCCACATGGTTTATTTACAACTCCAGTTGTACATTTTATCTTTTTTTTATTCTGCCACCTACCTGAACATCTTATTTTGACAATATTACTCATCAAGAATAGACCATGCCAAGCTGTATATATAAATTAAAAGTAAGCCACAACTCAATCTGATAGGCTGAAATCTCAAATATCAGAATGCAAGTGCTTTTTATTACATATTAAGTAGAATTTTGTTTCAAATAAAGTAGTTTACACCCATTATCTCCAGATCTGCATTCCCTGGAGTTCAGAAAAATGAGGGGGGATCTCATAGAAACATTCCGATTGTTAAAAGGCCTGAACAGATTAGATATGGCAAAATTATTTCCCATGGTAGGGGATTCTAGGACAAGAGGGCATGACTTCAGGATTGAAGGACATCCATTTAGAACTGAGATGCAGAGAAATTACTTTAGTCAGAGGGTGGTAAATCTGTGGAATTTGTTGCCACAAGTGTCTGTGAGGCCAAGTCATTGGATGTATTTAAGGTAGAGACAGATAGGTTCTTGATTTACCAGAGTATCAAAGGGTATGGGGAGAAGGCAGGGGAGTGGGGATGACTGGAAGAATTGAATCAGCCCGTGATTGAATGGCAGAGGAGACTCAATGGGCTAAATGGCCTACTTCTTCTCCTATATCTTATAGACTGCATTTGTCAGAATCTGTTTTAATATCACCAGCATATGTTATGAAATTTGTCTTCATGACAGAGGTACATAATAATAGAAAAATAAACTAAATTGCAGTAAGTGTGTCCCTGTATTTATAATAGCTAATTTAAATAAGTAGGGCAAAAATAGAAATAAACAGGTAGTGAGAGAGCGTTCATGGGTTCAATGTCCATTCAGAAATCAGATGGCAGAGGGGAAGAAGCTGTTTCTAAATTGTAGATTATTGTTTTGTGGAAGGTCATGCTTCTTCACAACTTACTTCCAGAATCCTTGTGTGTATAAAACAATAGATGATCCAATGTTCAGAATTAGAAGAGGGAGAAAAAAATATTATTGCACGAACAAGGAAGTTAATGCTTTAGATTGAAGAAAGTGTGGGAAATCTTCTGTTTATGTACAAGTACCTTATGAACGCTGGTTTTAGAGTCAATTGAAATGGATTCATGATGCAGGACAGTGATGATTCATATTTTATGATTCCATGCATTCTGACTGCTTGAACAGCCTTTGAAGTGACAGCAGAGGGATTCAGTTAGATTTTGGGCAAAGGAGAAATCAGTGGAAACACCAATTACAATATAATTTTGGACTTCAGGATCCAAGCACATGTGCTGGCATAGAATACCAACATCCAGCAGCAATGCCAATGTGCTGTGGTACAGGTGTATTAAATTTTGTAAAGTGGATGAAAGCTCCAAGTGACTCTTTGTGAGCTCACAGCATGCAAGGTGTCTGTTACATACTGTAGTTTGTTAATGTCTAATGTTTGCTGACAGTGGCTGGAGTCTTTGCTGGTCTCAAGGCACCAGTGACATGAAAATGTCTGCCAAAGAACACATGAGTTGTCTGAATGAAAGAAACCTTGCTGGGTTAGTGCCATGAGAACAAAAGATCAGAGTTTGTGTGTCTCTCTCTCTATGCCTGTGGACTGAACCCCTATTTATTGAGGCACCTTTCCCTCAGTTCTTGGGAGTTCAGTAAGTCTGGAGAATCGCACTAGGTTGGTGCCCAGGACCCAGTCCAAGGGTGGATTCACAAGTCTGAATTAGGAGATCCCTCTGACAACAATGACAATCAAGTAGAGACTACGAATTGTGACCCTGTGTAGAAATCTTTGTGACTTACATTGTCGTATTTTGTGTGGTTTCTATTCTTCAGTAATAAGTTGGATTTAAGTTACTGCGTTGTGCTTGTCTGATTATTACCATATTTCCTGGACACACACAGTTTGTCTCTTTTGGGTCCAATCAACCTAGCTCATTACAACCAGTGAACTGCATTATTTTCCATTTATTATATTTCAGTTCTTTAAGTTGTACATCTCTCCTAAGTGGATTTTGCATGTGAGCAGATGCATCGCAAAACTCTTGTTATTTATTAAGTGATACAGTGCAGAGTAGGCCTTTCCAGCCTTTTGAGCCATGCCACTTCATCAACTGTAACCTAATCTTGGGACAACTTATAATGACCAAATAACCTACCTGGTACGTCTTTTGACTGTGGGAGGAAACTGGAGCACCAGTTTCCCAGTGTGCTGTGGTACAGGTGTATTAAAGGTTTCTTTCATTCAGACAACTCATGTGTTCTTTGGCAGAGATTTTCATGCCACTGGTGCCTTGAGACCAGCACTGTCAGCAAACATTAGACATTAACAAACTACAGTATGTAACAGACACCTTGCATGCTGTGAGCTCACAAAGAGTCACTTGGAGCTTTCATCCACTTTACAAAATTTAATACACGGGGAGGACATAGAGACACTCCTTACAGAACAGTGCCAGAACTGAACTCTGACCCATGGAACGCCCTTAAGCTGTAATAGCGTTGCGCTAACTGTGGCACCCATAGTAGGGGTAATGTACTTTGTAATTGCACCGTGCAAACTGCTACCCTACCAATATGATTAAAAGATGCTACTGATGGTCAGACTAATCTGGGTGTAATTCCAAAAAGTAATGACTTTTAGAAATTGGGAAGAAAGTAAGTTGAAGCGTGGAGACTGTGTGTTAACATATGTTTGAATATGGCTTTTCCACCATGAGTCCTTGTGTTTAATTCCATTCCAGAGAGAGGGACTGAAGATTGCTCCTTTCTCCTGTGGCATGACAGTGTATTATGTTCCCATAATATAAGTAGTAGTGACTACCCTTCAAAATGCTTTGTTAGCTATAGTGTTTTGGATGTCCTCTAAAGATGCACTCTCTAAATGTGTATCTTTCTTTTCCATTGAGAATTGTGGATGAAATTGCTTTTTGCATTTTCCCTATATAGCCAATAAAGATAATCAGAGTAAACATGGAGCCATTAGTTCAGATCAGAATTGAATAATGTCTCAGTGTGTGAGGAGCAAAACCATTTACAATAATAGCCTGAAATGAGATCCACTTCCACATATTCGAAGGAGTTCCTTAAGCCAGAGGGTGGTGAATCTGTGGAATTCATCACCATAGATGGCTATGCACACCAAGTCATTGGATGTATTTAATATGGAGGTTGATAGGTTCTCGATTAGTAAGGCTGCCAAAAGTTATGGGGAGAAGACAAGAGAATGGGATTCAGAGGAATAATAAATCAGCCAGGATGGAATGGCAGAGTAGACGATGGGCTGAATGGTCTAACTCTGCTCCAATATCTCATGGTCTTGTACGTGTGTATTTTCTATGTGAATTTGATTCATAACTGTGGTTGTACTTGCCCAGAGCAGGCTGTGTTCACAATCTCTTCCTGCTGAACTCACATCCATTAGGAAACTGACTAGTACACTTTGCTTATATTTCCTGACTTGTGCTTTTCAGTAACCTTTTTGTGGAGTTGTTTGCAGTGTTCTTTTGTCTTCATGGTGTAGTTTTTGCCAGGATACTGACTCACCAGCAGTTGGACCTTCCAGCTACAGGTGTATTTTTACTACAGTCAATAGAAACACCTTGACTACACATAGGTTATCTCCATTTAACTAATTATGTGACTTCTGAAACTAGTTGGCTGCACCAGTGATGATTTAGTGCATCATACTAAAGGGGGTGAATACTTATGCAATCAATTATTTTGTGTTTTATATTTGCAATTAATTTAGATCACTTTGTAGAGATCCATTTTCACTTTAACATGAAAGAATCTTTTTCTGTTGATCAGTGTCAAAAAAAGCCAATTTAAATCCACTGTGATTCAATGTTGTGAAACATGAAAACTTTGGTGGGGGGGGGGGTGAATACTTTTTATCGGCACTGTAGTGTTACAGTTACAAAGAGAAAGCAGTACAGGTAGACCATCCGGTGTAAGGCCATGCTGAGGTAAACTGAGAGAACAAGAGTTCATCTTTTTCATACAAAAAGTTAGGTAATGAGGCAACAGGACATTCATGGTCGCACACGTCTTGCACACAACATCTTCTGTCTTCTGCTTTCAATACAGAGAAGAATTCAAAGGAGTCCTTTACTAACAGCAAACTGTGCAAATTCTCAAAGTTGACCTTTGAAAAAGATAGAATTTGCTAAAGGTAGAGTCACTCACGCTGCTATTATCTCTGCATGAGTGCTTTTCAATCTCCCACCATATTTGATTTGGGGTCAAAGAAGCAATCTTGAGAAATCTGTACAAGGTGTGGTACTGTTGTACGAAGTCCATCCACTAGCCCTGACATCAGCCTTAATCTTCGGGTGGTGTCAGACCATGGCTGATCTGGCCAGGAGAGCCCCAAGTTCTTCAGATAAACAGACAACACACATTAAGTACAACTAAACCCATCAGAACAATACACAACCCACATTAAACACAAAGACCCTTCAAATTAACACACAACCCACATTAAACACAACTAAACCCGTCAGATCCACACACAACCCACATTAAACATTACAAAATCCCATCAGATCAACACACAACCCACATTAAACATTACAAAATCCCATCAGGTCAATACACAACCCACATTAAACACAAAATCCCATCAGGTCAACACACAACCCACATTAAACACAACAAAATCCCATCAGGTCAACACACAACCCACATTAAACACAACAAAATCCCATCAGGTCAACACACAACCCGCATTAAACACAAAACCCTTCAAATCAACACACAACCCACATTAAACACAAAAACCCTTCAAATCAACACACAACCCACATTAAACACAAAAACCGTCAAATCAACACAAAACCCACATTAAACACAAAAACCCGTCAGATCAGCACACAAACCACATTCACACTACAAAAGTGGATGATAGTTAATATGTAGGCAAATATCTCTTGAAGGTTAAGTTGCTTGTAGAGGCCTGTAATTTATGTTGACTGGAACTCTTTCCACATGGAGCAAGACATGCTCTGGCATAGTTGGTTCTTATAGTGTGGGTCTTCTGTGCCTACAAATGTATGAATTAGAATTGGGTGTAAATTTTTTCAGCTCCTTGGACCTGTTCCATCATGTGGTAGGATCATAACTGGTCTGGTTATAAACTCAACTATGAATTCCCATTTACCCATGGTATTTGTTCATCCTCTTGTTTATGAATCTATCAACATAAAATATTCAAACTCTCTACTTTCACCAACCATTTGAGAAGAGAATTCCAAAGATGCAAAACCTTTGAGAGAGAACACTTCACCTTACCTCTCTCCTGTATGGTGACTCGTTATGTTTGAACATGAGCCCAATGTCTGAGACTTCTCCTGACAAATAACCTCTCCACATCTATATTGTTAAGGTAGGACAGGACCTTATAAATTTCTTTCTTTCTCTCTCTCTCTCTCACTCCCTCCCCCCTCTGTCACTCCCTCCCCCCCTCTCTCTCCCTCTCTCTCTCTCTCTCTCCCTCCTCCTCCTCCTCCCCCCCCCCCACAAAACTCGATTAGAAACGAACCACATTGTCTCAACTTTTCATCAAGAAGTTCCAGGAATCACTGAGGACATAATATATATTTAAAAAGACTTTCAACTCCTGCTTGAATCTTATCACATGTTAGAACTCAGAAATGGTGTGCCAGTGGCATAGTGGTTAGCACAACGTTTTACAGTACAGGCAATCTGTGTTCAATTTCTGCTGTTGCCTGTGAGGAGTTTGTACGTTCCCCCTGTGACCGCATGGGTTTCCTCTGGGTGCTCTGGTTTCCTCTCACAATCTAAAGATGTACTGGTTGGTAGGCTAATTGGTCATCATAAATTGTGCCGTGACTAGGCTAGGATTAACTCGGGGGAATTGCTGGACAGTCCAATTCCACACTGTATCTCAATAAATCATCAATAAGAGTGTGGAACAGCAGGCACTAACTAATTTTGGCTGATGCAGCCACCCATTTTGGAAGGAGGGGTGCTGCTCATTCACTTTCTGCAGTCTGTGGAAGGCCTGCATTTTGTGTTCTGCAAAGCGAATGCTGGAAAGAACAACACAGAGACCGAGATGCTGTGATGAAACCTGATTTCAACACAGACAGGGTGCAGGATGGGGAAAGAGTGCAAAAGAAAGCTTTTATTCATTTTTAGAATGAACAGTGAATCCATACTACCTCTGGTGATTCTTCCATGTGAGTTTCAACAAGGAGTAGGGCTGATTCACTGGCTAAAAGAGCACTGTAGAGATACTAATCCACAGATCAATACTTTGCTTATGTCTGATTTAATGAGTGTTACTGAGGTCGAGAGTGAAGAGTAAGCAGCTGTCCCTTATTCTGTACAAGTGTTTATAACTTTTTCCAGGCTGTTGCTTGCCTGATTTTGCATGATAACTTTTCAAAGTACATATATGTCACCATATACAATGCTGAGGCTCATTTTCTTGCGGGCACTCTCAAAGAAACAATAACCATAAAGGAATCAGTGAAAGACCACACCAACAGTGTGGACAACCAATGTGCAAATGACAACAACGTGCACAAGTGTAAAAGATAGATGGATAGAGAAATAGATAGATAAATAATTAAATAAGCAAGCAATAAGTATGGAGATGAGAACAGGAGATGAAGAGTCCTTGAAAGTGAGTCCATAGGTAGTGGGAATGGTTCACTGATGGAGAGAGGGTATTAGAGTGAAGTTATCCCCACTAGTTCACGAGTCTGATGGTTGAGGGATAGTAACTGTTCCTGAGCCTGGTGCTGAGAGTCCTCGGCTCCCATACCACCTTTCTGTTAGCAACAGCGAAAAGAAAGCATGACCTGGGTCCTTGATGCTTTCCTGCGATAATACTCCATGTGGATGTGCTCAGTGGTGGGGGGTGCTTTATCTGTGATGGACTGGGCTGTTTCCATTACTTTTTGTCAGATTTTCTGTTCAAAGGCATTGGTGCTTTCATACCAGACTGTGATGCAACCAGTCAATATACTCTCCACCACACATCTATAGAAGTACTAGATGGTATGCTGAATCTTCACAAACCTCTAAGGAAGTAGAGATGCTGATGTGCTTTCTTTGTAATTGCACAAGTGCTGGGCCCAGGAGAAATGATAATACTGAGGAATTTAACGCTCCTGACCATCTCCATCTCTGATCTCCCGATGAGGATTGGCTCATGGACTCTGGTTTCCTTCTCCTGAAGTCAATAGTCAGCTCCTTTAAAACAGTCACCCAATGCTAGTGAGCGGAATGGAAATGTCCACTGGACTGGGGTCGGTATGCAATTGTCATCTCATGCTTTGCATTACTCTTGGTATCCACTCATCATGGCAGTTTAATGAACATTAAAGGTTTATTTTTAAGGCTATTTTTAAGTGCGGCAATGTGACCAATGCATTGAGTATAGGACTGATTTGATAACATCATTTTTTCTTAACTGATTCCAACCTTTTTATCTGAGGGTTTTGTAAATTAATTTATCTTCAGAAATCTAGAGTTTGTAGCCACTTACTTTGTTTCATTAATTCAGGCCTCTAACTTGTGTGAACAAAAATGAAACAATTGCATCCAGCAGGAGATTCTGAAGTCTGAAGTCTCACATGACCAAGTTCAAGAATAGCTACTTCCCTTCAACCACTCAGTTCTTAAACCTTCTGACAACAGTTCAGCAACACTAGAGCTATTTTCATCACTTTGAATGAAAATTGACATTTTTGTGCTGATTGTTTTATTTCTTGTAAAAATTGTCTTTATGCTTCTTTTGTGTATGCTGGTTACCTGACGCGATGTGTCTGTGATGCTGCCGCAGATAAGCTTTTCATTGTACCTGTACATACTGTGCATGTGATAATGAACTCGACTTTGACTTTGCTGAGCCTAACAAAAGCAAATAATCTAGGAAGTTAATCAAAAGCAAAGAAAAATGGGATCAATAGGTACATTCAATGTCAGAGAATTATATACAATAATATACATCCAGAAATTATTTTTCTTCACAAACATCCATAAAAACAGAGGAGTTCCCCAAAGAATGAATGACAGTTAAACATTAGAATCCCAAAGCCCCCCCAAACCCCCCTTCCACACACAAGCAGTAGCAAGGCAATGACCCCCCCACCCCCACCAGCAAAAAGGCATCAGCACCCTCCACCGAGCAGTCAAGCGTGCAACAAACCATCAATAAAGACACAGACTTGCAGTACACTCGGTAATTTGACATACCACGGTCTCTCTCTCTCCCCAATAAGCGTAAAGGAGGTGTCCCCATTTCACAGTGAGAGGGGAGACATAACAAACAACTCACTGATTTATGATGTTAAAAGTCTGTCGCTTTTCCAGAGCTCTGTGCCCAGAGAATCAGCCCCAGAAAGGCTCAGGTCTCTGGACACACAGCCCACAGCAGCTACCTCACTGCTCCCAATGTTTCGTGATGCCTCTTTCAGGGGCATCAGCCTTGAATCAGCCCATCTCCAGAGCCACAAAAATCCAGTACTCTGAAGGTGCTCTCACCTTTCAGGCTGCATCCTGGGACGGTCAGTTGTGAGGCCCTGAGAGCGGGTCCCGTTCCCACAGAGAACCAAAGTCAGAGTTTAACTTCAGGTCAGGGTCTTCAAAAGAACCTTGAAACGAGAAAGAAATATCAAAGATAGAAATAGAGCTGTTTCCAAAGAGGCAAGCAAAGGACTCACCGTTTAGCACCATCTTGACTTTGCTCCACCTTCCATAGCATACGGGAAATAGTCAAGAAGAAAACCAGAGTTAATTTGATGACCTTTTGCCATAACTTAGAAACTAACATTTGTAGAGAAGTGGGGGAGCTGGAGAAAACAATGGGAAAGAAAACTAAGTGAGAAAGGATGATACAAGACATTTGTGAAGACTTGTTAATCACAAGTGGTCTTCCTGGAGGAGAGAGAGAAAAAATATGAGACTGAAATTAAATGAAATACACTGGAGAAGTAACACACACAAAATGCTGGTAGAATTCAGCAGACCAGGTAGCATCTGTTGGAGAGGAATAAACTCAAAGTTTTGGGCTGAGACCCTGTGAAATGTCAACTGTTTATTCCTCTCCATTGATGTGTCACAGTGTGCACTGGCAATGGGTGAACACAAGTTCATTATGAACACAAGTCCAATCCTACATTGGAGGAAAGAAGACTCCAATGTAGAGGTGATGACCAGTGTTTATTCATGAGAGTTTTGACAGAACATCAGTGGCTCGGCTGAGTGACACTGCAAGATGTAACATTCTCTAAACAAGGACCTCACGAATAGCGCTAATCAGGTATCCAAGTAACACGAATCCCTGAGCTTATCAAAATAACTCAACAAGCTTAAACAGAAAGCACCAGGAGACCGCATTACAAAGAGCAAGTCACTCAAGAAAAACACAAGGAACTCTAAATATCTTACTATCTTTCCTTTCGGTTAGTTCTGACGAAGGGTCTTGGCCCGAACCGTCGACAGCGCTTCTCCCTATATATGCTGCCTGGCCTGCTGTGTTCCACCAGCATTTTGTGTGTGTTGTTGTAGGAACTCTAAATGTTTGGTATGGGCCCCCATATCCTAAGAACTTTCTACAGGGGCACAATTGAGAGCATCCTGACTGGCTGCATCACTGCCTGGTAAGGGAACTGTACTTCCATTAATCGCAGGACTCTGCAGAGAGTGGTGCGGATAGCCCAACATATCTATAGATGTGAACTTCCCACTATTCAGGACAGTTACAAAGACAGGTGTGTAAAAAGGGCCCAAAGGATTATTGGGGACTCGAGTCACCCCAACCACCAACTGTTCCAGCTGCTACCATCTGGGAAACGGTACCGCAGCATAAAAGCCAGGACCAACAGGCTCCAGGACAGCTTCTCCCACCAGGTCATCAGACTGATTAATTCATGCTGATGCAATCGTATTTCTATGTTATATTGATTGTCCTGTTATACATACTATTTATTATAAATAATTATAAATTGCACATTGCACATTTAGATGGAGACAAAACGTACAGATTTTTACTCCTCATGCATATGAAGGATGTAAGTAATAAAGTCAATTCAATTCAATGTAATGATGAATGATTCTCGTTAAACAACAATTAACCAGTTCATGTGCTCTAAAGACTTCAGAGCCCAGTGCTGTCCAGCTCCCTGCACAGACCCGAAGAGCTCATTACAAGATGCAGCCTGAGTTGCTTCAGCATGTTGTGTGTGCTGCTCTGGATTTCCAGCAACTGCAGAATCTCTTGTGCACTGGAGGAGTAAATCAGTATAGAGGCCAGAAATCTGAAGTAAAACAAAAGTGATGAAAATGCTCAGCAGGTCAAGTAGCATCTGCGAAGCAGCAAACAAAATTCATGTTTGATGAATGGCCACTTCTAAAAACAAAAACTGGAAAGGCTGGCTATTTGAAATTTATTATTTAGCTCTAAGGAATTCAGTGTTCCATATTAGAAGTGGAGATGCGATCCTTTGCACTTCAACTTGAGTTTCATTGGAAGAGTGTAAGTGATCAAAGAAAGGGTGTCAACAGGAGCAAGTTGGAGAGTTAAAGTGATCAGCACCTGACAGCTCTGGATCTTTGCAGCCTTTGCAGACTGACTACTGCCCTTAAGAAAACAGGTTGAGTGAACTCAGCCTTTTCTCCTTTGGAGCGACGAAGGATGAGAGGAGATCTGATAGACGTGTACAAGATGATGAGAGGCATTGATCGTGTGGATAGTCAGAGGCTTTTTCCCAGGGCTGAAATGGTTGCCGCAAGAGGGCACAGGTTTAAGGTGCTGGGGAGTAGGTACAGAGGAGATGTCAGGGGTAAGTTTTTTTACACAGAGAGTGGTGAGTGCGTGGAATGGGCTGCTGGCAACGGTGGTGAAGGTGGATACGATAGGGTCTTTTAAGAGACTTTTGGATAGGTACATGGAGTTTAGAAAAATAGAGGACTATGGGTAACCCCACGTAATTTCTGAGGTGGGGACATGTTTGGCACAACTTTGTGGCCGAAGGGCCTATATTGTGCTGTAGCTTTTCTATGTTTCTATGTATTTTGTTTCTGCATTGTAGAGGTCATCCTGAACACCATTTGCAATAAAAAGCTTTGTCTGGGAGGGCTATTTAAGTCCCTTGGTAGTGAGAAGGAAAGATACAACAGAGCAGATGTTGCATTTCCTTTGATTGAGGGAAAGTAGCAATGAAGAGAGGGAATCATTACAGATGATGCCTGACCTGCTGATTAAATATTTCTGATTTATTTCAAATTTTAGAAAGAGACATCTTTAATTATTTATGTGAAGGTTCTTTGGGCCATTTGGCCTTCTGGGCTACTCGGGCAAGCAGCCGAGGGTCTGGGAGTGACGCAGGTAACTGTCTAGTTAAGGGTACCAGATTTCCTGTTCTGAAGGACATTATTGATAATGCTGAAGTCGCCCTCAGTCAGACTGGCTTTTTATGTTGGTTGTGTTTATTATTTAGTTCAATTTGAATTTTCCAGCCGTCACCTGTTCCCCACCAATAGCTCAGACCCCCGGATGTGATTAAAATAACATATCCACTATGGAGTTAATATTGCAATAATCAACGGGGGCAGAGAAATGAAAGGCGGTAAAACAGACAGACTTGGGACGTCAACGCTACTCAGCACCTTGCACAGAATTCTCAAGATTGCTTTGTCGACCCTGAATCGAAAACGACGCGAAATTGAGAATCATTCTTGCAGAGATTACAGCTGTGTGAATGACCCCACCTTTGGCAATTTCTGGTGCTTTGCTCAGGTCAAACAGCGAGAATAGCGCCAGTGAACGATGACCCCACCCGTCTGATTTTCTGCAGTGTGTGTGTGAGAGAGATTGTGTCATTTAAAGGGCAGGACGACAGAGAGCAGTGGAATTTGTGCTCACGTCGGAGCAGCTGCCAAGTGATTATTTCAGCGGGGGTAACATTCACTTAGGGAATGCACTGCAATTCCTGAGTTCCAGTCGTTCGCAGACCTTGCTTTCGGTTATCAGTGCAGCTCGGCGACTGTCGTTCAGCCGGGGATAACTGCAGACGGCCGGCAATAACGTTGTTATCGATGTGAATCTGGCTTTGCGGACTGCATAAGAGACTCTGCAGATGAAATGGTCATGGTGAATGAAAAAGGTACAATATTGTCCATTTTTTGTTTCGGCCAGGCGTTATTACGTCTCTATTTAAGCCTGCATTATATTTATCTTTGATTTTGTAAACGGCACGCAGTTTTAAATTTCTGCTTCTTGGCCGTTCTGCATATTGTGAACTTCATACAGACCCTTATGCAAACTCCACACTTCATCAATGAAGCCTTCGCTATTTTTTAGGCATTTCCTTTTTCTGATTAGCAGTGACAGTTTTTAAAAAAGAAGTTGCTGCGGTAAACGTCCTTATTGATAGATTGCGCCAGAACTCGGAGATCCGCCTGAAATGAGAAATGTTGACTCCTTGGGTCCGATAGTGTGATCTTGCTTGGCGAGACAACCTCCCAGAAACAGCGGGGGAAATGCCGCGTTTGGCAGTGGGGCTTGACAACTGAAGGCTCGCATTCATTTTCTTTAAAGGGAACGGTCCCGCGGTGTTGGAATATTTACTTGAATTGGTGGATGTAGACGGGATATCTGCACGGGAGAACACTTTCAGATAGTAAGGGCTTCTGAAATTTAAAATAGGTGGAAGTTTATTATTGACCTTCAGTGATATTGGATTCACGAGGCTATTGCAGTGAAATTTATTTATAGTCAGATGGAAGGAACTCAGCAATTTCATTTTTGAATACTGCCACAGAAGTGGTTTTTAATGATGTGATCTGGGATAACAGATCAGAAAATCACAAAGGCATTTGGCACATGGTCTTTTTCAGCAAGTCAAACCATTGTAGTCCCTGCCCTTTCCCCAAGGCCCTGCCAATGTTTCCCTTCAGTTTTTTTTAATATTGTGGTAAATATTAGTCATTTGATGTTCTGGCCCCTTGCACACACCAGATGTCAGGAAATTCCTCAACAAGTTGTTTTTCAGTTTATCAACCAAGTGTCAAAAACCATCGCCATCACAAAGTCAGCAAACAGAGGAACTGCCCTTTGTAAACAAATTCATAAACTTATATTTTCCTGGTAACACATTAACCAACTTGATGGGCACATGCCCTGTTTTGTTCCATCTGCCCCATTTACAGGAAAGAAATGTCCCTTTCAGCTCTGGAGAGAAAATGCAGACACTAAATTAGAAGGATGAGTGGCCAGAAATCCATCAAAGATGTAATTTTGAACACAATGACAACAGCTGTATGGAGGGAATGAGGACATTCAGCTAATGCCAGAGCTAAGAGATGGTAGGGTCTGGGTCATTTTCCGTAGATGCTATCTGGCCTGCTGAGGTCCTGCGGCATTTGTGTACGTTGCTTTATTCGAAGCCAACACTGACTGCAAGGGATGTTAACTTGCTGGAGAGGGCCAGTCAGGACCTCATCACAGCCTACTGTGGAAGTGTCAGTAGCAGGAGCAGAAGTTTAAGTGGACCAGGCGTGCACTCAGAGGGAAAAGAAATGCTCTTCAAATGTAAAATATTGTGGGCAGTTGGAGGTCGAGGGATGGCGTAGTGGTTAGCATAACGCTTTGCAGCATCAGTGACATGGGTTCAATTCCCACTGCTGCCTGTAGAGAGTTTGTACGTTCTCCCCGTGACCGCTTGGGTTTCCTCGGGGTGCTCCAGCTTCCTGCCTAGTCCAAAGACATACTGGTCGGTAGGTTTCAATGGTACGTTTAATGTCAGAGCAATGTATACAATATACATCCTGCAATACTACTTCTCTGCAACCATCCACAAAAACAGAGGAGCATCCCAAAGAATGAACGGCAGTTTAAAAAGGCCAACTGGTCATTGTAAATTGCCCCATGATTAGGCTGGGGTTAAATCAGGGGATTGCTGGGCAGCACGGTCGAAGGGCCAGAAGGGCCTGTTCTACACTGTATCTCAATAATAAATAAAAGTCTTGATTTCTGGTTTCAAGGTTCGGCTGGCAACTTGGGTGAGAGGACCCTGGCTAAGGTTGCAGCCGGAGTCTGTGCTCTTAGCCCCTCTATTTCTGATGGATAATTTACCTACCAGCCCAGAAGAGCAAGCCAAAACTGGAACTGATGAGGACAGTACGTGGATCCTTTGGGTGCCTCCCTGCTGGCTACCAGAGAAAAGAAATGTGTGCAGTGTGTAGTGCGCACAGAGGCCAGGTCATTAGGTACAGGAGCTACACTGAGTGTACGTTTGTGCTCTTTTGCTGCTGTAGCCCATCCATTTGAAGGTTTAACGTGTGTTTTCAGAGATGCTCTTCCATACACCGCTGTTGTTACTTGTTATTTGAGATACTGTATCAGCTTGAACCAGTCTGGCTAATCTTCTCTGACCCCGCTCATTAACAAGACTTTTTCACCCACAGAACTGCCACTCACTGGGTGTTTGATGTTCTTCTTCACATGATTCTCTGTAAACTCTAAAGAGTGTTGTGTGTGAAAATCCCAGGAGATCAGCAGTTTCTGAGATATACAAACCACACTACGTGGCACCAACCGTCATTCATCAGTCAAAGTCACTTAGAATAAATCTCTTCCTCATTTTGATGTTGTCCTAACAATGACTGAAACTCTGTACTATGTCTGCATGCTATTATACATTGAGTTGTTTCCTCCTGATTGGCTGATAAGATACTTGTATTAATGACCAGATGTACCTAATAAAGTGGCCACTGAGGCCTCTGGGTCAATTTGGGAACAGTGATTTAATACTGTGAAGAAAATGGTAATATAAAAACTCCCTTGGAATTCCACAAGGTTGTGTGCTGACCTGGAGACCTGGTTGAAGTATAAAGTTCAGTTAATTATCAACAGAATAAATAAAATTCACTGAAGAATTTATTTAGAAACACATTTTCTTGATAGCCTATTCTAACTTATGATTCATCAGTCTTAAGCACACGTATACAGCAAAGGTGCCTAAGACTTTTGCACAATACTGAATTTGCCAACGTGGAGTGGAGAGTGAATTTGTAAATCTGGTGGGATGAAACCCAACTCTATTTCTAATTTCTCACCAGGACTTGGCTGCTTCTGGCTTGGTAGGCGGGGCTGACAATAAATTGGATATTTTTCCAAATGATTTCCTGTGATTGTTTTCTATATCATAAATGAAACTGAACGGATATCTAATTGATGTTCACAACTATGAAGAAGTAGAACAGATCTGAGAAAAAAGCTCTAATGTGCACACATCTAAACTGGGATGCGGAAAGGATCTTAGATAATATACAATTTAATGGCAATTTGAGGAGAAAAGCATCTCATTTGTTTCTTTTTACTGAAGAAAGTAGGGGATTACTTTTGAAGTGTTCGCTTAATCTAGCCTTTCAGTAGACTTGCCATCTAGTCCTAAGTCCTTGTACACTGTTGGCCAAATGGTCG
Source organism: Hypanus sabinus (assembly GCF_030144855.1). Classification (NCBI taxonomy): domain Eukaryota; kingdom Metazoa; phylum Chordata; class Chondrichthyes; order Myliobatiformes; family Dasyatidae; genus Hypanus; species Hypanus sabinus. The sequence continues at coordinate 61,206,692 of NC_082727.1, read as the reverse complement.
TTGAAATGTTTGTTTCAGAATCCGATTTATTATCACTGCCTTGTATGATGTGAAGTGTGTTGTTTCGCAGTGGGAGCATATAAAATTACTTCAATTAAAAATATAATGCAAAAGACATTTTCCTATGACTCTGACTCTAAAAAAGAAAGGTAGTGGTCATACACTGTTCTGTAATCTGACGGCGGAGGAGAAGAAGCTATTCCTGAATCGTTGAGTGTGGGTCTCAGGCTCCTGTACTCCTCTCCAATAGTAATGAGAAGGAGACGTATTCCAGATGGTGAGGGATTTAATGATGAATGCCACTTCTTGAGCCACCGGTTGTTGAAGATGTCCTCTGATGGAGAGCACTGTGCCCTGCAACTCTCTGCAGCCTCCTGTGATCCTGGTGCATTGGAGCCACTATACCAAGTAGTGACGTAACCTGTCAGAATGCTTTCGATGGTACATCTGTAGAAATTTGGGTCAAGCTCCTGATGAACTAGAACTGCTGGCATGCCTTCATGATTGCATAAATGTATTGAGCCCAGGATAGGACCTCTGAGATGTTGATGCCCAGGAACTTGAAGCTGTTCACCCTTTCCACTGCTGATCCCTCGATGACAACAGTTTTTGTGTTCTCCTGACTTCCCCTTCCTGAAGTTCATAATCAATTCCTTTGTTCCTCTGATTACAGGACAGAGGGATTCTTAAGGATAATGATTTGGATTCTTAACTGCGCATTATGATGACTTCTGCCTACAAGTTGTAGTCTTGGGCTAGTTTCTGGAAACTGTCTTCAGATGTGTTAGAATGACTGAGAGACCCCCGCGGGAGTATCAATTGAAAATTGATATGCAAGAGTTCGAGTCAGATTTGTAGTAATGGATTTGAGAAGATTAAAGTTTAAATTTCAGACCTGAAATTATAATCATCAGGGTCTAGAAATCCCCCTGTACTCAAATGTCAATTCTAGTTGTTTTGTGTGAAGGTCTTGTACTAGTTTAGAAAACTAGGAGAAGCTAATTTACTCACGTAACCATGCAGGTTAGAATTGCAAATCTTGGGCTGCCTTTCTATAGTGCACAGAATGCAGAACCATGGTTTGTTGTATCTCTTGTGCCTTTCCTCTCGGTAGAAGTGGAATAAGTGGATGGGCAACTGGTGCCTTCAACAGTTGAAATGATATCATGCTGACAGGTGAGCACCTATGACTAACAGTTGGAATAACCCACTGACAGAGAACAAAGTACTCTAATTCTGAGAAGAGCGAGCATGGGACTGCTAGTGAGATCAGGTGACAGCTTTTGTGCCCGATTTATTGATGATAGACCAGCTCAGAAGGAGCAGATTATATAGGGATTGCATGTACATTCATCCTCTGTTTGAGGTTTCCTCTGCAGTCAAGAACTGTGCTATTCATGATAAGACATGAATTGATATTACTGCATTCACAGCAGACACTTTGCATGATCCAATGTGCATTATGTTCAATGCTGATTGCATTTAGCAGGTAAAATTCTATTGTGTAGTGCAGAAGAATATTGCACATTGCAGATGGTTGAGTCATAAATGTTCATGTTCCGATTATAAATATATGAGATTTACAGGATGGTCTTGTATAAAGAGAAATAAAAATATCAATGCATGCATCCCAACATTACATAAAGAAAATTTAAACTCCCTTCACAAATTAAGTCTTTAGCATATTATAAAGTTGCTTGCTATGATTGTTGTCTTTACAGTTGAACAGAGTAGTGACGTAAGTGGGTGTGTTAAACAGTCCATTTTCTGTTGGGAATATCATTTTCCTACATAATCATGACAGATCAGCCTTGTATGCCAGATGTATTTCATTGCACCAACTCAGAGTGACTTGCACAAGTCAGGAACAATGATATTTTGAGGAGAGTAAGACCACCAACATCATACCATTCTGGAATTCCTGCAACAGCATGAAGGAAATATCTAGCATCCAAGGGGCACAATTAGCTGAACTGCTCAAGCATTATTACTTGATGACCACATCCGAGCAGGTGGTATGTTTGATCATCATACCTGATCCCAGAGTTAAGTCTTGTACATTGGACTGGTGAGGGAAGTCAAGCTTGTTCCGGATTAGCCCGTAACTGCCCCACTCAGGTTGAAATTAAGTTGTTTATCAGATATACATTGACACATACAATGAAATGTGTTGCTAGCATTAACAACCACTAAAACCTAAGGATGCTCTGGGGTCAACCCACAAGTGTTGCCACACATTCTGGCCTCAATATGATACAGCCACAGTGTCCAGCAGAATAACACAAGCAGCAGCAACAGGACACAACCCCAGGACAGGGTATCTCCATTTCCTGGCTCCAATTCATAGACACTGGGCCTCCAACCTCTGGACTATCCAACCCAGGAGCTTTGCTCGACTCGCCTTGTATCCATGGTATTGATGGTTCTTGTCCAGTCAGTGGTAGCCCCTATGATGTTGGCAATGGGAGATGGCAGCATGGAAAGTGTTCAGCTGAAGATCAAATGGTGAATGACTCGGCTATCTTCTGTTTCAGATGTGTTTGTACTAGTGTGTTACAAATGCAATGTGTCTGTATTAACCCCAATAATATCGTGACTGAGATTCCTTTATGAGTGAATGTGGACTGCTTATAGCACGTGACAAGTTATAAACAGAGCTAACTGCAGTTAAGCAGCTCCTTTGTTAATGTTTCTCTGTTTAGACTAATCACAAGATCTCTGAACTAGTTGAGGATATTTCTTTGCCATTGAGGTGTTGGAGGTCTAAAGTTGGCCTGTCTGAAATCACCTTATTGACCACTTCCTCATTTTCATGATATCGAATCTGCACCATTCTTCCTTAAAATGAGTGTGCAGCATATGTAAACAAACTGTCCATTTCTATCTATACTGACACACGCCTTCAAACTGGCAAAGCTTGCATAGTATTGTAGTGGCTGAGAGTATCTCACCGGTAACATTTAACTGAACATTTTGGGTCTCCTTTTGTTTGATTCATGCAAAGATATAGATTGCCCATGACACAGAGGTGGGCAGTATTATTTCTCAGCAGGCTTTCTTGCAGGCACCGTTATTTAGTTATTTCTTGGCTGATTCTTCCAAAGTTGGTTTACGACAGGGGGTCCCAACCTGGGGCCCACGGACCTCTCGGTTAATGGTGAGAGTCCGTGGCATAAAAAAGGTTGGAAACCACTGGTGTTTAGTTAATACTTCACATTTCATTATTGAAGGCCATTTACCCCACCCCACCATATCTGAACTGGCTCCTTGAGTGATCCCATTCTTTGTACTTCTCTATAACCTATTCTTGCATGTCTATTAACACCACCCCCCCGAATCTCTCGCCATCCACCTGTAGTAGTGTCAAGTTAAATTCACCAATTAACCTTTAATCTTTAGGACATAAGAGGGGTTGGGAGAAGATTAAACCTGTGCATTGACAAAGAGAAGTAAACTCCACATGGTACTGGAGGTCGATATCGAACCTGCCTTGCTGGAACGGAGTCACTGTGCAGTCTATTAAGATAACCACCTGTTATTTTCCTTATCAAATGTTGAATGTTTTAGTTGTTGTGATGAAGGTGTTAATCCTAGTGACCTGCAACATCTACCAGATCTCCCAAGTGGGAGAGGAGAAAGTCACTAAAAGTCAATTAAATTCAGGCAGATTTTGATTTGATGAGACAAAAATAATTAGAATAACGTGGCTTTGAGTGTTAGATAAAACGAATTAAGTCAGAATCAGGTTTAATATCACTGGCATATGTTATGAAATTTGTTAACTTTGCGGTAGCATTACTATACAATGCATGATAATAGAGAGAATAAGAAAGCTGTCAATTACAGTAAGTGTATTTCTGTGTGTGTATTGTTACAAATCCCGTAACTGGGTGTCTTACCAGCAAAGATAGGAGTATCCGTTGGAGTCTGGTGATACTATTTTCAACAGTATTTATTAGTAAAAATACACAAATAATATCAATGCAAATATACAGATAATATACGTCATCAATACTAAACCACAAAGTGCGGGCATAATAATAATCAATAAGAAATAAGCTCTATCGTTGTCTAGGGGATAATGAATTGTCCGATGGAAATATAAAGTTCAGTTCAGTTCAGTTCATGCAGGCTGCGGTAGTTGTTGGTCGCTGTGTTACAATTGTTGGAGAGAGAGAGAGAGAGAGAGAGTAACAGCTATTGACTTGCCGACTTTCCTTTATGATCTTGATCCGTCGATGCATTGTTGTTGTGGCCATTCATGTATAACCCCTCTGTCCTTTAGCTAGACCGTTCCGTGGTGGACTCGTCACCCAGGCAAGGGTGGACACACACACAAGCCCCCACCGGTCTCGTAGTGTCTCTCCTGGTGCGTCTGAGGGGTGTTGCCCCAGACCCTACTTTTATCCCCACTCACGGGGTCTCAGGTATCAATCAGGTTGGGATGATGCAACCCATCAAACCCAGCCCACTCTGGTTGCCCCCTGAGGGGATTCAATGAATAGAACAGTACCAAGTACACAATCCTTCTCCAAAAGACAATAGCAGTAATCAGTGGTTTGTTAGGAGGAGACATTCCACTTTGTGTATCTCTGCATTGTCTCTCTCTCATTAACTGACATGAGCTGTTTATCAATAACAACTGTCTTGGCAGATTTCCTTTTGTCCCTTTCATTTCCTTGGTAGCAGCCTTGAAATAATAGCGATTTGCGATTCTCCAAAGGGGTGGGGGGGGGGGCGGCTTTGCACCCTTCTGCCCATCAGAGTTGCTCCTTATTCGTAACAGTGTGTGTGTGTGTGTGTGTGTGTGTGTATATATCTATATATATAATACATAAAAAGATGTATTATAGTTAAATAAGTATGCAGAAAAAAGTAGTGAGGTAGTGTTCATGGGTTCAATGTCCATTCAGAAATCAGATGGCAGAGGGGAAGAAACTGTTCCTGAATTACAGAGTGTGTGCCTTTTGGCACCTGTACACCCTTCCTGATGGTAGCAATGAGAAGGGGACATGTCCTGGGTGACGGGGGTCCTCAATGATGGATGCTCCCTTTTTGAGACACCACTTCTTGAAGATTTCCTGGATACTAGGGAGGCTAGTGCCCTTGATAGAGCTGCTAATTTTACAACTCTCTGCAGCTTACTATAATCCTGTGCCGTAGCCACCCCCCCCCCCCCCCACCATACCATAGACATGAATTAATGTGCACTCCTAAAAAGCAGGAACCTCATTTGTTTAGTTAAGCAATCATAATCAATGAATGAGACCTGAGGTGCCACGTTGGAAATATGGTTTGCAGAATGCTAGAAGAAACCAATCGGTTAGACTTTAAAGCATGAACTGACTGATAAGCTTTTGAAATGCTGAAACAAGGGAATGTAAAATTTTCAGGGAATACCATGGGAGTAGCAATAATTTGTCTTGAAAAGGCACTCAGTGATAGTGAACTTGCACACATTAGTGCAGGGAAAAATGTTATCAGTGCTCTACCGGCATCTTCATTTAGCTGAAGAAGACAACATAGCAGCAAATAGAAGTGAATCTGAAATGGTGCTCGGAAAGAGCTTCACATGTTCAGTGTGACTGTGGAGAGCAGGAGGTAAAAGTGAGTTTATTAGACAACCCATAGTACAGGCTATTCATCAGTTTGTAAGTAGGACTACTTAATGACGTACTGTAAGTAGTAAAATTTATGGTGGGAATCATTTGTTGCTTCATAAATGCAGTAAATGATTCTATCGTAACTGTTACTACTTACTGTATGTCATGAATGAATTAAAATGTTGAGCTGGATGTAATACGTGGGACAGGATTTTTTACACTTGCTGGACTTGTAAAGCTTTCCAAGGAACTGATTTAAATCAAAGTTGTGGCTCAGTGACTTAAGTTTAAAGAAGGATTTGGCTAACTCCTTGTTAAATTATTTACAATTTTTATTTTAATATCTATGGCAAGGTGTTCGTCACTCCTGAGCAAACTGTAAAAGTGTGTTTACGTATATTGTACTTGCCCTTGGCGGTAACATTTGTGAATCAAGAAGGATTGAGATCCCTCTCAATCTGGAACATTCGTAGTGAGGGTTTGGAAGGTATTCTCCTCCATGATAAATCAGGACATCAGGTGCAATCACATTGCACTCAAGTGCTGCACCATTCACCTAGGGGAATTGTGTGTTTTTAATTGGAACAGATCTGCTAACCCTCCGTTTGCTTATTGCTTACCTTTGGACCACAGAATTCCCTTTAGCCTTGCCCTGGGCACTTGCTTTCCGCTCATTATCAATGCAGCACCTAGGCTGAATCGGCATTGTTCATTTTATTTAGAGGTGCAGAGTGTAGAACAGGCCTTTCCGGCCAACCAGCAACTCACTGACTTAGCTCCTAGCTGAATCACTGACAGCTTACAGTGACCACTAACCAGTACTATACATCTTTGGAAACCCACAAGCACATGGGAAGATTACACAAAGTTTCTTTCAGAGGATGCCTGAATTGAATTTCAAACTCTGATGCCCCGAGCTGTAATGGTGTGTGCTAACTGGAGCCATGGTCAGTGGGAGGGGCCACAGGAGCAGTCAGCAGGGGGGGGGGGGGGGGCGTGTCCAGACAGGTATATGTAGTTCACCACAGTGCCCCAAGGTTGAGTTCCCTGTCATTGATAGGCTTCGACAGACAAGAGGACCAGCTGTCAAAAATGTTCCTGTAATTAATTAACTAAAAGTTTTTGACCAAAAACATTCAAAATAGCTTGAAGCCTTAACTGGAGCTTTACTTAAAAATATTAACACTCATAAACTTAAGAAGAAACTTTTAAAATAGTTCTTAAAACAATTAAACTGATGAACCACATGAAAATATCAGGTTGCCTTTCTTGCAGGGGTAGAGTTTGACTGAGTTTTGATTGTGTCAGCTTCGACTAGGAGTTGGACAATGGTGCTCCCCTGTTGGAATTCCGTAAGGAGTTTGTTATAATTCAGTTGGCCCAAGGCAGGTGCCTTTTGGGACAGGGCTGCATTTTGTCTCAAAATTACTTGTACCTATTTCAAGGCTTATTTGCTGATCTAGTGAAATCCTAGTAGAAGTTACCATGTAACATCATCGTACTGACAAGAATCCTATCTAAGCAAGTTCCATTTGCCCAAGCCTGGCCCAAGTCTCTCTAAACCAAGGGTCCACATGGCATAAAAAAGTTTGGGAACCCTTGCTCCAATCCTTTGCTATCCTTGTACCCATCCTTATAGTTATTGGAACTACAAACCTGTCATCTTCTCTCCATCAAGGTCAAAGTACATTTATTACTGAAGTATGTATATCATCGACAACCCTTACAGGCAGCCTCAAAACAAAGAAACTCATTGGAACCCAGAAAAAGACCATCAAATACCCAGTGTTCAGAAAAAAAATCTAATCGTGCAGCAACTGAAGTTCAGCAAAGTGAGTCCGTAGTCACAAAGCTGGTCGTCACTACATCCGAGCAAGTTGCAGGGCATAGCCTCAGTTCAGCACGGATTGGGTGTTCAATTGTATGTATTCAAAAGTATGGCTTATCTTAAAGGCCTGTCATTAACACACTAATGGGTTAGTTTGGTATGAAATAGATGGACGGCTTTTAATGTTGCTGCTTGTTCTGTGCAGTGCTTTGTTACTAGGTGTAATTATTTTTAGGCATTATATTGTCTGCTGATGAATAGGTAAGGACAACATAAAATTTGAAATAGGTCAAAATCAAAATGCAAGTTAGATTGAACTGAGATTAGTCCTGAAGATTAAAGCAGAATATTTTACTTTACTCTTGTATTTAATTCAGGATCATCGTCATTTCATTATATGCTGTGTCATATGACATTATCTGTATGTGTTGTATGATGTGGGTGATAATGATATTATGACCATGATTGTCCTTGGCAAATTTTCCTCCAAAAGTGGTTTCTGGGCAGTGTCTTTAGAAGACGGGTGACCCCAGCATTTATCAATACTCTTCAGAGATTGTCTGCCTGGCGCCTGTGGTAACATCTCCTGGACTTGTGATGTGCACTGGCTGCTCGTATGACTATCCACCACCTGCTCCCATGGCTTCCTGTGACCCTGTGAGCCCAGCATTGGTGACGCCTTCAAAAGGCAGTGTCCATCACTAAGGACTCTATCACCCAGGACAGGCCCTTTCCTCATTGCTACCATTAGGGAAGGAGGTACAGGAGCTTGAAGACACAAACTCAATGTTTCGAAAACAGTTCCTCACCTCAACCATCAGAATTCTAAATGGGCAATGAACCCATGAACACTAACTCAGTATTTTTTTTTCTCTTTTGTACTAATTTAATTATATAAATATTTATTTATAATAAATTATATGTATAGTATATTTAATTTTTCATGTTGTAATTCATATGTATTGTATTGAAAATGCTCCTCCAACTTCCTGACTCTAATCTGGAAATCCTTTCTACAACTTGAAAAACCTCAACTGCTATGACAAACACACTGAATGGTGCCAATACTAGCACACCAACACATTTCCTGGCGGAGATCTGATTGGTGACCCCACCCTGTTTCTCGCGGGCTTTACTACAGCTGACAGAAAAAATTGGACAGCCACAAATAGACTCATAAGTCAACATGCCAAAACAGTGCAAACACTACACTGATGGTGTGCCTGACAAACCCCAGTCTGCCCCTGTCCAGGACATCTTCCACCTGGTCCAAACGTGCCCCCTCACCGAGATCTGAGGCCCATCGATGCGGCCGTGAGCTGGAGGAGTGGGGTGACAAAATCCAGTTAGAAGTGTGAAGAGAAAAAACACCTGCCATACGAAACAATATGTATTGCAATGTACTGCTGCCGCAAAACAACAAGTTTCATGACGTGTGCCAGTGATATTAAACCTGACTCTGATTCTATTTCGAATCAGATTCTTTATTGTGAAATGCTAACTGCAGATATCATAGAGTATAAGCAGAGAATGTAAATAGTCATCAGTTGCACAGCTGGTACTTGCAGACAGTAACTTGCTACTTATACCTGCCATTTAAGCTCCCCGGTGCCAATTCGGCGATACTTGAAGTTGGATAGAAAGTGGTGGCGCCCAGTAATTTGGATGGGCCAGAAATGAGCCTCACCCTGAGGACCATTGGACAAAAGTCAGCTGAGCACCATAATCTCCCCTCCCCTCATCTCTCCAGCATCGCTGCCAAGGATTTGGTAGGTTTCTGAATGTTGAATAGTGAATTTTAAGAGAATCATCAATAAGTCTTCAAATGGGAGAAGGAAAGTTGATGAAACTGGGTGAGGCACACCTGCTGAAGCAGTATTTCAGCCCGAAACATTGACTATATTCTCTTCCATAGATGCTGCCTGACCTGCTGAGTTCCTCCAGCATTCTGTGTGTGTTGTTTTGGATTTCCAGCATCTGCACACTTACTCATATTAGATTTCATGAGGCTTGTAGGCTCCTAATCTGCTTCAGATTTGGTAAAAATTTCCATTGGAAGAGTAGAAAGATAAACTTGTAAATATTTATAATTTTAGGGTGTAAGTAACTCAGCTCAACTAGTACATCAATTAATGTTCTAAGGAATATTATCGTAACCTACACATTGAGCATAAGAGGGCATGTTCTGTGTGACGGTGTCCTTAATGATGGATGCTGCCTTTTTGAGTAAAATACAAGGCATTCTTTAAAATACAAGTTGAAACTCTCTGATTCTTTCCACCTGCAGAATATATCTCATTTTTTTGGTGGGAGGGGGGAACCAGTCTAACTCAGGATTGAAAGATACGTAGTGAAACACTATGTACCAGTCATTGAAGTTCAATTCTGCTAATGTCCATAAGAAGTTTGTACGTTCTCTCCGTAATCTGTATGGGTTTCCTCTAGGTGCTCTGGCTTCCCTCCCACATTCCAAATGTGTATGGTTAGTAGGTTAGTTGGTCACAGGGGTGTAGTTGTGCAGTACAGAATCGTTGGGTTAGAAAGGCCTGTTACTGTGCTGTACCTCCATAAAATATAAAGGCAAGTGCATTGAGTTAATCTTTGCTGAAACTAGAGAACGCTGCTGATTGCTCAAAATTAGTAAACCAGTGAAGATCCTTAATGACCGAGAGTAGCCCTGAATTTGAATGCTGGAGGAATCTGAAGGGTGCCACAGTAGCATCGTGGTCACTGTGACGCAATTACATCTTGGGGCATTCTGGAGTTCAGAGGTCACTAATGATGTTGTTCTGTAAGGAGCCTCTTTATGTCCTGCCCATAGACTGAGTTGGTTTTCTCTGGCAGGTCCAGTTTCTTCTCACAGTCCAAACAGCGTATCGGCTGGGTTAGTTGGTCATTGTAAATCATCCCCTGAGTAGGTTAGGGCTAACTGGAGTTTGTCAGCATTTGCTGGGGTGGTGTGGGTCGAAGGACTGGAAGGGTCTACTTCATGCTAAATAAAGTCAGTTAGCAATGGGGGAGTGGGAAGCCAAAGAGGTTCTTTGTTCCATGAGCAATAAACACAGTCGAACAAGACAATTTCCTGAGCGACAATCTAATTAACAATGAGCTGTAGTTGCACCATTGGAAATAATGGAGTTGCGGTACTTGCTATGCAGTTAATGAACCAGCTAAACAACCCATTGTTACCCCATCATCAGCCCAGGTCCCATGAATGCATTGTGCAACATTCCAATCTTCTGTCTCAAAATTGAAAGTAAAGCAGTTAAATTTAATATGAAGCAACAAATAATCTACTAGAGGGATTCAGTTTCAAAGTTAATTTATGTCATGAAGTACAAGGCTGCGATTCATTTTCTTATGGGAATATTCAATAAATCTGTAGAATAATAACCATAACAGAATCAAGGAAAGATCACCCAACTTGGATGTTCAAACAGAGTGCAGAAGGTAACAAAACTGTGCAAGTATAAAGAAAGAAATTATAATAAATAAGCAATAAATATTGAGAATCCAAGATGAAGAGTTACTTGAAAGTGAGTCCATTGGTTATGGGAATATTTCAATGATGGGGCAGTGAAGTTGAGTGGTTATCCTCCCCTCTGGTTCAAGAGCCTGATGGTGTATTTGAGCAAAACACACAAAATGCTTGAGGAACTCAGCAAGCCAGTCTGCATCTATGAGAAAAAAAAAGTACATTTTTCCATAGATGCTGCCTGGCCTGCTGAGTTCCCCCAGCATTTTGTGTGTGTTTCTTGGATTTCCAGCTTCTGCAGATTTTCTCTTGTTTCTGTGGTTAATTTGTTTACTTATGGAGATATCGTGTGGAATAGGTCGTTACGATCCTTTGTGTCACACTGCCCAGAAATCCTCGATGTAATCCTGGCCTGATCATGGGAATATTTACAATGACCAATTAATCAATTAACCGATATGTCTTTGGACTGTGGGAGGAAACTGAAGCACCCAGAGGAAACCCACACAGTCATGGGGAGAATGTATGAACTTCTTACAGGCAGTCGCAGGAATTGAACCTGATTTGCCTGTGCTGTGAAGTGTTGTGTTAACCACGTAAGCTACCATGATGGGGTTAGGGGTGGTAACTGTTCCTGAACCGGGTGGTGTGATTCCTAAAGCTCCTGTACCACCTTCTTGTTGGTAGTAACAAGAAGAGAACATGTCCTGGGTGGTGGGGATCCCGGATGATGGCTGCTGCTTTCCTGTGACAGCGTTGCATGTGGATGGAGGGTTTTACCCTTGATGGACTGGCCTGTATCCACCACTTTTTATAGGACTTTCCGTTCCAGGGAAGTTTCTTTCCACCCACAGCTGCTGCTTGACACGCTGAAGGAATTGTTTGTTCCATGTGTTGAGCAGCAGCTGTTTGAGGAAAGAAACAGTCAGTGTTTTGGGTTGAAACCCTGCAACGGGGTTCAGGGTGGAGAGTTGAGGTGGCTGCAATGGAGAGGAGATGAGCAGTGACAAATTGGTGATCTGGGGACACATTGCTGCATTTTAGCTGCTGTTGAAGGCAGTGGGAAATTACGACAGGGTGTCAAACAGGCACTGACACCCTTTTCTGGCAAGTGTACAACCATAAAAAGAATTCTATTCACTGAGACCCAGTATTCAAACCCATTGGCAGCTGGAGCCTTTTGTAAGAATGTATTTTGAGCCTACAATCAGCATTATTGCTTACAATTTCAGTGCCGTCACTGAGGCTTATCATCAACCCCCAGATACACATCCAACGATCTCCTGAAGCTGAACAGAAGAGTCTGTGAGCAGGAAATTATTTCACATTCCTCAGATTTAATACTTTCTCTACAATAACAAGGAAACGTAAAGCCTTTGAGAATTGGAAAACATTTGTTTTATCACATTTGTATATTTTCTGCTTCGTTATATGTAGGATGTTTCCAGACTTGATTCCAAGTTACTTTATAATGCTAATTGTTGTGGTTGAGGACCATATTTTTACTATTATTTTGAGTTAAATGTTTCTTCATATTTAAAATTTTTTGTGTGTGGCATATAACAGTAGACCAGTTAGCATAGGGGAAACAAATGCAACCGGGATGTCAGTTACCATTCATATCTGCAATATCCCATTGCTTCATAGTTAAGGGAAGTCCAAAACTGAAACGTTTCTTGTTTCCACATTTCCCCATGGCTTCCCTCCAAGATACCTTGATCTCCTGCAGCACCTCAAGTAGTCAATACCAGTCCAGTCTCAGCTTTTTCAGTTGCCTGGATCTTGAGCTACAGGACTCCTTGCCGCAACCAGCTGCCCGGAATAGATGGAAGTGCTATACAGGGGCTGCCGGGGTGCACAAAGGCCTTGCACTCTCAGAAGGACTTTGACAATTGATGAGGCTCTATCCTTGGGCCTGCTGGCTGTCTAAGAGGGTACTGTATTTGAAAATTTGACATTCACAAATGTTCACCTGGGATGTGTCAAAAATAAAATTGTTGATGTTTTAAATATTAAAAGATTCAAACATCATCTTGCTCTGCGTCTCCCACAACTAGAAATCCTTTTGACTAAATCTGATATTTTTCTGAAATCTGCTCCTTTTCCCATTTCTCCAAGTTATTTGCATATCCACTCCAGGTTTAACTAGATGTTGGCTCACATGTAGCTTTCTAGACTGACAGTGGAGGTTGATGCTCCCCTCTTGACCCAGGGGTTCACAACCTTTTTTACGCCTGGAGCCTGACCTTTAACCTCGTTTGGGAACCCCTGCCCTAGACCAACAGCATGTGCAGCCATCAGCATGGTGGCACTATTGGATGATGTCCCTGCCAGTGCAACAGGTAAACGCCAACCTGAAATTGTTCAGAAAGTAACTTTACATGATACCTGCTGCTGTCTGTGAGGAGTTTGTATGGTCTCCCCAGGACCACGCGGGCCGCCTGCAAGCACTTCAGTTTCCTCCCACGTTCAGAAGATGTACAGGTTAGTAATTTGAGCATGCTATACGTTGGCATCAGTGGCTGCCTTGCATGCTCTTGGACTGTGTTGGTTGTTGATGCAAATACTGCATTTCACTGGATGTTTAGTTACTTCAATGTATCTGGGACAAAAAAAGCTGATCTTAATCTTATCATGATGGCCAAGGCCTAAAGACGAGCATTACTGTCTGCATGTAATAAAGCAGCACACTTAGAAATCTGAGGGGTTTTTAAAGCTTTCCCACTCTCAGAGGTTCTACTCTGTTGTATTTTCTCAATAACAACCCGGCCAAATCATGCTGAAACTGAGCTGGCATGGTATAATGCTGATCTCTCTACCTGTTGTCAGTACACTTTTAATTTATTAAATTTATGAGGTAGTTGTTCTATAAAGTGCACTTGAAGAAGCAAGTATATTCTATGAAATTCCAATGAATCTCATAAAGATGTACAAAATCCTTAAACTAAATCAGATTTATTATCACTGACAAATGTGAAATTTGTTTTGTGGCAGCAATACAGTGTAAGACTACTCTAAGTTACTATAAAAATAAGAGTATATTGTAAAATATCAATAACATATTCTGAAATAAATAACTGACATGAATTCTGAAATAAAAATCAATGTGTATGTTGTAAAATAGGAATAATATATTCTTAAAGGGTTGATAACTGGGAGATGATGAATGGCTGTTTCCTCTTGTTTTAGATATACATTATGATCACTGTAGTTAAGCAAACTATCATTTAAACTAGTTGCAACTCAATTTCTTCCAACCAGCTAATTCATAAATCAATATTTTGGTTTTGTTGAAGGAAGGGATCAGATCAAGCTCTGAGTGTTTCAGATAATAGCTAAAACAGAGAAGAGCAAAATGATGTTTCATTACAAGAATGCCAATAACAGGAAAGCGCATCATTTGCTGTTGAGGACCTTGGCAAGTCTCGTGCTGCTACAGTAAACTGAACAATATGATGTACTGTTTAAAAGCTTTGAAGAGGAAGTGATTGTACTTTCAGCTATGCAGAGCACTTGGGCGTAGTCCAAGGTGCATCTAAAAAAGAATGTTTTTGAAGTACTTTTTCTGAATTCGGTAAACATTGTAATAAGTGTGTAAAATTTAGTTAAACTAGACAAGAATAGCAATACAATTGATTTCATCAGAGTTAGAGAGTTTCAACTTGTATTTTAAAGAATACCTTGTATTTTACTCAAAAGGCAGCATCCATCATTAAGGACACCGTCACACAGAACATGCCCTCTTCTCATTGCTACCATTAGGAAGGAAATATAGGAGCCTGAAGACACATACTCAGCGATTCAGGAACAGCTTCTACTTTCTTTGCACTACTTAATAAATTTAACTTTTGTATGTGTGTATAAAAGGGGTGAAGGACTCAATTTTAGAAAACCTAGAACATTCATTTTTCAACATAGTCCCCTCCTACATTTACACACTTAGTCCAGCAGTCATGGAGCATATGGATCTTGGACCTCAAGAATGTCCACAGCAGGGGTGATTGATAAGTTCATGGCCTAAGGTAGAAGGAGATGAGATATATAGCTCTTGTTACATACACATGCAGTTCAGCTCTTTGAGTGATTATGCAGAAAGTTTGAAGTTAATACCTCATCAGTTAATAACGCATCAAGGGTTATTGATAAGTTCGTGGCCTAAGGTAGAAGGAGATGACCTATTAACGAGCATGTAACGAGAGCTGTATAACTCATCTTCTACCCTAGGCCACAAATTTATTAATCACCCCTTCTGTGGACACTTTCTAATTTGTTAATGTAGCAGGGAACTATGTTGAAAAATAAATGTGCTAGGTTTTCTCAAATTGACTCTTTCTACCTTAGGCCACAAATTTATCAATCATCCCTTGTATGTATATGTGTGTGTATGATATATATAAAACTAATTCCATGTTTATTGTTAGGTATTGCGTTGTACTACTGCCCCAAAAACAACAAATTTCATGACATATCCCAGTTGTATTAAATCTCATTCTGATTTATTTATTGAGTTGTAATGACTGCCATGTAAGGGAATGTTATTTTTATAACCACTTGTTTCCTGTACCAGAATAGACAAATTTTTAACCCATGACCTAGTTTTATTGTTTAAGAGGATCACTAGAAAGTCTCCTCACATTTGTGTTTGTATTATTCATGGTGTAAGCATGCACAGAAGAGCAGTTCTGCAATGGTACAATTGCATAATAGTGCAAAGTCATTTCATGGTATTTTGGTATGATAGGTCCTTTACCTGCCCAAATCCACAGTTTAATCTTCTGCTCTATACTTTGCAGTGGAGTATGCACTCTAAATATTCATAGTTTAAATACTCACAGAATTCAAAGACCAATACAATTACATTTCCTGAAGAGAGAGATCTCAATTTCACATAAGTATGTTTAAAATACATATATCGCTATATACCACATATTTAAATAAGATTCATTTTCTTGAGGGCATACCCAATAATTTCATAACAGAATAACAACCATAATAGAATCAATAAAAGACAACACCAACTGGGCATTCAACCAGTGTGCAAGAGATAACTAACTCTGCAAATGCAAAAAGAAATAAATAATAATAAATAAATAGGCAATAAGTATTGAGAACATGAGATGAAGAGTCCTTGAAAGTGAGTTCATTGGTTCTGGAAACATTTCAGTGAAGATGTGAAGTTATCCCCTTTGGCTCCTGTACCATTTTGTTGATGGCAGCAGTGAGGAGAGAGCATGGCCTAGATCAAGGCTCTTTGATCTCTGTGCTGTGGCTCCCCGTAGTTTGTTAGTTTTTGAAATGTAATTCGAAATTTGAAGATTATGGTGATCTTGTACAATCTAATAACGTTGTGGAGACCCCATTTCCTGGCACATCCAAACCGGCTCACAATTAGCCACCGTTCCGGCTAAGGGAGATAGCCTACGGGGGTTTGTGAGTACGTGTCTTTTGGAGCATCCGCGCCCATGGGGACGGGTTGAGGGAGGCTTTAAATCAAGGCTGTTTAGTTCGAATAAAGTTACCTTTGACTGCAGTGTCTTTATTTTAGTGCTGCGTGTAGCGCTACACCGCTACAACATGTTTTTTATCGCTATTAATATACATCACCACTGCCAATGCCTGACACCCGCCAGTGCGCGCTTTCTTTTAATTCTTCGATCGAAGGTAGGCTACCTATGGAGTAACCTTCAACCCAACGTCTCTTTTTCGGAGTTCAAAATGTTTTTGTTGCATGCAGAAATGTAATTTCGTTTTCTCTGCAGGAGTTCATCAATTTCATAAATGCAACACATTATAGTTTGTTTATACATAGCATAAAGGCAAAAAAAACGTTGTATGCAGAGTTATTTCATTTTAAATGTCAAACAGGTTTTGTGGCTCCCAGTGTTTTCTTTTCTGTGGGAAACGGGTCCATATTGGCTCTTTCAGTTGTAAACGTTGCCGACCCCTGGCCTAGATGGTGAGCCCCTTGAAGATGTATGGTGCTTTCATGCGACAACACTCTGTGTAGATGTGCTCAATGGTGTGGAGGGCTTTACCTATGATGGACTGGACAATATCCATTACTTTTTGGAGGATTTTTTTTCATTGTAAAGCATTTAAAATTTGCTTTGACTTTGGAAAAGCATCCCTTATTGTTTGCTATCTTTGTTCAGTTTTTATCTAAAATATTTTTATTGTGAATACTGCTGGACCCAGGGAATTTGAAATTGATTGATATTATTCCTTTAATCTGAGGCTTAAGATAACATTAGTGTCACTGCTATGCACAGATGGGAGTGATATTTGTCAATTGGCAAAGACTGTTTGGAAGGTCAGTTGTTAATACATTAGAATCAATAAGCAGCTGGAGTTTACAAAACAGCACTCACTAGAGTTAAGAGCATATTAGAATTACATGGCAGGGCCGCTAATATCTCATTGACACTTACTTACTTCCCATTATGCCACAGTCACTTTGGGCAGCAGTAAAGGTCCTCCACCTTTCTCTGTCTTGGCCATCTTCTGTATTGTACCCCAGGTTTGGTTCAAGATCCTCATTTCTGTCTTCACAGTATGATGCTAGTTTGTCTTTGGTCTTCTGCATTTCCACTGCCCTTCAGGGGTTCAGTGAAATGCTGTGTTGGTGATGGAGTTGGCCTCTCTTCTCATCATGTGCCCAATCCATCTCCAATGTTTACTTGTGTTGATAGTGGCCATGTCCTCTTGATGACACTGAAGGAGTAGGACATGGGTGGAGATCTTTCTTGGCCGGAAGATACGGAGGATCTTTCGAAGGCTCATGATGTGGAATAGCAACAGCTTGGCAAGGTTGCTCTCTATCGTGTACCAGCGTTCTACTGGGCATAAATAAGGGTTGAACTATTGTTCTGGCTACCTTGTCCTTTAAGTGTACAAATTAGGAATGCAACATCTGGTGAGTCTTTCATTTTACACTCAGCCAAAATAATTTCTTCCTCGGATTAACATTTGAAGGGTAAACTGTTAAAAAGTAAAAGTGAGAGTTGGGAATGAGACTTGATTGATGAGTTTTGACCCACATTATTTCAATGGGAATGGAGTGAGTAGTTCTGTTTAGGAGGTAACATCTACAAAATTGATCAAGGTTCCTGTATTTACAAGGTGATACTGCAAGCTTGTTGCATTATTTTTGTAAGCCAATCTTCTAAATGAAACTAATTGTGAAGCTGACACATTCTGTCTTAGATTTCACCAGCCAATATTTTGGAGAATACATTCCGGGGAAAACTGAGTATAATATTCCAGTTAAATAATTGAAATTGTTAGTGTTTCTGAAATGAAATATGCAGTTGAGAGGTTTCTGGCTCTTTACTAACATAGACTCAAGCTCAGAAAACTGATGCAAATTCTTAAAAGTCAGTATATTTAACATTGTATACTCTGCTCTGACCAAGAATTAAGACACTTCAAAATTCATATAAATTTATGTCACCATATACAAACCCAAGATTCATTTTCTTGTGGACATACTCAATTAAGCTATAGAGTAATAACCATAACAGAATCAATGAAAGACTGCTCCAACTTGGGGGTTCAATCAGAGAGCGAATATAGTGCAAATACAAAAAGAAAGAAATAATAAATAAGAAATAAATATTGAGAACATGAAATGAGTTCTTGAAAGTGAGTCCCGAGTCCATTGGTTGTGGGGACATTTCAGTGATGGGGCAAGTAAAGTTGAATGAAGTAATTCCATTTGGTTCAGGAGCCCGATGGTTGAGGGGTAATAACAGTTCTTGAACCTGGTGGTGTGAGACCTGAAGCTCCTGTACCACCTTCCTGATGGCAGCAGTGAGAAGAGAGCCTGACCTGGGTGGTGGGGGTCCCTGATGATGGGCGCTGCTTTCCTGCGATAACGTTAAATGTAGATGTGCTTGATGGTGGGGAGAGCTTTACTTGCGACGAACTGGGACTTATCAGAGGGAAATGTGCCGTAAATTGATGCAAATTAACTTTCTGAAGATAAATCAACTTGGCTGTTTCGATGCTTTTAATAGAATGCTTCTAGGTTAAAAATTCATGTATGGTTCTGAAGATAAGTAATTTTATGCTACCCAACTTGTCCCTGGTTCAGACTGATAAATAATTCTCTTTTTGATTCTTGCCTGGTTCAGAGAAATAAGTAATTCTATCCTGTTTTGTTCATGCTTGGTGCAGAATGACAGGTAATTCAATAATGACCCTTTTATACTGTTTTTCAGATTAATGGCTGATGTTTTAGGTTCAGTGCAGAAGATAATTTCTCTTCCGTCTACTGAAAATCTCATTCAGAATTATAGTTACTTAAAAAAAGCTCAGTTCCTGTTTTGTGCAGAATTCAATGTAATTATCTCTCATTTGGTTCTTAATAGATAGCAAACAAAACCTGTTCTTTGGTTCTGGGTGCTGCCACACCAAAACACAGTGCTTAAACTGTAGTGATTAGGGTTTTGCCTAATTGCCAAGAACTGTGTGGTGGAAGTGAAGTAGCTGTTCTTGAACTCGGTTCTGTGGGACCGCAGGCTTCTCTACCATTGGTAGCTGTGAGAAGATGCCTCAGTCTGAGTGCTGGGAGACTTTGATGGATGTTGTCTTCCTAAGGTAATGCTATGCTTGCCAATAGTGTGTAAAGATGGATGGATAGGATAAACTGAAGACACCATAGATACACCTCCAAGAGGACCACAATCTTGTTGATGGGTTTGGAAGCTTGTGTACGTCAATTACCTAGAGAGTTTTGTGCCCTGGCTCTTGGTAGGGTCATCCATGCCAAACAGGTCAAAGGGTAGAGGCTAGACTAAAGAGTGGTCCACCGGTCCTCCAGGTTCAGGGGCTGGGCTCAGCTCAGGTATTATTATGGAAACAGTAATGACGAATCCAGCTGCATCTGGGTGCAATGGTATCCTGAGTCTGTGCCTGAACTTGCATGACTGACAGTAGCGAAAATCAGAAGGAAGCTACTGACACCATAAGGGAAGCGCTAAACCTGCCAGAGATGGAGGACCTTCGTTGCTGTCCCAAATGCCAGTGGTGTAATGGGCAGGGAGGAAGTATCATAGAAACAAAATTAAAATTTGTGCTTGGAAATTCCAGTAGTTTAGTCTGGAGTGGAGTCATAAAGTTGTCCCCCCTTGCTGAGGCTACAGGTCATTTCACTTACCTGATGATAGTCCCCCTCCACATCTGCTCAGTTCACGTTCATACACCCTTGCAAAAATTTTTGAGAATATGTACCATAAGGCTGAAGAACAGCTTAATCCCACTCTGAGTGGGCCGCTTGTACAACAAAGATGAACTCAGTCTACCTTGCATGTTATTTGTCAACCTTCCATTTACTTCCTGTGTAAATGCTTTTCTGCTATTGTTTATCTTTTGTACAGCTGCAGTGTACTAGTGTATGGAATAATATACCAGGATAGTAAATAGACAAAAGCTTCTCTGTACAGGAGACAATAGTAAATGAATTACCATTCATCAAAGCTGAGTAGCACCAGGGATCCTTTTCCCTCCCACACCACCTTTTGTTGGAACCCAAGTTAGGTGCAACATCACTGGCATACATTGTGAAACTTCGTAATTCATAACAAGTATAGGAAAAAACTGAATTACAATAGACATATATATGTATATTAACTAGTTAAATTAAATAGTGCAAATACAGAATTTTTAAAAAGTGGTGAAGTACAATATTTCCTCTAAGGTGTGTGCATGTGCACAATCCTTTGCTACTAGTGCATAAAGGAATTTAAACTGCACACAGAAGATTGTCACCCTCTACCTCGTAGGCCTGTTAAGTATATTTCACAATCATACACAATCACATTTCCTTTTCCACTTTCTGATGCAGACAGTGTTGACAACAAGGAGTTTGTGACGATTAGTCTGCATATTTTAGAACTGGGTTATTTACACTGTTTTTATTGATTCACTAAGTGGAATTGTAAAGAAGCAAAGGGTGTGAAGTGCAAAGAACCAGTAGTTCATTTAAAGTGGAATGAAACAGTAGAAACTGCTGCACTAAAAGCTCACGAGGTCAGGAATGTGCAGCTACGAGAAATATTTATGTACAATACAGAAACTGGTGTTACCTGTGTGTATTGTTGTGATGTGAAAGTTGCTGGAGAATTTGCAAGTGGGAAGAAGTGGGGTGATATTTGGAAACTTGACATTTTAAAACATCATTTAGCAAGCAGGATGCACCTGGACAGTGTGCAAAAGTTCCGGCGAGAAAATCCTTCATTACCTGCTGTGTAGTGAGCAAGAATGAAAGCGATCAAAATCAGAGGAGATCAAGGTTCTTATTGACAGTGTTCTGCTGGCTGTTAAAATGAATACCTCTCTATCTAAAGTTCAGAGCACATGTTGTCACTGGGCAAAAAAAACTGCACAGCACAAGACTTTTGTGCACAGTGGCCATTACAAATTCGAGGGAACATTGCTGAGGCAGTGTTTGTGGACTTTGTGTCCATTTAGAAATTGGATAGCAGAGGGAAGGAAACTGTTTCTGAGTTGCTGAGTGTAACTTCTTTCCTGATGGTAGCAATGAGAAGGGAGCATGTCTGGGTGGTGGGGATCCTCAATGATGGAAGCCACCTTTCTGAGACAATGCTCCTTGAAGATGCCTTGGATACTACAGAGGTTAGTACCCATGTTGGAGCTGACTAATTTTACATCTCCAAGTAAACAATGTAACTGATTCCATCAGCCTTCCACCACCCCCACCCCCAGTAAAACAGTTGTTCACTTTGGAACACCCCAAAGGATTTTGACCCAAGCCCTAGTTTTCCAACAACCTTGGGCGACATTGAGAAAACATTGTAGAATCCTTGTTGAATTTCTCTGGTTAGGGGCAATGGATTGAGGGAGGCTGTAACTGTAGTTTTCTATTCTTCATGACTGCAATTTAATCAGATTAGATTAATTTGGTTACTTTACAACTTCATGTCCATTGTTCACATGTTGTCTTATTCATGACCAGTAAGTATTATATTAATTATCATATTTTACAATTCTGTCCTGTACCTTTCTTTCTTTACTTCACCGGAACCTTCTCTTGCTCCCTTTCCTGCCCTATTTACAGTACACTTGTCACTTCAGTTTTGTTTCATAATTCTATTGTCCCTATACTAACCTGGTTATTGTTGTTATGTTTTGTAACTTTGAAAGACTAAACTAATTCAAGGGAAGACACTGGAGTCCAAAGTGTGATTCTAACCTTGTGTTTACTTTGGGAGAGGTGCGGACGAATCACGTGGCGGTGTGATAACATACGTCATTCATGTATTTTTACATCTAACCTTAATGAATTATATAAATAACAAAGAATGGTGGACCGAACAATATATTTACAACATTACTCAAACATTACTGAAATATTAAATACAGAATGATTGCCAATCATCCATGCCACATTCCTTCATTAAATGACACACTTAGCTGCTACACCATTGCAAACTCAGTCTGAAATCTGAGTACAGGTTGGTTGTCAAACTGCTGTCCTCTTCTGCTTGCATTGTTTCAGCTGTCTCAAGGGCAAATAGTTCCATGCACCTACTCGTGCGTGTCCATCCTGATTCATAATAAAGGTAATTTGAGATGTCACATCTCATGCCTGGTTCAAAAGAATTGGCAAATTAATGCAATCCAATTTATGCCTTCAACAATGCATACAAAATGCTAGAGGAGCTCAGTTGCATCTATGGAGTACAGAGTACAGTCGATGTTTCAGGCTGAGACCCTTCCTCAGGACTGGGAAAAAAAGATGAGAAAGAAATTAGAGCAAGAAGGTGGGGAGAGAGGAGGAGGAAGTACAAGGTGGCAGGTGATAGGTGAAACTGGGGAAAGGTGAGTGGGTGAAGTAAAGAGCTGGGAAGCTGATGAGTGAACACCTCCCCCCTTCACCATTCCTGTTTACCCCCTCTCACCTCATCTCCTTACCTGCCGAACACCTCTCTCTGGTACTCCTCCCCATTCCCTTGTGTGTTGCTTGGATTTCAAGCATCTGCAGATTTTCTCATCTTTGTGCCGATTTATGCCTTATTCAGCAGAAGTGGGAAGGTAACGTTACTTTCCTCTCTACATGTTGAATTTTGATGTGACTTCATTTTTGCATGTGTACAAGATAATGTGGGACTCTTGAAGAATGCACCTTTGCTTGGACTGTCTGTTTCCAATTTGCCTTTCACCTTTTTAATCCTAGCTCTTTGCAAATATCTCATTAAACAATACCTTTTCAATAATTACTCTGCATTCTTTGTCTTCATAGTATAATTTTGGAACAGATAACTGAGTTACAGGCATGGATCAGAAGCAGGTTTATTATCATTGGCTTATGTCGTGAAATTTGTTCTTTTTTGGCAACAGTATATTAGGATACAAAGTAATAAAAACCATAAATTACATTAATAGATTAATTATATTAAATAAGTAGTGCAGAAAGAAAGGAACAATGATAGTGAGGTAGTATTCCTGGTTCATTGTCCATTCAGAAATCCAATGGCAGAGGGGAAGAAGCTGTGCCTCAGTCACTGAGTCAGGCTTCTGTACCTCCTCCCTGATGGTAGCAAGGAGAAGAGGACATGTCCTGGGTGATGGGGTCCTTAATGATTAATGCCTTTATAGAGGCGTCTCCTTTAGAAGGTATCCTGGATGCTGGGGAGGCTAGTGTCTATGATAGAGCTGGCTGAGATTACAACTTTCTGCAGCTTTTTTTCAATTCTGTGCGTTGGCTCCTCCATACCAGTTATCGTGGTCTCCACATTACTTCTGTAGAAATTTCCCAGTGTCTTTTCGTGCCAGAACCAAATACATGAAGGAATACTGGAGGCTCCAGAAAACCTTTACAATCAGCACAAACCTGTGCACAAACCAAATACATATGGAATTTTTTTGTTAATTAATCTGTGCACGGTTTCTAGTTTTCGTATTAGCCAGAGAGCTGCATAAGTTTTGCAAACAGATAAGTGTTTTTATTTTACAAAGTTCTGTATAGAAGTGTTAAATTGGAAAATGTTCTGTGCTTGCACTCTTCTTTGAGGTAATGCAGAGTTAAATATATATGACAGACGCCTGTGTATTTGTACTGAAATATAGGCACAAAGTCCAGAGTATAGTTAGATAATGTGTTTTTAGAGCTTTGGTCAGCTGTTTCAGGCCATTACTGACCTGTTTGTTACTGGGCAAGAACTAGCATTCCTTGTATTTAGACATTGTGTTTCACATGTAACCAAACTGATATATGACTCTCTGCTCCAGGCATCCTTGCACTCTTGGGCAAACTATAAATACCTCTTGGTTTGATGTTACATATCAATTAATGTGAAATAGTTCTGCACAAGTGCAGAACTTGCAGCATGACTGGCTTCTGAGTTAAACATTAATGATTTATTTATTTATTTAGCAATACAGCTCAGAGCAGGCCCTTCCAGCCCTGTGCAGCCCCTCAACCACGATTCACATTTCGCCTAATCACAGGACAATTTGCAATGACCCGTTAGCTTATCCAGTGCCTCTCTGGACTGTGGGAGGAAACCAGAGTACTAGGGGGAAATCACATTCCCTGGGGAGGACATACAGAGACTCTCTACAGACCAGCATCGGAATTGAACTCTGAACTCCAGGAAGCCCCGTGCTGTAACTGTGTTGCACTGACAGCTCCGCTACTGTGGTGCCTAGTTTAAATTTGACTTGGTCACGGTAATCTATTGGCTTTGTTATTGGATGAGGATCTTGCGATGCCACAGGGAAAACTGTGAACATTTAACTCAATAAATCAGGTAAATTGTTTGCTGATATGCAATTATAACCAGAAAGTTGTGCTGTGGCATTGTTGGAAGTACTGATGTCCTTGTGCCCCTTAGGGAAGGGAGACTGTCACTACTTGGTCTGACAATGCCAAGAAATTGACTCTGTATTGTTATTGAGGGCAGCCAGGAATGGCTCATGCAGTACATGCCCTGGTTACAAACAAAATCTCTCCAGTTCTGCTCCTAACATTTCTCCGTTTCATTTTATATTTTTAAGTTAGATTTACCTTCCTGTCCAATGAAAGATGAGATTCATTTGGAAAATCACAAGCAATGCTTTCTCCTGTGAGTTTATTCAGTTTAGATAGTCTTCAAGGGTCTTTGGAATCCTGTGATGATTTGAAAGTTTGAGTGATGCATCTGTGAATTGCCAAATACAATATGATCACCTAAACATATTTCCGGTTCTGGTAATTCGGTTCTCAGTTAATTGGGGCAGCTGCGTATTTGGGACAAGAACAAAAACTAAATTGAGAACATAGCCAGGGTTCCCTGTGTTTATTTGGGAGACTGTGCTGCTTAATTATGACAGGAGACTGTTGCTGAACAGTTTCTAACATTAGTCATATGTTAATGAGTGGCTGGTTGACATTACACCTTGCTTAGAACAATCAGTTTTTAAATGGCGTCACTTGCATGTTTTACTGTTGAAAAAGCAGTGATTATTGTCACTGATAGTAGTTGAGAAATAAGCAGTAAGACAATTTGGAACTGTTTTGCTCACTGTGATTTCAAACATTCAAACATTCCCAGAAAGAGCCAGGAGTGAAAATGAAACTATTTCATGACTTCAACAGGTTAGGTATTATGAAGAATTTGAAGGTATCTTTAATGTTACAATTAAAATAAAGATTTGGAGGATGTGTGGTGAACTACATATACCTGTCTGGACACGCCCCTCTGCTGACTGCTCCTGTGGCTCCTCCCACGGACCCCTGTATAAAGGCGATTGGAGGCACAGCTCCTCTCTCAGTCTCCAGGATGTTGTGTGATGGTCGCTTGCTGCTGACAGTGCTTTCTTCCAGCCAATAAAAGCCTACCTTAACTCAGGTCTCCGAGAATTATTGATGGTGCATCAGGATGCAATCATTGATAGCATTATATGAAGGCAGTCCGTTATCTGCACTAGGTGTCTGCACTGATTTTGTTAATTTACAGTCAATCGAAACAACACAGAAGATGAACTTCTCTGATAATTCTTAGGAGCTAATACACATTTTTATACTGTGGAGAAATCAGAAGTGTTCTAATTTGTTCTGTATTTCATTTAAATACATAAATTGTTACTCAGTTAATCTGAGTTTTTTAAATTCTTTTTAAAACTACTTCTGTGAAACTGACTAATTGGGCAGCTGCTTAATTGGGCCAAAATGTACTGGTCCCACTGTGTCCCGTGAGTGTGTGTGTGTGTGTGTGTTTAATCTGATGCTGGAAACACAAATAACCGTTGAATTTTAAGAATTGTTGACCCAAAGAGATGATGTATCACCTTCTGCTTCTCTGCAGTGGCTCACCCTCAGGATCCACACCAGCCAACAGAAAAGCTGGCCATCCGCTGCTTCAAGTGTGGAGATCCATGTAAAGGACAAGTGTTGCGTGTCCAGTCCAGGCACTTCCACCTTAAATGCTTCACCTGCAAAGGTAGGGCGACTGTAACTGCTGTTTGTCTCTTTTGTATATATCTGGATTTTCTGTCACCTTACTGAAAATGAGCAGGGGCCGAGTCAGAGTAAGTGGTTTATACTTCATAGAGGAAGCCACTTTCTGATCACTATAGTCACTAGTTCTTAGACAACACTGACATTATATTTCTCGGGCCCATGATGTGATCCAAGAAGCATGTACATCTTTATAGATGTGATGGGTACCCTATTTGTATTAAGGAAGTTGTTTTGGATAAACAGTGGAACTGGACCCTGAACCAATAAATCAGATTGGTTTTTAACTGGTTCTAGTTCACCATTTTCATTTGCTTATGAAAGGAAAATCATTTGTCCTTGATACTGATGAGAGTCTGTAGGAGCCACGTATCTGTTCTCTATCTGCACTATATTCTGTGTTGTGCATTTATTGTGGTATCTACTCATACAGGTGGAGGCACGGTAATAGTGAGGGGAATGAGTTATGTAATCATGCTTTGTTCTGGGCAGTTTGGAAGCTGTGGCCTGACAGATGTCATATCTTTTGCCGACTGCTGAATGACAATTAATTACACTTAGCTTACACTTGGGTATGCTTAAGTTACATTGCTTCAGGATTGTGTATTTGCTAATTGTCAGTAAAGGATTCAACTTTTGGATGCAGTCATTTGTCGGAGTGGACGGCATAAAAATCTATAGGGTTGCCGGCAGTGGCAATTGTTTTAGTTTACTTTGGCTGCTACAGAGACCTTTTGCCTTGTTGTCAGCTCCATCTTCAGGCATTGAGTTCTATCTAAATAATAGTTCTCCATCGAAAAGCATATTGGTAGAAACTGCACCAGTGCTCGCATACCCATTCATTCCTAAAGACAAATTCCTTCCTTATGGCATGCACTGGCAGACATGCAAAAATATGTTTCAGACTGACTCAGAGTATCAGCAAGAGAATGTGCAGATTCTTGAAAATTACACTGGTGATTCCAGATATGGTTTATGGGAAAGAAAAAATGTTGTTTTATCCCTGACAACATTAAGAGAGCCTCCCAAATGTCCTTCCTGCAACAGATGGTGTTGCTCTGGCAGGCACATGTCTTCCTCCATCCCTCTGTTAAATACATTCCGAAGAAAGTCGTTTGTCTGTGGGAATTAGCGCCAGTTGGGATGGGAGCAACGGAGCTCAGTGAACTAAGTTCCATGATCCTTTCTGTCTCTCTTGTTGAAGTAGAAAAATTCAGCAAGTCCCTTATAACTGACGTTCGCAAAGAATTTATAGAATATTTGTGATGTCATTGAAATGGTCCAGAGACCTCCAGTGATAAATGAACAGTAAGCGGTGATGGTCCTTTAAGCTGAACTCATTTCTTCTGCAAATGGTTATTGACCCTTGATTCACTAAACAATGTTAAAGAGGAGTAATTAGATCAACCATGTACCAAAAATATCTCTTACTGGCGTCTGGCAGGGAGCTAGAAAGGCTTACTGATCCTCTGTGGCCATTCCGAGCAGAAGTTTCAATTCCTTTGTCACACTGATACCTGTCGCTAACTGTGGGATTAAATAGTATTCCAGTTATTTCTAACAACTGAGATAGCTGTCAAAATGAATGCCCTTAACCCCTTTAAAGCTCTATGTTTTCCTTCAATCTCAAACAGAACGGCCTGCTATACCCCTAAGTCTTCTCAAGCTTATTACAAGGTTATGAACATCAGACTGCAGTGCTGGGGATGTCCATTACTGCATTAAGTAAGATTGTGAGTTTTCATAATTTGGTTAAACTTCATTCCTGAAATTTTGCTGTGTTGATAACAATAAAAGCCTCATGAGAAGCCCTAGCTAACACAGGCAGTAACCTTTGAGTGGTGATGCTGGTTGTAGCTGCTCCTGAAGTCAATGGAACTGAATCTCACAAGTGGAGTGCAATACCCAGCTGGCTCTCCCTGGTACCTATGCCTAGGCAGGATATTGAAGACCAATTTCTATCTATGTGTCACATCAGTATTTTCATGTGGATTTCACGTTATAAAGAAGTTCATTAAAACTGTTCTAAATTAATGAAACAGACTCTGAAATGCCTCATTAACTAATCCGGTGACCTTCCCCATTGTAGTAACCAGCTGCTACTATGTTGGTGCCTTATTTCTATGGATTAATTGTTATTTGTCAGTATTTCAGTCAGTACAAAAAAATTTTCCATCCGGAAAACTCGGAGAAGTGTCACAGTTGATTGTAACATTGAAACAATGAGCTGTTGGCTGTCCCCCTCACTGTGGCAGGAGTGATAGCTCTCACTCTCTGTCTCCCCTCGTTAGTGAGAGAGATTGAAGTGTTGGGATGGGCGGTAGTTTCTGATGGACTCTACATCATGGTGTCTGGGGGCTTGCTGTTGCACTGTGGATGGGGCTGATGCTTTTGCTGGAGTGTGGAAGGGCAGGGTTGATGCTTTTGTTGTTGCTTGTGCATAGGAGGGGAGAGGAGTGGGCTTTGGGTTCTAACATTTTTCTTTCACTTTTTCTTTGGGGATTTTTCACTCTGTTTTGTGAATGTCTGAAGGATAAGGATTTCAGGTTGTGTACTGCATACGGTCTCTAATATTAAATGGAATCATAGAACCATTGAAGCTGTATGTCGGGAAGACAATGCTCAGCAATGTTGGAAGTGCTAATTGTCTATTTTAGAACCCCTCTCCAAGAATTTTGAATAAATTCTTGGAATCTTAGTTAAAGGAATATGGATGTTGCCAAGATTACAATCAGATTTTCTGCTCTATACCTGATGCCTTAAATATTTCTTTCTTCTTGGTTTTCCAACATCCTGTAATGACTTCAAAAATAAATCAAAGGAGATGGCAACTACTAATTAAAATGGTAATTGCTAATTCTTCAAAAGCAGAAAGATAAATACTTGAAAAATAAATGCAGACGAGCTTTTGATATGAAAACATAGCACATTGAGGACTGATGAATGATTTTACTTATTCTTTGCCCTCTGGTGATCTGTTTGTAAGTTATCAGCATCTAAAAGATTCGTTTGCAGTTCACATCTGGGTGTAATTACAGAATTTTCCTTCGTCTCTTTGTGAGTCTCTCGACTGCACTTTTTTGGGCTAATTGAAAATTAACCTGGCCCAGGAACACCGAGAGGTGTTGACACAGATTTACCATCCCACTGGAGTTCAGAAGCAGTGGAGCAACATTTGTGCTCTCCATGATTCCATTAGCATCTGAGGCACCATAGCTTGGAGACTGAGGGATAGTCACCTCCCATGTTGTCAGACGTGGCATTGAATATTTCCAGAGCAGGAGAGGGTGCAGTATCTGCCCAGGCCCCAGTTACTTCCACATCCTTAGCCCTCAGGACCTCATAGTTTTCCCATTCTTTGTCTTTGGACTCCAAAAAAATGTTCAGCAAGGATAATTGTTCCTGGTGTTGAATACAGTAAGCTAGCCTATGCAGTAGAGAAACAGAGTGCTCACTTTTGTAGGGTAAAATAATTAAGTGTTATGACTGTTGCTCAGTTTGTCTCAGCAACCATTCAGCATGGAAATGCAAGAGTCTGTAGATCTGGGGCTCTTAAACTTTTTTATACAAGTGACTGCTTTGGCAGTCTGGTGAAGCCTGTGGACCCCTCCTCAGAACAACCTATTTAAGTAAATGAATAAAAATACATAGGATTATAAAATAAATCAATTCTATTGATATACAGTTATCAAAGTATTAGAAAGACAATCATTGATATAGTAATATGTGTCTTTATTAGTACTTTTAATAACAAGATTTATGAACCCCCA
This sequence comes from Hypanus sabinus, assembly GCF_030144855.1. Classification (NCBI taxonomy): domain Eukaryota; kingdom Metazoa; phylum Chordata; class Chondrichthyes; order Myliobatiformes; family Dasyatidae; genus Hypanus; species Hypanus sabinus. The sequence goes on along the minus strand of NC_082727.1, from coordinate 61,176,556 downwards.
AGGAGTCTATGGAACCCTAGTTAAGAACCCATGCTCTGGATGTTGGGATTTGGATCAGCAATCTGTTGGAGCAACTGTGTTCAGTTCTGGTCTCCTTATGTGAAGAAGGATGTACTGGCTTTGGAGGCAGTGCAGAGGAGGTTCATCATGTTGACTCCAGAGATGAGGGAGTTGTTGAACCATTAAGCCATGAAAGCTTATTTCCAAAACATGGCAGGGGCTTTTTGTCTCCTTGTTTAACTGAAGTTGTATGGTAAGAGGACAGAAGAGTTACTTGGATAAAACACTGGCCATCTAACTGGCTCAATTATGTTCCCAGGTAATGTCATTAGGTCCTTTCGTTTTGCCTCATTTTCTTGTGCTCTTCAATAATTTTACAAAAGAATACATTGTTATCTAATGTTGGTCTTAACTGATGTTGCAAATGGAAACCAATCTTTGCTACTTTGGAGCTGCTTTGTCATCTAAACTGTCTGAGGGAATAATGACCTCAGTCAGATTTATTCATTGAGGTACAGTGCAGAATCGGTCCTTCCAGCTCTTTGAACTGTGCTGCCCATCAACTCCTGATTTAACTCTAGCTTAATTGTGGGACAGTTTATAATGACCAGTTCACCTACCAACCGCACGTCTTTGGAATGTGGGAGGAAATTCACGCAGTTACGGGGAGAACATACTCACTCTTTACAGGCGGAGGCAGGAAGTAAAGTGATATTAGTGAAGACAGCTGATTCTGGGCAATGATTTGGCAGTGTTTTTATAATGAGAATTAAGACTTGAATTGAAGTCTTTCTCAAGAAGGGCATAAGGGCAAAAATATTGTGACCAGAAATGGTCAAACTCTTGAGTTTGTGTAATGCTCTGGTTAAGAATTTTACCGATATACTGTAGGTATTTCATATTAGCACATCTGTAAGAGCAGTCTTATTCTGCTTTTAGCATGTTTTGGTTTGAGCTAAAGAGAAGGAGCTGTGTCGTTCAACTTAGGAATGTTGTGTTAGCCAATCAGGATGGTGGAATTGGGAGAAGGTCCTAGAGAACACTGGACAGAGAGGTTTTTATGACAGACACTGGTGTGGGTTGAGGTCTTGTTGGCAGGAGCTGGGAGAAGACAGGAGTGAAGATGGCAGAGGATGCGGTCCCTGTGCAGATGAATGGCTTCATGGAGGAAGGGCCAGTACTCGCATGGGGTAGCCTGTTTGTTCAAGATGGATTTGGAAAGTAGTCTGTGTATGCAGACTGTGGGTCCATCGCGTGAGTTAAAAACAACTTTAAGATGAAATCCAACTTATGTGCACTTAGTTTACTCTAATGGGCCCTTTTTATTTTTTCTTCCTTTCATTTTTTTAATTAACCATTTGATAAAGCTGAAATTTATAAGTATACTTTCTTTATAAATGTATGCAGTGTAAGATTTGTTATTTCTTGCCAGTGGCTAATTGCATGCGGCCAGTACTTACACCACAGTATTCGCTCAGATTGAGGTGCGGATGCTCAAAGTTTCCCGGCTCTTCCGGTCTGGTGGGACCAAGTCATATTGACCCTAGATGTATGGAGTTTGAGAAAGGTGGTTTTCTCACCGCTGTCCATGGCTTGTTAGTGGGAGGCTAACTAGCCGTGTTTCTAGAGCCAACTGGTTAAAGGGTTTCACTTGGATTTTTCTCCTCTCCCAGCAAGGGGGAAACCAATTAACTCTTTTGCACAGAATGCATTACGTACTCTCTGCTTGCTCCACACACCAGGTGATCAATGAAATCTGGTATGCATTTATTTCTTGTCAGTTTGTATGCAGTGAAACAAATTTTAAGCCACCAATTCACCAAATGATCCATTTGGGTGGTTGTTGACTTTCTGCTTCAGTACATTATTTATGTCATGGTTCCATGCTTATTGCAAGAAAAACAACATATGAGTCTGTAGAAAGTTTTGAAGCAACTTTTATTCATGTATTATAATTGTGTAGAAAATTTGTAACCCGGTTTTAATTAAAAGTGACAAAATATGATGGAAGGCTACAGTACTATGTTCTTGGCTAGGATATAACAACTCATTAGCTTTCCATTCACAGAAAAAAATAATTTCATTGGATAGCCTTCAAATTTGGATGACTGGCTCATGTGGAGGATGAATTGTTTCAATGATGAATGGGACCTAGAAAGGAATACTGTAATTGGTTTGTTAGTGGATCAATAAGAGTTTCATTATGACCATTGAGAAACTCTCATCCCTCCCAGCCCACGCATAGGAAAATTTTTAGGAACAAGAAGAAACCATTCAACACCTTGTGTGTGTTGCTTGGGACTTCCAATATCTGCAGATTTGCTCGTTTGTGATTCAACACCTTAAGACCGCTGTATCCATCAGTTAAACTATCCAAACTAGTTTCTTGCCAGTTTGTGAAACATACCAGAATTGACTGTGGTTCGGTGTCAAACAAAAAACACAGGACAATACCATAACAGACAACAGAATAACAACCAGCAATTTACAGGGCAATAGTGCAAACAGCCATGGCCAATCAGCAGTTAGCAGAACGGTCACATGTGCAAACATCAATAATCAAACTTCAATAAATGTGAACATATGAACGGACTCAATGGAACAAAGAGAGCAGGACAGATCGTTCAACACATGCTGTGCAGGGACAATTAGGGTATTACATCTGAGTGAGTTTTATTGAGAAGCTGGATAGTTACAGAAAAGAAGCTTCAGAGGCGACATGTAGTCCTGGTGGTGGTGGACTTGTAGTGTCCCTCTGATGGTAATTTGGTGAACAAGTGACTGCTAGGGTGAGTGGAATCAGAAGTTGTTTTCCAGTTCTTTTCGTCACTCTGGCGACAAGCAAGTCTTTTAGTATTGGTAGCCAACGTCCAAGGCTCTTCTCTGCTGAGTGGACCACTTGCTGCACCTGGCCTTGCAGAGGGAGGAGGCGGCAAAAAACCAGACTGGAATGGAAGTGGTTGGAACAAGTATCGTGCTTGTTATGTTATCTCCACTTTTGAAGTGATCACAAATCTGCTTAATTTTCTTCATAACAGTTTAATTTAAGAGACATCATATCAAACTGGACAAAGCATTATTGAATTTTAAGAATAAGTTAACTATGTACAGTATCAGTAAGCTTAAGAAGCCTTTTTTAGCTAAATTTTGATAGGCTAATTGGCCACTTAAGTGCTCCTGGTGTGTAGCTGAATGTAGAATCTGTTGGGGTAAGGGGAAGTTTTAATTTATTGAGATACAGTGTGGCATATTCCTTTCTGTCTCTTCAAGTGATGCCCCCCAACAACCCCCGATTTAACCCTATCCTAATCATTGGACAATTTACAATGACCAATTAACCTACCAGCTGGTATGTGTTTGGACTATGGGAGGAAACCAGAGCACCTGAAGGAAGCTCACCTGGTCACGGAGAGAACGTGCAAACTCCTGACAGACAGTGGCGGGAATTGAACTGGTGTTGCTGTACTGCAAAGCATTGTGCTAACCACTACGCTACTGTGCAGACCCATGTATAAAAATTCTGCTTAGATCATGACTTTTCTCTTCTGTAATAACACTAGACAACAAAGATTTTGCTTCCTTATAATTTTTGAGTGTATTTTGTGGATTTTGAGCTGCTGATCATGAAAATCACCATGAAATTTCTCTGTCATGCACCATTTATTTAAAATCACCTCAATTTGCTATGTTAATTCATAATGTAACTCAGAATAACTGATGCCAAAATTATTGTGTGCAGTTTTGGTCACTGAATTACAGGAAGGATATTAATAAGATTGAAAGAGTGCAGAGAAAGCTTACAAGGACGTTGCTCGGACTTGAGAAACTGAGTTACAGAGAAAGGTTGAATAGGTTTGGACTTTATTCCCTGGAGCATAGAAGAATGAGGGAAGATTTGATAGAGGTGTATAATATTATGATGGGTATAGATAGAGTGAATGCAAGCAAGCTTTTACTACTGAAGCTAGGGGAGAAAAAAACGGAGGACATAGGTTAAGGGCGAAGGGGGAAAAGTTTAAAGGGAAAATTGGGGGAGGCCTCTTCACAGAGAGAGTGGTGGGAACATGGAATGAGCTGCCAGATGAAGTGATAAATATAGGCTCACTTTTGACATTTAAGAAAAACTTGGACAGGTACAAGGATGAAAGATGTTTGGAGGGATATGGGCCAGGTGCAGGTCAGTGGGATGACGCAGAAAAATGGTTTGGCACAGCCAAGAAGGGCCAAAAGGCCTGTTTCTGTGCTGTAATGTTTTACGGTTCTATTAAGGCAGCTTTTTTTCGTTGGTCCCCGCAAATCAAACTGGTCATCAATGACAGGCAATTCGAAGAACTTATAGTAGGACGAGAAAATTGCATAGAAGGCACTTAAGGAGGTTGAAAATATTCTTGGTAACTATAGAGCACAACATGCTTCAAGCATACAAAACCATAAATTGGAACATGTCACTGAAGATTCATTTTCTGCATTCATACTTCTTCCTTGTAAATCTTGGCACTATCAGTGGCAAGCATGGTGAAAGGTTTCACTGGGATTGCAGTCATGGGGAAACAATTTCAGGGCAACTGGAATCCACTAATGTTGGCTGATTATTGTTTGACACTTAAGCAAGAAGCTTCAGACACTGAGTACAAATGAAAATCATCAACAAAACATTTTTAGCTTAGTTGAACTACTATGCAATTAAACACATGATACTTAATAAAAATAAAAATTTGTTTCTTGTCTCTCCAAATTCCTGCATTATATAAGTAGTCTGAAATTATATTTGTGTCCAGCCTCAAGCGGCCTATCCTAAACAAAAAAATTCTGAGGAAGCAGCACTTTTGAAAAAAATTTGTTGTCCAATGGAGCAGTGAAGAAAACTTGGATGAATGTTGGATTGGCGTGAACAGATGCTTGATGGTTAGTATGAACTCAGTGGGCTGAAGAGTCTATTTTCATTCTTTAAGGCTGAGATAATTTCCCATGCTTTTGTTTTTTTTTTAGCCTAAATAATAGATCGTTAGAGCCCATAAATCCTTTCTTTGCTTCCTATTATATCGTTGATTCAGTTTGACAAAAGTGTGTTTATTCCATGGCTTGTCAAATGACAACCAATCTATAAAACTTTAAACTAACCCGTAGTACAAAATCGTAGGTGTGAGACCATTGTCAAGAAGCTCAAAATGATTGCCAAACGAGTACCTCACATTTGACATCAAATTAATTCAGAATTCAGAATCAGGTTTATTATCACTGACATATGTCATGAAGCCTGTAGTTTTACAGCAGCAATACAGAGCAGAACATAAAAATTATTGTGACAAAATAAATAATTCAAAAGACAAATAATGAGGTAGTGTTCATGGGTTCATGAACCATTCAGAAATCTGATGATGGAGGGGAAGAAGCTGCTTTCAAAATGTTGACGATGGGTTTTTCAGATTCCAGCTCCCATTTGCTGATACTAGTTAAGCAGAAAGGACATGTTCCAGATGGTGAGGGTCTTTAACAATGCATGCTGCTTGCTTAAGACAATACAGCCATTTGGCCCATCAAGTCTGTCCTGCCATTTCATCATGGCTGATCTATTTCCCTCTCAGCCCCAATCTCCTGCCTTCTCCCCATATCCCTTCATGCCCTAACTAATCAAGAATCTATCAACCTCTCTCCCTTAAATATACTCAATGATTTGGCCTCCACAGCCTCCTGTGGCAATGATTCACCACTCCCTGGCTGAAGAAACTCCTCCTCATCTCTGTTCTAAATGGATGCTCCTCTATTCTGAGGCTGTTCCCTCTGGTCTTAGACTCCCCACTAGAGGAAACATCCCGTTCACATCCACTCTGTCGAGGTATTTCAACAGGCAATAGGTTTTGATGAGGTTACTCCTCTGTCTTCTGAATTTGCAGTGAGCATAAGCCCAGAGCCATCAATCGTTCCTCATGTAATAAGCCTTTCGATCCTGGAATCATTTTTATGAACCTCCTTTGAACCCTCTGCGGTTTCAGCACATCCTTTCTGACCAACTGTTCACGGTATTCCACGTGAGGCCTCGCCAGTGTTTTAGAAAGTCTCAACGTTACATTAAGGTACTGCCTTTTTTTTGTAATTCAAATTTTTATTATTATTTATTCTTATTTTACAAAACAGCACAGCATATCATAGAGCAGATACAGTACAGCATATTTACACAGCCATCCCATGGCAGGAAAACATATAAAACTTTTGAAGAATTAAAGTTAAGGTTGTTCCCATGATATTACTGTCTGAGTTTACAATCCTACGCAGCCTCTTGTGGTCCAGGCCAGTTTAAAGATTTTAAAATCACTGCATGCTTTCTGCTGATAAAACGAGAAGACTGTCCCCAAATGCCTGAGACAGAATTGCATTATCTTTCATCATTCCAGAGCAGGACCTTAAATAGCTTGATATAATAGTGCTCAGTAGTGGATATTTATAAATGTTCAAAGTGTCACTTTAAAGCTTTGTTAAATGTGTTGTTATCTAATTATGCTCACTGTGCCTGCCATTAATAATCTTCCTGCAATGCGCTCTTTTATGAACTCAGATAGCCAGAAGATCTGAAGTACTAACAGCAGCATCCAGACCCAGTGAGGCGTAACCTAGCAAAGAGAACTGTTGACCTTGACCTCCTTCTGAAGGGCTGCTCTTCTGTATAGGAACAATGTTAAGTAGTACCAGTGTTCTGTTGCCAAAATAGTCTCTAAAGAAGCTGTTTTTATTGTGGCTGAGTGTGTGGAGCTGTCTGCCAGCACTCACAATGCTACCATTCTGAGGGCTGGAGCTCTGCTTAGCAGCATCTTGAAAAAAATAAGTTAATCAGTGGGGCTAGCGTTATAGCTTGGGGCATCTAAGTCCGGAGTTCAACCTAGCCCTGTCCGTAAGGAGTTTGCCCGACTTCCCCGTGAATGTGTGGGTTTCCTCCCATGCTCGAAATACCTACTGGTTAGTAGGTTAACTGGTCATTGTAAATTGACATGTGATTAGCATAGAGTTAAATGGACGGGTTGCTGGGCAGTGTGGCTCATTGGGCCAGAGGGCCTGTTCTGCACTGGATCTCTAACAAATAAAATAAAATTTAACCCAGTTACGGAATCTTGTCCACTGCAGTGTGAGCTGTTAAAGAAAGCTGACTTTGCACTCATTCCACTGCATGTCGAGATGCCATAACCCAATGCTTACAGGGAGGAAGCATGACAGCAGCATTGATGGGAGACAGATAATGAAATGCTTTGTCTTTCTCCAGTGGAGAACTAGTCACATTGCTTGATCTATTGCACGATGCTGTGATATGTTCAAACTTGATTTTATTTCTCCTCTTATTATTATAATTGGGTGGCGGAGTGTAGATCCATCTCTACCATAGGAGGTGTAAGTCACTCCAGCCTGCAGGTCACCCTTCAACAAGGTGTAACAACTGCTTTGACACTCTTGATCAGAGTCACATGAAACCACAGGAGTGGTGGTGGATGGTCATACGAGCAGCTGGTGCATATCATAGGTCCTGGCTATCACCATGCAGAACATCTCGGAGGAGTATTGTTAATGACCGGGGTCACCCATCTTGTAAAGTCACTGCCCAGAAGAAGGCAATGGCAAACTACTTCTGTAGAAAAATTTAGCAAGAACAACCTTGGTCATGGAAAGACCACGATCATCGATGTCATACAGCATAGCGCATAATGAACAACTGATTATTATTGTTCTCAGCTGCCACTGCCCTGTCTCATTGTGGGCAGCACACAGTGGCATGGAGATGACCATGTGTCAGACTCATTTGCAATTGCAGTAGTTTTCCTGATTCACTTGGAGGAACTATTGTAGGTCTATAAAACTCTGGTTGGACCTCACATGAAATATTGTGTTCAGTTCTTATTATTGTTTTTTGGGGATTACAGTATTTGGTGTTATATGGAGTTTATGATCCTGGTGTTTCAACAAATTCAAGTAATGAATTTAATGACTTTTCAATATGAACTACTACATCATCAACGTAAGTTTTCAACTTAAATTTCCAAGCTGCGGCACATGACTGCTCCCTCAGCCCATAGAATATTATATTTGACAACACTAAGTTCCATGGCCACACAGTGACTGAAACACTCCCGTGCACATAGAATATTATATTTGCCAACACTAGGTTCCATGGCCACACAGTGACTGAAACGCTCCCGTGCACATAGCCTTTGTTGCCAGGCAGCTGGATTAAAAGCGGATGAGAAAAAGTTTACGAAACATGAAAGATTTTCTTTCTTGAACTGTATTTCATGATACCTTTCAATTAATAAATGAAATCAAAAGTATGTGATTGTTCAATTTTCATAGTATGCGTATTACAAAAACAAATTTAAAATGCCCTGCAGTGTTGAGGCTGTGCGAAAGTTTCCTTTGCAGAGCAAGGGTTGGTCTGCGCAGCTGTAAAAAAAAAACAATTAGAGTGAATGTTGTTTAGCAAGCAATTCTCTTGTGTTCATTCACCATTGGTTGTTAGCTGGTGTAGCCATTTGGAGCTCTAGTAGTTTAGCTCTGCAGCATAGAAGGATGTGGAAGCTTCAGAGAGGGTGCAGAGGAGATTTACCAGGAAGCTGCTTGGATTAGAGAACATGTTTCATGAGGTTAGGTTGAATGAGCTAGAGCATTTCTCTTTGGTGAGAAGCAGGATGAGAAGTGACTTGACAGAGGTGTATAAGATTATGAGAGGCATGATCAAGTGGATAACCAGAGACATTGTTCCAGGGCAGAAATGGCTAATGCAAGGGGGCATAACTTCAAGGTGTTGGGAGAAAGTACAGAGAGATGTCAGAAGTAAGTCTTTTACATAGAAGGCGATGGGTGCGTATAGCACACTGCCAAGGGTGACAGTAGAGGCAGATACATTAGGGGTATTTAAGAGACTCCTAGGTACCCAGATGAAAGAAAAATGAGAGATATGTGAGAAGGAAGGGTAAGATTGACATTGGAGTTGGCTGAAGGACTGGCACAAGATCGTGGGCTGAAGGGCTTGTACTAAGCTGTAATGTCCTATGAAGCTGGAACTTAATCGTGTTATATGGAAATCCTGTACTATTTCTGCATTGTGTTGAATTGTCATCCATATTTAACCTTTTCCATTGCTGCTATTGTGGCAAGAACACGGCTTGTTATCATGCTGCTAATATTTAAATCTTGAAGTCATCACCTTCCACAGTTCACTTTGAGTCTGTCATTTCAGTAGACTGAGCAGACGGTGTTTTATTTATTTAGTGATTCATCGTGCAGTCAGCCACTCTAGACTTTAAGCCTGCTCCACCCAGCATCTCCTGACAAGCCCCATTTCAACCCTGACCTAATCACAGGACAATTTGCAATGGCCAGTCATCCTACCCAGTGCGTCTTTAGACAGTGGGAGGATACTGGAGGACCCAGAGAAAGTCCATGCACTCCATGGGACTCCTTACAGAAGACACCAGGATTGAACTCTGAATTCTGATGCCCCTGAGCTGTAATAACATCGCACTAGTCACTACATTACCATGGCACCCCAAATGTTGGCCCAGAACTGCTCTCCTTTTGTGGGTCTGCCCGTCTTTCACCTGGGTAACTGCTTCCTGCAAAAGCTGGTGGACCTTGGAGATATTCAACACTGAAGAAAGCTTTTGGCCCATCAATTCCAAACTAATCAAGCACCTATTGACACTAATCACACACTGATTCCCATTTATTTTCCTCTCCAGATAGCACTCACTAGATAACATTTACAGTAACCAATTAATCAAAACAATTTACCCATTATTGAGGAGGAAACTGAGTGAAACTCGTGGGGTCACAAGGATCTGTGTGAAACTCCACACAGACAGCATTAACATTCAGGGATGAACCTGATGTCTAGAGCAGTGAGCCAACAGATCTATTAGTCACTGTGCCATCTTCAGATGATTCCTTCATCACTTCTGTGGTCTTCAGTCTGCTGGAGGAACTTAGTGGGTTGAGCAATATCTGTGGGAGGAAAGGATTTGTTGACAGTTTAGGTCTTTACCCTGTACCAGTGTGCATCTACATTCATCCTGTTACACAATCTTGACATGAAACGTCAACAGCTTATTTCCTTTCTCAGATGCTGCTCGACCTGTAGAGTTCCCCCAGTCAGGAGTTTGTTGTTCCAGATTCCAGTGTCTGCATTAGCTCCTGGAATATCACTCTTTATGACCAGTAAGATAGCAAAGAGCAGGACTGGATTGTGTGTGATGAATATTGGTCTGCTGTGCATCTACTTAAAAACATCACCTGACAACAATGTGTTTCATACACTCACTAGCACTTGATTAGGTACACCAGCTGATTATTGCAAATATCTAATTGGCCAATCATGTGGCAGAACTCAATGCATGAAAGCATGTAGACATGGTCAGGAGATTCAGTTGTTGTTCAGACCAAACATCAGAATGGGGAAGAAATTTGATCTAAGTGACTTTGACTGTGGAATTATTGTTGGTGCCAGATAGGGAGGTATCTCAGAGACTGCTGATCTCCTGGGATTTTCACACACAATTGTCTAGAGTTTACAGAGAATGGTGTGAAAAGCAAAGAAAAAAGCCCAGTGAGCAGCAGTTCTGTGGGTGAAAGCTGCTGGTTTAATGAGAGAGTTCAGAGGAGGATGGCCAGATTGGTTCAAGCTGTCAGAGAGGTTTACAGCAACTGAAATAACCACACGTTACCACAGTGGTGTGCAGAAGAGCTTCTCTGAATGCACAGCGCATTGAACCTTGAAGTGGACAGTCTACAGCAGCAGAAAGCCATGGACATTCACTCAGCGGCCATTGAGTGTACATACTATTCCACAGAACCTGTCCAGCATCTCAGAGTCAAAAATGTCAAAACTGACTGAACAGTCGAGTAGAAAAGTTCAATTCCTAATAACAAGTCGTTTACTCAAACAATGGGTAACAAAAGCCATGGCATAAATTGTGACTATATTCTATTTGTCCTGGTTATTTCATTATGTCATCTAACAACATATCTGAGATGCACCATTGGATATTTACACAAGTTACTTCCTGAACTTAACTGTTCTGGCGATACTTCTCACTCTTTCTGCTTGTCATGTACAGAATGACCTTTGTTGAGGACATGACTGTGTTTTGTGTACTGACTTGTCCAAATCATCAAGTGAACACCAATATATCTGAATAATACCTGTGAGTATCTGTTCCACTGGGAAAGCTGGAGCTCGATAGTGGTTCATGTTTCATCATGGTACTTCAGTAATCCTTTGCCCAGATGCTTCTGCTTTGCTCTTGAGAGTTTCCCACATTGCGACGATGACTTCAGGTGGTACTTTGGGATGTGTTGGAGCCACAAGGTTCCTTTGCCACCAATTTTTAACACATGCAAGTTTGTTGAGGAATTACTTTGCTTCAGAGCATGCATTGATTAAGATCTATTTCAAAATGATCATCTTTCACGTAATCTCAGTACTTTAGTTTGGATTTTATCTGGTCCGACACCCCAGGCTGTCAGTTGTTGAAGTATGGCTTTAATGACTGTGGTGGTTCTCAGTAAAAGCTGAGGTAGGATATCCACTTTTGGATGAATGTGATTGTGGATACTTCAGTACTGCCTTTTGCTTTCATATTCAGGGGTCAGCGATTGATAGGGCAATTTTCAATGACCAATTAACCTACCTATGATTAGGTTAGGGTTAATCAGCTTTGGTGGGGGTTGCTGAGGCTGCATGGCTCGAAGAGGCTAGAAAGGCCCAACCTGTGCTGTATCACTAAATAAAGTCTTGGTAAAGACTGTACTATATATTTTAAAATCTATATTGTACCTTAGGATCAACAATGCATATCACATTATAAGCAAGTGACGGTTCAGGCTTCCATACTAAAAAAAGCCTCTTAAATGCTGTCCTATGACCTTTATCGGTGAGATACAAGCAAGAAAGCTCTTGGCTGAGAAGTATCAATGAATATAAAGGTAGTTGTCCAGCATGTCCAATGATTACAGAAAATGTGTGGGAGAGTTTTCAAAGTAGTAAAGCAGTTCCACTCTCTCGACCTCAGAAGGCTAGGTCCTGTGGTGTGAACAAGAGTCACAAATGGGAGACTTCCTTGGTTGCAGTGGATGAGTACAATGTCTTCTGTACCTCATCGCTTTCCATGGGCTGTTGCAGAACTGTCTTCCCGGTCTTTGGGTCTCATCCACCTAGTCCACCAGAGCTGACATGCTAGGACCTATCTCACCGGGGCTCTTAGTGAGTGCAATAATGCTACAAACACTGCTGTAACTCTTGAGTTCACACAGAATGGTGAACTCAGGCCAAAGAGTTCTAACAAGTGGAGAGTGATTCCTTTTTGTTTATAATTTTGAATTTGAAATTTAGTTTGTGGATCCATCTCGATAGATAACAATGTCTTGAGCAACTTGTTCACATGAATTGCAAAATCAAGTTGTACCTCATGCAATCAAATGGATAAAACTGAGAATATCCTTCAAGGAAGGATTGTGTAATTAGTGCTTTGCCGCAGTGTAAAGTAAGATAGCCATAATTGTTATGTTTTGTATAACTCAAAAACATAAAACTAATTGAAAGGAAAACATGGGAGCCCAGGGATAACATGCATACTCTTCCTTTATACCTTTTGCGGGGTGTGCATTTATGATGTGGTGGCATGATAACATATGCCATTCATGTACTTTTACATATAACTCATAATGAATTATGTAAAAAACAGAATGCTTAATCAAACAATTATAAAACACTTATATAAAGGACCTGGATGAGGAAGTGGAGGGATGGGTTAGTAAGTTTGCTGATGACACAAAGGTTGGGGGTGTTGTGGATAGTGTGGAGGGCTGTCAGAGATTACAGCAGGACATTGATAGGATGAAAAACTGGACTGAGAAATGGCAGATGGCGTTCAACCCAGGTAAGTGTGAAGTGGTTCATTTTAGTAGGTCAAATATGATGGCAGAATATAGTATTAATGAACTTGGCCGTGTGCAGGATCAGAGGGAACTTGGGGTCCCAGTCCGTAGGATGCACAAAACAGCTGTGCAGGTTGACTCTGTGGTTAAGAAGGCATATGGTGTATTGGCCTTCATCAATCATAGAATTGAATTTAGGAGCTGAGAGGTAATGTTACAGCTATATCGGACCCTGGTCGGACCCCACTTGGAGTACTGTGTTCAGTTCTGGTCGCCTCACTACAGGAAGGATGTGCAAACCATAGGAAGGGTGCAGAGGAGATTTACAAGGATGTTGCCTGGATTGGGGACATGCCTTATGAAGACAGGTTGAGTGAACTCGGCCTTATCTCCCTGGAGTGAGGAAGAATGAGAGGTGACCTGATAGAGGTGTACAAGATGATGAGATGCAATGATCATGTGGATAGTCAGAGGCTTTTTCCCAGGGCTGAAATGGCTGCCACAAGAGGACACTGGTTTAAGGTGCTTGGGAGTAGGTACAGAGGAGATGTCAGGTCAGTTTTTCACGCAGAGAGTGGTGCGTGCGTGGAATGGGCTGCTGGCAACGGTGGTGGAGGCGGATATGATAGGGTGTTTTAAGAGACTTTTGGATAGGTACATGGAGCTTAGAAAAATAGAAGACTATGGGTAACCCTAGTAATTTCTAAGGTAGGGACATGTTTGGCACAACTTTGTGGGCCGAAAGGCCTGTATTGTGCTGTAGGTTTTCTATGTTTCTAAACAATCATTTACAATATTACTCAAATATTTCTGAAATATTAAATACACTACTATAATATTGAACAAATTTGTGCACAGTTATTTTAGAAAAGGCAGCCAAAGAACTTGTGATCTAGTTGCCTTTTTTATTGGTGAATGAAAGTTTGGGCTGAATTACTTTTATGAAGATGATTCGTCACAGACTGATTATCCAAAGCACTTGGAGGCCATGTCATGCAGAGAGATGTTAAATTTCCTAGGTATTTCTGTTTTCTCTCAAAATTGGAGCTTGCTGTCCTGAATGCTGCATTTTGGAAGCCTCGGCAAAGAGCAGAATTCCATGCCTGTGCAGATCAGAGAGAAAATATTGCCTCAAAGGCAGTGAATATGCAGATGATGCAAAGTGGTCATGGACCTTTTGACTCTACAGCATTTTAATCTTCTCTTCAATTTGAATTACACATGGAATCCTGAGCAGGGGATTAGTTAAAGTCAACTCTTTCGGACGGTGATTGATTGGTGGACGAGGATAAGATCCGAAGGTAAATGGTGACAATGGTCAGATAAAAGGACACTGAATAGTTGGAGCTAAGTAGGTGACACCCTCTCTACCACTGTTCACTCTAAGCGTAGTGAGTGATACTGTGCAGCTGGAATTTTTGTTTATAAAATGTTAATATGATTTGAAATGCTAATGTAATTGTCAAATAACCTGTAATTAGTTGTGTTAATATAATTCATACATTTTCTAAATAATATACAACATTTACTTCGAAGCATTTTAGAGCTTCAGTATATTTACACTGTCAGTTTTTTTTAAGGTACAACACTATTACAAATTGTAACAATAAACCCAGAATAGAAGTTCATACCTCATTCTTAGTAAACAGCTGGCCTGCTGAACACTAACACATTTGGAATGAAACTAATCTGGACAGTATTTATAGACAATAGATTTGTAATAAGGACAGATGAGAATTAATTTATGGAATGTAAAAGATTTTCTTGTGTATTGCCTTTCATTTTACTGTTCAATAATAAATAAATCAAAATAATGTATTTTTTCAATTTTCATTCTAAATATTCATAGTATTCTGCTCAGAGGAATGGTTGGTCTGTGCAGATGTGTTTATTAAGAAATAGAGGGAAAGTTGGTTGGACTAAGAAAAGGGATTACAGCTGTCACCCCTCCACCACCCCCCCCCCCCCCCCGCAAGCAGTTAATGAATTACTTTACTCAGAATTCCTTTGGATTGCAAGTTTTGTTGGTGTCCCTAAAATTTTAAGAAACCACCCCCCATCACTGAGGACATGCCTTTTTCTCATTATTGCCATCAGGGAGAAGCTACAGGAGCCTGAAGACACATACTCAGTTCTTCCTCAGAGGGGACCAGCTTGTTCCTCTCTGCCATCAGATGTATACTCTGTGACACATTCTTCTGAAAGAATAAAATTGGTTGTAAAGACATAATAATAATGTGGAATACAGTGAACAAAACAGAATGAATTTCAGCGCCAGTACGTACTACATGAACAATGCTATAAAGAATGCTTAAGTCTACTGATTCAGAATGGATTTCTAGCCCCTTTTTAAGATGATGAAACAAAATGCTTGTTGTACAGATTGTGGGACGTGACCATAAATCAGCCCGTGGAAGACAAGTGCATTTGGATGAGGTTCTTGAACTATGTATGTTGTGTCTTACTTTGCCCATTACCCTTTTGGGGCAAAGGCCGCTGACAGTAGTTCGACAGAGTCCTCTGTCCTGGGCCAGTCTTTCAAATTGTCCCCAGGTTTAGCCCATTTTCTTGTTGCCTCCTTTCCCTTCCCAGCGATGATCTCTTTGGAACTTCTGTTGCACTTTCTTTTAAACGGGATGGGTTTCCTCGCTGAACGCTCAGTTCTTCTCCTTTCACAGAATTGGGTCCATCCATGGTGGACCTGTGCATTTTCTCTGGAAAGTATTAATTAATTAACCATGTTGCTAGAAGCAAAGAGGAAAAAATTGTTGCAGATGTTTTATCTATTCCAGTTTAATCAAATGCATTTAATTATCATTTTGTTCAATCATTGACACTCCCACTTCAGATTGTTCATTAGTTCCATTTTGTATCAGAGAATGTGTACAATATACAACCTGAATAGACATCCGTGAAAGCAGAAGAGTACCCCAAAGAATGAGTCACAGTAAAAATGTTAGAGCCCTAAAGCCCCCCCACGCACAAGCAGCAGCAAAGCCTCGACCCCCCCCACCCTCACTTACTTCAGCAAAAAGCATCATCACAGTCCACCCACCAAAAAAGCAGCAGCAAAGCCCACAAGAAAGACAACGATCTGCGGTACGACAAAAACTGACAATTCGGCATAGCGCAGGCTCCCTCTGTCCCTAATAAAGGGACAGGGAGGTGTCACACAGAAAGAGGTGAGACTGACAAGATGGAAAAAACAAACATTAATTGATTTACAGTGTGTGTTGCAATGCAATTACAATAGAATTTTTAATAAATTTATTAAAAATTGGAGAGTTGCTTTGAGCCAATGGTGCTTCCAGCCTCAAGCCTTGTTTCTCTAGAATTAGATACATTACCACCATGATGTCAGAATAATGGTTTATAAAAACTAATCTTGCATATTTAAATACTGTAAATGGCCTGCACTGTGCATGCTTCCCCAATTCTCTTAACAAGATCTTATTCTACTTTTAGAGCATGCTGTAAGTTTAATTATGTGACTGACATCATTGCCATGTCATATCCTCCTTGCAGACATTCTGAGAATCCCCATAATCAAATCTTTTATTTTCCAGGACCATAAATGTTTCATCCTCCTAGCTGACATTCTCAGAATCCCTATGTTCAAATCTTCTCTCTTCCAGGACCATAAATGTGCAGCTGACTCAATCTCAGATGCATTTGTCACCGGAGTGTTTCTATTTTTGATGCAGTTACAAAATCCTCAAAAGCTGATAAGGAGCCGGGATTTCGGAAATAGCCACACTTATCCTAAAGATGTATAGGGCTTTGATAAGTGGGCATTGCTTCACTCAGCAGCTGTCAATATAATTAACAAGGACACTGGGAGTTCAATAAGGGCATGAATGCATTGTTTTACTGAGTCTCCAGGTGTTCTGAGCTGATCAGAGAGCCAGTCCCGCCACGGCATTGCCAATTTCTCAGTCTGAGTGGTACCAATGTAAGAATTATTTAATTTGTATGCATGGCATGATATAATTCAGGAAGATCCCATTAACGGAACGTCCATGCAGAGAGCAACATCACTGTGGCCATTTGCCAATAGACAGTGGAAGGTCCTCCATTCCAAAGGGGAATTCAGAATCCAAATATTGCCACTTTGTGAAACATACCAGAATTGATTGTGGTTTGGTGCCATGTATAAAACACAGGACGATACCATAATAGGCAAAACAAGGGCAACCAACAATTTACAAGACCGTAGTGCAAACAGCCATGATCAATCAACAATTAGCACAATGGTCACATGCTCAAACATCAATAATTAAACTTCAATAAATGTGAACATATGAACGGACTCAATAATTATCAACAGAACAAGGAGAGCAGGAAAGACCATTTAACGAATGCTGTGCTGTGCAGGTAGGGTATTACATCTGTATGCTTTGCAAGTTGTGAAATGTCTCTTGTAGACATGGTCTTGGAAAGTGAGTGGGAGAGGCACAGGTAGTCCAGCAAATAAAAGATGAGTTGCGTAGTTTTAATTCAAAGCCTTGTGTCAAAACTATTAGACAATGGAATCTTGACAACCAAAATTCCAGATGCTATTGTGTTGAATTTGGCAGCTTTGAAGCTATTGCTTCCTTATTATGTATGGGACAGTACTCTTTTCCAGTAATTTATTGCAGATTTGATGAGTGCATTTTTCCAGTGATGACAGACCAGCTAGAATCCTTTATGATGGTATCATGCATAACCTGAACCTTTTCAATGGTGTCGATTTATTTATATTACAAGAAGCAGGAGATAATGGGGGGGTGAAGACTGAAATATTGTGGTGTTTATAGCTGGCTATAGACTATTTTAACCTCATTCACAGACCTGTTATTAATAATGTATAACAGCTAGCATCTATTATCCACTGTGTTATTTCCAAAAGCCATATCAATGGTTTATGAAACATGTCATTCATATTTGTCCTGAAGAAGGGTCTCAGCTGGAAACATTGACTGCTTTATTATTTCCATGGATGCTGTCCGACCTGCTGAGTTCCTCCAGCACTTTGTGTGTGTGTTGCTTCATATTTGCTTTTACTTTACTGGGGCAATTATTTGATTGTACCACTACAAGGACGGAGGAGCAGGACATACATTCGGTGTTAGAGTGTGAGAATAAACTGGGTAATCTATTCATAGGGCTCCTCTGCTGAAGTAGTTGCTCTGTGCTTGAGATTCTCAACTCTTGTTCTGAAATGCTAGTGGCATTTAAAAAGTACCTGGGCTTTGCAATGGGACCTTCATATTGTAGCTATAATTTTGGCCCTAATTCTCTCCTCACAAGCACCTCCCAGTTATGTTACAGACTTCCCATTTCATCCTCATCTAGACATGTTAATATGTTTATCTCTATCATTTCCCATTCTAATGAAAGGCCATTAACCTGAATTCTTAAGGACTTTTATTTCATTTTTAGCCGCTCTCAGATTGGAGGATCAACACGTTGTATTCAATCTTGGTAGCCTCCAACCTGATGGCACAACATAGATCTCTCCTTCCAGTCATATTTTAATTTTCCCCTCCCTTTCCCTCTTCTTCTATTCCCCACTCTAGCCTCTTGCCTCTTCTCCTCAAGGGCTATCACTTCCCCCTGGTGCCCCTCCCTTTCCCTTTCTGCCATGGTCCACTCTCCCCTCCTATCAGATTCCTTTCTCTCCAGCCTTTTACCTTTCCCAACCACCTGGCTTCATCTATCACCTTTCAGCTATCCTCCTTCCCCCACCTTTCTATCCTGATGTCTTCCAGCTTCCTTTCCAGTCCCGCTGAAGGGCCTTGGCCTGAAATATCAACAGTTTATTGACCTGCTGAGTTCCTCCAGCATTTTGTGTGTGTTTCTCTTTCCAGAGTTACTGGCCAACCTGGTGAATATTTCAAGCATGGTCTCTAGTTTTTTTTTTCCGGTTTTCCAGCATGTGCAGTTCTTTGCTTTGGCTCCCGTCAAATCTGGCCTAAAATGATTTATTTTTTTAGTGATGAGTAGGCCCCGCAACTCTGATTAACACTAACCTAATCACAGGCCAATTGACAGTGACCAGTTAACCTACTTAGTACTTCTTTGGACTGTGGGAAGAAACTGAAGGATCTGGAGAAATTCCCCGGGGAGGACGTGCAGAGACTCCTTACAGAGCGGTGCTGGGATTGAACTCTGAACTCCGGAATGCCCCGAACTGTAATAGTGTTGCGCTAAATGTGACACTACCGGGGATGGTTCGACACAGGACATGAGTTTATACAGCCATGTTTATTAACCCCACTGTGCTTACCTACCTTTTCAAAAGGTCAAATTTACCTTTATTTTACTTATTGAGTGATGCATGAAGTCTACATTACTGCAGTTTGAGCTTGTACTTCAAGGCATTCTTAAGGGCTGCCTGGTTAGTCGATGTTTAAATGTGAATGTGATTTGCTTCTTATGCTCTCAGTCTCATAGTTGGCTTTTGCATAAACTTGATTCAGCTGCTGTGTTCCATTGCACGTCAAGTATTTAACCTGATAATGTCTAAAAAGCTGGAGGCCCTCAGCGGGTCAGGCAGCATCTCTGGAGGGGAAAGGGGCAGACTACATTTTGGGTTGAGACCCTTTCCTTCAATCTGTTAACTGAGTAGCAGAAAGTAGAAGGAAAGCATGCTACCTTAGGAGGTAAAACAATCTCTCAAAGCCTTTGAATATTCAAGGTTTTGCCCTTTCTGTAAAATAAAATTGTAGGTTAAGATCAGCTTTGCATATTTCTCCATAATTTCCTTTGAACAGGTTGGATTGCTGGGTTACTTTCAGAGGACAGCTAGTGATCGGAATTCAAAGTAAATTTATTATCTAAGTACATACGGCACCCTGAGATTCATTTCCTTGTGGGCATACTCAATAAATCCATAGAATAATAACCTTAATAGAATCAGTGAAAGATTGCACCAACTTGGACGTTCAGCCAGCAGGCAAAAGACAATGAACTGTGCAAATACAAAAAGAAATAATAATAATAAATACAAAAACAATAAATATTGAGAACATGAGGTGAAGAGTCTTTGAAAGTGAGTCCATAGATGATGCTAACATTTCAATGTTGGGGCAAGTGAAGTTATCCCCTTTGGTTCAAGAGCCTGATGGTTGAGGGATAAGAACTATTCAGCAGTGAGGAGATGGTGAGGGTTCCCTAATGATGGATGCTGGTTTCCTGTGACAGGACTCCAAGTAGGTGTGCTCAGTGGTGGGGAGAGCTTTATCCTCACAGTGTTATGAGTATAGATCCACTTGCAAACCAGGTGGGTTCTTTCTCTTTAGAACAACTCTCCAGTTTTTTAGGACCATCAGAACTAATCTTGACTTAATTCCTGTTTATTTAAATAACTGAGTTTAAATTCGCCAGCTGCTTTGGTGGGATTTGAATTACACTTTTGGATTGCAAATCTATTAATCTAATCATTGCTGCCCTCTACGCATCTTTCAAGGTCACAGTTTCCAACTTGGATTATATTGAGAGCAGTTTCTCAGATAAGCTACAATGAGATTTTTTTTCAGTAGCAGAGTGACTGGAATAGAATAATTGTTCTCCAACTTCACTGTGAATTGTAAAGGAATTATAAACATGTTCGTTCCACTAGTTTCATTCACATCCTATTAATTTTTGAACTAATCAAATGTGGAGTCAGGATTCTTTAGAGGAATTTCAGTGTGTTCTGAAATTTTGACTTTACCAATGAAATATTTTTAGCTGCTCTGAAAGATTTATTTAAAGCAACCTGACAAATTAAATGTGCTTTGCCTGAAGTGGTGTACTAAAAAATCAAATATTCTTGGAAGGCAATTATAGTTTTCTAATTTTAACCCCAAATGAGATGTTAGCATAGATGAGTGTATTTTAATTTCTGTTGTAACTACACGTATTACTCAATTTAGATAACAGAGGAAAATACAGCCCTGGAATTGACTTCAAACTAAGGTACAAAATTATACATAATGAAACATTTTCTGCTGAGAACCACCACAGCCAATCAAGAGTTCTGTTCTCAATAATTTCTTGCAACTAATGGTACTGTAAAGCTTTGTGCTAACCACTAGACTACCGTGCTGGCAGCAGTGAGCTTGGTTTGCCTCTTTCACAGTCTGAGACGAGAGATCTGCACTGAACTGGGCTGATTTTGAGATTGGTGGTTCTTCCTTTTATATAAATAAATCCATGTCAGGAGATGGAACTGCGGAGCAAAGCTGCCACATGGTTGTGAAGATGTACAGAACAGAAACAGAAACATTCCTTTGACCCATCCTGTCCATCTAGCCGAATCTCATTTCCTGCATCCCATCTGTTTCCTCTTACAACTTGCCTATTCGGGTACCTGTTTAAATGACTTTGAAAAGTTGTTATTGTATCTGACTGTACTACCTCCTCTGGCAGCACTCTCTTTGTACAACTCAGATCCCATTTAAAACTCTTTCCTCTCACCTTTAAAACTATGCCCTCTTGTTTTTAATGTTCTTATCAAGGGACAAAGATTCCAATTGTCCGCCCTATCCATTCCTCTTAATTGACATGGATCTATAAGATCATAAGACATAGGAGCAGAATTAGGCCATTCAGCCCATCAAGTCTGCTCAGCCATTCCATCATGGCAGATCCCAGAGCCCACTCAACCCCATGCACCTTCCTTCTTGCCGTATCTTTTGATTCCCTGACTGATCAGGAAACTATCAACTTCCAACTTAAATATACCCATGGACTTGGTCTTCACCACAGTCTGTGGCAGAGGATTCCACAGATTTACTGCTCTGGCTAAAGAAGTTCCTCCTTGCTTCTGTTCTAAAAGGTCGCCCTCAATTTTGAGGCTCTGCCCTCTAGTTCTGGATACCCCCACCATAAGAAATATCCTCTCCACATCCACCCTATGTAGTCCTTTCAACATATGGTAAGTTTCAATGAGATCCCCCCCCCCTGCAAATCACCCCTTGACCTCCACTACACAGTAAAAGTTAACTGGGTAGCATAGTGAGGTGCTAGTACAGCTCGGGGCTTTCTGGAGTTCAATTCCAGAATGTCTGGAGTCTCTGTATGAGTGGGTTTTCTACAGGTCCTTGGTTTCTTCCTGCAGTCCAAAAGACATACTGGGTAAGTTAATTGGCCATTGTAAATTGTCCTGTAATTAGATTATGGTTAATTGGGTTTGTTGGAGATTGCTGGGGTGGCATGGCTTGAAGGGACAGAAGGGCCTACTCTATGCCTTATCTTTAAGTTAATATATTGTAACTGATTTCAAACTGTTAACAACAATTATCTTTGAAAATGAAAATGCTGATATTTAAATAGTCTATCATATTTCTTTAGAAACGTTAGTTTTATGCTCTCTAAACTTTCAATGTTAGAAGTTCACTCTGCAAGTAGTTTTGTGATACAAATATTGCATGTTTTAATTTTGTGTTGTATGTCACATTTAAGGGCAGTAAAGAGTAAACAATTCTTCTTCCCAAGTTATTTTCTTGAAAGATACTTTTTTTTCCCGCCCTAATTACTTCTCTTTCTTCTCAACTGCAGAAGGTTCCTGCGTTGAGTGGAAAGCAAAACCTTGTGTTCCTGTGTGTCTTGTTGAATTGTCAGACGTGACGAAGATGAATATGACATGTTGCCATTTTGCTGTTTGGAAATAATTGATCAGCCATTTGTATCTATTTATAGGAATTTAATTACTTTGGATGTAACAGGAGCCTTTAATCTGACAGTTGATTTGAAAACCTGGGCTTGTGATAGGGCCTGCTCCCTGCAATTTGGACAGGTTGTTGTCGATGCATCATTCCTCATGTAAGGCCACTTTTAACGTGGATATGGTCTGTCTTCAGTTCTACTGGACTCGTCTCCTTAATCTGGCTCCCAGTGCCAATTATTAATCACAGTCAGAATCACTGACATATATAGGGGAATTTATTTTAGTACACTGTAAGACACAAAAAGTTACTTTCAGATACAAATAAGTAGCACAAAAGAACAAGAGTAAGGTAGTGTTCTTGGAGAGTTCAGAAAACTGATGTCATTGGGGGAGGAAACTGTTCTTAAAATATCGAGTGTAGGTTTCAGGGTCTTGTACCACTTTCCTGATGGTAATAATAATAGGGCTTGTTTTGGGTGTGAGGGCCCGTAACGATAGGTGCACCGAGGTTTTGCTGGTGGGGAGGCTTGTACCTGTGATGGAGATGGCTGAGTTTACAACTCTCTGCAGTTTTTCCAGTCCTTTGAAGTGAGCAGTCCCTCCATCCCAGGTGGTGATGCAACCAGTCAGAATGTTCTCCACAGAACATCCATGGAAATTTGCAAGAGTCTTTGGTGACATACCAACTCTTAATGGAGTGTTATCACTGGCATTGCCTTCTTTGAGAATGCATCAATGTGTTATGCACAACTGAAGGAAGGTGAGGTGTAGAAGCAGGTATCAGACAAGCTCCATATACACTACCTCCCTTCTCATTTCACCAAACCTCCACTTGCATATTCTTCCATGTGCATTTAACTGATTCACAGATGAGGTGCTGTTGCCGTGGCTATCCCACGAAGTCGAGGATGATGGTCTTCGTTCCGTTGATCTATCATAGAGCGAAGAAGCCTGTGCGTGTATTTGTTTAAGGTTTACTTGATGTTGCACTCCAAGAAGCACATGATGCTTCACAAATCAACCAACTGATTCCAATGGCATGGAAACCACAATGATTGGAGCTGATGGATTTGTTGCAGCCTTCACAGCCGTTGAGTTCAAAGTAACTTCATCCGCCTGTTCCACCGCTGAGGTCTTGGTTGGATTGTTCTTTGTCAGGGACCTCACCCTCGACCTTACTGCCATGGGTGACCCTACCAGGAGCGTAGCTCCAGACGGCATCACTCTTGGGATCTCAAGACCACACAAGCTTCTCCACCACGACAAGGTGACAATCCACTGAGAAGATGAGGTACCATGCCCTCTTGGGCAAACAATTTCCCTAAAGGAGGGGAGGTGCACAGATCTTCTCCTCAATAGTTGAGTGGGTGGGCGTTACTATTGACGTGAACAGTATGAAGACTTCAGGAGTGTGTCCTGGAGAGTTTCTATCCCATGGTAGCCTAAGAATCCTTAAATCCCCTGCCAACAGGTTCTGGAACAGTAATTATCCTACGACTATCTGGCTCCTGAACTGTTTGGGATAACTTCATTCACCACTGTTCTGATTTGATTCTATGACCACAGACTCGCTTTCAAGGACTCTTTACAACTCATGATCTCAGTGTTGTTTTTATTTGCCGGTGGTTTACTTTTGTATTTTTGTCACTCTTTGTCTATGTAGTTTTTTGCAAAATTTATTATTTCTCTGTGTAATTGCTCGCAAGAAAATGAAACTCAAGGTAGTACATGGTAACATATACATATTTTGATAATATATTTACTTTCAACTTCGATCAAATTCAAAGTCAAGTTCAAATTTAGTTGTCATCAACCATTCATGAAGACAGCCAAAGCAGCGTTATTTTGGGGCCAAGGTGCAAAACAATCTACTGACACAGTTCTACACAGCACAGAGCACATATAGCACATATAAGACAGCTGTAAAATATGGTCACATTAAAAAAATATATAGTCCAAGTCCCTGAGTCAATGAATGTTGCAGCAGCCTCGTGATGAAGTATGAAATTCATTTGCGTATACATTTAACCCATAATGAATTAAATGAACAAGAATGCTGAATCAACCTCTCTCTCTCTGGAGAAAGAAGCTGGATGTTAGAAATGGAAACAACAAGATTCTGCTTATAAATACCTCTTCCATAATATTGTAAACAGCATTAGATCAACATGTGTCCTTAGTACAGATGGTTTTAACATGTTGCCTAGTTTAAGTATTAGCAATAGAATGCACAGCATATTGTGTCACTTCTGATGCCGATGTAAGCGGAAGTAATAATGGACTAATGTGCAAATGTTGCATTTTATTTCCCACAGCTCTGCCTCTAGCAGAGCAGAAATATTGACTTCCAGGGTTTTGTTTGTCTTGGCTTGAAGGCTGGATTGGTGCCTTGTGCCATCTGCTGACCCAGCATGAGGTCGTCATTCCCTTCACAAATTTTTGCTTTATCCCATCTGTATTCAAACAAGTATCATGTAGAAAATGTGGTCATTAGTTTGTTTGACTGTCCTATTCATGCATTAATCCTGTGCTTGGTGACCTAATTAAATAATGTCATAATTTAAACATTCCTGTCTTTGCTTTCAAATCCCTCTGTAGCTTCTCTCCCCACGTTTGCAATTCACAGCCCAACAATCTACTGAGATATTTCATCCCAGACCATACTCTCAACTTTAATCGCTCTACTCTTAGCTGATAGTGGTGGGGTTGGAGATTCGCCCCTATCAGGGGAAGTGTAAGGCACTCCTTCCCTACGGACGCCCTTGGGCAAAGTGTAGCATCTGCTTAGTCCCACACCCACCCTCCCTGAACAGGGTCGCATGAAGCTGTAGGAGCAGGTGGTGGAGGTTGTATGAGCAACCGGTGCAGATCACAAATCCTGGTTATGTGACCAGTGATGCCAGCCAGACAATCTCTGAAGAATATTGATAATGGCTGGGGTCACCTGTCTTGTAAAGACACTGTCCAGAAGAAAACAATGGCAAACTACTTCTGTAGAAAAAATTGCCAAAAATAATCCTGGTCGTGCATAGACCATGATCTCCCACATCATACGATACAGCACATAATAATGATGTCATATGACATGGCACATAATGATGATGCTGAAGATAATATTGATGACTCAGAATCTGATTTATTATCACCAGCATGTGACATGAAATTTGTTAACTTAGCAGCAACAGTTCAATGCAATACATGATAATATGGAAAGAATAAATAATTAAATCAATTATGTATATGTGTATATTAAATAGTGCAAAAACAGAAGGAATATATATTGAGAAAATTCAAGTGGCACTTATAGGTTCAGTTTTCATTTAAGAATCGGATGGCAGAGGGGAAGAAGCTGTTCCTGATTTGCTGAGTGTGTGCCTTCAGGCTTCTGTACCTCCTAACTGATGGTAGCAATGAGAAGGTGGCATGCCCTGGGTGCTGGGTGTCCTTAATAATGGACATAGCCTTTCTGAGGCCCTGCTCCTTGAAGATGTCTTGAATGTTGCAGAGGCTAGTACCCATAATGTAGCTGACTAATTTACAACTTGCTGTAGCTTCTTTTGGTCTTGTGTGGTAGCACCTCCCTCTCCACCCCCCTCCCCATTCCAGACAGTAATGCAGCCTGTCAGAATGCTCTCCATGGTACATCTATAGAATTTTTTGAGTGTTTCAGGTGACAAACTAAATCTCTTCAATCTTCTAATGAAATATAGTGCTGTCTTGCCTTCTTTATAGCCTAATTGATATGTTGGGACCAGGTTTGATCCTCAGAGATTTTGACACCCAGGAACTTGAAATTGCTCATTCCCTCCACTTCTGATCCCTCTATGAGGATTGGCTCATGTTCCCTTGTCTTACCCATTCTTCTTTAAGCTGCCAAGTGCCTGGATCTTTGGCTGCCTCTTCAGTCTCATTCCTCCCCACTTAGCCTTTTGACAGATTTTATCATCTTGTGCATCACCAACTTTGTGGTTCATTGTTGAACCTTGTTTACATTATTGTAAAAAAATTGAGGTATGTATTGCCCCAAATGTGCTCCAAATTCTGGCACAATCTTTCAGTGAATAATCCTAACAAGGTCATTTCTTTCTGGCATCCTAAACACCCTGAATTTTAATAATTATACCCTTGAGGGCTCCTAGACTGTTTCACAGGGCACTGTAATTTGGTGCAGTTATGTCATTGCTCGAGCAGGTCAGGACTTGTGTTTTTCCAATACTCCTGGCTTTGAGGAGTTCTTATCTTGGATGTTGTATGCAGCAGCTCAACATTACCAGTTTTGCTGTTGTTGTACAGGAGGCGTACAGTATGAAAAGGTACTTTTGATTCATGTCATATTGGAAAGAACTTAAACTCCATTTTCTTGTTAATTCTGTTTCTATATGGATGCTGATTGATTACCAAGATAAATGCAGCATTTTTTGCTTTGCGTTTAATTTTCAGAATCTCTGATATTTTCCTCTTCATATTAAATAAAATAATTTTATTGAAAGACCAGCTTTTCCATTGAGCTTGGCAGCAGCTGCTGTTTAGAGCAGGCTCTGGCTGAGAGCTATGACCCCTCTGGGGAGAGGTAACAACTGGGAAGGGCAAGAAAACATTGTGGAATTGTGTGGAGAAAGCAAGGAACCTAAAACGTTATGAAGTGTGAAATTTGGTTATTGGACTGGTGAATCCTTCACCATCTACACTATGGCTGAAACTCCTTCTGAAAGAGAATAGATTGTGGCCAAGTATCCCACTGGAAATTTGGGAGGGACGGCAGGTTCCCAGTAGATGCTTGTGATTATTGTTTTCATCTGGCAGGTTTTATAAGCAGACTTTATTCATTGCTCTTCCAACAGTTTTTCCACATTTGTTACTGTAGTTTCATTGTTTCATCTGATGCAATTGGAAATGATTAGACTCGAACTGCTTGGCATTAGTTGAGCAAGTAAATGATTTGCCTTATTCTCTGATTAATAAAAGAAATAAAATACTTTACTGAAGATTAGAAGGATTCCAGATGAAAGATGCACTTCCCAACTGTGTAAATATGTAAATGCATTTGGAAATGGATTGAAACATCTGTGTGCCAGAATACCATTACTATGAAACAAGATTTGGATGGAGACACATGCGATTTGCGTGATCCAATTGTAAAAGATAATGAGTTAATCAGATCAATTACTTAAACCTTGCTAAGATTGAATTATACTTTTGTAAAATCTGGTTATATCTTCTTTGCACGTGGATATTATCTATTGCCCAGATCAGAAATGCACAAATCCAAGACTCTTTGGGATGTGAATTTTATTAACGCATGAAATTTGCTGATTTGGTGTTATGCTTGGAATTGACTTTGTATGATATTGGACTAATTTATTATGTTCCGTGTGGTCTGTGTCTTATCTGCTCACCTGCACTTGTGCTTGTGACTGGGGAGATTGAAGTACTGAAGGAAAGTCATATTGATACAAATGACCCAACGCTGATTAACATACTGATGATCAAAGGTGACCTTCAGGATTTGTGCTCTGAAAAACCAAGACAGTCTTTTCCTGCAGATAATCCTTCCAGTCTTTGATTTGTACACACGAACCATGCTGCTGATTGAATACATCACTGACAGAAATTACTTAAGAAATTGTTTTTTGTGGTCTTGAGCCAAAGCAGGTCACTTTCCTAATTAAGCATATGGATTTTTTGAGACTTAAATCTTGGAATTAATGGGCAATAAATCTCAGAGCAATTATTATCCAAGTTTTCAAAACTATGCGCAATAAAGTATTTTGGCTGCATTCCAACATCAATAAACTGTACAGCTATCCATTTCCGTTGATAAATTCCCAGATTGCCTTTAGATGACAAATCAGTAGATATCAGTTTCTACTTCAGTGCTTCCCAGAATAAAGCACTAGTACAACACACACAAAATGCTGGAGGAACTCAGCAGGCCAGGCAGCATCTATGGAAAAGAGCAAACAGTCGACGTTTCAGGCCGAGACCCTTCATCAGGACTGAAAAGGAAGGGGAGAACTCGAGTAAGAAGTGTAGGTGGGAGGGGAGGAAGAAGTATAAGGTGGCAGGTGATAGGTGAAACCAGGAAAGGGAGGGAGTGAAGAAAAGAGCTGGGAAGTTGAAAGATGAAAGAGCTAAAGGACTGGAGAAGGGGAAAGCTGATAGGAGAGGACAGAAGACCATGGGGGGGGGGGGGGCAACTATCAGTAGTTTGAGAAATTGATGCTCATGCCATCAGGTTGGATGCTACTCAGATGAAATACAAGGCATTGCCTCAGGTTGGCTACAGACTGTGATAATTAACAATGATAAAGTTCATGACTTGTCCACTTCCTTTCATGTATTTGTGAAGTTGGACCTGCCTCTACAGCTACCCTGGCAATGTTTTCCAGTGTTGGGGAAACAAAAGGCAGGTCATGTGAATCAAGTTTAGTCATAGAGTTTGAACACTGTCACAGATAACGTATGAGGTGAAGTGTATCCACATTTCCTGAACACTGTTTACTATAGTACTTCGCTGGAATCTCTCCTCCGGATATTGGTGGACAAAAGACCTGTTGCAGCACTTCAAGCAGTCTGCACAGTGCATTAGCATACATTTCAAACACAAACATTAAAATCATTTAGTTTGAGAGATTTCATGTAGGAAATGATACTCATTTACTGGGTAGCTTTCTAGGTTAAATGTCAGAGTATTGCAGTTTGCTGACTTTTTTTGGTTGTTTGTCAGGAATTTTACTGTGATGAAAAACCAAAATAAGGTTCAGATTGTGATCTGTATGATGCATGTCTGTTAGCTGTAAATCTACCATCTCTATAATCAAAGTTCAAAGTAAATATATTATCAGACTACATAGATATCACCATATACATCCCTGAGATTCCTTTCCTTATGGGCCTTCGCTGTAGATACGAAGAAACACAAAGAAAAAACCAAAATTACACACAAAGATAAACAACCAAAGTACAAAAGAAAACAAATAGTTCAAGTATAATAAATAAAATACTAATAATAAATAAATTAGTAATAAATAATATTGAGAACATGAGTTGTGGAGTCCTTGAAAGTGAGTCCATAGGTTGTGGAATCAGTTCAGTGTTGGGGTGGGTGAGGTTATCCACACTGGTTCAGGAGCCTGATGTGTTGAATCAGTTCAGAGTTGGGGTGAGTGAAGTTATCCACACTGGTTCAGGAGCCTGATGTGTTGAATCAGTTCAGTGTTGAGGTGAGTGAAGTTATCCACACTGGTTCAGGACCTGATGTGTGGAATCAGTTCAGAGTTGGGGTGAGTGAAGTTATCCACACTGGTTCAGGAACCTGATGGTTGAAGGAATAACACCATAAGATATCGAAGCAGAAGTAGGCCATTCAGCCCATCGGGTTTGCTTGGCCATTCAATCATGGGCTGATCCAATTCTTCCAGGTCATCCCCACTCCCCTGCCTTCACTCCATACCCTTTGATGCTCTGGCTAATCAAGAACCTATCTATCTCTGCCTAAAATGCACTCAGTGACTTGGCCTCCACAGCTGCTCATGGCAACAAATTCCACTGATTTACCACCCTCAGACTAAAGTAATTTCTCTGTAAATATAACTGACCTTGGTTGTATGGAACCTAAGGTTCCTGTACTTCCTGCCTGATGGCAGCCACAGGAAGAGAGCATGTTGTGGATGGTGGAGACTGCAGTCTCGTGGCTCAGTGGTGAAGAGGACTGTTCCTGTGATGGACAGTGCTGCCACTCCCAGAAGAGCCTGTAACACGTAATTCACTATCATCACTGTGTTCCGTGTGGTATGATGTGGGTGATCAAGGTCTCACTGTGTTCCGTGTGGTATGATGTGGGTGATCAAGGTCTCACTGTGTTCCGTGTGGTATGATGTGGGTGATCAAGGTCTCACTGTGTTCCGTGTGGTATGATGTGGGTGATCAAGGTCTCACTGTGTTCCGTGTGGTATGATGTGGGTGATCAAGGTCTCACTGTGTTCCTTGTGGTATGATGTGGGTGATCAAGGTCTCACTGTGTTCCTTGTGGTATGATGTGGGTGATCAAGGTCTCACTGTGTTCCGTGTGGTATGATGTGGGTGATCAAGGTCTCACTGTGTTCCGTGTGGTATGATGTGGGTGATCAAGGTCTCACTGTGTTCCGTGTGGTATGATGTGGGTGATCAAGGTCTCACTGTGTTCCGTGTGGTATGATGTGGGTGATCAAGGTCTCACTGTGTTCCGTGTGGTATGATGTGGGTGATCAAGGTCTCATGACCATGATTGTTCTCAGCAAATTTTTCTCCAGAAGTAGTTTGCCATTGCCTTCTTCTGGGCAGTGTCTTTACAAGATGGGTGACCCCAGACATTATCAATATTCTTCAGAGATTGCATGGCTTCAGTGGGTGTATGGCCAGGCCTTGTGAAATGCACTGGCTGCTCATACGACTGTCCACCGCCTGCTCCCACCCACGTGACCTAGATCAGGGGGAGGGGCTAAGCAGGTGCTACAACTTGCCCAAGGGTGACCTGCAGGCTGGTGGAGGGAAGGAGCACCTTATACCTCCTTTGGTAGAGATGTATCCCCTCCCCACCACTCATATATCACATGATTAGAAGCAGAAAAAATAGACATTGTGGGTTTTGTACAACATTTTTACAGGGCTCAACAAGCTGCATGCAAGGATGGCGTTTCCCTTAGTAGGGGTGTCTCGAAAGAAGGGTCACAGTATCAGGATATGGAAACAACACACAAAATGTTGGTGGAACACAGCAGGCCAGGCAGCATCTATAACAAGAAGCACTGTCGACGTTTCGGGCCGAGACCCTTTGTCAGGTCTCGAAGGGTCTCGGCCCGAAATGTCGACAGTGCTTCTCCCTATAGATGCTGCCTGGCCTGCTGTGTTCCACCAGCATTTTGTGTGTGTTGCTTGAATTTCCAGCATCTGCAGATTTCCCCGTGTTTGATCAGGATATGGAGTACGACCCCATCTACACTGAGATGGGTATCTTATGCTATGTCCTAAATAACGTACTAACTTACTTTGGAATGTGAGGCAAGAAAATCCAGAACGTGTGCAGGGAAACACGTGCAGTCAGGGAGAGAATGTGCAAACTTCACTCAGCACCCAAAGTCAGCTTTGAACTTGTGCCGATAGCACTATTTGGCTATTATAGCCACGAAAGGTATTGATGGGTATGGGCAACTAGATGATCATGTGGGGTCTTTGCTTTTCCCACTGAGATCAGGTGAGTTTAGAACTAGAGGTCATAGCTTAGGGGTGAAAGGTAAAATATTTAGAGGGAATCAAGAGGGAATTTCACTCAGAGGATGATGCGAGAGTGGAAGGAACTGCCAGTGGAAGTGGTTTGATCGCAACATTTAAGAGAAGTTTGGTTTGGTACATGGATGGGAGGGGCATGGAGGGCTGTGATAGGACTAGGCAGAATAATACTTTGGTATTGACTGCTTCAGATGGGCCGAAGAGCCTGTTTCTGTGCAGTATCACTCGTTGACTCTATCAGTAGTGATTTTATTGAAAGGTAGGTGCTTTTGAAGAGCTGAAAGTCTTAACTCCTGCTCCTATTGTTCTTTGCTATCTTTTGTGAAGTTTTCTTGAATTAGTCTATTTCAACTAACTCACTAAATTCAGTCAGCTTGTTTGATTATCACACACTACCAGACATAACTGTCTACCATGCCACACCTCAACCGAACTCTCAATTTACCTCTTTAAATATTTACTCTATCACTGGTCACTGCAGCTGCAGAAGGAGCATCTGCCTGGCTTCTTCAAAGTTTAAAGTTCAAAGTAAATTTATTATCAAACTACATATATGTCACCATGAAAAACTCTGAGATTCATTTCCTAGCAGGCATACTGAATAAATTCATGATAGAAAGATAACCATAATAGAATCAATAAAAAGTGTTCAACAAAAGACAGAAAGTCTGCAAATATAAAAATAAATAAATAAATAAATAAATAAATAAATAAGCTTTAAATATTGAGATAAGATGAAGAGACATTGAAAGTGAGTCTGTAGACTGTGGGAACAGTTCAATGATGGGACAAGTTTGAAGTCCTGTCCGACTGGCAATGGGGATCATTCGATGATAAATGGATTACCACTGTGTTCAGTTTTCCAGTGAGCTCCATTTTGTTCCAAACTAATGTTTATCACTGTTGGTTTCACTTCTGAGATGAACTCTGGAGCTGCTGAAGGGCCTGTGGGGAGGAACACCTTTGAATCATAAGGGCAGCTCACCTCTGCCCCCTCATCAGTTGGTTGGGAAGTCTGCTATGGAGAGCAAGCTGGAGCCCATGCAGCAGGCTTCCCCTCTCCACCCATCTCATGATCCCAAAGGAATGGCAGACACTGATACAGTTTAGCATCACAGGAGTTCCCAGCCAGCGTTGAATTTAGGACCGCCTTATGGTCTCCAGCTCCAGGTTTTTCCTCAGGGTTTACTCCCAAAGCCTCCCACAAAGCAGCACAGTTTTCCTTCTCCTGGATGAGCTGCCAACCATGGCTAATGAGCTCTGTATACCAAAGTGACTTGTTTGAAAGCACCAGTAACTCGCTTTGCATCTTCTGCTGTCAGAAGAAATGATTCTACAGTATTGGGCTTAGTAGCTGAGCCACACGTTAAGGTCTGGAACTGTCAGAGGCTATTTGAGATGCGTGCCATTGGGATCTTTTAATAGGTAGTGGGAGCTTATTCCTGCTAGTTCCCTGGCTACAACAACCTTAAGGAACCAATACTAAAGAACTGAGCTTGAATTAATATATTTTCAGTTCTGAGTTTTGCTCACTGATAATGGGTTATTCCCCCCCCCCCCCATTACAACAGCTACTCACTTCCTCAAGCCATTCAGGAAATTTTAGCTCCTGTTATCATATGAGGTCAATGGGAGATCAGCAAACTACCGAATGTTTTACGTAGTTTGCAGGGTAGAAGAAATGGAATGCATTTGTAAAACAAAATACAATGTACGTGTAACAAAATATCACAATAACAGTGTAACAATGTAATGTATTTTCTCACATTTGACCAGTTGCCTATATAAGACCATAAAATATTGGAGCAGAAATAGACCATTCAGCCCTTTGAGTCTTTTCTGCTGTTCCATTATGGCTGATTTATTATCCCTCTCAAACCCATTCTGTCCTTTTTGTGTAACCTTTCATGTCCTGACTAATCAAGAACCTATCAACCTCTGCCTTAAATATACCCAATGACTTGGCCTGCACAGCTGTCTGTGGCAATGAATTCTGCAGGTTCACCACTCTCTAGTTAAAGAAATCCCCCCCCCCGCCATCTCTGTTCTAAATGGATGTCCCTCTATTATAAGGCTGTGCCCTCAGATCCTACACTCCCCACTATAGGAAACATTCTATCCGTGTCAACTCTTTCTCAGCTTTTCAATATTCAGTATTTATTCATGTTCTTAAACTCCAGCGAGTACAGGCCCAGAGCCATCAAATGCTCCTCGTATGTTAACCCTTTCATCTCAAAATAATTCTCATGAACTTCTGGACCCTTTCTAATGTCAGCACATTCTTTCTTCAATGAAGTTATTTATCATCATCAGCATTATGTGCAGTGTTGTACGACGTGGGCGATCACCATCTTTCCGTGACCGTGATTGTTCTTGGCAAATTTTTCTACAGAAGTGTTTTGCCATTTCTTCCTTCTTCGGAGATTGTCTGTCTGGTGTCAGTGGTCACATAGGACTTGTGATATGCACCAGCTGTCCATGCAACCATCCATTACCTCATGCTTCACGTGACCCTGCTCAGGGGCTAAGCAGGTACTCACCTTGCCCAAGGGTGACCTGCAGGTTAGCGGAGGGAAGGAGCACCTTACATCTCCTTTGGTAGAGACGTATCTCTACCCTGCTATCTGATTATTTAGAACCCTGTTTAACTTACAAAGTATATGTAGGTGGATAATACACCAAAAGCATATGGGATAAACAACACATACATGAGATGCTGGAAATCCAGTCTCCCCACCTTCCCTCTCTTCCCCCCTTGCCCCCCCCTCTCCCTCTCCCTCTCCCTCTTCCTCTCCCTCTCCCTCTCCCTCTCCCTCTCCCTCTCCCTCCCCCTCTCCCTCCCCCTCTCCCTCTCCCTCTCCCTCTCCCTCTCCCTCTCCCTCTCCCCCTCCCCCTCCCCCTCCCCCCCCTCCCCCTCTCCCCCTCTCCCCCTCTCCCCCTCTCCCTCCCCCTCTCTCCCTCTCTCTCTCTTTTCCCCATTCCCATTCTCCCTCTCCTTCCCCCACTCAGACTAGAATTAATCTATGGGGAATTCCTCTCTATAGATGCTGCCTGACCTGCTGAGTTCCTCCAGCATTGTGTGAGAGACTGCGGGAGAGAAGGAGGGAGAATAGGAGGGGAGAGAGAGAGAGTGGGGGGGCAAGCGAAGGGGACACACACTGGATTTTCATCAACTGCAGAATCACTTGACTTTACATAACATAGACTAAAATAAATCTATGGAGAATTCCTCTCTATAGATGCTGCCTGACCTGCTATGTTTTGGGCCGAGACTCTTCATCTGGACTGGAAAGGAAGGAGGAAGAATTGAAACATTTGAGCTATTAATCAGAATTGTCCACAGTGAAGTGCCTTATTTACTATATTTACACACTTCATGGATTGGCTGGATCTTTCTCTGAGCACCAAGAAGCCATTTCTTATACCTACCTAGTGAAGTGTGGCTTATGGCTGCTTTTCTCTCACTCTACCATAAATTGCAGAACAATTGTGCTGTGTTCCATCGAGTAACCAGGTGAATAAAGGACACGGCTGTACGTACCTTAACCAAACTGACTGAAGAATAGGTAGTGAGCAGCCAAGAGTTCTAATCAGGTTATAAGGTAAACCAAATGTGTTGAGTAAGGAGTCAAAAATAGGAAGAAACAATGCTAAAGATATTTTCCTTTTGATAGTAATTAAAGTTGCATGCACTTTCTCAGAGCTGGCGAGATTTCCTTTATTGAGATACAGCGTGGAAGAGGCCCTTACAGCCCTTTGAGCCATGTTGCCCAACAATCCCCTGGTTTAACTCTAGCCTAATGACAGGACAATTTACAATGAACAGTTAACCTACAGACTGGTATGTCTCTGGACCATGGGAGGAAATCGAAGCACCTGCTGGAAACCCACTCAGACACAGGGAGAATGTACAAATTGCTTACAGACCCTGGTGGGAGTTGAACCTATGTCGCTTGTATGGTAACACATTGTGCTAACCACTACACTTCCATGCAGCCCCATTATTTTGCAGAATTTAAGAAACCCTGATTAGATGTTCTAACACAAAGAGATCCTGCAGATGCTGGAAATCCAGAGCAAAACACATGTCAGACCCTTCATCTGTCTTGACCCAAAACGTTGACTGTTTATTCATTTCCATCGATGCTGCCTGACCTGCTGAGTTCCTTCAGCATTTTGTAGGTGTTGTATCACTGCAGTGAATCTACACTGCTCTTGATTCCAGTGAGTTTGATCCAAATACTTTCTCTGGCAGCTACTGACTGCACTTTGGATGAAAGTATTGGCCCTTGGGTTTCTATTAAATCTCTTCCCTCTCACCTTAAATCCACTTGGATTGTAACTGATTTAGCTACAAATATGCTATCTTTGAAATTTGCAGTTCAATTTTCACGTAATTATCTACCACAAAACTTGACTGTGCAAAGTTCTTGTGTGTACTGGGTTACCATAGTATTACTGATTTACACCGGCTGTTGAATGAGAGTGTTATGTCAAGTAAATTTTTAATCTTAGCAGTATTTACATCAAAATGACAAGCTAACGAGCTTGCTGATTTAAAAAGGCCCTTTTAAAATCATAGCTTTTTAGCAGGCATTTTTTTTCAGTATTCACGGTGGCCGAACTGCTACCTGAATCTTTTTAACTAAAAGCATTCTTGTTAGTAAGAACAAGAATCCTCTACGCTGGTGAGACCCATTGGGAGTTGGGTACCACTTAATCGAACACCTCTGCTCTATCCACCAAAGTGGAAATTCCTGGTGGCCCAACATTTTAATTTCATTCTGATTCCCATTCTTATTCTGATATGTCGGAACATGGCCTCGTCTTGTGCCATGATGAAGCGATCCTCAGGATGGAGGAGCAACACCTTGTATTCCGTTTGGGTAGCACTTGACCTGATGGTATGAATATAGATCTGTCTTCTGGGATTAAAAAAAAAATCACTCCCCACCCTTCTTCTATTCCCACTCTGCCTCTTCTTAACTCTTCTCACCTGCCTTTCCAGGTGATCACTTCTCGTCCTTTCCATTCTTCCATGGCCCACTCTCCTCTTCTATCAGATTCCTTCCTCTCCAGCCCTTTATCTTTCCCACCCACCTGGCTTCACCTATCACCTTCTAGCTATTTTCCTTCCCCTCCCCTCACTTTTTTATTTTGATGATATCTCCCTTCCTTTCCAGTCCAGAAGAAGGGTCTCAGCCCAAAACATCGACTGTTTATTCATCTCCATAGATGCTGCTTGACCTGCTGTGTTCCTCCACCATGTTCTGTGTGTCACTTTGGATTTCCAGCATCTGCAGACTTTCTCCTGTTTAGGTCTTTGTAGCGTCTACTTGAGAACAAACTTAAGAGTCACTGAGAGGCAAAGTGAGAGAGTATCGCACTGTATGATGAGCTTCCAACTAACTGAATTCCAAGTTGAAAAAGTATGTTTAATCCTTTATTACAAACCAGCAATAAAATCATTCGACACTTGCGTATTGCATGTAAAAGTAATTAAATCAAATTCAAACAAGGAAAAATGTGCACTCCCTACTCACCCCCTTTCTATACCGCCAAAGCACGTGAACAGGTGACTATACTTGTTTCATGTTTACCACCACCCAATGGCACGTACAAACCCATGTGAAAAATTACTTTAACCCAGAGTGAGGCTGCACATCACAAATACAAGACAGACAATCAATAAAGAGACATGGCTCCTACAGACTTGCTAATAAGTGACAGGAGCAAGGCCGTGCATCCTACTGAGGGGAGGTCTTTTTCTGATTCAATTGTGTTTCTTGCATTTACTGTGAATGCCTGTCTGAGTTGTATATGGTGACATCTATGTCATATGATAATAGATTTAGTGTGAACTTTGAAATATGTGTATGCTTGCTGAATCCTTGCTAGCACAAGTAGACAGCAACAGGAATGAATCTGTGAAGTGATGAAAGTATGTGTCCCAGTAACATAGTTTCCCAATGCAAATACAGGGCAATTTGGGGTAAGTTAACCATAGCAAGCACGAACAGCTGGATAACACTATTTATGTTAGGTGTTTGCAAAATTCAGATCTTCGCATTGTCAGAACAAGCAGTTATCCACCATCTTGCATGTGATTTCAGCATTTTGCAAGGGTTTTGGGGATCAGTACCTGATATAAACGTGAGAAATCTGATCCTGTTGCACGCAGAATATTGCAGCTAAAATGTGCCCGAGACAATCGTAAGGTATACTGACTCAAATGGCCCAGCCCCATCTTTCCAAATTGACAACCTTGTGTTGTGTTACTTGAATGTGTTGAGATTACAGAAGCTGCTCACAGTGATGCAGTTAAAGGAATACAGGATGGATTCCACTGGAGAATGTTCAACAAGCAAACTCATTCGTTAAACTGACTCCAGAGAAGCGTTGTTTTGCCCATTTGTCACGTGTCTTGCCAGTCTCTATTGACTTTTCAATCATTTCCTTCTCCAAATTCCCTTTCTGTCTGCACATTTCCTGTAAATATTATTCAGAAAGCTAATTTTCACAATGTTCTTTCTAATATATTTTTTTTACAGCTGTGCAGTCCAACGATAGCTCTGAGCAGGAAATTTTTACACGGCCTAAAAACTGCTCAGCACTCTAAATACTTTTTTTTACAATATGCATATAATGAATATTTAGAATGAAAATTGAAAAATCACATACTGTTAATTGAAGAGTGTAATGAAATGCAATACAACACAGAAAATCTTCAATGTTTCATTAACTTTTTTAGCTACGTCCAATTCCAGTTACTGGGAGCATTTCAGTTGCTGTGCAGTTGCGTACCTGTGCCGTTTAGAAGGAGCAGTGCATCTTTACTTAGGGACTTGAGGTTTTAAAATGAGGGGATAGCTTGAAAGATTAACATGCAAAATGAGTGTTGCATTATTCTACAGAGTAACATCTTACAGAATCTGAAGACATTCAATTATTTGTGATAACTTTTGTCTCGCGTTGTTTTATCCTTTAACTAAGAGGAAAAAATAAAGAGAGATGAGAATGGATATCGGACCGCTGGAAAATGATGCTGGAGAAGTGGTAATGGGGGACAATGAAATGGCAGATGAACTAAATAAGTACTTTGCATCAGTCTTCACTGTGGAACACACTAGCAGTATGGTGCTAGTCATGAAGTGTGTGAAGTTACCATAATTAGAGAGAAAGTTCTTGGGAAACTGAAAGGTCTAAAAGTAGATAAATCACTAGATGGACTAGATGGTGAACACATCAGAGTTATGAAAGTGGTGGCTGAACAGATTGTGGAGGCATTGGTAAAGGTCATTCAAGAGTCGCTAGATTCTGGAATGGTTCCGGAAGACAGGAAATTTGCAAATGTAACTCCACTGTTCAGGAAGGGAGCAAGGCAGATGAAAGGAAACTATAGGCCAGTTAGTCTGATTTCAGTGGTTGGGAAGGTGTTGGAGTCAGTTATTAAGTATGAGATCTCAGGGTACTTGGAAGGCATGTGATAAAGTAGGCCATAGTCAACGTGGTTTCCTCAAGGGAAAATCATGCCTGACAAATCTGTTGGAATTCTTTGAAGAAATAGCAAGCAGGATAGACAAAAGAGCATCGGTTGACGTGTACTTGGATTTTCTGAAGGCCTTTGACAAGGTGCCGCACATGAGGCTGCTTAACAAACTCTGAGTTCCAGGTATTACAGGAAAGATTCTAGCATGGATGAAGCAGGAGGCAAAGAGTGGGAATAAAGGGAACCTTTTCTGGCTGGCTGCCGGAGACTAGTGGTGCTCTACAGGGGTCTGTGTTGGGATTGATTCTTTTTATGTTATATGTAAATGATTTGAAAGATGGAATTGATGGCTTTGTTGCTGAGTTTGTAGACAATATGAAGATATGTGGAGAGGCAGGTAGTTATGAGGAAGTAGAATGGCTACAGAGGGGCCTAGATAGATTAGCAGAATGGGCAAAGAAATGGCAGATGGAATACTGTGTTGGGAATAGTATAGTCATGCACTTTGGTAGAAGAAATAAAAGGTTGACTAAAGAGGCAAATACAAAAGAACTGAGGAGCAAAGGGACTTGGGAGTCCTTGTGCAGGATTCCCTAAAGGTTAATTTGCAGGTTGAGTCTGTGATGAGGAAAGCAAATGCAATGTTAACATTCATTTCAAGACGACTAGAATATAAAAGCAAGGATGTAATGTTAAGACTTCATAAGGCATTGGTGAGGCCTCATTTGGAGTATTATGAGCAGGTTTGGGCACCTTATCTTAGAAAGGATGTACTGAAACTGGAGAGGGTTCAAAGGAAGTTCAGAAAAATGATTCCAGGATTGAATGGGTTTTCGTATGAAAAGCGCTTGATGGCTCTTGGTTGTATTCTCTGGAGTTCAGAAGAATGAGGAGAGTCGTAATTGGAAGCTATTGAATGGTGAAAAGCCTTGTTAGAGTGGATGTGGAGAGGAGGTTTCCTATGGTTGGAGAGTCTAAGACCAGAGGACACAGATTCAAAATAGAAGGGTATCCTTTTAGAACAGTTGAGGAGAATTTTTTCTCCAGAGAGTAGTGAATCTGTGGAGTTCTTTGCCACAAGCAGCTGTGGAGGCCAAGTCTTTATGTATGTTTAAGGTAGAGGTTGATAGATGGTGATTGGTCAGGGCATGAAGGGATACAGGGAGAAAACAGGAGATTAGGGCTAAGGGAAAAATTGGATCAGCCATAATGAAATGGTGGAACTGCCTCAATGGGCCAAGTGGTCTAATTTGGCTCCTATATCTTGTGGTTTTATGGTCTAAATGCTAAAATTTTGACAAAATTTTGGA
This sequence comes from Hypanus sabinus, assembly GCF_030144855.1. Taxonomy (NCBI): domain Eukaryota; kingdom Metazoa; phylum Chordata; class Chondrichthyes; order Myliobatiformes; family Dasyatidae; genus Hypanus; species Hypanus sabinus. Next base: position 61,135,941 of record NC_082727.1, on the reverse strand, counting down.
AGTTCACTGCATGTTTCTTTAGACCTCCTTTTAAATTATTTTTCAGGGCTTTAAAGAATAAATGAGGGAATCTTCCCAAATGGAAAGAGAGTAAATTAGACAATTGTCACTCAAATTACTTCAAGTTAATCAATGGGTTGATTACTTTAAAGGTGGTCAAAGAATACTGGGGATCTTTTGGATAATACAACACATAAAACAAGGTGTTCAAAGTAAATTTATTATCAAAGTACATATATGTCACCATATACAACCCTGAGATTCATTTTCTTGTGGGCAATCACAGTAACTACAAGAAACACAATAGAATCAATGAGAAACTGCACCCAGCAGGATGGAGAATTAACCAATTTTCAAAAGATAACAAACTATGCAAATACAAAAAGAAAGGGGAAAAATAATAATAATAATAATAATAATAAAGTAAGCAATACATATCGAGAAATTGAGATGAGGGGTCCTTGAAAGTTAATCATAAGTAATGGGGTGAGTGAAGTTATTCCCTCTGGTTCAAGAGCCTGATGGTTGAGGGGCAATAACTGTTCGTTAACCTGGTGATGTGGAAGCAAAGGATAAAAATAAATAGTTTTAGTGCAATACATGTTGCTCTAGTCTTTTGTGAAATATTTAGTGATTGACTTGGTCGTGCAGTTAGAGGCCAACCTTGATGACTCCAATGATTACATAAGCATTGAAGAATATTTAGCACCCAAGGTATGAGGGAAGTCTTCCTAAAGTAGAGGCAGTGGCTTTTGGGCCATGTGTGTTGCTCTAGCTCGGAGATTACATCATCAACATCAGGTGACAAGCTACAGACCGGCATGCTAAACATCTGCCTCTTCATAGTAAATGGTGAAGTGTCGTTTGTACATGTTGCTTAAAGATGTTCAGATGGTAGTGAAGAAAATTCTGACTCCCTGGCATTCCCTATCTAGCTGAACTTCTCAGTATATGGTTCTGAAGGTGATCAAGCTGGTGCTCTGCAAGTATGCCACATGCCTCCACGTGGGATGAGTATTCTTAGATCTGAATGTCAAGAAAATTCCCCATTCTGCGCCTGCTGCCTTGTTTAATATTTGTTTCAGAGATAGTATTTGTAGAGAAACTGAGGCATGAAGTGGGCAACCAATTCCCCCCTTTTCTGGGGCAGAGACAAATAGATAGTGGGTAAGAGTAGACAATTTGGAAAACATCTGAATGACCTACGGGGGTGGGGGGGGGAGAGAGAGAGAGAGAGAGAATTCTATCATCTTTAACTTTACAATCAGCAGGTTGAAGATGGAATTTTCCCAATGACCTTCAGTGGATAAATGTTTGCTAAGTATGCTGGAAGTGGCTTGTAAACTCACTCTGGGTTAAGGGTTAACAAGTTGATATATGCAGGAACATGTATCCAAGAACTGCTGGGTGGAGTTTCACTGTAGTCATAGAGATGTGGTTTGGGCCTGAATAAAGACTGTTTGGCAACAGCAATTCATTAAGCTAAAATGTAAGTTAGACTATAAACAGCTGGGTATTATGTCCATGTTAGTAATTTGCATCTTAGCATAATCCCCATAACTAATGAAAATATAATGAGTATTACATTTCACAATGGAGATTGGATAGGACTTCCACTAGAGGTCAGGGGTTAAGGGTGAAAGATGAAAAGTTTCAGGGGAACATGAGGAAAAGCTACTTCACTCAGAAGATTGTGAGAGTGTAGAATGAGCTGCCAGCACATGTGGTGCATGACAGCTCATGGGAGTAGCCAGTTTAAATTGTTTGGCACAGCATAGATGGGCTGAAAGGTCTGTTTTCTGTGCTGTGCTTTTCTGACCCTATGATCTAACTGGTACAGTAGAGTTGAGGATCAACTATTGAGCATCAGGATTTGCAAGTTGTTCTGTGGTTTGTGGTTATCTCTCAATTCTGAGAAGCAGCTGTTTTCTTCTCTCCTTGGAGAGTAGCTGAGGAGAAGTGGGATAATGGCTGCCTGATTACTGACGAGTACGTTTGGCTTTGTTTGTAACAAGTTGTTGATTGAAGACCACTCATCTAACATTACTTTTATTTGCTTTTTGTTCTCAGTTTGTGGCTGTGACCTGGCCAAGGGTGGATTTTTCATGAAGAACAGCGATTACCTTTGCTCCCTGGACTATCAGCGCATGTATGGAACCCGTTGCCAAGGCTGTGGAGAGTTCGTTGAGGGGGAAGTAGTGACAGCACTAGGGAAAACCTATCACCCCAAGTGCTTTGTCTGCTCCATATGCAAGTAAGATAACATATTACATGTGTGAAATCTGGGGGAACTGGGAAACAAAACTGACAAGAAATGTTGGAGCTTAGAGGAATGAGAGATGCTCTTACTGAAATATATAAAATCCTAGCAGTTGAGATGTTTTCTCTTGTGGGAGAGCCATGAAGAAGGGGACATATTTACAAAGTTAGGGACCAGTTATTTCAAAGTTCAAAGTAAATTTATTATCAAAGTATATATATATATATATATGTGTGTGTGTGTGTGTGTGTGTGTTTGTGTGTGTATATATAAAAATAAAAACAAGTTTCACGTCACATGCTGATGATAATAAACCTGATTCGGATGTGTTTCTAACTAATTTGTTAGAAATCCCTCCTCTGAGGGTAGTGAATCTCTGGAATACACTGATTTTTCAAATGGTGAAGGCCAAATTATTAACTAATTATTAAATATACTGCATGTTTAAGATGGAGATGGTTAAGTATTTGAGTAATGGGATACTGGCACCAAAAAAGAGTTGAGGCCAGTGTTGATCAGCCGTGATCCCATTGAATAGTAGGTTTGGTTTGAGGGTTCTGTTGGCCTTCTCCTGCTATTTTGTGTTCTTCTGTGCTATGTTTCTTTATTTAAACATACAGGGCAGGACAGGCCCATCGACCCATCAACCCACACTGCCCAGCAGGCCAGCTATTTCACCACAGCCTAATCCAAAAGATTAAAAGTTCAATTATTATCAATGTATACAACTTGGAAATTATTCTTCTCCATGTAGCTATGAAACCAAGAAAGAAAAGATAGGCAGCATGATCATCAACCCCCAAATCCCTCCTCCCCACACAAAAATACCAAACAAAAATGGAATAGGCACATCAACCCCCAAATCCCTCCTTCCCGCACAAAAAAACAAACAAAGCAGAACAGGCACATTGACCCACCAAATTGCCCTCCCCACACAAAAAAAACAAGAAAGATTGGGTGAAAAATACAATTTTAAAAACTTGTAACTCTGAAAAAAGGTCTGTAATCCAAGTCCACATGCAAAATGCAGAATACCTGGGCAACACTCTCTGGGCCCAATGATAGGCCTTCCCTTTTCCATAGTTAGTCGATCAAAAGACAGACAGCTGGTGCTCTCCCTCTGCATTCGCTTTGAAGCTTCAATCTCCCTTGTTGCTTTGATTGGAGAACAATGGGAGCTTTAATCGATGAAATGGAGTCGAACAATGGCTTGCGCCCCATCCCACAGCTTTCTTACCACACATGCTGTCTCTGTCTCCCGGAATCCTCTCGGCGACTGCAGAGCCTGAACAACCCAACCGATCTCCAAGCTTCCACATTTGCCTCGATGTTTCGGTCTCCCTCGTCACTTTAATTGGCGAACAATGGAAGCTGTAATCTGCTAAATGGAGTAGAACATCGGCTGGCAGCCTGTCCGCCACGAGGTTCGCGCACGCTGCTTCTGCCTCCTGGAATTCTCTCGGAGACTGCAGAGCACTGGAACACCCAAACGTTCTACAAACAGCAAATCACAGGCTCCAGCAGTTCCAGAGTCACATCAAAGATGAAAAAAATGTAAAACGACATGAACGAAATGAAATATATGGTTCCATGTTCAATCCGGAAGATGTCGACTGAAGGACTGTTGTACGCAGGCAATATCTCGACTGACCATGGGACAATTTCAAAGACAAATTAACCTATTAACTGGTACATCTTTGGACTGGGGGAAAAGCCAGAGCACCTGGAGGAAATCCTCGTGATTCTTCGGGTAAGTACAGGCCCCTTACTGATGGCACCAGAACTGAACTCTAAACTCCAGTGCTGTAATAATGTCACGCTAACTGCTACACTACTGTGGTGTTAACCATGAGAATTAGCCTCGATACCTGAAATCTGAAACTTCATAGTGCTGATGCAGGTCATTTTGCTAATGTGCTAGGATAATTTGGTTGAATTCTGTACTGAGATGATCTAAAACCATCTTATGTTTAATCTGTGTATTGCTCTTGTCAAATGCTTCATCAAATATCCATTAAAATGTTCACTATATGTCATGAAATTAATTGTTCAGCAGCTGCAGTACATTGCAATATAAAACTATAAACTACAATTTGAACTATAAATTAAAACATTAAATAAGGATTGTATAGGAAAGGGAAGAATTACTGAGGTGTTCATGGGTTCATTGTCCATTCTGAAATCTAATGGCAGAAGGATGCTGTTCCGGAAATGTTGAATGTGCGTCTTAAGGTTTCTGCACCCCACTTGATTAGCAATGAGAAGAGGGCATGTCCTAGATAATGGGGGTCCTTAATGACAGCTGCCACCTTTCCGAGGCATTGCCTTCTGAGGGTGTCCTGGATGCTGGGGAGGCTGTTGCCCATGATGGAGCTGACTGAGTTTACAACTTTCTGCAGCTTATTTCAATCCTGTGCTGTGGATGCTGGGGAGGCGAGTGCCCATGATGGAGCTGACTGAGTTTACAACTTTCTGCAGCTTATTTCGATCCTGTGTCCTGGATGCCGGAGAGACGAGTGCCCATGGTGGAGCTGGCTGAGTTTACAACTTTCTGCAGCTTATTTCGATCTTGTGTTCTGGATGCTGGGGAGGCGAGTGCCCATGATGGAGGGGACTGAGTTTACAACTTTCTGCTGTTTTTCTGATCCAGTGCAGTGGCCCCTCCAGACCGAACAGTGATGCAAGCAGACATAGTACTCCCCAGGATACATTTCTAGAAATTTGCAAGTGTCCTTGGTGACATACCAATTCTTGTTAAACTCTGAATGTGATAGACCGTTTCTCATAGGGGAGATTTTGTCCCCTCTGTGTGGTTATAAGGTCAGGACATTAACTAAACGTTGACATTTAGATTCAGATTTTCCACCACCTTGCTGCAAGATTTCTGCTCTAATCATTTCATTCCTAATTGTAACTGCTCTTACATTTCTTGAGCATTATATGTCAAGACAAAATGAGTTCGTAGTTAAGAGATCCTGAGCTAGTTTACTGTTCTGTGGTGATTCACTATTTTTCGGTACAATGTTGATCTGTTTTGTGCTGCCAAGAAATTTTGGCTTGCGTTCCATTCTGCAACAAGTACTACACGTTATCCTTGCAAACCTTCCTTTGTGATTCCACAGCAGAGTTGTAGACTGATATTATTGGTGTTCAATCACTTTAAACCTTATAGTTAAACTTCTAATTGTGTTTTAAATCACACCTTATCTGATCCCTCATGATATTTGTCTCCTCCTTTCACTGACTAAGTTAGAGCTTAAGATCTTTGATCTTTGTGAAGATAATCCTTCTTTCTTGCACTGCTAGTTACTGTACCTGCTGTTGCCATATTCCCATCATCTGGAATGCCTTCTAGACACTAGAATTCTACAGCACAATACAGGCCCATTCAGCCCTCAATGTTGTGTCGACCCATTATTTTAAGGAATATGAGTACTAAACCCGCAATACCCCATAACCTCTAGATAGGTTTCTGTAGCTATCTTACTTCCACTGCAAGACCCTCGTGACAAATAACTTCTCCAGTGTGACTATTGATCAGTTTCCTAAATTCTTCTTCATTTTAGCCATGTTCCTTACTTGTTCATTGAGATGTTTTCTTTTATTTTTGCAACTCCCTTCCTACACCAATCAGAATTATTCAAACATTAACTTTAAGTTCTATTAGGGCATAAAACAAAGGAGCAGCCCATTGAGTCTGATCTGCCATTTCATCATGGCTGGTTCATTATCCCTCTCAACTTCTTTCCCCTGCCTTCACCCCATAAACCTTTCACACCCTGACTAATCAAGAACATATTAACCTCTGTCTTAAATGCACACAGTGACCAGACCTCCACAGTTGCCAGTGGCAATGAATTCCACAGATACACCACTAAAGAAATTCCTCCTCCTCTCTGTTCTAAATGGATGTCCCTCTATTTTGAAGCTGTGCCCTCTGGTCCTAGAATCCCCCACGTAAAGGAAATATCCTCTCCACATCCACTCCATCTTGCCTTTCAACATTCGATAGGTTTCAATGAGATCCCCCCCCCTTCTAAATTCCAGCAAATACAGGTCCAGAGACTTTGGTCTCCGTTCATCTGGTAACCCGTTCAATCCTGGAAACATCTGTCCAATGTCAATACATCCTTTTTTTAATAAGGGACTCAAAACTGCTTATTATACTTCAGGTGAGTTCTCACCAGTGCTTTATACAGCATCATTGTAAAGTCTTTTAAAATTTGGAAAGATAAAATTTTATTCATCGTTAACGGTTAATAGATAAATTACATGTCAATTTATTGCATCTTCAGTTGTATTTTGTACTGAAATCAGATCCCCATCATAAACTGTCATTAATCTTTCAAAGTAACAAAAGTAAAAAGGAAATTATGTTCAATTTCTTTCTGCTCTTTATTTTGTTCCTACTGTTATCATCTGCACTTTTTTTGTAATTTTTTTTATTGAAGTTCATCATCAAACAAACATTTCCATAAGATGTATTTCAGACATTGTACATATATATCATATAATCTTATATGTCACAAATCTCCACATAGTATTTATCTGAGGTATACACTTATAGAAGAGAGTGGAAAGAAAAAAACTATGTACAAGTAGGGAGTGATTTTTTTTTACAACATATTCATTGATTTGTGAGAATAAAATCAGGCCTATGAGGCATTATGTAGTTAAACCATTTTTCCCAGTATGAATCAAATTGTTCCAGCTTATGATTAACAGATGTTATGTTCTCCATTTTGTAAATGTCCATTGTAATTTCCATCCATGCATTTAAAGCTGGGCTCTCCTGTGACAACCATTTCCAAGTAAGAGTCTTTTTACCAGCCACCAACAGTATATTCATTAAATATTTATCTCTTTTCAACCATTCTTGAGGTATATACCCAAAATATATGGTCTTACTCTCGAAGGGTATTTCACATTTAAAGATGTCTTGTAGGGCATTGTGTATCCCCCTCCAATAGTCTTTGATAACAGGGCAGTCCCAAAAAATATGATAATGATTTGCATTTTGATTTCCACAATTTGTCCAGCAAACAGGGAGGTAAGTTACTTATCATAATGGAATTTCTGAGAGGGTGTGATAAAATATCTTATCAAGTTTTTCCATCCGAAGTCTATCCATTTCTGTGAACTGGTACACTTCCATTGATACCTCCATATTATTGTCCATTCTTCCTCAGATATAATTATCCCTCCTTCCTTCTCCCATTTTGTTTTAATGTATGAAGTCAAATGTGTTTTAAAATTTGACAAACCGTTATAAATGCTTGAAATGATTCTACTACCATTATCTGAATTATATGCTTTTCTAAATAGATCTATCAAGCATGTTCTTGCCTTGGTTACATTTTTAAGCGTCCTATTAACATATTGTTGCATCTGTAATACCGATAAAAATCTTGTTTTTCTAATAAGTGTTTCTCTTTAAGCATTTCAAAACTGAACAGTGTTCCTTCTTTCATTATGTTGCAAAGAACTGTTATTCCTTTAGCTGCCCAGTCCTTAAATCTAGCATCCAGTTTATTCGGTGTAAAATCCGAGTCATATGCACACCATTTAAGAATTGCAAAATCTCCCTTTAACTTACATTCTTTTATAGTAGTTTTCCATATTTTAGGAGTCAATTTCACCTATCAATAGTATTTTTGTACCTTTTGCAGGTTGTTATCAGGCAAAATTGCTTGTATGGGGATGGGAAGTACCCGCTCCTCAATGTTTATCCATTGAGTGTCAAATGATGGGTTGCACCAGCATATCCCCATCCCTCCCTTTTCCTTTGCTAATTGCAAAGTTTTGAGACAAACTCTAGGCCTTTTACCTTGCCAAATATACCTTGATAGCATCTTGTTCCATTCATTGAATTGATTTTCATTAATCTCTATTTCAGGGTCTGAGAGGGACATATTCATTAGTATATTCTGGGCAGTATATTCATTTTAATAGACTCAATCCTTGAACTGAGACTTAAAAAAGGAATCAGGTTCCATCTTGCCATATCCTCCTTAATTTTTTATATAAAGGCTGATAATTACATTCTGATAATTTTGCCATATCTTTTGGCATAATGATGCCCAAATATTTGAAAGACTCTGTTTGCCATGCTCAGGGATATCTACTTTCAATTTCTCTTGGTGGGCTATAGTTATATGAAAATAATTGGGTTTTATCTTTGTTGATCTTGTATCCTGATAATTGACCATATTGTTCAAAGGATTGCATCAATTTAGGTAAAGAATATGTTGGTTGCCCTAGATAGATCAAAATGTCATCCGCGTAACAAGCCAATTTATGCTCTGTCCCTTTAATAGTAATTCCCCTGATATCTTCATTTTGTCTGATGTATTGAACTAATGGTTCCAGATATAATACGAAGAGTAGCGGTGACCATGCACAACCCTGTCTCGTGCCCCTTTCTAGGGTAAGACTATTTGATAAATATCCATTGATTTTAATCCTAACAGTAGGATTGTCATATAGTGTCTGCATAGTTTTAATAATTGTGTCTTGGAAACCAGATCTATGTAAAACTCTAAAGAAAATTCCAGTTAACCGAATCAAATGCCTTTTCAGCATCAACGCTTATCACTATTGCTTGGATTTTATTTTTTTGTATATGATCCATAATGTGAAGTGTCCTTCGTATATTGTTTTGTGTTTGGCGTTGTTGTATAAAACCTGTCTGATGGTTACGTATCAGCATGGGTAGAAACTCCTCTAATCGTTTGCCCATGATGGAGGTAAATAATCTATAATCTACATTAAGAACAGATATTGGTCTAAACGACCCGCATTCCATTTTATCCTTGCCTTCTTTCGGTATAGTTGAGATTATCGCTTCCTTCCAGCTGGGTGGCATTTGTGCCTTTTTTAGAGCCCAGTTCAGCGTGGGGAGTAAAACAGGAATTAACTCATTTTTAAATTCTTTGTACCACTCTGCCATATACCATATGATCCTGGTGACATGCTTAATTTAAGCCTACTAATTGGAGCTTTTAATTCAACTTCAGTTATGTCAGCAGTCATCATTCTATTTTGTTCTTCGCTTAAAGTAGGTAACTCTAGCGAAATCAAGAAGGTGTCAATTTGGGTTATGCTTCCCCCTGGAACTTTGGAATATAGAGTTTTGTAAAACACTTCAAAAGCTTCTTGAATTTCTAACACCTGTCCCCACACCTCCCCCCTTACCACCATTCCAGGCCCCAGACATTCCTTCCAGGTGAGGCAACACTTCACCTGCAAGTCTGTTGGAGTCATCTATTGCATCTGGTTCTCACGGTGCAGCCTCCTCTACATTGGCAAGACCCGACGCAGATTGGGGGACCACTTCGTCAAGCACCTACCCTCCATCTGTCACAATAGACAGGACCTCCTGGTTGCCACCCACTTCAACTCTGCCTCTCATTCCCATCTAGATATGTCCATACATGGCCTCCTCTACTGCCATGATGAGGCCAAACTCAGATTGGAGGAGCAACACCTCATCTACCGTCTGGGTAGACTCCGGCCTGGTGGTATGAACATTGAGTTCTCCAATTTCCGGTAATTCCCTCCCCCTCCCCCTTCCCCTATCCCAGGTCCCTCTCTGTCTCTCTCCCCTTTCAACTTTCTGCTTCTCTATCTCTACAGTTCTTTCATGCTTATCCCCTCCCCCTCCCCTCTTTATCTTTGATTGGCTTTCCACCTGGCGCCTCTAGGCCCTACCCCCTCCCCTATCTCTATTACTGGGCTTTGGCCCTCTCTTCCCCCCTATTCCTGATGAAGGGTCTTGGCCCGAAACGTTGGCTACTCTTTTCTCACGGATGCTGCCTGGCCTGCTGAGTTCTTCCAGCATTGTGTACGCACTTCTTGAATTTCACTTAGCTTATTTTTTATCATTTTTGTTCTTGGGTCCCTAGTTCTATGAATTGTATTTTCAGCTATTTTTTTTTCAGTTTCCACACCAGTATTTTCATAGACTTTGATCCACTTTCATAATGCCTCTGTTTCAGAAACATTAAATTTTTCTTGATTTCTTGCATAGCAAAACTATTAATTTTATTCCTAATTTTTTAAATTCCCTCTTATGTATCCTGTGCCAAATTCAATTTGTGTTTTTTCTCTAGTTCCTTCAACCTATTTTGTAATTCCTCTAATGTTTTATTCCTTATTTTTTTCTTATATGAAGATATTGCTATAATTTTCCCTCTTAAGACAGCCTTCAGAGTATCCCATAAAATGGGAAGTGAAACCTCTCCATTATCATTGAATTCTAAGTAGAGACCAATTTCTGTTTTAATTTGTTCCTTAAAGTACGGATCATAGAGTAGACTTGAATTTAGTTTACAAATAGTATGGGTGCATGGTCACTTACATCTATTGTCCCAATTCCACAGGTGTTTATTTTGTCTTTGTCTTTTCCAAATGTTATGAAATAGTCTATTCTTGTCTATACAGAATGGGGAGCAGAATAATGAGTGTAATCCCTTCTGCCAGGGAAAAGGTCCCACCATATATCGATTAAACCAACATCCTTAAAAAGTGTATTAACTTTCTTATGTCAGGATTTTGTTTCATAGGTTTTTCTATTGGAAGAGTCTAAGTTTGGTTGTAATTGTAAATTTAAGTCTCCCCCACATATCAGGAGACCTTCTGTTTCTGGTACCATAATATCAGTAATTTTCTGAAAGAAACCAATATCACTTCCCGGGAGTGCGTATGTATTCAATAGGGTAACTGAATTTCCATCTATGTTTCCCCTTACCAGAATATATCTGCCCTCCTTAGCTCCCATTTCAAATTCTTTTTCAAAATTTAGCTTACTTGAGATAAGAATAGCAACTCCTCTCCTATGTTCTGATTTATATGAGGAGAAAAACAAATTAGTGAAGCCCATTCTCTTTAGTTTTCTATGCTCATTATCACTTAAGTGAGTTTCCTGTAAATATACTACATGGGCTTGTTCTTTTTTCATTTTGGATAAAATTCTATTACATTTGATTGGATTTAATAGCCCATTGATGTTAAAAGAAATGAATTTTAATTTGTCCTTGGTCATCTGTATTTATCTGTCAATGTATCATTGAAATTAGCAGAATAAAACTTAATCGATCTACTCCCTGAACAAATAAGAACCAAGAAATGCAAATAATATCAAAAAAGGCAACAAAGTTGTGATTCCAAGGCTGAAGTCTCTAGTAGATGGCCCTCCATTGAACTAGAGGAAATATCTAGCTGTGGGGGATAACCCCTCCTACTTGTGAGTTGAGGGCCCCCATTGCAGTATTCATAAAAGTCGGTGAACAAATCCATTCCACAGAAAAGATTTCCCTGTGTACTCCTCCTACACACATGCACGCGCGCATACACACAAATATATATATTCTGATTTTGGTGGGGAGAAAGGAATAAGTGAGTGAATTAAGGATAACAGCTAAGTAATATAAAATCCACATTATAATAAGTATTTCTCGAGATAGGTATATAACCATCTACTTTTGCTTTCATTTAGCTTCTCAACATTTTTAAAGTTAGCCAAACCTTATGGCTCTTCTGGAGGGGTTAAGGGCTGTCTTTGAAAAACTCCCGGTCTCTTCCTGATATACTTCTCTCGGCTTCCTCCCATCTCCTGCTTTCTCAATTCTCACACTATTTCCCAAACAGAGCGGGATAATTCCTCTGCCAGGTTTTCCCTCGGTTTGATCACGCTGACGGGCAACTCTCTGGCCTTCATGTCTGTAGTCGCCTCTTCCACTGTCTGATACAGTTAGATCCCATTTTGATAAAACACTCGAAGTTTAGCAGGGTTTAGAGTTCGAAATCTAATCCTTTCTTGCTTTAGTATTCGCTTTACTTCAGAGTATTCTTTACGTTTCTGCAGGACCGCGGGGGGGGGGGGGGTAATCTTGATCAAAATATATTAATTTATCATCTAAAAACACCCCCTTCTTACCCCAGGCCCTTCGTAGAATCTTCACCTTGGTACTGTATCGAAAGAATTTAATTACTATTGAGCATGACTTGCCTTCTCTGCCTCGGGACGATCGCGCGATGCGCCCTCTCAGTTTCCAGCTCCACAGTCAAGGGAAGCTCCAGCACGTCCCGCAGCAACTTTTCTACAAACTCCGTCATAGACGAACCCTCTGCTCTTTCTGGAACGTTGTATATCCTGATAATTTTCCGCTGTGATCTTCCTTCCAGGTCAAGCAGTTTACCTTCTTGTTGATTTAATATTTTTATCGTCTTACTTAGCATCTGTTCCACATTTTGTACGTGATCTTCCAACTTCAACTCGAGTCTCTGCCGCCACTATTTTTTGATTGAGGTTGGCGAGCTCTGACTTAAGATCATGTAGTTGCTATTTTATATCTCTCTGGAACTCCCGTATCTCTTTCAAAATTTTGATCATATTCGCCGCTTCGCTTGAACAAAGCCCATCGTCAGCCTCGCTAGCATGTGGTCAGGTAGGAGGGCCGCTCGCAGCTCTCCACTCGTCCACAGGCTCCGCAGTGTTGCTTTTTTTATTTCCATTCTTTTTTCCCATTCTTGCCCCTCTTATCATTGCAAATACTTTGAAAAATCCTATATTTGATGGGTTAACGGGGCAAAATATGTATTTTTCCAGAGAAGCTAGTGACTTAAGCTGCCATTCTGGATGATGAGGTCACTGGAACCCAGTCTGCACTGTTGATACTGAGAACTTCCCTGGCCTTGCTATTATATCACCAGTCTCCTGTTGGAGAAGATTCCTCAGCCATGACAACAATTTTGTTCCTTTTTTTTGCTGTAAAGCTGACACATCATTCCATGGTTTCTTGCCCCTGTCTGTCTAGATACAAGAGCTGTGGCTGAGTTGGTAGCTTCTTGCCCCATGTTGTCTTCATATTTTACGCTGAGATGCCAGGATGATGTCCCAGAGTGGTGCTGAGCTGCTGGAGGATCTACTGACCCACTTGCCCTCTTTAAAGCAAGGATTCCCAGTCTTTTTTGTACCACCATCGGATAATAAAGAAATATCTTTATTTCTATAAAACAGCAGATGAAGCACTTGCAGTGCGACAGGATATTTAACAAGTGCACGTTGTTGACTGTGTTACGTATTCAGGCAACAATAAATATATGAGTTACGGCAAGGGATTATATAACAAACAACACTTTTATTAAACACTGAAAACAAACCCCCCAAAAGTAAACAAACACTAACGTAACCGGAAACAGCTGCTGTGTGGCAGCTTAAACAGTTCTTAAAGCGATGCAGCTCAAACAGTTCTTTAAAGTAGTATTGCCAAAAGTTTGAAATGCTCACGGTCCATTTAAGGGAGAGACTTTTTAAGATGATTTAAATTCTCTTTCACATCGTTTTGCTTCGATCCCTGGCGTCGAACTTTTCCCACGAAGAATTTACGAAACGAAACGGCTTAAAGGCACTGACCTTTCCTTTATCACACTGTCCTCAATCTTCTGCTATCCCGCAGAGATTAACATGAGAACAGTCAACGAATTCCTTTCAAATAAGGATTAAACAAGGTCGAACCCGTTTCACCGTCGTAAATCGATTCTCCTCGATCTTTAACTCCCGAACTCTGATCGTCACTCTCCACTGATTCTCAACTAGCAGTATTGTAAAGAAACTGCCGGCAATGACCTTTTAAACTTTAGGCATTAGATAAAATTTCATCTTTCAACTAAACTGCGTCATCACATTAAATCACGCAGTGGCATGAAGTCAACTTGGCAAATCCAGCCACGAACTGCCGCTCCTCACAGGGAGGGGTCTTCCTTTTATACTCTGTAAAAAAAAAACCCGTCACATGATCTCTACTGGCGGGAAAATGACATCACTCCACCATCACAAGACCATTACCTCAAGTCCAGTATAGCTTCAACCCCAGTCACGTGACAAGGGTACCACTGTCATGTGTCACGAGTACGTAACAACTGGCACATTAAATACCTTGAGCGCACACAAGTTGGCTGCACAGCAAATTGCAGCACTGGGAACCCAATGCTGAAACAAAGTCCCAGAATTTTAATTAGCTTTTATATGCAGTGTTGTATGGAAGCACCAATGCCCAAGAATGGAAAATCCTACAGGAAAGCCCCATCCATCATGAGGAAAACCCCACCACCCAGAACAAACTCTCGTCTCACTGCTACCATCAGGAAGGTGGTACAGGAGCCTCAGGACTTACACCACACTCAGGAACAGTTACTACCCCTCAAGCATTAGGCTTTTGAACCAGAGGTGATAACTCAACTTCACTTGCCCCATCACTGACATATTCCCTCAACCTATGGACTCGCTTTCAAGGATTTCAAGGATTCAAGGATTGGAGCAGTCCTTAATTGATTTTATAATGGATTTATAAAGTATGTCTGCAAAAAAAAGGTTGTAATGGAGACATATATGTACTTTGATAATAAACCTTGAACTTTTCAAAAGCAAAGCAAAGGGGCACTAATGTTTAATTTCAGTTTAGAATCTGAAGCCAAAGGATAGGGTTTAACCATTCAAGGTGGTGTTGTGTTAATTCATCTATAGACTCTCACGCAGGTAAAGTTAGACTTTGAAAAATTGTATTTCTTGGATTATTTAGCTAACAGTCAAAGGAAAGGTTTGACTTTGTTGTAGGAAGTGACTGTGTTTGCTATGCTCAACACTAATGCTTTTTTGTTGCTTTCCAGGCGTCCTTTCCCAGCAGGAGACCGTGTGACTTTCAACGGAAAAGAGTGTCTGTGTGAGCGCTGTACCCAGCCAAAGTCCTCCAGTCCCAAAGCGGTTGTCAGTAGCAACAGTGAGTACATAAAGTGGGGAGAATTGGTCAAGTCTCGCTAGCAATCACATTCCTTCTGTTGTAACAACAGTAACGAGTTCTGGAAGGCTGAAGTAAGACTCGATGGCTCTCACTGAGTTTTTGCTTTCTCCAAGTTCCCAGGCACTTGAGTTACAGATCAGTGTTTGCTGATCAGTTTAAAACCTGTTCCTTTAGTACAATGGCAGAAATAGCTTGCCTATTATAGGAAAGGATGGCAAATTGTACTGAATACTTAATTATAAAAAGTATCTCGATACCTTTCTCATCTTTCCTTTTACTGTCATTTTTAGCTGCATTCATAATTATTATCACAGATATTAGTGAGCAGAGTTTGCTTATCAGGAAAAAAAGCTGCAGGAGGTTGTAAACTCTGTTACCTCCATCATGGGCACTAACCTCCCCAGCATCCCGGACACATTCAAAGGGCAATGCCTCAGAAAGGTGGTATCCATCACCAAGGACATGCCCTCTTCTCATTGCTGTTCTAGGTTTTTGCAAATAAAACCAAGTGAGGCATTTTACTTTTCATGAAACCATAAAACATTTTATTGAACTCCTAAACCTAAACACAAAAGCATCAGACCCACGTCTTAAAGTGAAACCCCAGCACAATGTTAATGGTTGTGAATTATGTACATTTCTCCCAATTACATTACTCTACAACCCCTGAATTCAGTCAAACTGGCATGGTGAGCCTGTCTGGAGCTCGGACGAACTGCCCTGCTTGTGTCCTGTGTTCCCGGCTGGAGGTAGGGGAACAGCAGGTGCCTCTGGCTTGTCCAGAGGTGTGTTGCTTCACTCATAGTCATGCTCTGATGTTAGGGGCATGGTAAAGGAATCTTCCAGATCTTGGTGGGCTGGTTTAAGGCGATCTACTAAAATATGTTTAGATTTACCATTCTTATCTATAATGAAAGTCTTCTCTCCACGTTCCAAAATGTGGAATGGGCCATCGAAAGAGGGCCTAAGGGGATGTTGGTGTGCATCATGGCGTACGAAAACAAATGAGGCAGAATGTAGGTCAACAGGAGCCCAAGGGTGCAGTACGCCATGATGGGAGGTAGGAATAGGCGCAAAGGAATTGAACTTACTGAGGGTGTGCAATGCTTTTGAGAGGTCGATAAGGTGGTCGTAGCATTGGAAATGAAATCATCTGGTACTCATAACAGCTGCCCATATACCAACTCAGGCCTGGATGACTGCAGGCCCTCTTTTGGAGCTGTTCTGAGCCCCAGGAAGTCCCAGAGGAGATGATCATACCCACACTCGCGTGTCAGGGAAACCCTCAGAGCAGTCTTTAAGGAGCAGTGAAACCACTCGCATAGGCCGTTGGACTGGGGTGACACACCCTGGTGTGATGTAGCATAACGCCAAAGTTCGGGGCCATCGCAGCCCAGAAATCTGAAATGAATTGGGGACCGCGGTCAGAGAGAATATCAGATGGGGTGCCAAACCAAGCAACTGAGGTGCTGATGAGTGCCTGAGCCACACTTACGGCCACCATGGATGCTAGAGGGACGACATTTGGCCACCCGGTGGTACAGCCCACCATGGTAAGCAGGTACATGGAACCACAGCAGTGGGTCAAAGGACCAACAAGGTCCACATTGACATGGCCAAACCATTGCTCAGGGACGTCAAAAGTTGCCGGTGGCACTTGAACATGACAGTTAATTTTTGCCTACTGACACTTCATACAGGCTGGAGTCCAATCACGCACGTCCTTTCTGAGGCCTTGCCACACAAGCTTTGTGCAACCAGTTTCTGTGAGGCCTTCCGGCCCGGATACAGGAGGCCACGTGGAGTCAAAAGCAGTCCATTTCCAGTTTGCAGGCATGTTGAGGCGAGGGTGACCGGTTGTGACATTGCACAGGAGAGAAACCCCAGCTTCCCTGTACTTAATGTCAGCCAATGGCAGGCCTGTGACTGCTGCTCAGCAAACCTGGGCCTCTGGGTCAGTAACTTGGCCGGCTGCCATGTTGCCATAGTCAGCCACTGTGTGTATGACCTCAGAGGCTGACCGTGAAAGCCAGTTAACTACGGCATTATTTCCCCCTTGATCTGTATCAGTTGTGATCTCGGATATGCAGCCAGGGGGTGTTGCTAGGGTCTGATATTTCAGCCATCGTGTGCGTGAGGGGTTTGTTGTCAGTGAGCGCTGTGAAATCACGTAGAAGATGAAAGTGAGGGACAGCCAGGCAGAGACTGAGAAGCTCGCAGCCAAATGCGCTGGACTTCCTGTTGGGGGTGTGTGGGGCTGAGGAAGGTGAGTACCTGCCACACGCCTCTGACTGACTGTTCACACACCGTATCCACAGCATCGTCCAAGGTGTCAGTAGTAGTGGCGAGGGCTGTGCCAGCTGGATCCGGCATGTGTTGCACGAAGCCTTCTTTAAAAATTAAACAAGGATAGTGGTTTTTTCAGGAGAGACAGGATGAGGTCCTAGATTCGCTGAGACTGGGTAAGGAGAACAGTTGTTTGGCACACTCAGACTCCGAAAGTCCAAAGGTGAGTTTTCAGCGATTGGTATTTAGGTGTTCAGGCAAGCGTTGAAGCAGACTCACTGCTCTCGCAGCCACGGAACTGCTGAGCGACACTACCATGGAATAGAATTCAGTATTGTCAGCGGTGGTTTCCCACAACACGAACTGGGCCTCAGCTTGTACAGAACAAGAAATGACATTTTGCTCCAAAGCTCCAGCAATTTCAAAGTAACTGTATTGGCCAAACATGTTCAATAACTCTGGATTTGTCTTGGAGCATTGGGGTCACCAATGCAAATAAAACAAAGTGAGGCGTTTTATGTTTGATGAAACCCGTAACACATTTTATTGAACTCTAAAATCTGAACACAAAAGTACGCTAAAAAATCCTGACATAACAACTTCATCACATCAGATCAGCCTCTTAAAGTGAAACCCCAATTTAATGTTGGTGGTTGTGAATTATATACATTTCTCCCAATTACGTTGCCCTACACTACAATCAGGGAAGAGGTACAGGAGCCTGAAGCCACACACTCAACGTTTCAGGAACAGCTTCTTCCCCTCCACCATCAGATTTCTGAAAGGGCAATGAATACAATAACACTACCTCATCATTTTTTTCCTCTCTTTATGCACTACTTAATTAATTTAATTTTCTTTTATATGTATACTTATTGCAATGTACAGTTTTATTATGTATTGTAATGTACTGCTGCCACAATATAATAAGTTATCAGTGCTGTTAAACCTGATTCTGATTCCAATCTTAGGTAAATTTGAAATAATGGGAAATCCCAAATCCCTATTTAGAAATGTAAGGAAATCTTTTTATTGACTAGTAATTAATCACACAAATATCAGTTAAAAATAAAAATGTTAGAACAACATCTCTCCCCATGACATTCTCATGGTGGCCATCAATTTTTACTGCAAAATGTAAAAGCAAAACAAAATATTCTAGTGTGATTAAATAGGGGCAAAAGGTTTCAATCAAATTTGTCAAGTTTTATCTGAATACATATATTGTATTGAAGTCCAAGTAGCTAAAATCCCCTTAATGCCTTGTTTAAAGCAAAGTTAATATAATTTTTTGTGCAAACTCAACAAAAACAAAATACAACACATATGGTGAAAATCTGAAGTGGTACTGGAAGAACTGGAAATGTTCATCAGGTCAGACAGCGTCTGCTGAGGAAAAAACAAATGTTTAAGTCACAGTCTTTCATTTCAGCCTCTGACCTTTGTTAGTTGCTGCTTGATGCGCTGTGTGTTCCCTATTGTATTTCAGACTGTTTTATTTAATGAGTACAGTGGATTTTGGTTCATTGGGACATGCACATGGATTGCCTTCATACATTTTGTCCCAATTAAGTGACTCCCAGTTAGCTGAAGTTTCATGGAAATAATTAAAAATGTACAAAAATGATGAGTTATGTATTTAAATGAAATACATAACAAATTAGAACATTGCCGATAGTACTACAGAATATAAAATTTTGTATTAGCTGCTAATAGTTATTGATGGGCAAATTCATCCAGTGTAAGGTATACAATGAACAAAATTAGTGCAGACAGTGCAGATAATGGACTGCCCTCATACCGTGTTGTGTGACCATAAGACATAGAAGCAGAATTAGGCCATTCAGTCGATCACGTCTGCTCTGCCATTCCGTCGTGGTTGATCCCTGATCCCACCTGCCTCTTGCCTTATCCTTTGATTCCCTGACTGATCAGGAAAACTATCAACTTCTGCCTTAAGTATACCCATGGACTTGGCCTCCATTGCAGTCTGTGGCAGAGCATTCCACGGGTTCACCACTCTCTGGCTAAAAAAATTCCTCCTTACCTCTGTTCTAAAAGGTTGCCCCTCAATCTTGACAGTGCTCTCTAGTTCTGGATACCCTCACCATAGAGAACATCCTCTCCACATCCACTCTATCTAGTCCTTTCAACATTCGGTAGGTTTCAATGAGATTCCCCCCCCCCCCCCCCCAGTATTCCTCTAAATTCCAGGGAGTAAAGGCCCAAAGTTGCCAACG
Organism: Hypanus sabinus; assembly: GCF_030144855.1. Taxonomy (NCBI): domain Eukaryota; kingdom Metazoa; phylum Chordata; class Chondrichthyes; order Myliobatiformes; family Dasyatidae; genus Hypanus; species Hypanus sabinus. The sequence goes on along the minus strand of NC_082727.1, from coordinate 61,116,355 downwards.
TTAACCCCTTCATTCCCAGAATTATCCTTGTGATGCACCATCAATAACTCTCTCTGAGACGTGAAGGCAAGATATCGGCTTTTATTGACGGGAAGAAAGAACAAGCAGTAGTTGACCACCATGCTACATCCTGGAGACTGAGGGCCGGGCTCAGGCCTCGATCACCTTTATACCGGGGTCTGTGGGAGGAGCCACAGGAGCAGTCAGCAGAGGGCGTGTCCAGACAGGTATATGTAGTTCACCACACCTTGTGAATGCCCTGTGGATCTCTGCAATGACAACACATCCTTTCTGAGATAAAGGGCCTAAAACTGTTGATAGTACTCCAAGTGCAGCCTGACCAGTGTCTTATAAAGCCTCAGCATTATCTCCTTGTTTTATATTCTAAATTGTCGATGACTGTATCCTCCAAATTTTCATTTTCTTTGCAATATTCAAGATGATTGCTGACGCCTTCAAATTTTTCGTAGTATCTAACTTGTTGAAGTAGTGAAATACTTTGCCATCTCCAAGCCTAAAAGCTTGAAACCGCGGTGGGCAGAACAGTTTGGAATTGAATTACTGCTCATTTCTCGCCAACTATCAGTGGCAAAAAAAACCCTCTGCTTTTTGAACAAAAACAGATGCAACTGATGCTACTTAAACACTGTTCACTGTAAGCATGGTGCAGCATCCAATGGCCACACAAGTGTGCACAACAGACCTTCTTCAGCGAGTCTCCTGCCCCAATCAAACGGCACAGTGTCTCAAATAAACAAAAAGAATCCAGGCTATTTTCTCAATTAGTTTTTGTTCTGTACAAGTTGTCCCCAAATGGAAGCTGCCCCGACTAACCGATAGCCTAATTAACCAGAATTCACTGTATTTGTATTATACCAGAGGAATTCTGGGTGCAGTTCTTGTACAAGTTTACCATCTAATAAGGTGAGAGTTAATTGGTCTGAGAGATGTTGGTATATACCAACAATTTCATGGTGAATTGCGGACATTTACGTCTCGAGATTGTGCAGAGCCAAAGGCTGAAACTCCATTGCAGCTGCTGGGTCTGTTAGTATGCTCTGCCAATGGAACCCTGGCAGCATATGAAGCTATTGAAATGTCCCAGAATTTAGGCTAGGAAGTCTGTTGCTGGATGCTGCCTCAGGGTCAATGTGGCCCATGATTTCAGCCCAGAAAGTGACTTTGCACCTACTTGTGAGTGCAGGGTCTGCTTTTGTGCATTTCAACAGATAGTCAGATACATTCATTTCAATAGTTTTAGTGTATTGTGAAAGTCTGCTAGGCAAGTTGCATGTTTTTAATTGTTGTGATAATGAATTTCATTATGTAAGCATTCAAGTGAATGTTTTTGCATAATAAATTTAATTTTAATATTTGTTTCATGTTAAATTAAATTTTAACTACTTAAAAAAGATCAAACCTCCTTCGAATATAAATGCTTAAAGCATTTATGGAGAGATTGAGATTATTTAACATATTTATGAGTGAAGTCATTGAGATCCCTTTAAACTGTCAAGAAAGAAAGACAGATGAGTTGGTGTAATGAAGCATGCTTGTTCTTTAGATTAAATCATAAATTGAGTGGAACAATTGACCTAAGTCTGTGTTTTCAGTGTATTACGAGAAAAAAATTCCAAAGAATTTGGCTCATCAGAAACAGAGCCAAAAGATTAAGTCATGATTTATGTTTGTGCGGATTTTTTATCATTCATCCTTGATACAAGTTGACTGTGCAGAGAGCACTTGGATCACACTGCTTTAAGTAACACAGTGGAAAAAGCATAATGTTATAACTCAAATTTCCACCAATGCTTCAACAAGTTTACATTTACAGTATCTTCACCTGCATCCCATCACAATGTACTTCTCTGTTAACAAAGTACTTGGGAGCTGCAATCACTGCTGTCATCTCTGAAAAAGGGTGTCATCTATTGACCTTTGATATGGAGGAGGCAAATTTAGTTGAATAGCTCTTGTGCATTTTTTGGATAAGGAAAGGGGGAACGCTACTGTTACTTGTACTACCACAAGTATGTTTGTTTTAGTGCATTTGATTGGGCAGTCAGAGCCTCAGTTAAACATGTTTAATCCCAAAGACCACCTACTTCTCTGATAGTGCAGTGCTACACTGAGATGTCAGTCAAGATTTGTTGAAATGTAATAACAGATTTGTTTACTGAGATTCAGTGCAGAATAGGCCCTTCTGGCAGCCCAGTACCCCCAATTTAACCCTAGCCTAATCACAGGACAACTTACAATTAATTTTTAACCAGTGCATCTTTGGACTGGGAGCAAGCCAGAGCACCTGGAGAAAAAGCACAATGGGAGGGAGCTCAGACTCCTTACAGATGACTTAAAACTGAACCCTGAACTCAGACACCTTGAGCTGTCATAGCATCATGCTAACCACTACACTGCTGTGACTCCCCTGGTTCTAGCACAGCAGTAGACACTGCACCCATAGGCTGAGACTGTTAATAAATGACGATACAAAGCAGAGCAGCTTTAAATACTGTCATTTTTAAATGACAAACATTTGTCCTTTCCTTAGGAACACGTGCCTTCTTTGTATGAAATGTCGACAGTGTTTATATATTACATAATTACAACTGAATTTGATGCTATAGATCTGTATATAGGAAGTCATCATTTTTCTAAGGTACAGTCTTATTGCAGAAATAATGGGATTACAGTAGGGAGCAAGAACGAATGCAATGCATTTGAATTTTTATGCTAGATATATGTGTATGACTGATTTGTCGGTATAAAATCTGAAGTATTATTTTTTACATAGTCCCTTTAAAACAAAAGCTGGCCGGTGGTGTCGTGGCATCTGCACTGGACTTTGAGGCAAGTGGTCCAGGGTTCAAATCTAGACGTCTGCTTGCATGCTTTTCATCCATACTGGGTTGAGCATTGAGCTAAACAAACGCTAAAGAAACAGTATGGTTGCCACCTGAGGTGCCAAACAATCTGTGAAAAAGCAAAGCCTACAAATAACTTCGGATGTTGTTGCAACAGGGAACACAGTATTGTGTCTTAGAAAGTTAACACTGCAGAATCCTGGAGCTGCTCTAGAGGAGGAATTTCATTCATTCTCTCTATGACTATGTCCATTGCTGCAGGATTAAATGTGCCACTTTCAATTAACGGCCTTGATGAATCTGTGAGGCATTAGTAAAGGGAAGTTTGGTCCATTTATCTGAAATTCTGCTACTTTATAGATCAGTGACTCCAATGAAATAACAAGGAGAATCTGTTAGTGTTTTCTTGTATAACTGGGAACCTGTATATTTTATGTCAATGATCTATCTTTTATTTATCAGTCTTGAGTTGTTTGCATCAAATTAAATAACAATGTGCTCCTGAATTTTCCATTTGGATGGAAATTGTTTTTATTGTTCCGTCTTAATTATTAAGCAGATAATCTATCTCAGCATACTCCGTTTCCCAAGCTGTATCATGAAGGTTATTATTGAGCATCCTGGCACAGGCAAGGACGTTGACAAATTTTCTTTCATTTTCATCATTGGCATAGACCCATCAGAAATGACAGAGCAATCCTCTTGAGTTCAGGAATAAACAATTAATTTACCAGTCATCATTATGAACAAACTGGGACACAAATTGTAGGGGAGTGAAACAACAATAATTGATTTTCTTTTAACATTGAGTTAGAATAGAGGAAAATACTGCTTAACTTGGTAAATTAGCATATATGTAGGGGTCATTGAATCAAATTTGCCTATGACATGGGCCCATATCTTGGTGTATCTTTGAATAGATAGCACAAACACAAGCAGGCTCGTTCCACTGAAGTTCGGTGGGACTACTACTAGAGGTCGTGGGTTAAGAGTAAAAGGTGAAAGTTTTAATGGGAACTCGAGGGGAAATTTCACCATGAATGTTGTGAGAGTGTGGAACGAGCTGCCAGCACAAGTGGAGCATGTGAGCTTGATTTCAATATTTAAGCAAAGTTTGGATAGGTACCTGGATGGCAGAAGTATGGGGTGCTATGGTTCCAGTGCAAGTCAATGGAAGTAGACAGTTTAATTGATCTGGCACAGTCTAGATGGGCCAAAGGGCCTGCTGCTGTGCTGTGTTTTTCTGTGACTCTGTAACACTGCCTCTGCATGGCAAATGCAATTGGAACCCCAATTTCCTTTCTTCATCTGTTCTCAAGTATAAGTATTTTAGCACATTTCATACTTGAATAAACCACCTCTGAGTATACTTACACAGAGTGTTTGCCTTTGAATGGAAAATGCTACAAAACGTAGTGAACATGGCTCAGCCCATCACAGGTAAAGCCCTTCCCACCACTGAGCACATCTACATGAAACCCTGTTGCAGGAAAGCAGCATCCATCATCAGAGGCACCAACCACCCAGGCCATGCTCTTTTCTCACTGCTGCCACCAGGTAGAAGGTACAGGAGCCTCAGGACTCGAACCATCAGGTTCAAGAACAGCAAATACCCCTCAACCATCAGGCTCTTCAATAAAAGGGGAGATCTACACTCAACTTCACTTGTCTCATCGTTGATATATTCCCACAACCAATGATCTCACTTTCAAGGACTCCATCTCATTATCTCATGTTCTCATTATTTATTGCTGTGTATTTATGTTTGCATTTGCACAGTTTGTCTTCTGCACTCTGGTTGATCTTTCATTATAGTTACTATTCTCTAGATTTGCTGACTATGCACACAGGACAATGAATCTGAGTTGTATATGATGACATTCTGTATATGTATCTTGATAATACGATTTACTTTGAATTTTGAAGAAGCCAGCATCCATCATCAAAGACCCCTCCATTCAGGCCATGATCTCATCATGCTACTAATATCAGGTAGGAGGTACTGAAGCCTTAGGTCCCACACCATCAGGCTCAGACACAGTTATTATCGAACAACCATCATGCTCCTGAACCGGCATGGATAACTTCATTCACCACTGCTCAGAGCTAGTTCTACGACCTACAGACTTACTTTCAAGAACACTTTACAACTTAGACTTTTAATATTATTTTAATTGCACACTTTATTCACTTACCATTGGTGTTTATCAGTTTATGTATAGTTTCTCATAAAATTCTATTATAACTTTTTCCCTGTAAATGCCCTTTTCTTACTGTTACCATCAGGAAGGAGGTACAGAAGCCTGAAGGCATGCACCCAGGAGCAGCTTCTAACCCTCTGTCGACAGATTTCTCAATGAACATCGAACCTATGGATACAAACTCACTACTTTTTTATTTCTGTTTTTGCACTACTATTTCATATACAGATTTTTACTTTCTGTAATCATTTTTCCTTATATTACCATGTATTGCATTGTACTGCTGCTGTAAAGTTAACAAATTTCAAGATATATGCCAGAGATTTTAAAACTGATTCTGATTCTGAATAGTGAATCTCAAGGTAGCATATGGTAACATGTGTGTACTTTGATAATAGATTTACTTTGAATTTTAATGCAAGCTTCTCCTAAACATCCCACACCATATAATGAGCTGTGGACACCACTCTATCTTTTCATGTGCTTAAGCAGAGCATCTGGGGAGTATTAAACTGTGCGGCCATGGTAAATGTGCAATAATGTCTCTACACAGATGCATTTGTGTAAAATGCATTCCTTCATCACAGATTATGGCATGACTACACTGGTACATTGATTGTTTGCTCTAGGAAGCTGGTTGGAGAGCAATGTGATAAACCAGGGTAGTATAGTTGTTAGCTTGATGATATTACACCTCAGGGCGTCAGAGTTCAGAGTTCAATTCCGGTGTCCTCCAAGCAAGTTTGTGTTTTCTTTCTTGTGCATGTTTGGGTTTCCTTCGGGAGCTCTGGTTTCCACCCTCAGTCCAAAGTCGTACCGGTGAGTAGGTTAATTGGTCTTTATAATTTGTCCTGTGATTAGGTTAGGGTTAAATAGGTAGTTTGACGGGCAGCTGGTATGTCTTTGGTCTGTGGGATGATACCGGAATAGTTAGAGTAAGGAGGGCATCCAGAGACTCCGTTCAGGTGACACCTGAACTCTGAACTCCGACACCACAATCTGTAATAGTGCTAACATGCTGACATTCTCCCTTGCCTTGGATGATTGTGGGTCACTGTGTTACTGGTAGCCTCATCATCTAGACATCTTCAGGAGAAAAACACGGACATACTTAGTATCTTTTATGTAATTGAACCTGATCTGCATAAAACAAGTCTATGGAACATTTCTTTCATGGAAGAGGCAGTTTGCCAAACTAACATAAAGAATGCAACTGGAGAGTTTGCCTCTGGAGAGTGCTTGTGTTAAAATAGAAAAGGCATGACATTGGAAGAAAAAAAATGATCGGCATGCAGTCACTTGTGAGAGATGGTCTATGGGAATGTTTGTGTTGATGTGCTGGGATCAGTGTCTGCCAGCAGGATTCCTAACATTCCTGCATGAGCTATAGGAAAAAATAGTTTCCTTGACTGTAAAGTTCATGGTGTATTAAATGGGTTAGTCTGGAAATGCAACATTGCGTTGCAACTACATGGTGTATTACCTTTTCCATTTATGCTGCCACTGGCAATGCCTAGTTTGTTTTTGTCCATCCAGAATTGGTGCAGTTAAGAATCAATCGCAATGGTGGGGCTCAATTCTCACTATACTCTGTGGCCAGTTTTCAGGGACACTTGTGCATCTTATTAATGCAGATATCTAATCAGCCAATCATGTGGAAGCAACTCAATGCATAAAAGCATGCAGACAAGGTCAAGAGGTTCACATGTTGTCCAGATCAAACATCAGAATGAGGAAAAATTGTGATTTAAATGACTTGATTGTTGGCGCCAGATGGGGTGGTTTGAGTATCTCAGTAACAGCTGATCTGATCACAGACAACAGTCTCTAGAGTTTACAGAGAATGGTGTGAAAAACAAAAAAAACTCCAGTGAGTAGCTGCCTTGTTAACGAGAGAGGTAAGTGGTGAATGGCCAGACTGGATCAAGCTAAGAGGATGATGAAGAATTCCAACAAGTTTTTCATGCAAGATTTTCCCTTAAGAAAACCATGCTGACATTGTCCTATCTTGTACTGTGTCATCAAGTACTCCACAGTCTTGTCCTTAACAATTGCCTCCAACAACTTCTCAACCACTGAGGTCAGGCTAACGAGTCTATAATTTCCTTTTTGCTGCCTTCCTCCTTTCTAAAAGAGTGGAGCAACATTTGCAATTTTCCAGTCCTCTGGCACCAAGCCAGAGTCCAATGAGTTTTGAAAGATCTTTGCTAATGTCTCCAAAATCTCTACCACTACCTCTTTCAGAACCCAAGGGCACAGTTCATCTGGTCTGGATGACTTTAGGTCTTTCAGCTTTTTGAGCACCTTCTCCCTGTAATAGTATCTGCACACACTTCTCTTCCCTCACACCCTTCAACATCTGGAACAATGCTAGTGTCTTCCACAGTGAAGACTGATGCAAAATACTCATTTAGTTCATCTGCCATCTCCTTGTCCCCCATTATTATTTCTCGGCCTCATTTTCTAGAGGTCCTATATCCACCTTCTTTTTACATACACTTGAAAAAGTTCTTTCTATCCACTTTGATATCAATTGCTAGCTTGCTTTAATATTTCATCTTTTCCCTCCTAATGATTCTTTAAGTAGTTCTCTGTAGGTTTTTAAAAGCTTCCCAATCCTCTGTCTTCCCACAAATTTTTGCTTTGTTGTATGCCCTCTCTTTTGCTTTTACATTAGCTTTGACTTTCCTTGTCAGCCATGGTTGTACTATTTTGCCATTAGAGTATTTCTTTGTTTTTGGAATACATTTATCCTTCACCTTCCTCATTTTTCCCAGAAACTCAAGCCATTGCTGGACTGCTGTCATCCCTGCCAGTGTTCCCTTCCAATTTACTTTGGCCAACTCCTTTCTCATACCACTGTAATTTCCTTTACTCCACTGAAATAGTGCTACATCGGACTTTACTTCCTCCCTATCAAATTTCAAGTTGAACTCAGTCATATTGTGATCACTGTCACCTGAGGGTTCTTTTACTTTAAGCTCTGTAATCACCCCCAGTTCATCACATAACACCACTGATTCATTACATAACAACATACTGGTTCACCAGGTACAGGAGGTATCTCATAAAGTGAGCACTGAGTGCAGCTGAGGCAGGGTTCCTTCCCTGAACCTGTGTGAACCAAAGTGTTTTTAATGACACTGCCAGAGTTTTCTGCTCACCATTATTGAGACCATCTTTTATTCCAGGTTTACTTAATTAATTAAATTTAAATTCCCCAGCTCTATGCTAGGACTCGAGCTGTTCTATCTGGATTGCAGGTCAAGCACTTTTGCTGCAAGTTCAGTAATTTAACCACTAAACTACAGATATAAATCTAAATATCTAGCTGAGAATAGTTACACAGTGGTACACTTGCAATCAGGACATTGTCCTAAAAAGGGAAAGAATATGCACAGTAGCTTGATTGATCATTGTAAAGCAGAAAGCAGCAGTGCCCATGAATGTATAATTCATGGAATTTAATATTTAGTGTGTACGTGGATTGTTCATCCGTGCACTGAGCGCAGCAAGACCAGTCCATTTGATTCTATTGTTTCAGTTCATTTATTTGCTGTAGATAACTCATTCTTTGATCTGCATAATAATAATAAAGAATAGAATATCTGTGTGGAATGAGCTTCCTGTAGAAGTAGTAGAGGCCAGTTCAGTTGTGTCATTTAAGGTAAAATTGGGTAGGTATATGGACAGGAAAGGAGTGGAGGGTTATGGGCTGAGTGCGGGTAGGTGGGACTAGGTGAGATTAAGAGTTGGGCACGGATTAGGAGGGCCGAGATGGCCTGTTTCTGTGCTGTGATTGTTATATGGTTATATGGTTATAAAGAGCATATTCCTGCCTTTTAGATGAGTGGTGTCGATATGTTAGTAGACAGGAAATTAAGATGCAACTTCAAATGAACCCAATAGTAGGCATTACTCTAAAGCAACGGTGGACCAATTCCATTAAGCAAGGGATCCATTGACCCCAGGTTAGAACACCCTGATCTAAGTGTGAATCGTTATCCTGCTTTAGCTCTCTGCAAGTGGCTTTCAGCAGTTTGTGGGACCTTACTTCCTCACTTAGATATTGACTCTGCTACCTTGAGTGAAGAATGTCAAGTGAGTTCAATAAATAAGGCATTAAAGGCAAAGAGAACTGGAAGAGGATTGTTTTCATAGCTTTGCCATCAGGAATTTCACAGGTGATGAGAGTACTTCCCCCCCCTCCCCCCCCCCCCCCCCCCCCGTGGAATGAATGAATATCTTCTAACTCTTTGACTCACTACTGTAATGGAACAAATACACTTTAATCATCAGTGCATATGCCTTGTGTACTGTACATGTGAGGCTAAAAAGAACTTGCGCTCTTACCTTGTGAACAAATCATGTCTGTGCTCCAAAAGGTTGCTTATAAATTTATTCCCCCAGGTAATTTTAAGGCATGGATGGGAAGGGATGCGATCCTTTGGTATGATGTGATCAGTGACCCAGGTTCAATTCCTGCTGCTGCCTGTTTGAGTCTGTACGTCCTCCCCGTGGTCACACAGGTTTTCTCCAGGTGCTCCAGTTTGTCCTGCGAGTAGGCTAGGATGAAAATGGGGTTTTGCTGGGCAGTGTGGATTGAAGGCTCAGTAGGGCTATTCTGTGCTGTAAGTCAATAAATAAAAGGAAGAGAAAGCTAATTCCCATGAGTTCCTCACTTGAAAAAGTGCTTGGAGTGTGGTCCAGTCATAACAAACACTTTGCTTCATCAGAAGATCAGAATTAGGCCATGTGGGCATTCTATCATGACTGATATTTTAGATTTGCATTTTTCAAGCCATGATTAATGGCTATATGCCTTAACCACACAACCAATCAAGCACCCATCAATCTCTACTTTAAATACATCCAGTGATTTAGCCTGCACAGCCTTCTCCAGCTGAAGAAACCCTCTGGCTGAAGGCATTCCTCCTCATCTCAGTCTTAAAAGGATATCCTTTTATTTTCAGGCTGTAGGGATCTGAACTCCTACAAATGGAAACATACTCTCCATGACGTCCCTATTCAGGCCTTTCAGTGTCTGCTTGATCCATTCAGTTCTTCCAGTTTTTAATTTCAAACTCCGGTATCGGCACCCTCCTTTGTCTTCACACTATCATATCACTTGTTCTTCCACTCCCCATTCCGGGTCTTGAACTGCACAGGTATTGAGGAGGAACTTTGGGTATGTTGTTTTGGCGTTACTGACCTGGCTGTTTAAGGGGTGAGCTGCCTTGCATTTTGGAGACCATTCAAAAGCTCGAAATTCCAGAGGGTGCTGCTGTCACTCGCGATTGACTGATGCAGTGGAGCCAAATTACAACGAGAGGGTCTGAAATTAGTTTTGGCAGAATTGCAAAAACTGGAGACAATCCAGGGGGAGAATGGGGCTGTCAGAGGAAGTGACTTAGTGACCTCAAATTTAAAAGCCAGGAAAGGTCTTGCCTGCATGGAATTAGAATAGGGGAAGGGTTGCAGGAGCGTGTGAAAGCAACGGCTGAGGACATGTGGTGACTTATAAATAGTAGAACTCTAAAAAAAAATTAGTTCAAGATATTCAATAATGTGAAGTTGCAACTGTAGTAGATTAAAAGGCTGTTTTAAGCTTAACATGGAATGCAAGGTATTTATAGTTGTGGAGATAGTTGTTTTTACATTTTATTTATGTAGATATATAGCTGTATCCAGAGATACCCTTTGAACTGCACCGCCCAGCAAACCCCGACTTAACCATAGACTGCTCATGGGACAATTGACAATGACCAATTAACCACCTAACTGGTACGCCTTTGGACTGTGGGAGATAACTGGAGCACCCAGAGAAAGGTCATGCATTTGATGGGGAGGCTGTACAGACTCCTTAGAGAGGACATTGGCATTGAACACCTTACTCCAGTGACCTGAGCTGTAATAGCGTCACGCTAACTGCTACAGTATCGTGGCACCCCTAATTATGTTAGTACAACATTTAGAGTAGAGAGTTTATGTCCGGGAGTGTGTGAGCCTCCATTGTGAGAATTAATCTACTGGTGCATGGAATGGATACTTAAAGTTTGTGATTGAACAGTTCTGTAATTGAGAACACCAGGGGTAAATGTTTATATTTAACATTTCCTCTTCTATCTCTCTAACTATGCTCATTACTCTTTCAAGCAGATGGCTTCATTAATAATTTATCACCATGGAAACCATGGACGTTTCGTCACCATACAAGGAGACATCATCAGTACGCTGTTCACTTGTGGTGTGTCCTCCGAGTGCTTGGCCTTTATATACTTATCAATCAGCTGATTGGTTGTCATTTCAGAACCTCAGTTGTGGTGTGGGGGGGGAATATGAAAGGTCCTCAAAGAAGCAAAATTATCAATAGGATAAGCATGAGATGGGCAGTAAATCAGCTTCTGAGAGATGTAATTATTGGAATTTTATTAAAGAAATAGGAAAGTGTCTCAAAAAAGATAAATATTTGTGAGATGAAAGTTCGATCACTGGAAAGCATAGAAAGCTAGGTCAAAGAAACAAAGGTCAAAGTTAGAAATATAGAAACATAGAAAACCTACAGCACAATAGAGGCCCTTCAGTCCACAAAGTTGTGCTGAACATGTCCCTACCTTAGAAATTAGTAGGCTTACCCATAGCCCTCTATATTTGTAAGCTCCATGTACCTATCCAAAAGCTTCTTAAAAGACCCTATCGTATCCACCTCCACCACCGTTGCCGGCAGCCCATTCCACACACTCACCACTCTCTGAGTAAAAAACTTACCCCTGACATTTCTTCTGTACCTACTCCCCAGCACTTTAAACCTGTGCCCTCTTGTGGCAACCATTTCAGCCCTGGGAAAAAGCCTCTGACTATCCACACTACGCAAAATAGTTCAAAATAAATGTATCATCAAAGTACAAATATGTTACCATATGCAACCCTGCAGATATACTCAGAAAATCCAAAACAGAATAGTGACTATAACCGAATCAATGAAAGACTGCACCAACTTGGGAGTTCATCCAGTGCACGAAAGCTGCAAACTGTGCAAATGCAAAAAGAAGAAATAATAATGATAGATAAATAAATAAGCAATAATAAGAAATATCGAGAGTATGGTGAAGTTGAGTGAAGTTATCCCCCTTGGTTGAGTGGTAGTAACAATTCCGGAACTGGTGGTTGAGTCTTGAGGCAGCGAGAGGAGACCGTGGCCTGGGTGGTGGGAGTCCATGATGAGGGATGCTGCTTTCCTGCAACAGTGCTCTGTGGCTGGGGGGGGGGGGGGGGTTGCCCATGATGCATTGGGTTACATCCTCTACTTTTCATAGGATTTATCATTCAAGGGCATTCGAGTTTATATACCTATGTATGGACTGAAGATTCTCCAATGTATCTGATGTGACAATATATTTTTAAGATTGAGGTTTGGAATAAACAGATTTGATTGCTGATTTGTATGCAGATAATTCCTGTGGTTGGAAAATAATGTGAAATGGACCACAATGAAAATTGCGGTTGAGTATTTCCTGATGAAGACTGTACAAAGGATAACAATGGGAAAGGTTGCAGTTAGGTTGTTGTGGGTGTTCTGGAGTACCTGAATATTGCAATGATAATGATTTGTTCTGGGCAAAAGCATAAAAGAGACATCCATCATGGTGAACAAGCAGCTTATAAACCCTCTATCACTTCCCTCCATTTGAATTGGGCTCTTTATTGAATGGGCGAGCGATTCACTGCCTTCTGTTCAGCTCTACCATTCAATGTACATTTTATCCAAAGATTGTAAAGATTAAATATTGCATTATTTATCACACGTACATTGAAACATACCAACAAATAAGTCATTTGCATCGATGGCCAACAAGATCTGAGGATGTGGTGGCGGAACCTGCGAGTGTCACCATTGCCAATTTAGCGTATCCACAGCTTACTCACCCACACGTCTTTGGAATGTGCGAGGAAACCAGAGCACCCAGAGGAAACCCATGTGGTCACAGGGAGAATGTACTAACTGGTTGCAGAAAGCAGTGGGAATTGAACCTGGGTCACTGGTGCTTTAGTCAGATGAGTGCCAGTGTTTGCTCGTACTGAAATAATAATTTGTTTACTACAATGCAGGACTGCCTTAGGAACTCCGACTCCAGATTTTTCCTTGGGTTTGCTCCTGAAACCTTCCCTATCAGTGGGTATAGCCACAAGACAGCAGAGGTTTGAGATCAGAATTTTGTTCTATTTTAGTTTGAAAGTATTCCCCTCGTATCATAGACCTTCATTGGAGTTGACGTAAGGTGGAGAATGAAACATTACCTTTCCTGCTGCTGAAAAGGCTTGTTCCACGTCTGATGGACTGTTTCCTGCTGGTCTGGTTTCCCCACCTATGTCCACACCCACGCTTGTCCATTGGTGGACACCTTCTCTCGCTGGTCTTCCACACCCCCAAGTCCATTAGTGATGTTTCGGTCTAGTCTGATGCAATGACAGCCAGCAAAGTCAGAAAGGGGCTTAGATTGTGGAAGTCTTAGTTGATTTTAATATCTCTTAAATGTTTTTGACATTCAGAATTGAAAATACTGAAGTGAAAGAAGTTTATTTTTCAGTGCGAAAATGAAAGCTTACTTACAGTGCTCAGAAATGTTTAGAAGTATCGTTGAGGCCCTCCATTGGCCACGTTGACTGTGGATGTTGTATCCCAGCTGCTTTCGTGATATGCAAGCCAGAGCTGTATAATATGGGAAGCAAGCTCTTCACGCAGCTGATAAATCCAAAGGAACAGCAAAGACTGATATATTTTGGTACCAGCAGCATCACATGAGTTGCCAGTCAGTGTTAAACACAATGTAAGACTTCCTTAGGGACTCCAGCTCTGGATCTTCCTTCAGGGTTTACTCTGAAGTCTTCCCTATAGGTGAGTATAGCCATAAAGCAGCAGAGCTTTGAGATCAGAGTTTCCCTTCTCTTATCGTTTATAAAAGTATTAAGCTAAACAAAAATATTTTAAATGAAAACAATTTGCCTTCTACTCTGCCTCCTAATTCTTTGTCTTGCAATCTCCATTGGAATCTATAGGGTCTCCAAGTCAGTGCCAGGTCTAAAGCATAATAATTAAGAGTAATATATATCCCCTTTATCAGGCAACAAAAACACCAGGAAGTGATCCAGCTGTGGGTGTCACGATAAAGATGGCATTAGATTAAAGGAAAAGGCTTACAATATTGCCAACAAAAGCAATAATCCTCAGGACTGGGAACATTTTCAGAATTCTAAGGGTCAAGAGAACGAGCTCTTGATAAAGGCAAGGCAAAGTAGAGTACAACAATAGGCTTAGATTCAAAGTCAAAGTACATTTATTATGTATACTTTTATACAACCTTGAGATTCATCTCCTTACAGGTAGTCACAAAATAAAGAAACCCAGCAGAATCCATTGAAATAAAAGAAGACTGACTGTTAAACACCCAACCTGCAGAGAAAAAAAAGTGCTAACAATAAAAGTAAGCAAATAAAGTTGACAGAAGTGAGTTGACACCGTGATGTTGTAGGCCACAGCCACAGTCTGGTGCAGAAATGAGTAAAGCTCGCTGAGTAACGAGCCAAAGGTCAATGAGGAGATGAGTATTCAGATTTATTTATCAAATGCACATCGAAACATGCTGTGAAATACAAGCCCTTACCTCCAGACTCGCTGAGCCATCTCAGACTTGGACCTTTGGCTTGACCTTCCAGACTTCACTAACCTCTGGGTCTTGACCAAACCAATCTCAGGTACTGATAACCTTGGACCTCGACTAAAGTGAGAGCTTCTATCATTATCATCGTTATGTGCCATGTTGTATGATGTGGCCAATCACTGTTCTTGGCAATGTCTTGTACAGAAATGGTTTGCCATTGCCGCCTTCTGGGCAGTGTCTCTACAAGATGGGTGACCCCAGCCATTATCACTACTCTTCAGAGATTATCTGCCTGGCGTTGCGTAACCAGCACTTGTGATATGCACCGGCTGCTCATTCAATCATCCACCACCTGCTCCCATGACTTCATGTGACCCTGACCGGCAGTGCTGGGGGCGCTAAGGAGGTCCTATGTCTTGCCCAAGGTGAGCTGCAGGCTAGCAGAGGAAAGGAGCTCTTTACACCTTCTTTGGACTTATCAACACCCTGCCACCCAGAGAGCTTCTATGTTAAAAGAATATAAGCTAGACGAGCTAAGGTAGTGTAAGTCTGCAGGACATGATGGTTCTTTTCCAAACTTTTAAAGGAGGTGTCTATTGTGATAGTGGATACACTGCATTGTCCTCGTCCCACATTCCATACGTTGTAGGGCAGGTTTACAGGTTGGATGGCAATAAATGCATCCTCATTACTTACAAAAGGTGATAAAAGAAAGCTGCAAACCATGGGCCAGAAAATCCAACAACAGTCACGGGGAAGATACAGACATATATTATTATGGATCAGGACATATAAAAATAAATACTAAGACTTGGAAGAGTCAATTTGTATTTATCAGAAAAATTGACAAAAACTGTTTTTTGAGTTTGTTCTTGGCAGGACAGGTTGTCTTGATCAACTAGATCTAGTGAAATTGGTCTTCTGGAAAGCCTTCAGTAAGGTGGAAGATAAGAAAAAGTGTTGAACAAAATTAGTGAACTGAATGTTAGTGGGGAGTTGGGGGTGGTGAGGCGCAAGCAGTGGGTATATACCGCTGGGTGTTGGTGGGGGGGGAGTGAGGCAGAAGGAGGGTTATATACCATGGAACGTGGAGGGAGGTGGTATATACCACTGTGGAATATACTGCTGGGTGCTGGTTGGGTGGGGGGAGTGAGGTGGAAGGAATGGAAATACAAATGGAAAATAGCAATGAACTGGTAATTTTGGGGCTGGGAGACTGTGACTGGTGCAGTGCACAGGGCTGGAGATACTATCCAGGTTTGCTGATGATATTGAGCTTGGTGGCAGAGAGTTTTCTGTGGATGTGGTCATTTTAAAATTTAAAATTAAATCAGCAAAGCTGACCTTTTAAGTGAGGAGCGGTTACAAGATGTTGATGTTTGACAGACTTGGATGTTCAAGATTATTTATCATGTAAATATCGAAACACACAGTGAAATGTATCACTTGTATTAACAATCAACACACCCAACGGCATGCTGATGGCAGCCTACAAGTGTCACCACACATTCTGGCACCAACATAGCATGTCCATGATGCTTGGCAGAATAATACTGAACACAACAAGCAACAAGCAAAACCAACATCTCCAGCCATGTCCCTCCCTCCCAGCCACGCTGGAGACCTGCCCTTTAAACCCATGACAGGCCTGTGGCCTCCACCCTTCAGCAGGCTTGCGAAAACTGGGCTTCGATCTCCCTGGCAGAGGTTTGCAGACTCGGCCCTAGCCAACTTCAAGTTCGAGTCTTTGGCCTCAGTCCTCGATGTTAGTCCCAGGACACCCTGATCACTGAACATTTGGCCAGGAACTCCAGGCTCGCCGATGATGGGACCCCAGATGCTATCAGAATCTGGTTTAATATCACTGGCATATGTCATGAAATCTGCTGTCTGGTGGCAGCAGTACAATGCAATACGTAATAATAGAAAAAATATAAATTATTATAAGAAATAGATTTATAAAATTAAGTTAAATGAGTAGTGCAAAAATAGAGCAAAAAATGTTGAGGTAGTGTAGTAAACATTGAGCTCTAGTCTTACTGATTCGCAAGCCCAGGGAGTCATTGGAACTCATTCCTCCTGCCCAGAGCGAACTACAACATTTTGCTGACCAGCTTGTCCAACAAGTGGTTAAGAAGGTAAACAACATGTTGGCTTCGTTGCAAGAGGATTAGCTGGGGCCCTAGTGAGACTATAAATGTGTAATCAGACCTCGCCTGAGGATTTGAGAAACGTATTGCAAAAAAAAACTTCATTGGACGGATTCCTGGGGCTGATGTCGTGTGATGAGAGGTGAAGCAGAGCAGGATTATACTCTCCTGAGCTCGATGAAATATTAAAGATTGGTTCGGCAGATGTGTGGATCAACCACACATCTGCTGAACCAATCTTGCTGGGTTTCTGAGAATGAGGCATAGCACCTCAAAATGAGGGGTTGGCTGTTCGGGACAGATGTGAGAAGACATTGAGATGTGCATGGCTCCCCATATCCATTCTAATAACCTTCTACAGGAGAACCATCGGGAGTGTCCTGTCTGGCTGCATCATTGTATGGTATGGAAGCTACAAGACCCTACAGAAGACAGTAAAAACAGCCGAGAGGATCACTGGGGTCTCCGTCCTCCCTATTTGTGACATTTTCCGGGAACATTCTATCCAAAGGGCCCCGAGGCATTGTTGAGGATCCCTGCCACCCATCCCGCAAACTGTCTGAGCCACAGCCACCTCGAAAGAGGTACAGGAGTATCAGGACTAGGACTGCTAGACTGGCTAACAGGTTCTTACCTCCGGCTTTGAGACTCCTGAATACCTAGCCACCGCTGAGGTCTCGTCACTTGGACAGTGAGCTGTTTACAGTTCAGAATCAGAATCTGGTTTACATCACTGGCATATGTTGTGAAATTTGTTGTTATGCAGCAGCAGTACTTTGCAATTCATAATAAAAACTGTGAATTACAGTAAGTATAAAGAAGGTTAAATAGTGTGTAAAGAAAGAAAAAAGTAGTGAGGCAGTGTTCATGGGTTCATTGTCGAAGCTGTTCCTGAATTGTTGAGTGCTTCAGGCTTCTGTACCTCTTTCCTGATGGTAGCAATGAGAAGAGGGTATGACCTGGGTGATGAGGGTCCTTAATGATACCACCTTTTTGAGGCATCGCTCCTTAAAGATGTCCTGGATGCTGGGGAGGCTGTTGCCCATGATGGAGCTGACTGAGTTTACAAGTTTCTGCAGCTTATTTCAATCCTGTGCAGTGCCCCCCAGATCCCTTAACATACGGTGTTTAATTGTGCTGTATTTTCAACTATATTTTATTAACTTGTTTTGGTGATATTCTGGTTTCTGTGGTGTGTGTGAGGTATGTTTTGTGGGTGCACTGCTTGGTTGTATGTATGTACAGTCAGATCAAAGTTAAAAGGACATTTATTATCGAAGTATCTAAGCATTATACAACCTTGAGAATCATCTCCGTACAGACAGCCACCAAACAAAGAAACCCAATGAACCCATTCAGAAAAAGAAGACTGTCCAGCACCCAGTGTGCAGAGAGGGAAAAAAACAAACCATGCGAACAAAAAGTGAAAGCAATGAATGCAATCAAATAGCATTCTGAGCAAGTCCACAAAGATCCATCCCGAGATAAACTTGGTTCAGCGCAGAGCCGGCCTGTCCCTTGCCTCAAGTCCTGACACCCTGACCTTTTCAATCCAGCCCGGCAATAACAATCAACATTAATTTGATCCTGAATTTGTCAGCTGGAGTGTTCTCTACCTTCTGGCACCGTGGAGGCGGAACTGCTGAGTATATTCCGGACAGTTATCCACTGAATAAAGGGATATGGTGGTGCTGCAGGAGAGTAGTGCTGAATGACAGAGCAGGTTTGAGGGGCTGACTGGCCTACTCTGCTTCTGACAAGCAGCATCTGTGAGAAAAGTTGTTTATTCTTCCTCCTTCTCTGCACACTTTCTATGACCGCTTCGAAAGGGAGAACACAACTACAGCAGTGAAGATCCCTGCTGCACCTGATGATCCTGTGAACTTTGTCTCAGAGGCCAATGTTAGACCGTCTTTAAAGAGCAGCAGGTCCTGATGGAGCACCTGGTAAGGCTCTGAAAACCTGTTCCAACCAACTAGCGGGAGTATTCAAGGACATTTTCAACCTCTCACTGCTACAGGCAGAAGTTCCCACTTGCTTCAAAAAGGCCACAATTATACCAGTGCCTAAGAAGAATAATGTGAACTGCCTTTATGACTATTGCCCAGTAGCACTCACATCGACACTGATGAAATGCTTTGAGAGGCTGCTGACAATAACAACCATTGTTGGTGGAATCTCAGGTGGTGAGTGAGATATGCCAACTAGTGGAATGGTACTGTAACAACAACCTGGCACTCAACGTCAGTAAGGTGAAAGAGCTGATTGTGGACTTCAGAAGGGTAAGATGAAGGAACACATATCAGTCCTCATACAGGGATCAGAAGTGGAGAAAGTGAGCAGCTTTAACTTCCTGGGTATCAAGATCTCTGAGGATCTAACCTGGTCCCAACCTATTGATGTAGTTATAAAGAAGGCAAGACAGCGACTATACTTTAGTTGGAGTCTGAAGAGATTTGACATGTCGACAGATACACTCTAGTTCTCTATTTATACTGTGGAGAGCATTCTAACAGGCTGCATCACTGTCCGGTATGGAGGGGCTACTGCACAGGACCGAAGGAAGCTGAGGAACGTTGTAAATCTAGTCAGCTCTATCTTGGGTACTAGCCTACAAAGTACCCAGGTCATCTTCAGGGAGCAGTGTCTCAGAAAGGCAGTGTCCATTATTAAGGACCTCAAGCACCCAGGGCATGTCCTTTTCTCACTGTTATCATCAGGTAGGAGGTACAGAAGCCTGAAGGCACACTCTCAGTGATTCAGGACCAGCTTTTACCCCTCTGCTATCCAATTCTTAAATGGATATTGAACCCTTGGACACTATCTCACTTTTTTTAATGTACAGTATTTCTATTTTTGCACTTTTAAAAAATCTATTCAATATATGTAATTGATTTACTTGTTTATTATTATGCTTTATTTTATTTATTATTACTTTTTCTCTCTGCTATATTATGTATTGCATTGAGCTGCTGCTGCTAAATTAACAAATTTCACGTCACATGCTGGTGATAATAAACCTGGTTCTGATTGTGATTCCTGGGATAGACTGGATTCTGGTGTACAGCTCATCAGCAAGAAAATACATAGATAAAGCTTTGGGATCTGTCAGGTGTGTGTGTGTGTGTGTGTGTGTGTGTGTGTGTGTGTGTGTGTGTGTGTGTGTGTGTGTGTGTGTGTGTGTGTGTGTGTGTGTGTCTTGGTCATAGATATCCAGTCTGGTAACAGGCCCTTCAGTCCACCTAGTCTCTGCTGTTCATCAAATGGCCATTTATTTAGAGATACAGAGTGGAACAGGTCCTTCCAGCCCTTCGAGCCGCACTGCCCAGCGACCCTACAACCCTGATTCAACCCTAAACTATCATGGGACAATTTACAATGACCTGCCAACTGGTATGTCTTTAGACTATTAAAGGAAACTGGAGCATCCAGAGGAAACTCATGAGGAGAACATACAAGCTCTTCACAGCTTTTAGATACGTTGTGAATTTCTTCAGACTGATATCGATGTGATCTTTGAAGTGTTTCCTTTGGCCATCAGCGGCTCACTGATCTTCCTTCAACTGATAGTAAAGGATCTGTTAAGGGAGGCGTGAGTTAGGCATCCGGATGATATAACCTGTCCATCGGAGTTGGTGTCCCTTTATCGTGGTGAAGAGGCTATTCATGTTGGCCTCCTCCAGTACTCTGGTGGTCGTGTGTCTGTCCTGTCTGCTGATCCTCAAAATCTTTCCTAAGGTTCTTTGGTATGGCAGATACCTGAAAGTCATCTCAGTTACAGCTGCACACAGGAGCAGCAACTGAAAGCACTGTTGTAGTTCGATGACCCACCTCTGTTGTGTTTAACAGATCTTGTAATTCATGACTGCCATCTAGTGTTCGATTGTCAGGGCCAGCTAACTGTGAGGAATCCTCTGGCTGCAAATTAAATCTCTCTCAGGCTTTAGAACAAATGCTTTGAAAATGGGTGTTAGCTGGACAATTGAGTTCCTGATACGAGGAAAATTGCAAAATTCTGCTGTTTGGCCAAGAAGTTCTTGTATTCAATGTCCAGACCAAAGGTATTGGGCAGTGAGAAGTACAAGTCCACAGTTCTTTGAAAAACGTTGTTGGCTAGGAGATAAGAGATATATTGTTCCTTCACTTTAAAGCTACCCTGGAAATTCTTCCTGTGGTTCTTGGAGCTGAATGGCGGCTGTCAGCGGGATGGATGAGTTTTGCCATTTCGGACTAGTGTACCCAATTAAACCACAAGCTGCCATTTTCCATATTCCTTGCTGTGCTGATTAGTGTGGTTATACAATAATCTAACTGAGTTTTTTAATGTCACATATTATTCTGAATATCTGATTGTCTTGAAACAGCTGCTCATGTTTCTTCAGTGATCTTCTGATCACATTTAATGAAAGCGTCTGCACGGTGAGTTCCAACCAATTATTCATCCGTGGACCATATCACAACCACCACCTGCCATCATGTGGACTCACTTTATGCTGCAATTCATCAATTTTTGATTCTTCACTGGACCTCTGATGTTATCCCCTCCACTGCCCAGCATTTCTTGGGCCATTTATCTCTCTACACAGGCTGTGGAAATCAGCTAACTTTGTAGAATCCAGGCCTGGGTCCATTAAAGCAAGGTTATCAAGTTAGTGAGGTTATTCATTCCCACCAGGGGATCTTCTGGCACAACTGCTTGATTTACTAAGTTGCTCATGATGTTAACCCTGATGCAGAGTGATCTTGCAAATAGCACGCTTCAGTAGTAAATTGCCCTGCACTTGGTGACCATGTCATTGGCTGAACCAAAGCTGGTGATGGATCAGCATATGGGAGAGAGATTCAAAACCTGGCTGAGTTACCAACCACTCACTCAATGTCAGCAAGACCAAGGAGCTGATGGTTGAGTTCAGGGGGAGGCAGCTGGAGGTCCATGAGCCAGTCCCCATTTGGGGATCATCAGGCCATAAGGCAAAGGAACAGAATTAGGCCATTCAGCCTATCAAATCTGCTCTGCCATGTCATTAGTGGTGGAGAGTGTTAGGAACTTTAAATGACCCAATGTTATTATTTCAGAGGATCTGTGCTGGGTCCAGTACTCAAGTGCCATGGCAAAGAAAGCACAGGCAGTGCCTCTGCGTCCTCAGAAGTTTCCAAAGATTTAGCATGACACCTGAAACTTTGGCAAATTCTATAAGTGCGTGGTGGAGAGTATACTGACTGCATGCATCACGGCCTGGTTTGGAAACACCAACGCCCTTGAATGGAAAGTCCTACAAAAAGTAATGGATATGGTCCAGTCCATCAGGAGGAAAACTCTTCCCACCACTGAGCATGTCTATATGGAACACTGTTACAGGAAAGCAGCATCCATCATCAAGGGCCCCCAGCGACCAAGCCATGCTCTCTTTTTGCTGCTGCCATCAGGAAAAAAAGTACAGGAACCTCAGGGCCCACACCACCAGGTTCAGGAACAGTTATTACATTTGGCCCTCCTTATCCGCGGGAGATTGGTTCCGGGACCCCCTGCGGATACCAAAAAACGATGCTCAAGTCTTCAGCGCGGTGGTCTATAGGACCCGGTGGAGCTCGGGACCCGCCACCCGTGGCTGCTGCTGAATCCGCAGTGTTTCTGTTCTGTTGACTGAAAACAATCACAATTGAAAAGAACATGGAAATAAAGCGATCGGAAAGAGGTGAAATGCCATCAGTCATTGGAAAAGCGTTAGGCTACAGTCGGTCAACGATCGGAGCAATTTTAAAGGATAAAGTGAGAATAATGGATCATGGGAAAGGCCCTGCCCGGATGAAAGCTGCAACTATTACTAAGCAACGCAGTGGTTTAATTATTGAAATATATACATTTCTTAAGTGTTTTATATGCATAGAAAGGTAAAATATATGCTATATACTAAGACACACATTTGACTGATACTAAATAATAATAATACCAGATGTACCTGCTCCAACTTACGTACGAATCCGACTTAAAGACTGTGCTTTAAATCATCTCTAGATTACTTATAGTACCTTATACAATGTAAATGCTACGTAAATAGTTGTTATACTGTATTGTTTAGGGAATAATGACAAGAAAAAAAGTCTGTACATGCTCAAACAATGAGAGCTGGAGTGAGAACTTATGGGTTTTCCCGATCCACGGTTTGTTGAATCCGCGCATGTGGAACCTGTGGATGAGGGAGGGCCGACAGTACCTCCCAACCATCAGGCTCTTGAACCAAAGGGGATAACTTCACTCACCCCATCACTAAAATGTTCCCACAGCCAATGGACTCACTTTCAATGACTCTTCATCTCATATTCTCAATATTTATTATTTGCTTATCATTTATTATTTTTATTTTGTCATTGCACAGTTTGTTTCTTTTGCACATTAGTTGTTTGCCTATCCTGTTGGTGTAGTCTTTCAGTGATTCTATTGTGTTTCTTATATTTACTGTGAAAGCCCACAAGATAAGAATCTCAGGGTTGTAATAGTGAAATACGGTGCCTTTTAAAAGTATTTAAACCACCCCCCCTGGAAGTTTTCGTGTTTTATTGTTTTATAACATTGAATCACAGTGGATTTAATTTGAATTATTTAACACTGAACAACAGGAAAAGTCTCTTTCATGTGGAAGTGAGAGCAGATTTCTACAAATTGGTCTGATTTTATTACAATTACTCATTACAAAATAATTGATTGCATAATTACTCACCTCCTTCAAGTCAGTATTTAGTAGATGCACCTTTGGCAGCAATTACAGCTTCCGTCTGTGTGGACAGGTCTCTATCAGCTTTGCACATCTGGACTCTACAATTTTCCCCCATTCTTCTTTACAAAACTGCTCAGGCTCTGTCAGATTGCAAATGCAGATACTACATTCAAAGCAACACCCAAAAAGCTGGAGAAACTGCACAATATTGCATGAGCTACTTGCTAAAACATGCTTGGATGTATTCCTGTCACACCATGCCAATTGACATTTCAGCCAAATTCTGCCACATTTCAATACTGTACTTTTTTCTTGTCACTTTTCCTGCAACTTAACAGGAATACATCATTCCATCCTTCTGTTCCCACGGGATTACAATTATAGGAGGGACAGGAAATAGTCGATCTTGAACTGTGGGTCTAAGGTCCTAATTGGTGTGTGTTCATTAAGTAACCTGGATGGGGACATGAGTTGTTCTAAGATTGTTGGTAAGCACTACATTTGGTTCTTGCTTCTTTGAGGAAGAGTACTGTACATATTAAGCAGATGGAAAAGCACAAAACCCAATAATTTACTGACTATAGTTCTCTGAGCAATAACATGTTTGTAAGTGAGACTAGGAAGTTGACAAAAATAGCTCTACTCCTGTGAAGAAATTAGAACTAGTATCGAATTGTCAGAATTAAAAGGCTGATTCTTGCCTGGTTATAAATATGGAAGTCATCAAAGCAAAGCTTTTTGTAGAGTTAGTTTATTACTACCCTTGGTATCTTCTTATTTGATTCAATAATCACTTTTGTTTGATATATGCTTTGGGAAATTATCTTTGTCAGCATCTCTTTAATTTCTTTACAGCTGCACAGACCAAACATTGCTGTGAGCAGGAAAATTTACATGGCCTGAAATCTGTGTGGCACCCTAAATGTTACTTTTGTAATATATATGTGGTGAACTATGTGCCTGTCTGGACACACCCCCTGCTGACTGCTCCTGTGGCTCCTCCCCAGGCCCCTGTATAAAGGCGATCTGAGGCCTGACGCTCGGCTTCAGTCTCCAGGTCATAGTATGATGGACACTCACTCCTGGTTCCTTCTTCCAGTCAATAAAAGCCGATATCTCGCCTTACGTCTCAGTGTGAGTTATTGATGGTGCATCAATATATATTATGACATTGGCATTCAGTGGGCCAATGGTTTATTAACAATCATCTACTGACTTCCATTCTGTGTTTATTGTTACAGTTTGTAGCAGTTTTGTAACTTGAAGCACTCTCAGTCTTTCAAGTATTAATGGAATCGATGTGCATTGCCTATTCAGAAGTTGCACTACTCCAGATGGGACTTCAACCCACAATCCCTGGTTTAGGAGCAACATTCGCTCCGATTTTATTTTTATACAGTTGCATGATCCAATCGTTGCTCTGAGTATGAAATGTTTACACAGCCTGAAAACTGTGTAGCATGTTATAGAACAGAAAATTCCAGCTGCATGGCAACAAAGGGGCAGTGCAGTAACTCAACAGTACCAGCAAACTGGGTTCAAATCCCAGTCTGTGCGTTCTGTCGGTGACCGTGTGAGTTTTCTCCGAGTGCTCCTGTTTCCTTCAACTGTCCAAAGAGCTGCCAGTTGGATTAAATCGGGGTTTGCTGGGGGCATGGCTCGAGGGGCTGGAAGGGCCTATTCTGCGTGGTATCTCAGTAAATATGCACAGGCACGTTTCAGCTACTGCGAGGCCAGGCACCTACACAGCTCAGAGGGGACGGTGCTTAGGAAGCTAATGGTTTTTATTGTTTATATTTCTTACATGGATTCCTTTCTGTTTTCAGATTGTGCCGGCTGTGGCAGAGATATTAAAAATGGACAAGCCTTACTGGCTCTCGAGCATCAGTGGCACCTAGGATGTTTCAAGTGCAAGTCATGTGGGAAGGTCCTCACCGGAGAGTACATCAGCAAGTAAGTGCAAATCACACTCTTTGCTAGAATGCACAGAGTACAATGGTGAGCTTGTTTTATCCTGTTTTGAAGTTTAATGCAATATAACACTGGCATTAATTGAATCTGGGGGAACTGATATTAGTTCCTCCAGCATTTTGTCTGTGTTGCTCTAGATTTCCAGCATCTGCAGAATCTCTTGTGTTTAAAAATATCAATATCATGTTGAAAATAAAAAAGTAAAATACAGTATTACACAGTACTGTTAAATACCACAGCAAACTATATAAATAACTTGCTGAGATAGCTGTGTAACTCAACAAGTGATTGTGAAACAGTTAATATTTCAAGTAAAATTATTACCTGAGAACATACATGTCACCATATACTATCCTGCGATTCATTTTCGTGTGGGCCTGCTCAGTAAACCCATAGAATTGTAACTATAACAGAGTCAATGAAAGACCGCACCAACTTGGGTGTTCAATCAAAGTGCAAAAGACGACAAACTGTGCAAATATAAAAATAAAGAAATACTAATAATAAATAAATAAGCAATAAATATTGAGAATGTGAGATGAAGAACCCTTGAAAGTGAGTCCATAGATTGTTATAACAGTTCAGTGATGGGGCGAGTGAAGTTAGCCCCATTGGTTCAAGAGCCTGAAGATTGAGGGGTAGTATCTTTATTCAGAACTTAGAGCAGTTAAAGATAAATTTAAGATACAGAGGAGGAAATGGAAGATTTGTAATGAAATGGAATGCAGAACAGGTAGAAAGGAAAAAAAGACAATTGTGCAAGGCAAAAATCGATGGTAATGGGACAAGTAAAGAAATAAAATACTGGACTGTGTGTGGCATAAATGAGTATAACAGTGTTTCACAGAATTTGTTAAACTTTATAATTAACTTGGAATTCTGTAATGTTCTGAGTCAAAATATGTTTTATGGTTCTTTTCTAAAATATAAGGTGCTGTTTCTTGAGATTATATTAAACTCTTGAAGTGGCATTAATATGCAGCAATGGGATATTATGTGACTTTTATATATCTATCTGGTGTAAGTATTTAGAATAGTCTATCACTGACTAATTTGTAAAATATGGCAGCTTGCTTAGTCGAATTGAATTGGATTTTAGTTTCAGATTTTAAACATTATCCTCAATGTTATATGATGAACATATGCAGTATATTGCTAACATACTGTGGTCTCCAAACCATCTTTATTAATCTTTTGTATCCAATACCAAGTTTAATTTTGGTTTAAATTTGTGAGCTTAGTTATATTGCATTTCTTTGCAAAGTTGTTCTTAATCCTCCTTTCTTCATAAATCTCTGACAGAGATGGTGCTCCTTATTGCGAAATGGATTATCAAAATCTCTTCGGTGTGAAATGTGAAGAGTGTGACAAATTCATCACAGGAAAGGTCTTGGAGGTATGTGAATGGCAACTCCTTAATAAAAATTAGTGTTTTTGCTGAGAACATATGTTCTTCATGTAAATCACAACCAAGTGAGATTAAATTCTGCTTTCTATTAAATTGGAGGTGTTTTGGTTCAATTGTTTTTCTAGTTCCACTAACCAACTTGCAGACATCACTCATGTACTTGTGGACAATTATTAAACGATACCTTAATTTTACTCTTAAGATCCCAATTTTCTGAATTCTCCTTCCATGTTTCCTTAATCATTTTCAGTTCTATAATTCTCTCGCGAGCACTTACACCCTCTAATTCTGGCAATTTCTCCAGTCCCAAAGCTATCTTCGTTTTGCCTTTAGCTACTGAGGGCCCAGGCTATGAACTTCCCTCCTGAATCCTCCTCTCCCACTTGCCTCTCTTGAAGATTCCATATAAAACTGAAAATCTTCCTTTTAAAAAAAAGGTAAAATCTGGACATCCAAAACAAAGCTAACAAATTCACAAAACACCAGGCAGTTATTGTGTGATGGCTCCCTTCCTGACTTGCTGTCTATTTCAATCTTTTACAGTGTTTGATGTGTTTTACCAATAGATTAAACAATAGGTTCTGGATGTATGCAAGCAAAAGCTGACATTTAAGCAACTGAAAGTTATTTAACCCCTCTATATGATCCACTTAAAGCAAATAATCTACAGGATTGAATGAATTACTATTAATTCCTGAGAACTTTATTTTATGATGGTAAATATTTTAGCCTGAATTTTCAGAATCAGATTTAATATCACTGGCATATATTGTGAAATTTGTTAATATTGTGGCGAGTGCCCATGATGGAGCTGACCGAGCTTACAACTTTCTGCATCTTATTTTAATCCTTGCAGTACCCCACCTCCATGCCAGTCAATGATGCAGCCAGTTAGAATGCTCTTCATGGTAGAAATTTGCAGGTGTCTTTGGTGAGATACTAAAACCCCTCATGAAATATAGCTGTTGACGAGCTGCCTTAGTAACTGCATTGATATGTTGGACCCAGGATGGATTATAATACATTAAAACAGAAAATGACGACAGGAACAGAGTGATGAGCCAGTGATGTTAATGCTACATGTAGTTTATAGGTCAGACTGATTGAAGGGACGTTTTGATTTTGATGGATTAAAATGAGTCATTGAACCTCAAAGAAATTCACAGCGTAAAGTGCCTTGAGATATTTTATAATAAAAATCCCTGTGATGGTTTGGCTAACAGTGAGGGTGCTGCAAAAACATGGTTGAAGAGTTCTCACATTTAGATTCACAGGGATTTAGTTTGCTTCAGGCTGAAATACTTGGAACTATATGAGGATGAAATTATTATTGCCTATTGCACAAAATGCACTCGGCCTGAATCAGCAGCCCACTTTCTGTTGACTTCATATAAATGAATAATGAGACAGCAAACGTTGTTGTGTGAAAAGGCCAAATAACAACTGGAAACTAGGCCCCGGACCTCAGCAGTTATCTCACCAGCTGTTAAAAGGTTGTTGTGAATATTCTGGTGTGTTTGTTCTGCTTTCATCGATCCTGTGGTTGAATAAAGATTTCTCTGTTACCTGTCCCCATCCCAGCATCACCCCTGCTGGAACATGCAGGGCAGCACAGCTGGTCACCCGGTTCCCTCACAGCACCAGGTAACCTGGTTCAGTGCCGACCTCTGGTGCTGTCAGCCTGCAGTTTGCTTGTTCTCCCCGTGACAGCATAGGTTTTCACTGAGTGATCCCATTTCATCCTACCTCCCAACCACGGGCAGACTGATCTCTCACGGCCAGCTTCCTTGAGTGCGTAGGTCAGTGGTTGTATCTGAGGAGATCTGGTGAGAAGAAGACAAAATGGCCGTGAGTTAAATGGGAATTCATAAGCACAAGAGATTCTCCAGGTGCAACACAAACAAACCGCTGGAGGAACTCAGCAGATCAGGCAGCATCTATGGAGAAGAGTAAACAGTTGAACTTTTGGGACCAAGACCCTTCATCGGGACTGGAAAGGAAGGGGGAAGAAGCCAGAATAAGAAAGTGGGGGGAGGGATCGGAGTACAAACTAGCAGGTGAGAGATGAGGGAAGGTAGATGTGTGGGGGAGGGGTGTGAAATAAGGAGCTGGGATGTGATGAGTGGAAGAGGTAAGCACTGAAGAAAAAGGAATCTGGCATTAGAGAATGGTTGACCATGGGAGAAAGGAGAGGAGGAGGGGCACCAGAGATGAGTGATCTCCCATGTGATCTCTCCCTTGTCCGCTTGTCTCTCCTCACTTGATCTTCCTCCTGGGACTGATCCCTGCAAGTGGGACAAACACTACATCTGACCCCAACACAGCCATCCTCACCACCATTCAGGTCCCTTCAGGTGAGGCAACACTTTACCTGCGAGTCTGTCAGGGTCACCTACTATACCTGGCGCTCCCAGTGCTACTTTAGTGAGACCCGCCGTAGACTGGGGGACCATTTGGTCAAAGGGCCTTTTACTCTGTCTGCCACAAAGGGGGGGTTTCTCAGTGGCTGCCCATTTGAATTTGACTTCCCATTTTCATTTCGATGCTGTCACAGTGAGGCCACACTCAGGCTGGAGGAGCACCTCCTCATTCTGTCTGGGCAGCCGCCAACCTGATGGCACGACCATCAACTTGCCATAATTTATCCCGGCTCCCCTGGATGCAAGGCGTGTTTTTCCTTCATCTGGAATGGAAACTAGTATAAATAAAAATTTTTGGAACAGGGGAAATGACATTAACATGTGAAGACTGCTGTCACTGTTGGAAATTACTGAGTAATAGCAATTCCTGCATTGCAAGATCTACCATTTTCTCTGCTTCTGTGACAGTAAACAGAACGTTTTAATCAGTGTAGAGTCTTAGAAATGTACAGCATGGGGACAGGCCCTTCAGCCCATCTAGTCTGTGCTGAACCATTTAAACTGCCAACTTCCATCGACCTGCACTGGGCCCATAGCCCTCCATACCCCTACCATCCAACCATGTACCAATCCAAACTCTTCTTAAACAATGAAGTCAAGCTCACATGCACCACTTGCACTGGCAGCTCATTCCACACTTTCACAACTCTCCTGGGTGAAGGTTCCCCTCACGTTCCCCTTAAATTTTTCACCTTTCGCTCTCTAGTTGTAGTCCCACCCAACCTAGCTGCTCTTTATTATTCCTGTTACCTTTTGTGCATTTTTATATGCAGTTTCACTCTATGTTTTACAATTCTCCTCAAAATTGAAGGAGGATCTTCCCAAATGGAGGTCAGAGACATAGAGCATTGATTCACCAGCAATTTTATGTGTATGAAATGAGGGTGGTGCGTGACTTGGAGTCAGGGTGTCCATTTGCCTCTGGAATTGGAAGTTGCTGCGTGAGAGCCTGTTGTAACTTGCTCCTGTACTCACTGTACATAGTGGCCACAGTGCACCAAAAGGTACTAATCAAACGGGATTATTTTATCCCAGTTAGTGTCAAGCTTCCACTACTCTTCTGACTTGCATCTTGTAGGTAGTGAACAGCTTTTAAGAAGTGATTCATTGCCAAATACATGTCCACTGGCCTATTTTTGTATCTCCATGCTGGTCATTTTTCCCTCTTGTTACTAAGGGAGTTCAATGGTGCTGATTTTATTATACTTCAGTCTAAGTGATTTGCACTTTCGTGCGTTGAAAGGGATTATCAAGTAGGAAAACAGAGGGCAGTTGGGAGACTCTGATTTCCCCAGACAAAATCAAGGATGCATGAGAGAATGGGACCTGTAGATCCTGCATCTTCACTCTGTGGACAAAGGAATCGTATCCTGAATCTCAGTTCGGTCTACAGAAGTTTGAATTTTACAGCATTTGTACCAAGTGGGTTCCAAGTTGGTGGAACAGTGACCCTTTCAAGATCTACATTTTGAGTAAAGTACTGTGTGAAGACAATCCATTATGTCAGAAATGTGTCCAATGATAATACAGAATAGCATTAAATAAGAAAGCCCAATAACATTGACGTTTGAAGTCCTGTTACTGGTACAATATTGAGATTCATTTTCTTGCAGGCATTCACAGTAAATACAAGAAACACAGTAAAATCAAGTCTGCACCCCACAGGGTGGACAAACAACCAGTGTGCAAAAGACAACAAACTGTGCAAATACAAAAGGAAAAAAAAGATATAATATGTAAAGTAATTAATTAAAATATGCAATAAAATGGAGAACATGAGATGAAGTGTCCTTCAAAGTGAGTCCATAGGTTGTGGGAACAGTGCAGTGAAGTTGTCCCTCTGGTAGGGAGACTCCTATAATCCTCTCGGCCATCCTTACAGTCCTTTGTAGGGACTTCTGGTTTGAGGCTTGGCTAGTTCCCATACTAGTGGCTATATATTCTCCTGTTTTGTCTTCCTGATGGAGCAGGAAAGCACAGTTCTTGCTGTCACATCCCCCCATCTGAAGGCAGCATCACGATCCCTCAGCCGTGCACGCCATGGCTGCACAGAGTTAACGCCACACTGTTAACGCTCCGGATGTTGCAGTTCCAAGTTTAATTCTGATGTCATCCATAAGAAGACTGTACGTCCTGCCCATGGAATGTGTGGATATTCTCCGGATGCTCTGGTTAACACCCACAGTCCAAAGATGTACCCATTAGTTGGTTAATTGATCATTGTAAATTGCCCCGTGATTAGGCTAGGGTTAATTTGGGGGTTGCTGGATGGTGTGGCTTGTAGGGTCAGAAGAGCCTGTTCTGCACTGTAACTCAATAAGTAAGTAAGATCTATGTGTGTCTTGAGCTCACAGTTGAATTCAAATACTAAACTTGTTGCAGCTTTCTCTCACCAACAGAATGTTGAATTTAAAATTTTAATGCAGAAATAATTATGCTAATAATTTATTTCTCTGAAATTCAGCTCTATTTAATATTTTTTCAACAAGTTCTCTATTGTTTGATCATTGTGTTGAGTGTGGAAAAGTAGGGCTCCCTCATATTGCTGTTTGTATAGTGTGTTTCTGTTACAGAATGCCCCCCATTGAACAACCTGCTTTCAACAATGCAGTCCATTCTGTTGGTCTGAATAGTCAGTTCTCCAGAATGTGGCTGGCTGTTCTGCAGTGAGCAGGTGACATAGAGAGTCACCTTTGTATCATCTCATTGATCAGTCGAGACCTCAATCACGAAAGCCATGATGGAATGCAAAATAATAGTTGTTAACAGTTGCTCAATCGAAGCTTTAATACAACAGAACAGAAACACAAATGTGTTTATGCTGCAGATCTCAACCATGTAAAAAAAACTGCCATTTGTATATTGATAAATGATATATATCTATAATGTTAATTTACATTCTAATTTATATTCTGTAAATAGATGCAAAGAAATGAGCATATTTCCAGCAGTATTTTGACTATGTGCTATAATTCTGAGACTGGTTTTATTATCTGTAGTATCTTTGAGAAAGTAAGTAATAAGGAGCTTCTATTTGGTCCCCAAACTGTTTACATTGCTTTGCCTTTCAATTGATTTTTCTGTAAAAAGATTAAAAATTAATCTTCCCTTCACAATGTCAATTTTGCTTTTTGATATTAAATGAGCACAAGGTTCTATTTGCAAGATCTGACTAACATTATCATTATATGATTTTATCCAATGAGATATAAAAAGACAACTAACTTGAAGAAATATAGCAGAGGTACCACAAGATAGCACTGTTATATCATGTAAAGAGAACAATAGTCTCAAAGATATGTAAGCAAGATTTAGCATTTTGTTTCCCTGAATCATTCGGCAATTATTGCAGTATAGCTGCCTGAGATATAGTCAACATGCTGAAATATATTTTATAGGCCCCCATGGATGTTGCCATTTTCTTTCTCTGTTTCTGTGACTATATTTTACTGATATTTGTGCCTCGTGCTGTGTGTGACTGCTGGTACTATGTTTTGCACCATAGCCCTGGAGGAACACTGTCTCGTTTGGCTTTATTCATCATTCATGTATGCTTGAATGACAAACTTGAACAAACTTGCATCCTAGCTGTCTACGCAAGCCAAACCAGTACGATATGGAGAGCAAGCTGTTGCCCATGCAGCAGGATCCCCCTCTCCACACAGCTGATGACTCCAAAGGAATGGCGGAAAATGATGCAGTCTGGCACCAGCAGTGTCACAGGAGTTGCCAGTCAGTGTTGAACTCAACAACATCGAACTGCCTTAGGGACTCCAGCTCTGGACTTATCCTCAGGTTTACTCGTGAAGCCTGCAAGGCAGTGGAGGTTTGAGATCAAAGTTTTCATTCTCAACAATGATTGACAAGCCCCATCTGCCTGAAGCTAATGCTTTTAAGGTGCCAGTAAACCTACCTTTGCCTCTTCTCCTCTCAGTAGAAGTGGCCCTTTGGGCTTAGTGGCTAAGTCACATGTGAAGACCAGGAGCTGAACTTGGTTGTCAGAGGCTATTTGAGGTGCCTGCTGTTGGGAGCATTTAATAGGTAGTGGCAGCACATCCCCATACCCCCCCAGCTATGACAATCTTACGGAATCAAAATAAAATTAATGTAATTTTTTGGGATATATTGCAACCTGCAGTACTTTTCTGAATTATTGTGTCTTTTCTTCAAAACTCACCTTGACTGTGTTGCAGATACACTATGTATCTGGAAAAATTAAAAACATCAATGAGTTGTGTGAAATTTTTGGGAACATTTTGGGACCATAACTGATTACGTTTTAAGATGGTCATGATTAAGGATAAAAATGGGTCTTGCAGGAAGGTACCAAATTAGGGGGAGGGCATATTCCAACTGGATAAGGCAGAATCTAAAGGGCAGATACTGTTGGACAAGTCTACAACTGACAAATGGAAGCTCGGGATCAGCATGTTCTGGTAAGGAGTAAGGACAAAAATGCTAAAGTAAGGGAATCTTGGATGACCTGAGGTTTAGTCAGGAAGGAAAAGGAAGCTTATGTAGTTTAGGCAGCTAAAATCAGGCTGGGCTCTGGATTACAGAAATCTGCTCAGCAGGTCATTATCAGGGTCAAAAGGAGCCATAAAATGCCCTTGACAAGAAGGATCTCCAAGGATCCCAAAACATTTTATACTTAGGACTAAGAGGATAATGAAGGAGAGCACAGGTCCACTACAGGATGAAGGAGGGAATTTGTGCTTGGAGTCTATACAAGTGGCTGAGGTATTAAAAAAGTAGTCTGCTGTTATTTACTGAGGGAAAGGATTTAGAAGATGGGGCAAAGAGAGAGGAGGAGGTATGCTAATATGCTGGGACATTTTGAGATTAAGGAAGATGTAGTTGTGGGACTTCTGTAAATCATTAAGGAGGGTAAAATCCTAGGCCTCCAGGTATATTGTATATCCCAGAGTATTGAAAGAAACTGCTGGGGGCTTCACCAAAGACCTTTGTGTTCTCACTTGCAACAAGCAAGATCCCAGAATACTGGAGTGTAGCAAATGTTGTGCTTTTCTTCAGGGAAGGAAATGGGGATAAGCCTGTGAGCCTCACATCAGTGGTATGGAAGCTGTTGGAGAAGATACTGAGGTGTAGCCTTTATGTACTTTTGGAACGGCATGGCCTGCTTAGAGATAGAGAGCATGGCTTTGTGCGGGGCAGATCATGCCTATAAACTTAATCACGTGACAAAGGTACTTAATGAAGGTAAGGCTACATGGATATTAATACGGCATTTGATAAGATTCAGATGATAATGATACATGGGGGAATTGCAAGTTTCGATTCAGAACTGGCTTGCCCGTAGAAAACAGAAAGTCGGGATGGAAGGCTATTATTCTGATGGAGGTCCAGTGTGCATCCCAAGGTTATATCTCAATGATTTGGATGAAACTGTAGATGGGTGAATTTGCAAATTTGTGGATGACATCAAGGCTGGTGCAGTTATGGAGAGTGTAATATGGAATACACTTGGGAAATGTACATTAATGCATTTTGGTAAAAGGAAGAATAGCTTAGATATTACCTAACTGGGGAGGAAATCTGAACATCAGAGGTGCAGAGGGACATAGGAGTCTTCATGCAAGACCCCCAGAAGGTTAATTCACAGGTTGAGTCTTGGTAAAGAAAGCAAATGCATGGGGCTCTTATTGAAATCTGCCAAAGGTTGAAAGGACTGGATAAGGTTGAAGTGGAGAGGTGTTTCGTATGGTGGGGGTATCCAGAACTAGAGGGCACAGTCTCAAAATTGAGGGGTGACCTTTTAGAACAGAAGTAATGAGGAATTGTTTTTTAGCCAGACCGTGGTGAATCTGTGGAACGCTCTGCCACAGGCTGCACTGGAGGCCTAGCCTGTTGATAGATTCCTGATTGGTCAGGGCATCAAGGGATATGGTGAGAGCATAGGTGTATGGGGTTTAATGGGATCCGGGGTCAGCCATGATGAGATGGCAGAGCAGACTCAGTGGGCTGAATGGCCTAATTCTGCTGCTATGTCTTATGCTCTCTGTAAGGATTCGTACATCCTCCCTGTGGAATGCATGGGTTTTCCCTGGGTGCTGCGGTTTCCTCCCATTGTCCAATTACATACTGGGTAGGTTAAGTGGTCATTGTAAACAGTCCCTTGATTTGGCTTAAATTGGGGTTGTCGGGTTGCTGGGGCTAGAATGGCAGGTAAAGTCTATTCCATGTTGTATCTCTAAATAAATAAATAACTCTGAATAAATCCATTATGGAAGTTAAAGTTGTACGAGTGTGATTTGGTGCTTGATGAAGTACACTGGTAATGAAATTCAAAAAGTGGTAAAGAGGATTTGATGATCTGTGGGCCATTTGCTGTGCAGGCTGTGGTTCTGCCCATTCCCTTCCTGTGGTCTCACCCCTGATGCTGCCAGTACATGAGTCTGCATGAGTGGCCGCTTGTGGGAAATAACGCTAGCCACTACAAATCTGGAGACCCATCAGTGTCTGTAAATCTGTCTCAGCATCTCAGAACACCATTGACTGCTTAGTCATGATCCTTGTGTTAGTCTCAGGTGGGCTCGATGGCAACACAGATGCCTGGAGTTAACCATGGGGAAACCTCTCATTGTAGTCATGCCTCAGCTGGTCACAGCTCATGGTCTTAATATTTATTCTTGATTTATTTACTAAAATTATTTCTTTTTGCATTTGCACAGTTTGTTGTCTTTTGCACACTGGTTGAACACCCAAGTCACTGTGGTCTTTCACTGATTCTATTATGGTTATTATTCTATTATGGATTTATTAAGTGTGCCTGTAAGAAAGGGAATCACAGAGTTGTATCACATAAACGTACTTTTATATCAATTTACTTTCAACTTTGAACTGTTCTACAATCTAGCAAATGCTTTCCTTTTAATCAGAAATAGAAGCCCAGCTTGGGTGTTCTTAGGGCTGCGAGAGTCCAGTCAGATTCTTGGCTGTAATTTAGCTCAAAATGCTCACCAAGCCCTTGGCACATATTACTCTTTCCAGTGCGAGGAGAAGGGCAATGATGCACCATCAGTAACTCTCGGAGACATGAGGCAAGATATAGGCTTTTATTGGCTGGAAGAAAGAACATGCAGCAAGTGACCACCATGCTACATCCTGGAGACTGAGGCCGGGGCTGTGCCTCCAATCGCCTTTATACCGGGGTCCGTGGGAGGAGCCACGGTCAGTGGGAGGAGTCACAGGAGCAGTCAGCAGGGGGGCGTGTCCAGACAGGTATGTGTAGTTCATCACAGGCATGGATTAGACTCTATGGTTAGCAGTGTCAGCATATTCTCCACGATGAGTTTGTGTTAAAGGACACCAGCCAGTAGCAGCAGCCCAAAGCAATTGCTCAGAGAAGAAATTTGAGGCTGTCTTAATGTTCACCTCAATGGGCAGGACACTTCTGGCCATGTGTAACAGGAAACACATGTGATGTGACATGTTTTTATGGGATGGGGTTGCTAACCCTTCTCCTTTCATAGCTGCATTTGGGGCCATCCATGGTGGAGTTTGGCCAAACTTGTACACCATATAAAGTGTTTACATTGCTTTCTGTGGATAGTTGAGCCTCATGAAGTCCCAGTCCAGTTTTCTCCAAAGATGTTCAGAACCCAAAGTGACTTTCTATTCTGCTAACCTTGTATATGAAATATGATACTGTATTACCGGTATATTCAGCAAGATAGCATTTGTTCTGTGGCCAAGGTTCTGATGTAAGTTGTTTTACCAAGACATGCAGGCTCTCCACTTCCCCTTGACACTGTTAGACCAGTGGCAAGTCTCCTTCACACCGTGTAATTCAGGTGGTTACTTGTGATCATTATGTGGGGAACCAATAATGGTCCTTGGATTCATGATTATTTCCAGCTGAAACAGGCTTGTGGAAAACTCAATGTTGTTTGACCAAACTGAGCCACTGAATTAGGATCTGTAGATTCCAAAATGTTGTTTGATGAATGAGGGAATGACTTGTGTCCTCTTCCGCTGAAACATCAAGCTGGTCCTCTTCAGCTGAAGCATCAAGCTGGTTCTCTTCAGCTGATACTTCAAGTACATTTTGATGCTTTTCAGGACAAATTAGCTCAAAACTCACTGCCAATTGAAAGACAAAGGGGGACAAAGTGGGGAAGATTCCCTCCAGGAAATGTAGTCTAGGAAACCTAGATGACTTTGTACCTTCAGCCAGAGATGTGAGTTCACCACTTTAGCTTTGAGACAAGCTGGCACAGAGTGCTGTTGGGTATAAAATGTGCAAGACAACCTCTTTCATTCAGGTTGCAAGCAACTTCTGTCGTAACTTTGTGAGTTGTCCAAAATCTAGCCACTGCAGTGGCAGTTCAGCTGGTAAAAGAGAGATCCTCCATTTGTTGGGGTCAACCATGCATGTTGTGTCCTAGCTGTATGCACAAGCCTTGGCTGTAGGGTATGGAGAGCAAGCTGTTGCCCATGCAGTAGGCTTCTCCTCTCCCTGCAGCTGATGAATCCAAAGGAACATAAAGACTGGTATAGTCAGGCACCAGCGGCATTGCAAGAGTTACCAGTCAGCCTGGAACTAAATGTAGGACTGCCTGAGGAACTCCATCTCTGGATTTTTTCTGGGGCTTTACTCCCAAAGCCTTCCCCATGAGCTGGTTTAGCCACAAGGCAGCAGAGCTCTGAGATCAGAGCTTTCCTTCTAGATGAACTGCTAATGAGCCCCATCTGCCCACAGAGACTGGTTTTAAGGCATCAATAAGCCATCTTTGCACCTTTTGCTGTCAGTAGGAATGATTTTTACAGGCTTACTAGCTAAGCCACAAATGTAGGCCAAGAGCTGGACTTGATTGTCAGGGCTATTTGAGACATATGCCATTGGGGGCATTTAATAGGCAGAGCTCATCTCACTATTCCCCCCTGCCACCACTTGCTATGACAACCTTAAGGATAGGCAAAAATAAAAGCAGGTGTTCGATTCTTCACGGGTCAGGAAGCACCCTGTTTGTTCCTTTGTTTATCTGAATCGTGCTGTGTGTGAAATCACTGAACAATATTCCGATGAAGGGCCTCGGCCTGAAATGTTGACTGATTTTTCCCCTCCATAGATGCTGCCTGACTTGCTGAATTCCATCAGCACTGTGTTTGTTGCTGTGTGGAACTTTCCCAGCTCAGTCAGAATCGTTCCTCTTCCCACAAAGGCTAATCATGTGGTGAAAGCATTTGCCATCTGGGACTTGGCTGAGCAATGGCTTGGCCGGTGCACCTGCTTAAATTAAAGGAATGTAATTAAAACAAAAATTAAATTAAATCCATCATAGAAGGAAAACTAAATAGGAAAATATGCTTAGATTTAGAGACATCAAAGAACATGTAAAAAGGAAAATCATGAAATACATGTTAAATGTGTTTGTTTTTTAAACTTCTATATTTTTATACTTTTATCCACGCAGGAATAATACTCGGCAGTTAACTTTTTCTCTTTTTGTACTCCAATTGACTGACTTTAAACAATTGTTAATTGTGCAATCTACTGTCATCCCTTATGGAATGCTCACTATCACCAGCTGACACAAAGGTGCATGTAGTTAACAGGAAGGGAAATGGGTGAGGTTTCTTCTGTGCAAAATATACACCAGAGCAGTAAATATCGAAAGAACAAATTAGTGAAGTGTGCAACATCAGCATATCCATGAATCCCCTGAATTTTCTAACTCATTTGCATGAAATATTAATCACAAGTATTATTCTTAAAGGAATTGATCCATAGTGACCTCTGATGTTAAACCGCTATTTGAGAACAGCTGTAGCAGCATAGGTATAGGCAGTGTAATGTAGACCAAAGGACCTTAACCACCTCCTCCCTCACCAACATTCAGGGCCCCAAACAGTCCTTCCAGCTTCGCCTGCAAATCTGTTGGGATCGACGGCTGTATCTGGTGCTCCCAATATGGCCTCCTCTGCATTGCTGAGACTCAGTGTAAATCAGGGAACCGCTTTGTCAAGTGTCCCTGGTCCATCTGTCAATTCCGCAGGGGCAAACCGCTTTAATTCCTATCCTCATTCCCATTCCGAAATTGAGGCCCATGGCCTCCTCTTCTGCCATGATGAAGCTTCTCTCCGGTTGGAGGAGCAACACCTCATATTCTGACTGAGTAGCTCCGACCTTGTGGCATGAACGTCGATTTCTCCTTCTGGTGTTTTTCCCTTCCCCCTTCCCGCTTCTTTAACTCCCAGCTCTGGCCTCTTACCTCCTCTCTTCACCGTCCTATCACCCCCGTACCCTTCCTCCCTCCCTTTCTCACTTAGTCCACTCTCCTCTCCTATCGGATTCCTTCTTCTCCAGCCCTTTACCTTTCCTGTCTATTACCTCTTTGCCTCTTACTTCATAACCCCTTCCCCTCTCCCCCACCCACCTGGCTACACCTGTCACCTTCCAGCTTGTCCTCCCTGCTCTCTCCCCTCACTTACTTATTCTGGCATCTTCTCAATCCCACTCCTTCCTGCCTTAAGAATCAGAATGAGGTTTAATATCAATGGCATATGTCATGCAATTTGTTGTTATGCAGCAGCAGTACAATGCAATGCATAACAATAAAAACTGAATTACTGTGTGTGTGTATGTATATATGTATATGTGTGTGTGTGTATATATATGTGTGTGTGAGTATATATATATATGTGTGTGTGTGTGTGTGTGTGTGTGTGTGTATATAATTTGTGCAAAAAGAAAGTAGCAAGGCAGTGCTTATGGGTTCAAAGTCCATTAAGAAATCCGATGGCAGAGGGGAAGAAGATGGTCCTGAATCATTGAATGTCTCTCTTCAAGGCTCCTGTAGCTCCTCCTTAATGGTGGCAATGAGAAGAGAGCATATCCAGGGTGATAGGGTCCCTTTTGAGGCAGCCCTCCTTGAAGATGACCTGGATGCTGGGGGGCTAGTGCCCCTGAGTTGACAATCCTCTTCAGGTTGTGTTGATCCTGAGCAGTGGCCTGCCCATTCCCGTATCAGGCGGTAATGCAGCCCGTTAGAACGCTTTTCACAGTACATCTGCAGAAATTTGCAAGTCTGTGGTAACTGACCAAATCTCCTCAAACCCCTAATGAAATATAGATGCTGCAAAAACACAATGCAAAACTTTTAATTTTTTAATATATATGATCATTACTCTATGAGTAATTTTTATATGCCATCATTACGCTGTTGGTATATCCCAGCACTGTGAATGGAATGCACTACAAACACTCTATTGAATCATCTGGCTTGTTTTGTGTTTTGTACTTTGTAATACCACATTCCTGTTGTATCATTACTTTGTTTGACATCGGTTCTCCAGTTGCAAATTGCATTATTTGTTGACAAGGTGAATGTGGAAAAGCCCTGGGGTTTCAGAGAACCGCTGTTTGTTTTGAACTGAGTGAACAGGCAGTCAGCAAAATAACATCTGTAAAGTAAAATTGTCCTTTTGTAATGAGAGCAAAATAAACTACAGGTGCTGTAAATCGGAAGCAGAAATGACACAATACCAGAAACAGTCAGCAGGTCAGGCAGCATCAGTAGAGAAAGAAACTGACTCAGCGTTGTATGTGAAGGATCCTTCATCAGAATGAGATAAATGAGTAAGCAAATGTGTTTTAAGTGGCAGAGACGGGGAGCGTTGGAGAGAATAGTATCTGTGAATGGCAGGCACACTTAGTTAATTATTTTAAACATTTAAAACATTTAGAAACAGGAGTAAAGTGAGTTTGCTTGAAAGAGAATGGTACAGCCATGTCTACAGAAAGAAAGTGTAAGAGTAGGAGGTGGCTTGAAACTGTTGAATTTAGTACTGACTCCAAGCAACTGCAAACTAGCACTTCCATTGGGCATTGTTGGAGCAAAATAGGAAGACAGGACTGCAAAATGGGAAAAGGCTGGGGAATTAAAGTGATGTGGTACTGAATGCGCAGGATCATCCTCACAGAGGTGCTCTACAAAACATTCACTAATCTGCATTTGGTTTCTCCAACACACCAGGGCATCACACAGTGAGCACTGAATGCATTACATTAATTAGGAGAAATGCAGGTGATTGCTACTTCTTCCGAGTTAAGACCATACGGCATGAGAGCAGAATTAGGCCATTCTGCCCACCAAGTCTTCTCTACCTTTCCGTCATGGTTGAGTTATTGTCCCTCTCAACCCATGCTCCTGACTTCTCCCCATAAAATGAGTCTTTGGTCTCTGAATGGTGGGAAGGTTTGAAGCAATAGATCAGATGGTTAGCATATTTCATGGTTGCATGAAAAAATGGGAAAAGGGGAAGTAGTCGTTGGAGGTGGAAGGGGACCCAGGGGGTTGTGGCTGGAACAGGTTCTTTGTTATGCTGAAAGGATGGAGTACGAGAAGATGTGATGGATTATGGAACTCAATTATTTTAAGTTTTCCAAGTTGCAGAGAGGGTCTTTGAATCTGGAATCCAGTTTCAAGTTTCAAATTCGATTATCATTCAACCATACATGAATATAGACAAACAAAACAGTGTTTCTCCATGGCCAAGGTACAAATCATATTACCAACAGCACACAGCACAAATAACACGTATAGTTACGACTTCAGGAAATCATACTATCACAAAGGAATGTGAGAATACAGGAAGTCAGGTTGAGAATACTGTCAACTATGGT
This sequence comes from Hypanus sabinus, assembly GCF_030144855.1. NCBI lineage: Eukaryota > Metazoa > Chordata > Chondrichthyes > Myliobatiformes > Dasyatidae > Hypanus > Hypanus sabinus. Next base: position 61,074,317 of record NC_082727.1, on the reverse strand, counting down.
GGAGGGGAGCCTGATTAAGGAAAATTAAAGATCTCTTTTAAAGGTATTGGTGAGGCAGATCTAATCAGAGCATATATGGAGGAGTCAGAAAAAAATGGGAAAATATAATAGAGTGAAAATCAAAGTAACTGTAAATGCTTGAAATCTAAAATAAGAATGTAATAGAAACATTCGGTAGATCAGGCCACATCTTCAGGAAGAGAATCATAACTAAAGCCTCAGGCCAATGACCTTTCATCAGAACTGAGCAGAAAAGAGAACTTTCCAGAAACCAAAGTGTAGTCAGAATAAGTGTAGAGTTAGTGGGCTTGCTCTAGCCTTGTCCTTGGGGTGACCCCTTGCTTAATGGTATTGGTCCATTGCATAAAAAAGGTTGGGAACCCCTGCCTGAGGGAAAGGAAATCAGAAATAGGCTGTGTGAGAGAGAAGGGTGACTATTATCAACACATTGTCAACATTCCCTCTAATTTTTCTTGACGTTTGTGCAGACCACCATTGCTCTGAGCAGAAAATTTTTACATGGCTTGCAAACTGCGTGACATTTTAAATGTTTTTGTAATATGCATACTATTCATATTTAGAATGAAAATTCAAAAATCACATACTTTTGATTTTATTTATTAATTGAGGGTTATAATGAATTACCCTACAACAAAGAAAGCCTTTCAACTTTTTCTTGTCTGCCTTCATTACTATAAACACTGCAGATTAATTTTGCAACCAGGTGAAGGATGCGTATTAAACCTCATTAAATCATCCAAATGTTCCACTCCTAATCCATTACTGGATTTGTATTTAGTTGAATTAATAAGACTGAATTCATGTTTACAGTCAGCACTAGATGCATGAAATGTTCCAACAATGTCAACAAAGATTGACAGTTCTTCACATTCTTCATTTCTAAGCATGTAGTTCAACATATCAGTAAATGTCTTAATTAAACCAGTCTTAACTTTCTCAGACACAACAAACTGGAAATCACAGTATTGCTGCTATATTTTTGAGGCAATGTTTTTGTCATTCTTCGTAATAGTAGCTGAGTATTTTTTTGTCCGTCATAAAACTGTGACCCTCTCACCAGGCTCATTGGTTATCTCTGCTAACAGCCACACAACTCAGCAGTGGGAAAGGCACCTTTCATCAACAACATATGTCTAGGGTCAGTATGGTTTGGGGTTCAACCAAACAGGGATATTGTGATGTTCTGATTAAAGGAACCTCGATTTGAGCAAATGCTGTGTAAATACTGCTCATACACAATTTACTATTGACAAAAATAACAGATCATATACCCTATAAAATTATAAAGAAAATATATTTACCAATTTCAGCTTTATCAAACAGTTAATAGGAGAGAGAAAAGGGCCCATTACAATTAAACCAGTCTAAATGTGCACACAGTGTTGGAGCTCATGTTGTGTCTGTAGTGGTTGGCTGTACCGCTTTACTCACAGTGCTGAATTCTGATCATCAATCACTTGTAGAACTTTCTTTCATGGACTTCCTCGCCTTATGTAGTGCTCCTTTCATTAGGGTCTCCCCTTTAGGTGTCCTCCCAGATCCTCTCCTCTCTGCATCTCCTGCCAGAAGACCACAAACCCGACCACTCTCTGTCACCAATCTCTCTCCACCTGCTTTTTTTAGAACCTTTTCCTGATCTCACCATCCTGAATGGCTGACGCAACATTCCTAAGTTGAACAACATGGCTCCTTATCTTTAGCCGAAGCCAAAACATTCTACCAGCAGGACACACTGCATTTACTAATACCAAGATACTAATACTAATACAGGATACCAAAATACTAATACTGCATCAACTAATACAATCAACTAAGACTTCAAGATGACGGTGCAATGCAGTATGCAGTGGCCTCTCCGGAGTTGATATCTGTTATTTGTTAAGTGGGGTGTCATGCACAATCCTAATCTGATGAAAAATGGACGTGGGAGCACGGAGGAACATCTGGAAATCTCCAGGAAGGCGTTCTTCATTGAGGCTACTGTTGTGAGGTCCGGGTCTCTGCTGGGAAGAACAGGCCCCCAGTCCTCGGGGTCACGTGGCAGGGGTGTCGTATTGCGCTCGGCAGAGGATGGTGCTCAGAGAGGCTGTGCCAAAGGGGACGGTCGGAGGCTCGCAGGTTCGACGGACTCAGAGTCCGCTGCGGTTGGGGTGCTTTCACTGTGTGCTGTGTCTGCGAGGCTGAGTCCGGCAGTACCATGGAAGTCCACAGCAGGGGTATTCCCTTCTGCCACCTGTGTGTGATGACGAGTCTATCGGGACCCTCAGGACTTGTGGAAACTGTGTGGTGGTTTCTTTCAAATTTATAGTCTTTTAACATCTTTGCACTATTTCTACTGTGCCCATGGTCTGTTTTTTTTTAATCAATTATGGTATTGTTTGCACTGTTGTAACTATGTGGTTTTGTGCAGGTCTTGTAGCTTTAGTTTTTGGTTTGTTGGGTGGTAGAGTTGGTCTCCTGACTTGGTGTGTCTGGGTAGTCTTGTTTTGTCTGGTGGATTTGGAGCTCCTTTCTCGTGAATGAGTTAAGATGGTAGCGCGATATTAATACGCAACAGCCTCTCTGGACTCTGGATTTGGGGATTGCCAAATGTTATGTGGATTTTCTGGTGTAGTCTGTTTTGTCATGTGCTTTTCTGATACCATTCTGGAGGAATGTTGTTTCATTTTTTAACTGCATTTCAGTTGTGGTTTCTAAATGACAATAAACCGAAATTCAATTCAACTTACAGACTGCTAAAATGAAATGCCTTGCAGCATAGCAGTTGAAATCTTAACCAGGGCATTACACAGCATTCCCTTTTCTTAATTCAGAATCGATTGTATTTGCAATAGCAACAGGATCAAAAGCTTGCCATTCTCTTAACTCATCATCAGGAAATCTATTATCCAAGTGATTATACACATATTGAATGAATCGAATAGTAAACTTCCACACACACAAAATGCTGGTGGAACACAGCAGGCTAGGCAGCATCTATAGGGAGAAGTGCTGTCGATGTTTCAGGCTGAGACCCTTCGTCAGGACTAACCGAAAGGAAAGATAGTAAGAGATTTGAAAGTAGTGGGGGGAGACGGAAATGCGAAATTATAGGAGAAAACTGTTATAGGTGGGATTATAGGTGGGATGAAGCTAAGAGCTGGATAGGTGATTGGCAAAAGTGATACAGAGCTGGAGAAGGGAAAGGATCATGGGACGGGAGGCCTCAGGAGAAAGAAAGGAGGGGGGGAGCACCAGAGGGAGATGGAGAACAGGCAAATAACTAAATATGTCAGGGATGGGGTAAGAAGGGGAGGAGGGGCATTAACGGAAGTTAGAGAAGTCAATGTTCATGCCATCAGGTTGGAGGCTAACCAGCCGGTATATCAGGTGTTGTTCCTCCAACCTGAGTTTGGATTCATTTTGACAATAGAGGAGGACATGGATAGACATATCGGAATGGGAATGGGATGTGGAATTAAAATACGTGGCCACTGGGAGATCCTGCTTTTTCTGGCGGACCGTGTTCGACGAAACGGTCTCCTAGTCTGCGTCGGGTCTCACCAATATATAAAAGGCCACACCGGACGCAGTATACCACACCAGCCGACTCACAGGTGAAGTGTCACCTCACCTGGAGGACTGTTTTTTTGAAACTGTAAACTTCCACTCTGTGTTTAGAGTTACAATTTGTAACAGTGTTGCAGCTTGAAACATTAGCAATATAAATACATGGAAGTGCTAAAGTGCTTCAAGGTAAAGCATGCAGTATGTTTATTATTTAGAAAATTTATAGATTATATTCATTAATACATCATTTATTACAGGGTATTTCTTAAGTATATTAACATAGATTTCAAAATTATAGTAGCATAATTTCAAAGTTACATTAATATTATATAAAAGAAGTTTTCATCTGCATGGCAACAAAGGCTATGTGTGTGAGAGCATTTCAGTTACTGTGTGGTGGAGCACACCCGTGCTGCGTAGAGGGAGCAGTGCTTGTTACCCGTCCCTTATTACTCAAAAGGTGCAGGATCTGAGCCATTGCGTTGAACTGCTATAATTATATAGAACAGAGAATATGACAGAACAGTACAGGTTCACTGGTCCAAGATGTTGTGTTGAACTTTTAACATACTCAATGATTAGTCTAACCCTTTCCTTCATCCATAACCCTCCATTTTTATACCATGTATATGTCTAAGAGTTCCTTAAATGCCCCTAATGTATTTGCCTCTATCACTGCCCCTGGCAGAGCATTTCATGCATCCACCTGTCTCTCTGTAAAGAACCTGCCTCTGACATCCCACGACCCCTCCCCACCATATTTTCCTCCAATCACCTTAAACTGATGCCCCCTGTATTAGCCATTTCCGTCCTGGGAAAAAGTTGTGGAAGGAACTTGGATAAGGATTCCCAGTATTTTGTCCCAATGACACTGAATAACTACTACAGTAAGTGTTTCTAAGCTGGACCTTGAAGAGAGAATTTGCCAGTGGTGATGTCATCCGCATGCAACTGTTACCTTTATCCTTGCACAGTACGTGGAGCAGAAAGAGAGTTTATAAATCTGGCAAGAGCAAAGAATATTGGACATGGAGGGGTGTGAGTCAGGTAGCAGAGAAGGAGTGCCAAGAGTTGGGTGGAACAGATGCAGACACACCCAGCACTGGAGACACCAGGCAAGGTTATTTAATTATAAACAATTGGTTTATTGATCATTACTGAATGTTTGATGCTTCCTGCTCCTTCCCCGTTTTCCCAACCATGATCACTGTCTCCCTGCCCCTTCCTACTCTTTTAGTCCATGATAGAGACCCATATCAGAATCAGGTTTAATATCACTCACACATGCCATGAATTTTGTTTTTTTTTTGTGGCAGCAGTACAGTGCAATACATAAAATTACTACAGTACTCTGAAAAAATCTTTAGCACCCTAGCTCTCTAATTGCCTAAGACACAGTACTGTAAGTGTTAAAATTAGAGATAATATTGGATTAAGAACTTAAAATGGAATAGAGAGGAAAGGGTTATTTAGCAGATTGTACCACAGCACTTAACCAGTATGTAAAGTACCCAGGAATGAACCTTGCTTTTCATATTAAGTCAATCAGATTTACAAAGTAAGCTTTTACCTCCCACTGAGACTTGGCAGCAAGTTGGATATATTAGGAATGCTGAACAGTACAAAATAGATAATTGGATAATGCTTTCTGCTTGGATGTGATGTTCTACTTGGATCTGTAGTGTTTTACAATATTGGTTGAAATCTAGCAGTCTGAAATTCTTTTCACCTAATGGATGGTCGTTCATTGATGCTTTTAGAGTTATTATTCTATGGATTTATTGAGTATGCCGACACGAAAATGAATCTCAGGGTTGTATCCGGTGACATATATGTACTTTGAACTTTAAAAATGTATTTTGTGAAATTGCATTTGTTTGCTCACTGTTATTTGAAACTGTTTTAGAATAATTTGTTTGCTGTTTTTGAGATGTGATGGATTCACATTCTCACCCATTAACAGGAGAAAGTCAGAGCAAGTTAAAGTTCTTTCTGCAGCATTAGCTGAGAATACAAAGCCAGTATGGCAGATATTACCACCAGAGAATTCATTCAAAACATATAGCAAATTGTAAAATTTGTGTTTGATTACTGAAGTAAAGGTCATACCTAAAGCATGGAATAATAAGGAGAATATGTCCAAAGAATCTCTGGTTTGAGTTCTCAAAATCTTCATTGGGAGTTTTCACACTGAAGCTCTTTAATAAATAACATTTATAATTGGGGATATAATTATTGTTCCATGTTTATTGCAGCCATCATTCAGTTTCATATTGAAAGTTACATTTGGTGCCAGATTTGATTTCAATAATAGCATAGTAATCGTAAAGCTGTAATGTTCTGGAATAGTGGCAGGATTGTGTAAATAAAAATCTACTGTGTATAATGGTGCTTTCCCCTCTCTGATTTGAATCCTCCCTTTGTTCAAAGTGGACTGTTCCAGCAGTTGTAGGTAGATGTTTACTGGAGCGGGTTTGAAACTGGTGTCTGTTGATGAGCAAGACCATTTTGTCAAATAGAGAGAGGACACATCACTGCTGCTTGTTGAAGCTGGGGACTGATAGACATCTCTGAGCCATTTCAGTATTCTGAACAAACTGACACTTAGCGGGGTTTGCTTCTGACAGATTCAGAGATTAGGGTGAGTACTGGGTATTCCCACTCTCATGTATTCTGTGACGGTTTCTTTTTTGTAGCTTGTGTTTTCATAAAAAAATCTGTAAAGCATAGATCCGTGTACCGTAGCTTTAGGAATTGATTGGAAAATTATTATATTTCAGTTTAAGAATGAGATTAATAGGCTTGGTTTGATGATTTTATTGTTTTTTGAAGGAATGGAGTGGGAATTTATCAGCAATTATACAAGAAGTCCGGTTGCGATGAAAGTACATTTGCTTAGCACCGTGGTGGAAATCTGACACTTTATGTAGATATTTCAGCTCCATCATTAATGTCAAATCATTTGAGGTCGTGCTGAATTCAGAAGCTCTGAATTTTTGGGTTTACCCAGTCTTGCCATCAACACTCCAAAGCACCAGTGCACTCACTGTTCCTTTCAGCCTCTTCAGCGGAGGTGATGAACTGGATCTCCAGCCTTAAATCCCCCTCTCCCACCAGCTTAGGTTGATTATGTGACATGACACAAGAGGACATCACCCTGGCTGGGTGCCCAAGAGAGTGCAGCTACCATGGCAACACTTGCCTGAAGGGGAAAAGCGACTGAAATTGAAATGCTGATCAAAATTAATAGCCATTCAGTGTAGAATCAAGACAGAAATGTGTACCTTTGTAATCTTGTTTTAAGATCAAAAACATATCTTAAAATAAACAAGGGAAGTGATACTTGATCTGCTTTAATTTTCATAGTAGCTATATATGAAGAAGCTCTTTAAATCATCTTTCAGTGTTCCACTACTTACTAAATGAGGTTACAATTTTCACTTCTCTGTTTTTTATATACTCCTATTGAGAAACTACACAATCCTTCAAATATATCTTATTAGCTTTAACTATTTGTTGTAGAATTTTAAAGATCACTACAACCTGCATTTTCTGCAGAAATTACACCTGCATAGCCAAGAAGCTGAAACCAGATTCAAAGGATTCAGTACTTCTGGTCACAGATCAGAGGACTATTCAGACCTGATTCTGACGCAGCTAGGAATGATGAAAAAATGGTCCAAGAGTTCTCAACCTATTGTCGACGCCACCTGTGGCTTATCCACTGGAGAGAGCTTAATGGGTGATGAAAAGTGCTGGTCATTTCTTTCAATGGGCAGTCAAAATACTTATCCAGAGAGAAGAGTGTGGTGAAGGTGTAGAAATTCAAAATTAGAAAATTTTGATTAAAGATAAACAGTCATATATTTGTAACCAGAAGTAACGTAAATTGGTGCAATATTTCAAGATTATCTTTGCATTCAAAGCTATCAGGTTAACTTGCTCCTTGGAATGTTGGTCCACTCGAAATTTACACAGTAATGAACCCATTGGTCATCTGGCTTGATGTTAAACCATCTTTATTCTTTATCTATTATAGTATGAGAATAATTTTGGGAGGAGAAATAAAACTGCTGATACTGAGCTCAACCTTTTTTTTGATGGATTAACTTCAACTAGTGCTGGTTCAACTACTGTTTCAGTTATAACAAGGGCCTACAATTAGCAGATAGTTCGGGGGGTGGGGGAAGAGAGAGGGGGGGGGGAGAGGGAGAGAGAAGAGAGATTGTCTGCTATTGCATCACCTGTCAGAAAAGAGTGACTCTCTTGCAGAATGTATATGACTATCGAATTGGGAACTTTGGGGATTTAATGGTCGATCGGCATTCTCCAATTCTTTGTGCTTCCAAGTGAAAGGGAAGCTTGGCAAAGGAAAAATGTGGGCCATTCACAAACTATATTCAGTGTCTAAAACTTTTGCACAGTATTTTATTTGTCAACATGGAGTGGAGAGCAAGTTTGTAAATCAGGCAGGAGCAGAGGAAATTGGGAATGGCGAGTGTGAAGCACTGCGGGAGCAGTGTGAGACAGGTGGCAGAGAAGGAGTGCCAGAACGGTTGGGTGGCAGGGGTACAGATACACCCAGCTCTGAGATTCCAGGCAGAGTCATTTGATTCCAAATAATTGGTTTATTGATCATTACAGAATGTCTCTCTGGTGCTTCTTGCACCCATCCTGCTCTTCCTTTTTTCAACCAAAGAGAAATATCCCTCACCCTTCTCATTCTCAGTCCACAATAGACATCCATATCAGAATCAAGTTTATCATCATTCACATATGTCATAACGTTTGGATTTTTTTTGTGGCAGCAGTACAGTGCAATATCTAAAATTGCCACAGCTCTGTGCAAAGGTCTTAGGCACCCAAGTTATGTATATGTGCCCAAGACTTTTGCACAGGATTGGAAATCTGGCACAACTTTAGAAGTGACATGTGGACAAGCAGATTGGAGCAACTGGTAGGTTGCCCTGAGTTTGCATACCAACAGGTTTTGTTCCAATTTTGCCACTCTTCCATCCCTATATTTAAATTGGGTTATGACTATAAAAGATGGTGTTCTTGGCCACAGGATATGCTTCAGGCTGGCATGAGGACTGGAGCGCTAATCTTTTACTATTTTTTGTAAATATGAAGGGTGGGCAGGACTGAGAAATAGTTAATCAGCAGGCCAGAGATAGGGAATAAGGCCACGAACTAATCTACTGAGTGGGGAGCAGTGTGTCTCAGGCATAAATGGTCACAGCAGGAGGAAGGAAATCCTGGGGGAAAGAGACATCCATGTCTCAATGAGGAGCAAGATGATGTACTCTCGACCCATGCAGAAACTTTAATTTTACCTGGGAGGACAAGAGTGTATTTTGCAGGCAGGATGTACAAAATGAGGCCTCAGTCATTTAAAACTGAGCTGCGTAGAAATTTTGTCTCTGAGAGTAGTATATCTCTGGAGTTCTCTGTCTCCATAGTGATGGAGGCCATGTCGTTAGACATACAAGGCTGAAGTAGAAAAGTATTTGAAGGTTGTAGAACCCAGTGCTCTGGGGAATTGGCAGTAAAGAAGAGTAGATAACAACATAGTTTAGCCATGATGATATTGAGTGCTAGGGCAGAACGAGGGGTCTGCTGGCCTCTTCCTGCTCTGATTTTCTTGTGTTCTTGTTGGTTGGATCTATAATCATCAGAGTTCTGTGTGTTTATAACATGAGACTATTTGCTGCCTAAAGTTTGAGAGTTAAAATGGTGAATTTATCGGGTATGCAACAGATTTTGTTCACTAACACCCTTAACCATGTTCCTGCCTTATTCAAGATAAGGTTAAAATTAGCTTTTTTTTTTAAATCTCTGAAACAATTTGGGTATCCAAACTGGTTTTCATGATGATTGCTGTAGCACAGAAGGATGCTTTTTTAGCCCATTGAGTCTGTTTGCTGTTCTTCATTGGAGATGTGCCAAAAATGTTTGAGAGAGTCCTTCATCAAATTTACTCAGTTAAATTTCAGTTTCAAATGATGAGCTGATTTGCCTTGTTATTTGCACAAATCTGCTGCTAATACAGAAAAAAATCATTTTGAATAACTCTGGATTTAGAAAGAAAACAAAGGGAATACTAAATCTTTTGTAATGTTGATAATATCTAACATAAATTATCTTATTTCCAGCACAATCAGCACATAATAACCCTACTGGGTGTTTTTTATAGACTACCAAATAGTAACAGGGACATCGAGGAACAGATATGGAGATAGATTCTGGAAAGGTGTAATAATAGGGTTGTCATGGTGGGAGATCTTAATTTCCCAAATATTGATTGGCATCTCCCTAGAGCAAGGGGTTTAGATGGCGTGGTGTTTGTTAGGTGTGTTCAGGAAGGTTTCTTGATGTAATATGCAAATAAGCCTACAAGAGGAGAGGCTGTACTTGATCTGATATAGGGAAATGAGCCTGGTCCGGTGTCAGATCTCTCAGTGGAAGAGCATTTTGGAGATAGTGATCACAATTCTATCTCCTTTAACATAGCATTGGAGAGGGATAGGAACAGACAAGTTAGGGAAATGTTTAATTGGAGTAAGGGAAAATATAAGCTATCAGGCAAGAACTTGGAAGCATGAATTGGGAACAGATGTTCTCATGAGAATGTATGGCAGAAATGTGGCAAACATTCAGGGGATATATGTGTGGAGTTCTGCATAAGTACGTTCCAATGAGACAGGGAAAGGATTGTAGGATACATGAACCATGGTGTACAAAGGCGGTTGAAAATCTAATCAAGAAGCAAAGAAAAGCTTATGAAAGGTTCAAAAAACTAGGCAATGATAGAGATCTAGAAGATTATAAGGCTAGCAGGAAGGAGCTTAAGAATGATATTAGGAGAGCCAGAAGGGGCCATGAGAAGGCCTTGGTGAGCCAGATTAAAGAAACCCCAAGGCATTCTATAAGTATTTGAAGACCAAGAGGATAAGACATGAGAGAATAGGACTAATCAAGTGTGACAGTGGGAAAGTGTGTATGGAACTGGAGGAGACAGCAGAGGTACTCAATGAATACTTTGCTTCAGTATTCACTACAGAAAAGGATCTTCCCATTTGTAGGGATGACTTACAGTGGATTGAAAAGCTTGAGCGTATAGACATTATGAAAGAGGATGTGCTGGAGCTTATGGAAAGCAGCATTAGTCTCCGGGACCGGACGGGGTGTACCCCAGTCTACAGTGGGAGGTGAGGGATGAGATTGCTGAGCCTCTGGCAATGATCTTTGCATCATCAATGGGGATGGGAAGGTTGCAGATGTTGTTCCCTTATTCAAGAAGGGGAGTAGAGATAGCCCAGGAAATTATACACCAGTGAGTCTTACTTCAGTGGTTGGTAAGTTGATGGAAAACATCCTGAGAGGCAAGATTTATGAACATTTGGAGAGGTATAATATGATTAGGAATAGTCAGCATGGCTTTGTCAAAGTCAGGTTGTGCCTTATGAGGCTGATTGAATGTTTTGAGGATGTGATGAAACACATTGATGAAGGTAGAACAGTAAATGTAAATTTCAGCAAGGCAATTAATAATGTATCCCATGCAAGGCTTATTGAGAAAATAAGGAGGCAGGGGATTCAAAGGGACCTTGCTTTGTGGATCCAGAATTGGATTGTCCACAGAAGGCAAGAGTGGTTGTAGACGGGTCATATTCTGCATGAAGGTCAGTCATCAGTGGTGTGCCTCACGGATCTGTTCTGGGACCCTTTTTCTTCGTGAGTTTTATAAATGACCTGGATGAGGAAGTGGAGGGATGGGTTAGTAAATTTGCTGATGACACAAGGGTTGGGGTATTGTGCATAATGTGGAAGACTGTCAGAGGTTACAGTGGTATATTGATAGGATGCAAAACTGGACTGAGAAGTGGCAGATAGAGTTCAACCCAGATATGTGTGAAATGGTTCATTTTGGTAGGTCAAATATGGTGGCAGAATATAATATTAATGTAAGACTTTTGGCAGTGTGGAGGATCAGCAGGATCTTGGGGTCTGAGTCCATAGGGCACTCAAAATTGACTGTGTGGTTAAGAAGGCATATGCTGCATTGGCCTTCATCAACCGTGGAGCTGAATTTAGGAGCTGAGAAATAATGTTGCAGCTATATAGGACCCTGGTCAGACCCCACTTGGAGTACTGTGCTCAGTTCTGGTCACCTCACTATAGGTAGGATGTAGAAACCATAGAAAGGATGCAGAGGAGACTTACAAGGATCTTGCCTGGATTGGGGAGCATGCCTTATGAGAATAGGTTGAGCAAACTTGGCTTTTTCTCCTTGGAGCAGCAGAGGATGAGAGCTGACCTGATAGAGGTGTATAAGATGATGAGAGGAATTGATTGTGTGGGTTGTCAGAGACTTTTCCCCAGGGCTGAAAAGGCTAACATGAGAGGGCATAGTTTTATGGTGCTTGGTAGGAGGTAAAGAGGAGATGTCAGGGGTAAGTTTTTTACGGAGAGAGTGGTGAGTGCATGGAATAGGCTGTTGGCGACAGTGGGGAAGGCGGCTACAATAGAGTCTTTTAAGAGACTCTTGGATAGGTACATGGAGCTTAGAAAAATAGAGAGCTGTGGGTAACCTGAGATAATTTCTACAGTAAGTACATGTTTGGCACAGCATTGTGGGCTGAAGGGCCTGTATTGTGCTGTAGGTTTTCTGTGTTTCTGTAATATAATATTACAATGCTCACACCAGAGAGACCTGCTTGAGAACATGTGGAACATTGCCATGGCTCATTTGTGTTCACCATGCTGTGCAACAGAATTGCAGCACGTGGTTAATTGTTGGAGGGTAGGTTTTCACCTCTGCAGTGAAATTGTGCATCTGACCTTTGTAAGCAAGTTTCATAGAGGAAACCATTAACTAGGACTTCACAGTTTAGGTTCGGTGACTATGCAATGTGTTAGTGCACAGTACAAAAAAATCCCAGGTCAAATCACCCTTGGATTCCTGCTCTGTCTTTGCTGAAAGAATACAGAGAGATGCATGGAAAAGCTTCACCTGCCCTTTCCATTGGACAGAGTCCACGGAGATCAAAATTTGAGAAAAGCACAGATGGAAACACAAAGCAATTTTGAACCTTTTTATATTAGAGAAAAACATGTTGATTCGGTATTTGCTGAGTTTTTAAAACAATGAACTTTAAAATGTAGTATCCAATATTAGTGATTTTATTAAGTATATTTAGCATCCAAGGTTACACTGAATGAAATATTAGTGCTCTAAAGTGTTCCTTCTTTGAATGTAGTCAATTATAAATTAATTTTAAATGAATCATTTAATTTTGAGCTTTATTTGTTCAATGTGTGCTTCACATTCCATTATTTTCTTGAATCCTTTTGCCATTTATTTAAGCAATGTTTGATTGTAAGAGCAGTGAATCTTATTCAGAATAGAATGCCTTCCAGGTATAATTGGAGTAAAATTGGCTGCTGCATCTAGGTGGAATTAATTGCAAACTGTTTGAGATATTTGAAGTGAAGCTTAGATGTGAATAAATTACAAATTGATGGGGGATCGTAATTAAAAATTGATTTCAATCTCTGTATCTCATGTTCCTCAAATATTGACATCTGGCTCTGAGGATAAAGCAATGGGCAGTGTGAAGATGTGCCATGAGATTGTAAGTGACTGAATTTCTATTCTTCTATCATGACTAGACATGCATCAGAGATCTGGCAGTTGTGCCTGGTTTCTTTTCCAAGTGAGCATACACAAAGTGCTGGAGGAACTCAACAGGTCAGGTAGTTATCTGTGGAGAGAATAAACAATGTTGATTCTATTAAACTTGTAGGTTGAGTCGGTGGGAAAGAAAGCACATGCAGTCTCAGCATTTATATTGAGAGGGCTGGAATAGAAAAGCAAGGGTGTAACGCTGAGGCTTTTCAGGAATTGGTCAGACTGCATTTGGAGCATTGTGAGCAGTTTTGCGTACCAAGAGTATGATCATCGGAATGAAAGGGTTAATATGTGAGGAGGGTTTGATGTCTATGGGCCTGTACATGTTGGAATTTAGAAGTTTCAGAAGAGGGACTGTATCTCATTGAAACATGTCTAATATTGAAAGACCTAGATAGAGTAGATGTTTTGAGGATGTTTCCAATCATGGGGAAGTCTATAACCATATAACCATATAACAATCACAGCACGGAAACAGGCCATCTTGGCCCTCCTAGTCCATGCTGAACCCTTAATCTCACCTAGTCCCACCTACCCGCACTCAGCCCATAACCCTCCACTCCTTTCCTGTCCATATACCTATCCAATTTTACCTTAAATGACACAACTGAACTGGCCTCTACTACTTCTACAGGAAGCTCATTCCACACAGCTATCACTCTTTGAGTAAAGAAATACCCCCTCGTGCTTCCCTTAAACTTCTGCCCCCTAACTCTCAAATCATGTCCTCTAGTTTGAATCTCCCCTACTCTCAATGGAAACAGCCTGTTCACGTCAACTCTATCTATCCCTCTCAAAATTTTAAATACCTCGATCAAATGCCCCCTCAACCTTCTACACTCCAATGAATAGAGACCTAACTTGTTCAACCTTTCTCTGTAACTTAATTGCTGAAACCCAGGTAACATATTGCTGAAACCCAGGTAACAATTTGGAAGTCTCACTTGGAAGTCTAGGACCAGAGGGCACCCCCTCAGAATACAAGGCTGCCCTTCAGAACAGAGACCCAGCCCATTAATCAAGCCTGCACCACAATAACTTTAGATACCACAATACCAGAATACCAGTTGAAAGACCTAGATAGAGTAGATGTTGATAGGATGGTTCCAGTTGTGGGGGACAGTCCTCTATAATAGATGATTTTATAACAGAAATCAGTCCCGCTAATCAAGCCCACTCTACCGTACCCTTCAGTTGTGCCATGCGTATTCAATGAGAGACAAGCCACTGCATTAATCAAGATTAGTAAAAAGAACTAGCTTTTTTGGTTGGCATTGTTAAATATGTGCAATCAGGTATACACCACCACCCCCCCCCCTCCCCCGCTCCAAATATTTGGAGCTAAATATTGGAGGGTGACTACAGTTCCTGGTCAATACAGTACACAGTTACTGCTGGCAGCAGACTCACTTCTCGAACCCTTGTGTGCCCATCACATGCTGGACGTCACTTCTAAGGGTTAAACATGAGACTTAGAAGCCCTTGAATGTAAAGGCCATTGACAAACTGTAAATGTTTTATCATCAAAAGGAGTTCATCTTTCATTGCATTTGGCCTTAAAGACTTTTTAAAGGGATTAAGTTAATTTAAATAGAATTGCTCTGGAATACATTGATGCAATAAAGCATCTATTCCTGTGCATAGTTAGTGTAGAAATTCTATACTTAGTTTTATACTCGGGCAATATAATATCCAGGATTTTGATTTATTCTCTGCTCAAAGAATGTTGTGTACAAAGGTGTAGTGATTACCAGGGCGAGTACTTAGGATGTGCGCAGCACAACTGGCAGGTGTGTTTACAGACATTGTTTATCTCTCCCTCTCCCAGTGTAGAGTGCCCTCCTGCTTCAAATTATCCACCATTGTCCCTGTACCAAAAAAGACCAAGGTAACATGCCTGAACGACTGACGTCCTGTCACACTCACCGCAATAATAAGCAAATGCTTTGAGATGCTGGTCAAGGACTACATCTGCAGCTTGCTACCACCCAAATTGGACCCTCTACAATTTGGCTACTGACACAACCAATCGACAGATAGCCACAGCTCTACACACCATCCTTACACATCTGGAGGAGAAGGATGCTTATGTGGGAATGCTGTTCTTGGGTTACAGTTCAGCACTCAACACCATAGTTCCACCCAGGCTCGACAAGAAGCTCAGAGACCTCGGCCTTGACCCTGACTTGTGCAGCCGGATCCTGGACTTTCTGTCAGATCACCATCAGGTTGTAAGAGTGGGCTCCCTCTGACTCTCAACACAGGAGCCCCTCAGGGCTGCGTGCTGAGTCTCCTCCTTTACTCCCTGTATACACATGACTGTGTCACCACCCACAGCTCCAATCTGCTGACTAAATTTGCCCACGGCACTACATTGATTAACCTTATCTCAAATAACGAGGTGGCCTACAGGAAAGAAGTCATCTCTCTGACACAGTGGTGTCAAGAAAACAACCTCTCCCTCAATGTCGCAAAAACAAAAGAGCTGGTTATGGATTACAGGAGGAATGAAGATGGGCTTACCCCTATTGACATCAATGGATCTGGGGTTGAGAGGGTAAACAGCTTCAAGTTCCTCAGCATCCACTTCACCAAGGACCTCTCGTGGTCTGTACACACCAGCTGTGTGGTGTAAAAGGCACAACAGCGCCTCTTTCTCCTCAAACGGTTCAGGAAGTTTGGTATGGTCCCCCTAATCCTAAGAACTTTCTACAGGGCCACAATTGACAGCATCCTGACTGGCTGCATCACTGCCTGGTTGGGAACTGTACCTCCCTTTGCCGCAGGACTCTGCAGAGAGTCGTGCGGACAACCCAGCGCATCTGTAGTTGTGAACTTCCAATGGTTCAGGACATTTTCAAGGACAGATGTGTAAAAAGGACCCATTGGATTATTGGGGACCCAAGTCACCCCAGCTACAATCTATTCCAGCTGCTACCATCTGGGAAATGGCACCACAGGCGAGAACCAGAAGGCTCCAGGACAGCTTCTTCCACCAGGCCATCAGACTGATTAATTCATGCTGATTTAAGTGTACTCCATATTACATTGACTGTTCTATTTATTATAAAATTATTATAAATTACTGTGATTGCATGTTGCACATTTAGATGGAGATGTAGCATAAAGATTTTTACTCCTCATTTATGTAAAGGATGTAAGAAATAAATAAAGTAAATTCTATGGTATGTGTTTTGTCCATGAGTGACAGGAGTATCTGGCTGCAAGCAACAATCAGTGTGTCTCTGGGTTGTGAAGATCTGACAGATATCCTATGTGCAAATGAGGTCCCATAATATTAAATACAAAAGTTTGACATAAGTACATACTTTTGTTGCAATGAATGACAGAGCTTGTAGTAACTGTTCTTTCTATCAATCTTTTGTGCTTTGGATAACATTCATTGCAGTGCTGTGGAGGTATGGTTACCGCTTTGAATAGTTTTTTTGTGTATTTTCTGACTCACTCACAAGTTCAACGTATGGATGTCTGTAAAAGCAGAACCATTCATTACCCAAGGACAGCCTGTATCAAGTGAGCAGAGTGGCTGATTACATTGTAAAGTCCTTGTTGGCCACAAGTCAGGACATAGTAGTTCTGATAAAAGAGTGGCATGAAACATTGCCGTGGGATTTCCTAAATTGGGTTTGTCAGCCCCATGCTTGATTCAGAATTAGAATCCAGTTTAATATTTCTGGCGTAATCTGTGACATTTGTTGTTTTGCAGTAGCAGTACGTATATAACAACAGCTAATGGTGTTCTTTTATTTAAGACTGGCAGCAGGGATAAAACACCACCGTATGTGTGAGCCTGTAGTATGTGTGTAGTACAGACATACTACATACGTACTACAGACATACTACATACGTACTACAGACACACACATAGGGTGGTGTTTTATCCCTGCTCTCAGTCTTAAAATAAAAGAACAATATTAGCTGTCCTCCAGTCATCTGGTACCTCATCTTGTGTCTAATGAATCCCCTCCCTTATATTCCATAGTATCTCAGAATAAATCTCATCTGGCACTGGGGTTTTATCCACCTTTATAAATCCCATGGACTCCAACATCATCTTCAGGTGGTGGTCTACGCCCAGTTGGGGTGATGGTGAGGTCCAGTCGTGCATTGCACATTTCACCTGGGGCTCCTCCTTGACCGACACACACATGGAAGGAACCAAAAGGAAAGCCAACACAATTGTTCTCAACTTTCCACATCATTTGGTCATTCACTAAAATTGCATTGTTTTGTATTGGCAAACAAGTTTATTCCTTGCAGCAATATCTAAATTTCTGTATTATGCTGCAGGTGAGAAGATTCCAAATTCCAGCATTCTACATTGATGTTAAATGCTAATGTTTTTACTGTCATTATCAAATCTGGGTCTTAATTATTTAGTCACGTTGAATATGAAACAGAAACAAACCATTAATGCAAAAGCAACACACTCAAAATGCTGAAGGAACTCAGCAGGTCAGGCAGCATCTATGGAAATGAATAAACAGTCAATGTTTTGGGCTGAGTCCCTTCTTCAACTGGAAAGGAAGGGGGAAGAGATGATAATAAAAAGGTATAGAGAGGGGAAGAAGGATAGCTAGATGATGATAGGTGAAGCTAGGTGGGTAAGAAAGGTTAAGAGCTGGAGAGGAAGGGATCTGATAGGAGAGGAGAGTGGACCATAGGAGAAGGGGAAGGAGGAGGGGCATCAGAGAAGGGTGATGGGCAGGTGGGAGTAAGTAAGAGGCTAGAGTGTGGAATAAAAGAAGAGGGGAGGGGGAGGAATGTTATTTTTATCGGCCAGAGAAATCGATATTCATGCTATCAGGTTGGAGGCTACCCAGACAGAATATAAAGCGTTGCTCTTCCAAAATCAGAATCGGGTTTAATATCACTGGCAAATGTCCAGAAATTTGTTAACTTTGTGGCAGCAATGCATAATAATCATTTAAAAATGTGATTTCCCATAAGTATGTATATATTAAATAGTTCAATTAAATAAGTAGTAGAAAAATAGAAATATAAAAGTAGTGAGTTAGTTGGAGTTCATTGTCCATTCAGTAATCGATGGCAGAGGTGAAGAACCTGTTCCTGAATTATTGAGTATGTGCCTTCAGTCTCCTGTATCTCCTTCCTGATGGTAGCAACGAGAAGACGTGACCCAGGTGATGGGGGTCCATAATGATGGATGCTGCCCTTTTGAGCCAGTGCTCCTAGATGATATCCTGGATTCTACAGAGGCTGTTGCCCATGATGGAGCTGACTAAATTTACAACTCTCTGCTGCTTATTTAGATCATATGCAGTAGCAAGCCCCCCACCCATATCAGATGGTGATGTAGCCTGTCTGAGTGCTCTCCATGAGTGGCTTTGATGACATACCAAATTTCCTCAAACTCCTGATGAAATGCAACGTCTGCTGTGCTTTCTTTGTAGCTGTATCAATATTATGCTGGGCCCAGGAGAGATCCTCAGAGATCTTGACACTGAGGAGATTCAAATTGCACACTCTTTCCACTTCTAATCTCTCAGGGACTGGTGTGCGTTCCCACATCTTTCTACCCTGCAATAATGCAAATTAATACTCCAATGTTTAGGCTTCACATAAACCTCCTCCCACCACTTTCCATCTGACCCTGTCAGCTTAATTTTCTATTCCTTTCTTCCTTACATTTCTGTCTTTAAAAGCATCTATGCCAATTGCCTGCAATGTTCCATGCAAATTCAAGTCCGTGTTTTATGCCTTGTGGGCAAAGATGTTATCCCTGATTTCCCCACCAGATTTCTTTGCAGCTCTCTAATATTTAGAAATCCTAGTTTTGATTTTCCATAAATAAAGATCAATCTACACTCTCATCTTTAATTTGTCTTTCTCAGTGCTATTTTTAGACAAAGTTAAACATTGATCAGGTTTCCCGTTCCTATTACAGCACATTGCACTTCATTAGAATATAATAATGGTCAAAATCCTCCCAGCAGTAAGTAAATGTCCATGGAAAGCTGCACATACAGATTATTGAATTTTTGTAATAAACACAGATGATTTACTTTGGATTTAGGAACATTTCTCCAGCTGGGCAAAAGGAAACAGGATTGTTGAGTTGTCTGGCCAGGAGTAACAAGTGGTTACATCATTTTGGAAACAATGCTGCCATGGTTACCCAATATATAAATACTATTTCCTCAGCCCAGCTGCAAGTCTATGTGATATTCAAGATTTGGATATTTTGACCATGACTGCTTCCAAGTGTTCCTCTTAAATGATCTGAAAATTAAAGAGAGAACAGCCTTGGATGTTGTTTCTCTAGCAGAGGCCACTGGGAGATAGAGGGTTCGCCAGGGTTGTCTATAACATTGATGGATTTTATTCTGCCAGGCAGATTGAACTGTATCTGCCCCCCACCCCCTGCACTTACAGCTTTCTTACAGACAAGTTTCTGAAAATGTATGTACAAAGTAAATTTATTATCAAAGTACAGATATGTCACCATATACTAGCCTAAGATTCATTTCCTTGTGAGCATACTCACTAATTATCTATAAAATAACAACCATAACAGAATTAATGAAGGACCACCCAATTAGGGTGTCCAGCCAGAGTGCAAAAGACAACAAAATGTGCCAATACAAAAAGAAAGAAATAATAATAATAAATAAGCAATAAATATTTGTGAACATGGGGATGAGGAGTCCTTGAAAGTAAGTCCATTGGTTGTGAGAACATTTCAGTGACGGGGCAAGTGAAGTTATCCCCTCTGGCTCAAGAGCCTGATGGTTGAGGGTAGTAGTTGTTCCTGAACCTGGTGACATGAGCCCAGAGGCTCTTGTACCTTCTTCCTGATGACAGCAATGAGAAGTAAGCATTCCCTGGATGGTGCAGGTCCCTGATAATGGATGCTGTTTTCCATTTTGTGTAGTGTGCTCAGTAGTGGGGAGAGCTTTACCCATGATGGACTAGGTCATATCTATTACTTTTTGTAGGGTTTTCTGTTTAAGGATTGGCATTTCCAAACATTGAGTTTGTGGCACATGCAGCTGGTGCCAAGCTGTTCTTCAGCGGATGGGAACTTCTCAACAAGCTGGAGCTGAGCTGTGATCCCCATCAAACTCATGGTTGTTCGTGAGTGGTTCTGGGGACAAAGATGGGTCAGGGTTGGGTTTAGGGTCAGGGATGAAGGGGAGTAAATGAGGAGTCTGGCCAGCAGTTTGGGTCCAGGTTCAAGTGCTCCGTGGTAGAATGCCACCAATCCTGAAACTAGTGGCTCAGGCTCTGAGCAGCCCGTGGCCCAGGTCAGAGACTGGTCCATGGTTGGAGGCAGGAGTCATGAGGTTTGGTGACCATCCAGGTCATTGGGTCAGAGGTCCTTGCGAATGGAAGTAGAGACCTAAGTGTCAAACCTGGTGAAGTCAGAGAACAAAGGGAGAAGCTGAAGGTTGAAGATTGATGGCAGAGACCCAAAGGAGTTTTGAGGGTCTGAAGGAGTAATGAGACCCTGGGTCACTGGCGTCAGAGGTCTGAGCAAGTCCAGATGTTGAGGCCAAATGGTCAAACATGTGATTACCATCCTATGATGAAATCCGAAGTTGGAAACCTAATGTCTGTGAGTCTCAGAATTTATACTGGGATTGGAGGCCTGGAGGTGGTCTATCCTGGGAGGCCTGGAGGTGGTCCGTCCTGGGTTGGAGGCCTGGACATGGTATATTCTGGGGTTGGAGGCCTGGAGGTGATCTATCCTGGGGATAGAGGCTTGGAGGTGATCCGTCCTGGGGATAGAGGCTTGGAGGTGGTCTATCCTGGAACTGGAGGCCTATCTGGGTGTATGAGTGGGTGGGAGGGATGGAAAAGGGGCTTGTTTTGCAGTAATAGCCAAGTTTTGTTTTGTTGTTGTTGCTTCTTTGAAGTTCTGTGGAACATTGTGGGTATGCTACATTTGTGCCTAAATGTGTGCTGAGAGTTGCTGGCTGCCCCCTGAACATCCTTGGGTGTGCTGGTTGTTAGCACACACAATCCAGTTCACTGGATGTTCCGATGTACATGTAATAAATAAATTTAACATAGAATTTAAGGGTTTAAAGAATATTAATAGGATTGAGAAATAAAATGAACTAAAATTCTGGCATCCTCTGTAGGGAGTTTTATGTTCTCCCTGTATCTCTGTGGGTTTTCTTTGGGTGCTCTGGTTTCTTCCCAAAGTCCAAAGATGTGCCAGTTAGGTTAATTGGTTATTGTAAATTGTCCTGCAATTAGGTTAGGGTTAAATTGGGGTCACTGGGGTTTACTGGGTGTCGTGGCCAACTCCATGTTGTATCTCTAAACAAATTAATTAAACAGGATCAATTCAACCTCAACAACACACATAAAATGCTGGAGGAACTCAACAGCTCAGATGGTATCTATGGAAAAGTGTAACAGTTGATGTTTCAGGCCAAGACTCTTCTTCAGGAGTGTCCTGAAGAGAAAGAAAGCAGAAAGGGAAAACTAGATAAAGCGCATAAATTGATATTTTAACTTAACTCTTGAAAATTTCAAACTCTGGAAAACAACTTCAAACTTGTCGTTTTGTTTAGTGACAGGGCACTAGTTAATTGCTACTCACCTCTGTTAAAAAGTCACTAGTATTTGTAACAACAAAATGTAATTCCATGTTAGTACTGCTGTGTAGGAGAGGGACTTGCTGAATAGACTGGCGAGTCTCATGTCAGTGCGGGAAAGTTACTGGAGAGAATCCTTAGGGATAAGAGTCATGGGCAAAGCCTACTTCAGGAGAGTATGCATGGCATTGTGTGGGGCAAGTCATGTCTTACTAACCTGGTGAGTTTTTTGATGAAGTGACGAGGGTCACTGATGAATGTAGAGCTGTGGATGTTGGCTATATGGATTTTGGTAAGGCATTTGACAAGGTCCCTCATGGGAGGCTCACCCAGAAGATTAAGATGCATGGGATCAGTGGTGAATTGGCTTTTAGGGTCAAGAACTAGCTTGCAGAGGGTAGTTGTTGATGGGACTTGTGTATGTTGGATAACTCCCTCTCCTACAGTGAGGGATATATAAAATCAATACTCAGTGTCGGGGAGTGATACTGGTGTAGGCTTGGAACATAGACTGTTCCATATAACCAACAAAAAACCTCTCGCCTTGAAGTCCAACGCTAATGCCACTATGCCACCAGCCGTAAGATGGCGGTACACTTGGACATAATGGCTTTTATTGGGCCATCCAAAGGTGTTACTGTCTTTTAAAAATGTATTTAATACGATCACAAGACCCTGCTGAACGTTAAGAACTTAAAGTACTGCAGGTCTTCCCCATCAGCAAGTTGGCGGAGAAACTGAAGGAGCTAGACTTAGTGCTGACCGTGCTACAGAAAGGCATTGGTGTGTGAAGGCGGTTTGCTGTCTAACAGTGAGTGATTAATTTAGTCGCTTTTCATCTGACCACAAGGCCCTGTCGGACATTAGTAACGTGGAAATGTGCTCACTGGTTTATTGGTGAACTAGGCGGTTGGACAGCTGTGTGCCCTCAGTTATAGGGAGGATTGAGCCTCAGGCCATGGTGTGGGTTGTTGGGAGCTGTCCAGGAGACCTGGTGTGGCACAGGCTGGTGTTGGTGTCGTGCGGTGGAAGACAAGCTGTACTTTGTTTGACTGCAGACTGCTGCAGCATTCATGGACTCAGAGACTTGGATTATTTGTGTGACTGTGTTTACTGCTATCTCATATGTGTCTTGTGCTGTGAATGACCATTGGTAATGGGTTTTGAACCTTCGTCTCAAAGGAATATAGTTCTGTTGCCTGTAAAAGTGGATCTTCATGTACATTTGAATGATGATCGCACTCTCTGCATCACACTGTGAAAATCATCTGAAAGGATCAAAGATATGTCACTGCAAGCACGATTAGATGCATTTGTGTCTGAGTCATTTTGCTTTGCTGATTCCATGCCATAAATGATATAATCCTGTTGAAAATTATGAGTTTTGAAGGAAAAAGATTTTATGTTAAGATGGTGAACAAAACCAAACAACAGTCAGAATTAGAGTGACTCATTGCCTGCAGCTAAAGTGGAACTATTAGCAGCTTTAGTGTCCAATGAAGACCCAAGATGCACTGTCAACCACACATCCGTGGTATTGTTAAAATACCCTAATTCTATCTAAGTAATTCTGCCTTTACTCTACATCAGCACAAAGGATTTGTAATGTCACCAAAGGCACTCGCAAATTTCTACAGACATACCGTGGAGAGCATTCGAACTGGCTGCATCACAGTCAGGTATCGGACGGTGTGGGGGATGTGATGTGTTTGGGCTTCTGCACAGGATCGAAATAAGCTGCAGAAAGTTGTAAACTCAGTCCCCTCCATCATGGGCACTCGCCTCCCCAGCATCCAGGACACAGGATTGAAATAAGCTGCAGAAAGTTGTAAACTCAGTCAGCTCCATCATGGGCACTCGCCTCCCCAGCATCCAGGACACAGGATTGAAATAAGCTGCAGAAAGTTGTAAACTCAGTCCGCTCCATCATGGGCACTCGCCTTCCCAGCATCCAGGACACTTTCAAAAGGTGATGCCTCAAACAAGTGACATCCATCATTAAGGGCCCCCATCACCAAGGATGTTCCCTCTTCTCATTGTTACATTAGGGAGGAGGTACAGGAGCCTGAAGACAAACACTACGATTCAGGAACAGCTTCTTCCCCTCTGCCATCAGATTTCAGATTGGACATTAAAACCATGAAGACTACCTCATTACATTTACTGTAATTCTGATTTTTCTATAATTATGCAATATTGTAGTGCTGCCACCACAAAAACAGCAAATTTCATGACACTTGCCGTTGATGTAAATTTTAAATCTAATTGCAAAATCCACACTGAAGTGTGACTATTCCAGTGGGCTGCTGGTGGCCTCTCCTCCAGCTAAACATTTTCATTTGGTTGTTTTGTATATGCAGTACATAATCAGTTGGGAATATACTTGAACTTGAATGGATCCTCTTTTAACCTTCATAAACCTCAGCTTATTGAACTGTCTATCAATGTTCACACTTGTGCAAAATCCTTTTCACCCATTAGAACTGCATTTGCTGATCATTCATGACTTGTTATTAAGCAATGCCTTGGTTTTATAAGCCCATCTTTTGTTGCTTTACATTTTCCTTTCGGTTATCTTGAATTGGAATTGCTAAATGCACGTTCGAGCGTTTGAGCAACATATGAAAGAATGACATAATTTCTATGGGTATGAAACTCAGTGTGTGTGATGCTACGTTCATTCCACACTAACACATGGAAGGAAATGTTGGACAATATCAAAGCAAAATGAGGAAAGAGTCGAAGCTGCAGAAATGTTGTTTTTGAGAAGAATGGTGAAAGTGTTGAGAAAAGCCAGAATAAGAAGAGAGCAGATATCATCAGTTATCAGATATCATCATCAGGAAACAGCAGCTGGAATTTCTGGGATAGGTGCTGAGAAAAAAAAGTTTGAACATCTCACAGTGACAGGAAAAAGTGATGGAAGAAAAAGTCATGGTTGAAAGTGTCTGACATTCATGAGTTACATCAAGGGATGGACAGACAAAACTTTTGAAGAGTTTATTAGAACTTCTCCGATTAAAGTCAGATGGAAGACCATGATTGCCCATGTCATATGACATGGCACATAATGATGATCATCTCTCTTCCAACCCCACAACAGCACTCTGGGATATCCACACTTCTCCACATCCAGGCTCCTGCGCAGCTGCGATTTTAATTCATTCACCTTCTGGAATCCCCTCAATAAATCATTCTGTTTCTCTTCCTCCTTTTTCCTCCAATAGAGATGTTTCATCAAACCTAATTTTACAACAAGCAATGGACCTTATTTCTCCTGCTTGTGTCTGGGGGACTACAATTTATTTTATAACCCTGTTCTGAAGCACCCTGACATTTTTCCATACACTAAAGGCATTCTTATTTCACTATATTAAAGACGTGCTATTGTTGCTGGGGCAACCTTCTTCCACTTCCTTTGATGGCCATGTTTATAATTATTCCAAAGCTGTAAAGGTGATTTGAGCAAGATGTTATTTATATGAGACTTGCCCATTTTTGTAATGAACCAATCAGGTGGAACCAAATGAAAGAACAGAACAGCATTTATAAAATAGATTAAAATGTTTTTTTTCTTTCAGCACTTATTTTAAGTTGATTGAAAGCTCAGTCTTAAAATGAAATAGGCAGCTGTTTGGAATATACATTTTGGGCAATAGCAATGTGACTGAGCTGTGATTCTAGAGAATATAATTATTTCTGCAATAGGATTAAAGTTGTAAGGGCAACACCTGCAGTAAGTGGTGTCAGTAGGACTCAACAGCGCTGTAAAAAGTGAACAAACAAGCTTTGAAACTCCCTTGCCCAGAGTCATGTGACCGGAGAGTCCTGAAGTAGTTGATCCAGGTTGTCAATGGGAGAGCAGCAGTGTTCATTCCCAGCAAAGGCAAGTGGGGCAGATGGTGGGAAATCTGAACTCAGGTCAGTTGAATGGGTGGCGAGGATGTTTTGATGGCCAGGGTTCGTTGTGTTGATGCACTGAATAGACGTGAAGAGAAATGAAGGCCTGTATTTGCTAGTCTTTTTCTATCAGAGGCACAAGGTGTTTTACAAACTATTTAATCAGACTCTTCTGATCCATTTGTCTGGACTTGAAGCTGTCAGGGGTATTGTGAGATGCTTTTACCTGTTGCACAGTATCTGATGTGACTGATTGAAGAAAAAGCTGATTAAAGCTTTCATATGTTTACTGTCCTCACGTGTGTATTTATTTACTGAGGTGAAGTGAGAGGATTAAATGAATATTTTTCTACCTTTTATAATTTGTTTTGCTGCTAGTTACATTGAATCAAAATAGCCTGTGAGAAATGCAGAGAAGGAGAAAGAAGCGTTCTCACCGCTCACTGAGAATATCACAGTGTGGAAGAGTGGGAACAAGTATAGCCACACCTGCAGTCAGGAGGCAAACTTCTCTTTAATGAGAGCTGACGCCTTTTCTGGCCCTAGACTGTTACTATGTTTTCTATGTCTAAAGCCACAAGTGATTTAAAACAGTTGAATCATTTCCAGTGTAACTCTGTAAGTACTGAGTCAGGCATTTCACAGCTAGCAATCCATTAAATCATATCTTGTTTAATAATGATGACATCATTACCAACCTCACTTTCATAATACATTGTGCCCTTGGTATTTTAATGGAAGTGTCACC
This sequence comes from Hypanus sabinus, assembly GCF_030144855.1. NCBI lineage: Eukaryota > Metazoa > Chordata > Chondrichthyes > Myliobatiformes > Dasyatidae > Hypanus > Hypanus sabinus. Next base: position 61,047,814 of record NC_082727.1, on the reverse strand, counting down.
GTGGAGTTTCATAGTTATATTTACATGAGTGATTCTGTGCTCTATTAGTGTTGACTACTGCCTTTCATCTTAAGTGCATGTTTGATTGTAGCACCAGATGCAAAAATACAGTACCTGTTAGATAATTAAGCTTGAATATGTGATGACCACATCCATTGAAAGGGTAATAATGAATATAATAGTAGTTATAAACATAGAGACTGATTTGATTACGTTCAGTGACACAGAGCTGATGTATTGGATCAACACAAAAAGCTGGAGCAACTCAGCAGGTCAGGCAGCATCTATGGAAAAGAGTAAACAGTTGACATTTTGAGCTGAGAACCAAGGGTTCCTTCAGCATTTTGTGTGTGCTGCTTTGCATTTCCAACATCTAAGGATTTTCTCATGTTTATGATGCTTTAGATCTTTTGATCATTCTGTATATATTGATGTACTTTAGTTATGTTTTGTCTCCAAAACATATTTTTAGAGTGTTTTGGCCTTCTGAGTACTTAACAGATGATCAAATACTTTGGAATTATTGCTGTAACACAAAGGAAGAATATTGATGAAGGTGAGCTTCATTGTGCAGTTTGCAGATATTGTCTTGCATGAAACTCTGATATCATCTTCCATGTTTAGCCTTCTTGTATTTTCAACAATGGCCAGTGAATTTTGGAGTTGTCCATGTCCTTTGTAGAGGTATAATGAAGATGCACACTGTGGGGAAGAAGGAAGTATTGGATTGAGTGATCAAAAACATGATTGATAAAGTATACTTTGTGGATGAGGAATGGATGAAGCAAATGTTTTTTGTTTTGGGAAGTAATTTGTGAGGATTTGATTTCTAAAAGATTCGAAGGTTCATTTTTTATTGAAGCATGTATGCAGTATACAACCCTGAGATTCATCTTCTCCAGATAGCCACAAAACAATGAAAAGGATGGAAATCGTTCAAAGAAAAATATTAAGTTCCTTCCCTGTACAAGAAAAAACTTACAAATCACCCCAAACGTAAATCCAAACTTTAAAAGTATGTCACCAGCTAGGAAGGATGATGGGCACATGTACAGAGCACAGATGTAGAGCAAGGGTCCCTCACCAAATACAGACTGTTTTACAGGCAGCAGTAGAATCTGGGAAAGAGTTCAGGTAGTGCTAAAAGAATGCAAGAAAAAATTAGGGTTTCTTCCATTGGAATTCTTTCAACGGAGCAGCACGGCAGTGTGTTGGTTAGCACATCACTTTACAATACTGGTGAGCTGGGTCAATTCCCATTGCTGCCTGCAAGGAGTTTGTATGTTCTCCCTATGACAGTGTGGGTTTCCTACCACAGTCCAAAGACATATCTGTTAGTAGATTTATTGGTCATTATAAATTGTCCTATGATTAAGCTAAGGTTAAATCAGTGGAATTGCTGGGCATCCTGGCTCGGGGAGTCGGATGAGCCTTTTCCAGGTTGTATCTCAGTACGTGAATAAATGAAATAATTTCTTCCATTCTTTTAACAGTGGTAAAGAAAGGTAGAAGATTATGTTTGAATGGCTTGATAAGCAAAGTTTGGCATACCTAAGGCTGCTCTCTCATTGCTTTCAATTAATGTGACCTAGTCATGTAGCAATAAGAGTTGTCAAAGGACAGACCAAACAAATGAAGTGGACATGGTAAGGAACTGTTCTTATTGTTTTCAGAAAGGATTTATACAGAATTAATATGATGTGCTGGAGGAACTTAGAGGAACAAACAGTATGTTGAATGTTGTACTGGAGGAATTCAATGGGTTGGGCAGTATGGTGAATGTTGAAATGGAGGAATTCAATGGGTCAGGCAGTGTCTCTGGAGGGAAATGGACAGTCGGTTTTGATTCGAGCTGAATGTTCATCTGGAGGGTCTCCTTTCAAAACATTTGCCTTCATAGATGCTGCTGAGTTTGTGTTGCTCAAGGTTCCAACATCTGCAGTCTTGTGTCTCATTACACAATAACCCCATCCATGCTTAATGTGGCCCAAGCAGCAGCTACACAACCCTTTGGCAAACCTCATTCGAATGACCATGGCTTGTTAACTCCTCAAACCTGAATATTTATTATCAAAGTACATATCTGTCACCATATACAACCCTGAGATTCATTTTCTTGTGGGCATTCTCCATAAATCCATAATAGAATAATAACCCGAATAGAAACAGTGAAAGATGGCACCAACTTGGGCATTCAACCAGTGAGCAAAAGGGAACACACTGTGTAAATGAAAAAATAAATAAATAAAAATCATTATTGTAAATAAAATACATAATAAATTTCAATAGGCTGAGAGGAAAAGTCCTTGAAAATGAGTCGGTAGGTAGTGGAAACATTTCAGTGATGGGGCAAGTGAAGATGTGAAGTTATCCCCTTTGGTTCAAAAGCCTGATGGTTGATGAATAATAACCGTTCTTGAATCTTGGTGGAGTGAGTCCTGAGGCCCTGTACCTTCATCCTGATGGCAGCAGAGAAAAATAAACATGTCCTGGGTGGTGGGGGTCCTTTCTGCAAAATGGCATTTATGTGCCGGGCCCAGGACAGATCTTCTGAAATGACACCAAGGGATTTGAAGTTTCTGACCCTCTCCATTTGTGATCCCTGATGAGAACTGGCTCATGGACACCTGGTTTCCCCATCCTGAAGTCAGTTGGTTCTTGCAATAATCAGCACTTGTAGGTCACTTCACTACTACAGTTCTGCACAAAAGTCTCCGGCACTCGGATGCCTAAGCCTTTTACACAACACCATACACTGGTTAAAATAGGAAGGTGGGTGGGAAACAGAAATAAGAATGCATAGCTTCATATTAGCTCAGTTGTATTGTGTTAGTTGGTAACTGGAAGGACATAAACGACAATATTGTGCAAAAACCTTAAGCACCCTTGCTATATATACTGTATGTGCCTCAGACTTTTGCACAGCACTGTAGGTCTCTGCTAACTCATCCTGAGACCTTCTGACAAGGTCAAAGCAATTGAATTGCTTTAAAGTGTCTTTGGTAATCAGACATTTAGAAATTTATTGTTAAAACCACACTTACTTAACACATTTAACTACTATTAATAAATAGAAAACATAAAGGTTGAAGTAAAAGCTTACAGACTTTGATCTTTTTCAAACTGAAGGGAACAGGTGAAAGACGCATCTAGCTTCACGTGAGGCTCTGTAATGAATCCAACAGAGGCAGAGTGGGGCGGCGGATCTAATTGCCTGCAGATTTCTGACTTCTGCATTACAATATTGGAGATATATTAATCCCAATCACATTGACCTGAGCAATGCCATTGCCAGTGGTTCTCTTGGAACTGTACAACACAAAACCAACGTTGTGGTAATATCCACTCAGAATTGCAAACATTCCTGTTGAATGTCATTTCCTATACAAAGTGTGAGGTGAATGAAATAATTATAACTCTGGATCTGATACAGCACAACAAACCCACAAACGATAAAGAACACAGTAATAATAAAACACAATATATATAATTACTTAAGATGGCTTCTGTACAGATTGTTTGTACTTCCATGAAGTGACACATGGTGAATGACGGGGAATAATAAGGTACTGGTAGAGTTGGTGGCTGGAGGCCTTACTGCTTGGGGAAGGTGCATTGGCACCTGTTTACGGGCATTTCTGATGAAGAACTGTACAGGTAGTGATTTGGCCTAAAATGTTCTGGTAAATCACTATTGTGGTTGTTATTTCACAGTTGTTAACAGCCCCTGCCGCTCCCTGAGTGACTGGGTGGGCGAGTAAACTACAGCTGCACAGTGCAACTCCCTCCTTTCCCTGAAGATTCAGACTGTTTAGCAGGCAGTGTTGGAGGGTAACACATTGACTTGACAGGCCGTCTGCCATATGTCTTCATTTTGCTTATTTGCTGGGATCTGCTGTGGCTCAATGGGTCTGGAAGACATTCAACCAGTCAGTGGGTTAGTCCTTATCAATGTTCTCCTTTCTCTTCATCCAAAGACTCAGACCTCCTGCCTCAGGGGACAATTATGACCATCTGATGCACTGAGCAAAGCCACCGATTTTGTTTCTCAGATAAGATGGTAACAATAATCTATTTTACCACAGACCATCAACTAAATCCACTTGTAGCATGGCCACATGGTCAGTGATAAATAACAAGAAGACTGCATTTGTTAACCATACAATAGCGTAATGCTTTACAGTGCCAGCAAGTCTAAGCAGGGTTTGACTGCCGCCGCCATCTGTAAGGCATTTGTCCATTCTCCCCGATCAAGAGTGTACCGTAGCAGTTAGCATAACACTTTACAGCGCCAGCAACCCCTGAGCGGGATTCCACTTCTGCCGCTGTCTGTAAGGAGTTCATCCGTTCTCCCCCGATCATGAGAGTTTCCTTTGGTTTCCTCCCACTGTCGAAAGATTAGTTAGTGTTAAGGTTAGTGAATTGTGGGCACAGGAAGCATAGCAACGCTTGCTGGCTACCCCCAGCACAATCTGCAGACTGTGATGGTCTTTGACACAATTGACATACTTCATTGTTTTAATGTAATAAAGCTAAACAATAAAGCCAAAGTTACGTAGCCATTTGCTCATGATTATGAATTCATTTCCAATATACATTGTGTACCAATGAGAATGAATCAGATGATGCTCTGCAAATTGGAGCATTTCAGTTTGAACATTTTGTGAGGTGAAACATGATCGGACTTCGATTCACCTCTCATTCTTATCTGGCCTGGAATGAAATCAAAGATTCAATGCGCACTTATTATCAAAGAATGTGTGCAGTATACAACCCTGACAATCTTCCCACAGACAGCCATGAAACAAAGAAAACTGTAGAACCCATTCAAAGAAAACATCAAACAGCCGATGTGCAAAAGAAAGAACAAATCGCGCAAACGGCAAAAAAATGAGTGAAAAACACAATGTAAAACAATGTAAACCACAGAATCATTAAAACAGTCTAGGAATGTTCAGTTTAGTGCTGTGTCATTCGTTGATGCAGGCCACAGAGCCAATCCACCCTGATTAAAATTGCACAAAATAGCAATAAAAAAGGAGTAATCAGAAATATGTATAATATGAACTGCAGAGCCCAATTCACAAACTGCAAATCAATTTAAACCTTGCCCTGGACTCAGGACTCTGGCAGCATTGAGAGAGACCAGTCAAATGTAGACACCTTCCTCTTGGAGACCAGTCAATAGGTACAATGGAAGCAAGTCATCACTGGCCTATCAGGTCTTGCTGTGAAGTATACGTATGCAAGTTTTCCTGTAAGCCGGCAGTTGACAGGTTGCAGGGGACTTGAGATGGCTCAGTGTCAGGCTCAAGCAAACCTGGCAAGGAAGGTGGAAAGCCACCTTAAAGCTGGAGAGGGTGGGGCTTGGAAAACCAACATTATAATGAATGGTGTAAAGGAAAGGGATTTGGATGACTTACTGACGTGACTTGGCAAGTGAGACAATCGATTAAGTAAGAAGTTTGTGCAAATTTTCTTTTTCCAAGAATTATTGCGTAAGTGTAGCTGGGAAATTTAGTCAGGTTCTATCCAAATCAATCCAATTCAAATTTAATTGCCATGATTGCGAGTTTGAATGTACCCATGGAGGGGGTCCCACAGTTGTTGAATAATTGACTCAGAGCAATACTGAAGAGATTTAAGAATTAATACTCCAAATGACTCCAGAGCGGCATTAATACGGGGTAGTACTAAAAAAATACTGTGAATCCTTACCATTAACCGAGGGGTCCACAGACCCCAGGTTGGGAATCCCTGTGATTGTAATATCTGCAGAGTCCCTGGACTGACTCAAACAACGCCAGCAACATTACAGAGATTGGGAAATAGTTTGCCACACAATTGTATACGTGTAACTATTGTTAAACTAGTCTCAGCCTTTGTCGTATAAAGGGAAAGGTGCCAAAGTTGTGTAGCGGTTAGCGAGACGCTGTTACAGCTCGGCACTGGAGTTCAGAGTTCAGTTTTCTCTGTGAGAGGTTTGTGCGCTCCTTCCCATGACCCTGTGTGTTTACTCCGGGTGCTCTAGTTTCCTCCCACAGTCCAAAGACATACCAGTTTCATCATCATCGTGCAATACTCTGACAGAGCCTCAGTGACCACTTCCTTCCTCTGCGATCTGTCAGCAGTCAAATCTTTTGCATCCCTGGCAGTGAGGCTGGTCCACTTCTTGTACCAGTTGACATACCAGTTCAGTCGTTGTAAATTGTCCTAGGATTGGGCTAGGGTGGGTGGTGCAGGTCGAAGGGCTGGAAGGGCCATTACTTCACTGTATCTCTAAATAAATAAAAATAAATGAGTGTGGTGTATGTAAATAAGTGTAATGACACTGCACAATGGGCACTGATAGGTAGGACATCCACACGGAGTGATTGTGTCTGTTCCTGTGCCCCTTCCTGTCACCCTTTTCTATTGGTTATCTCCCCTCTGTCTCTAATTACAGAAGAAAGGTCTCATTTTGAAACATTGCCCGTCCATTTCTGTCCGCCGATGCAGCCAGAATTGCCGTGTTGCTCCAGCACCTCACATGTTGCTCTAGATCCCAGAATCTGCAAGCAGAGAATATCAGAGATGCTCAGCAGGCTCTGTGGAGAGAGAAACACACTTCACGTTTCAGGTTGATGAAAGGGACTCTTTTTCTCTCGTCACATATGCTGCCCAACCGGCAACACCTCGTATTCCGTCTGATAGCCTCCAACCTAACAGCATGAACAAAGGTTATTTTTTTAAAACTCCCTCTTTCTTCTTTTGTTCCCCACTCTGGCCTCTTGCCTCTTCTTCTCACCTGCCTATCATCTCCCCCGGAGCCCCTTCTCCTCCCCCTTCTCCCATGGCCCACTCTCCTCTCCCATCAGATTATTTCTCCAGCATTTTACCCTTCCTACTCACCTGGCCTGACCTGTCACCTTCCCTTCCCCCAATCTTTTTATTCTGACATCTTTCTCCTTCCTTTCCCAGCCAGAGGCACCAACTGTTTATATTCATTTCCTTCTTGACCTGCTGAATTCCTCCAGCATTTTGTGTGAGTTGCTTTGGTTTTTCAGCATCTGCAGAATTTCTTGCTTTTGTGATTTGTTACCAGGTAGTTCCAGGATTTTTTCTGATTTTTTTTTCATATTCTTATTCTCAGCACCTTGGTTACACGTTCCAGGTGTTAACCCCACTTCCCAAGTGTAACTCTGTACATTGACATATTTAAAAATTGTGTCTAAAGCGCACTTGGATTGTGAATTTTGCTCTAGACCAGGGGTGTCAAACTCATTTTAGGCCACGGGCCGGATTGGGCAAAATACAGCTTCATGCGGGCCGGATCGGTCGGGTGTGTGCGAACGCAGCTTTCATTGCCTCCGTTTTATCAGCCTGTTCTCATGCGTCTCAGTCTCTGCTATAACTACAAAGTGTTTCACTTCACAAATTCCGTTTCTTATGAAGAAGACTGCTGTTCAAGCATTATTTTTATGATTGGTATTAACTTACAATCATAGGCTTCATATCGCCGGGCCATTAATAATTAAAATAATAGATCTATCTAAAATGATCTCGCGGGCCGGATATAATTGTACACCAGGCCGGATATGGCCTGCGGGCCTTGAGTTTGACACCTATGCTCTAAACAATGCACTCTGAGATCTATATAGCTCGAGTTATTCTGATAACCATTCTACACACTACACTACTCTACACAGCAGCACCGAAAGCTTAGGAAGAGTTGGTATTTGCTAATGTGACAGATTGCAACTTGGTTTGCATTAGAAATTTATTCCTGTCACCTCATTGGTTACCAAGGCAACCAGTGAATCAAGGAGGACAATTAAAGAGCATTGTTCCTTTTGTTTCCAAGGAGCTGAAATGTGGAAGATCTCCAAGTTTCACAGTTCAGAATGTAGTTTTAAGTATCTTGTCTCTTTGAACTTACAACTTTGTGCAGTGTCCAAAACACTGCCCCCATTTATGCCCTTTGGAGAATGTTCTCTGTAACTACAGAATTCAGTTTGAGAACTGGAAGCACTAATCTTAGGATCATTCTCTGAATCTAATTGGAAACTGTCACTTCTTAACTTTCCAAGTTTGTATCTTTGTGATTGTTCAAGACCACTGTAGGATTTGATTTGTGCAGTGCTGTTCTCTGGTGCACAATAGTAACAGCCTTTTTCTTTGGATCTAGGCAGGAGACAAACATTATCACCCGAGCTGTGCACGATGCAGCAAATGCAATCAGATGTTCACAGAAGGGGAAGAAATGTACCTGCAAGGTAAGATGCATCTTCTTTCAAAATATTGAAGTGTTTATTTTGTTCAAGATTAGAAATGGGACAAAGGAGAATTTTAGGTGCTTATTTCCACACTTTGTACTGGCTGTCCCTGCTCTATTCTTTCGGTGCAGATGGAGGGTCTCAACATGAAACGTTTCTCCCCTCCAGATGCTGCCTGACCCACTCAATTCCTCCAGCAGCTCACTTGTAGATGCAGATTTCAGCAACAGCATGAACGATTAGTATTCGATTCCCCCAGTCACTCAGTGACAGTGCTGAGCATCTTTAGAACAGACATCACAGCACATAGCAGAGTCCAATTGAACACTAACACACTAGCACCACAGCATGATGCAGCCACCACCATGCTTCACGGTAGGGATGGTGAGCTTTTGATGATGTGCTGTGTTTGGTTTATACCAAAAATAGTATTTAATCTGATGGTTCAATTGAAGAGCTTAATTTTGGTTTCATCAGACCATAGAACCTTTTACCAGCTGACTTTAGAGTCTCTCTCCCACATGACTTCTGGCAAACTCTAGCCGAAATTTCACGTGAGTTTTTTTCAACAGTGGCTTTCTATTTGCCACTCGCCCATAAAGCTGTGACTGGTGAAGCACCTGGGCAACAGTTATTGTATTCACAGTCTCGCCCATCTCAGCCACTGAAGCTTGTAACTTATCCAGAGTTGTCCAGGAATTCTTGGCAGCCTCCCTCACTAGTCCCCTTCTCGCACAGTCACTCAGTTTTTGAGGATGGCCTGCTCTAGGCAGATTTTTTAAATTCCATTTCTTGATGATAGACTTAACTATACTCCAAAGGATATTCAGTGACTTGGAAATTTTCTTGTATCCATCTCCTGGCTTGTGCTTTTCACAGAGTTGCTTGGAGTGTTCTTTTGTTTTCATGGTGTAGTTTTTGCCAGGATACTGACTCACCAGCAGTTGGACTTTCCAGATATGGGTGTATTTTTACTACAATCAATTGAAACACCTTGACTGCACACAGGTGATCTCCGTTTAACTAATTACATGACTTCTAAAACCAATTGGCTGCACCAGTGATGATTTGCTGTGTCGTATTAAAGGGGATGAATACTTATTTTGTGCTTTCTATTTGTGATTAATTTAGATCACTTTGCAGGGATCTGGTTTCACTTTGACATGAAAGAGTTATTTTCTGTTATCAGTGTCGAAAAAGCCAAGTTAAATCCATTGTGATTCCCTGTTGTAAGTCAATAAAACATGAAAGCTTCTAAGGGGGTGGAGGTAAACACTTTGTATTGGCACTGAATATCTTATGGTCTTATGATTCTCTTGATTCACGTGAACTCCACAAGCACCTGTAAATCCCTACCTAACTAACTACCTGCCGGCAGGTGAATCTTGCTTCACGTGGGAAGACAGGGCAGTTTGTAGTTCTCTGCCATCATGGCATCTTTACACATCACACATATACTCCAAATTAATGTTGGGGTTATAGAGTATGTGCATAACAATATACTGTACCGTGTGTCATTCCATCTCCCTCTCAGTCAGTGAACGTCATTGTACGTGTATGGTGCACAGATGAGATATGGTTGTCATTTCAGTTATCAAGACAAAACTTCTCATTTGGAACATAATTACAAAAACCTGCACTTTGAATTGTATAATTTTGATGATGATTGAATTTGGTCCACCCTAACTGAACCTCCCTTCTGACATTGGATAGATTAGTTTCAGTTCAGATGTGGGACAAGGTTTGGTTCCAAGTCAAACTTCTACTTAAGGCGTTCCCAACATGGGGTCCACAGACCCCTTGGTTAATGGTAGGAGTTCATGGTATAATAAAGGTTGGAAACCCCTGTTCTACTTGAAACCAAGCAGAATTAGCATGGTTCAGGAGCTTGTGTGTTGCAGCAGGTCCTCCAGGTGTTCTTCATCCACAGGTGCAACAATAGTCTACCTCTCTACATGCCTAGGACCACATAACCCGTGGATTGTACAGCTGGCAATGTTCATTTTCTCAGGCATCAGTTTAAAACCCTGAGAAAACAAGTAATTAAAGAAAGTTCTATAATTTTTCCCTCTCTAGGCAAGCTGTTTTCACAGAAACTGCAGCAAGATTAGTTACACACAAATCATGGGCCTTCATTCAGTTTTTGTCACCTACGATAATGTTACCTGAAAGTGAGAATGGCTGGTCTGTGAATGCTGCTGTCATTGTAAAGTCGTGCAGAATATTGCAGTTGAATAGCAAGGATCAACAAGCAACTTTTATTTGCTATTTACATTTACACGCGTTGGGGATTTACTATGGTTGGCGTGACAAGCAAAAAAAACCCCAACATTAAACAATTATAAGGAATAAAGAAGTATTTAAAATGAAGTTAGAAGTACAGATATCGGATAACTAGTAAATCAATACAGCAATACCAGCATGGATTTACAGTGTAAATGGCATTATAAAAGTGTTTACGTAGGAGGGGCTAACAATAGTTCCATTTAAAATCAGAGAATGTATACAAGATACAATCTGAAATTCTTGATCTTCACAGACATCCACAAAGCAAGGGTATCCTACAGAGTGACAGTAAGAACATTAGAACCACAAAGCCCCCCCCCCATTCCCTCCTTCAACACACAAGCAATGATCAATCAATGGACTGTGGAAGGATACAGGAGCACCCAGGAAAATGTATATATTCCATGAGGAGGATGTAGTGATTCCTTACAGATGATGTCAGATTTGAACTCTGAACTCTCAACACCCCAAGCTGTAATAGCGTTATGGTAACTGCTACACAGATGAGGGTTTGCAACCAAGAGAATAGACTGGAGGCTCTGTCCTTTCTATGAAAGATTGATGGGACATTTGACAAAGATGTGCAGTATCACACGGAAGCTAATGAAGATTACTTGTCCCCATTAGCAAATGGTTCAAAGACTGACTTGACATTTTAAAATGTTACATGAAGGATACAAAGTGAATTTGAAATCAGAAACAGGTTTAATATCAATGGCATATGTCATTAAATTTATTGTTATGCAGCAGCAGTAACTTGCAATGCATAATAATAAAAAACTGAATTACAGTAGTGTGAGTGTGTATATGCGTGTGTGAGTGTGTCTCATTAAATAAGTAGTGCAAAAAGTACAGTGTTGATCAGTTCAATGCTCATTCAGGAATCAGATAGCAGAGGGGAAGAAATTTACCCAGAGATTAGCTCTGATCTGGATTTCTCTGCCTTTGGAATAGTGGAAGGAGAATCAATTGATATCTTAAAAGAAGGAACTGGATGGACAGTGAAAAGAGGATGAATTGCAAAGCTCGGGAGAAAAAGTAGGTTAATAGGATATGGATGCTTTACTATTAGCTCATATAGTCGATGGGCTGAAGCTCCTTCCTGCACCGTACCAACACTGTGATTCTAAAATAATTATTATTTGAAATAAATGGCTTTTTTTGGATGCTCTTGCTCTTAAATAAGTACAATATTTTACCTTTCTCAGGTCCTCCCATAGTTTATCATCAATCCGGTAGAATAGACTTTTAGCTCCATTGTTAGGATCGTATTCTGTGGGAAAGTTTGTGAACATTTTTGATTAAGCACTTTGTTGTTTTATAAGGTTCCATGTTGTTTTCTTTCTATTCTGTTGTGTAGCAATTCAAACTGAATTGAGTAATGTAGTGCCAACACGAGATTCTGCAGATGCTGGAATCAATGCAATATAAGACGATGCAAATATAGTTCAGTCATTGGAACTAGCCATTTGGTCTGTGGAGTTTAATGTTCACTTTCTATTTGTTTCTCAATCATAGGCTCTACAGTTTGGCATCCCGATTGTAAAAAGTCTACCAGGGCTGAAGAAAACCAAAGGGTGAGCTCATTCTAAGAAAAGACTGGTCTGTGTTTAAAAATCTACATTCATAAAACCTTGTTACTACCAATTTGGTTTAAAGAATTGAGATTGTTTAAATCATTTCCTGTACTCAAGTGTAAGGAGAACTAAATAATTGTTACTCTGAATCCATTCCAGTAAAAAAGCCCAGAAAATACAAATAACATAATAATAACACACACAATAAAACATAAGTACGTACATAGAATAGCTTATAAACATAGATTGTATGTCCATAAAGTGATACTAGGCTTTACATAAGATGACTGACAGGAACTAATCAAGTAGTAGGCGGAGGTGTTGGGGACAGTAACCGTTTTTGAGTTGGTGGTCCTGGCGTGGAAGCTACATAGCCGCCTCCCTGATGGGAGTGGGACAAATTGGTGGGGCCCTTCATGATGTTACTAGCCCTTTTCCGGCACTTTTCTGTATATATGTCCTTGATGGTGTGTAGGCTGGTGCCTATGATGCATTGGGCAGTTTTGACTACCCGTTGTAGAAGCAGTCTTAGCGCATCCTTCATCAATTCTGCTCTTAGTTGCCTCTTCAGTCCAAGTCAGGAAGGATTTGTTGATGTGAAACACTCCTTAGATAAGCTTCTTTGTGAAGAATGTGTCTTATTGTAAGAAGTGGATATGTAGGTTTTATCAGTAGGGGGAAAACTGATCGAGTTGTTATCTTTTAGCTCTGGTACAATTATCATCTGTGTTAAAGGGTTAATCTGATACTCAACAATTGCAGATCACCAATGAAAAATCATTCAATTGGATAAAGGAAGTAATTAGTTGTTTATAATAATCAAAATATTTAAGAACACAAGTACAGACCCTTATGCCAAATTAATTAAATTAATAATCAAATACCTAACTAAATGAATGCCTTGTAGCGGTGTGCTACACGCAGCGCTAAAATTACGACACGGAGTCGGTAACTGCAGTCGAAGGAAAAAACTTTATTCGAAATCCTCAGCCTCACTTTTAAGCCTCCCTCAACCTGCCCCCCCATGGCGCAGAGGCTCCAAAGCTCTGTGCTCGCAAACCCCCGTAGGCTATCTAATTGTGAGCCGGTTCGGATGTGCCAGGAAAAGGGTCGCCACAGCCTTCTCCCTGCACCTGTTCAGGTAATTTCATTTCCCGCGCGAGCCTCTTAAATGCCTCTGTTGTACTTGCCTCCATCACCACCTTAGCAGCACATTCCAAGCACCCACTGCTTTTTAAAAAATAAACTTGCCCTACAAATCTTTGGAATTTGGAATCGATTGTTGGGGATGAGATTACGGAGTACCTGGAGGCACACGACAAGATAGGCCAAAGCCAGCATAGTTTCCTGAAAGGAAAGTGCTGCCTGACTGTAATTCTGTAATTCTTTTAGGAAATGACAAGCAGGGTAGATAAAGGAGATGCAGTAAACATGGTGTACTTGGATTTTCAGAAGGCCTTTGAAAGGTGTCGCACATAGGGCTGCTTAGCAAGATAAGAGCCCATGGAATTACAGGGAAGTTACTAGCATGACTGGAGCATTGGCTGGTCAGCAGAAGATAGAGAGTGGGAATAAAGGAATCCTATTCTGGCTGACTGCCGGTTACCAGTTGAGTTCCACAGTGGTCGGTGTTGAGACCACTGCTTTTTATAGTGTATGTCGATGATTCGGACTACGGTATTAATTCAGATTCAGATTCAGTGTATTGTCATTTAGAAACCACAAATGCAATGCAGTTAAAAAATGAGACAACGTTCCTCCAGAATGATATCACAAAAGCACACGACAAACCAGTCTACACCAGAAAATCCACATAATGTTTGGCAATCCCCAATTCAGAGTCAGGAGAGGCTGCTGCGTATTAATATCGCGCTACCATCTTAGCGCGTTCCCCAGAAAGGTGTCCAAAACCACCAGACAAAACAAGACCAAAAATTAAAGCTACAAGTCCTGCACAAAACCACATAGTTACAACAGTGCAAACAATAGCATAACTGATAAAAAAACAGACCATGGGCACAGTAAAAATAGTCCAAAGATGTTAAAAGACTATAAGTTCAAAAGAAACCACCATACAGTTTCCACAAGTCCTCAGGGTCCCAATAGACTCATCATCCCATACAGGCGGTAGAAAGGAATACGCCCACTATGGACTTCCACGTAGGTGGCAGAAGGGAATACCCCCGCTATGGACTTCCACGGCACCGCTGAACCCAGCCTCGCAGACACAGCACACAGTGAATGTGTTCTGACCACAGTGGAATCTGAGTCAGTCAAACCTCTGAGCCTTGGACCATCCACCCTGGCACAGCTTCTCCGAGCACCATCCTGTGCCGAGCATATTAAGACGCCCCCGCCAACGGCCACCGGCAGCGCGATCCCAAGGATTGAGGGCCTGTTCTTCTCAGCAGAGACCCGGACCTCACAACAGTAGTAGCAATGAAAAAGGCCTTCCTGGAGATTTCCAGATGTTCCTCTGTGCTCCCAGGTTCGTTTTTCATCAGATTAGGATTGAGCACAGCACTCTGCTTAACAAATACAGATATCAGCTCCGGAGTAGCCGCTGCAAGCTGTTGCGTCGCGCCGCCATCTTGAAATCGTTTCAATGGATTTGTGGCTAAATTTGCCAATGATATAATGATATGTGGAGGAGCAGGTAATGTTGAGGAAACAGAGAGCCTGCAGAGGGACTTGGATAGTTTAGGGGAATGGGCAAAAAAGTGGCAAACAAAATACAATTTTGGAAAGTGTATGTTCGTGCACTTTGGTGGAAGAAATTAACGGGCAGACTGTTATTTAGATGGGGAGAGAATTCAAAGTGCAGAAATGCAAAGGGACTTGGGAGTCCTTGTACAAGATACCCTAAAGGTTAACCTCCAGCTGGAGTTGGTTGTGAAGAAGTTGAATGCAATGTTGGCTTTCATTTCTAGAGGAATAGAATATAAGAGCAGGAATGTGATGTTGAGGCTCTATAAGGCACTCGTGAGACCACACTTGGAGTATTGTGTGCAGTTTTGGGCTCCTTATCTTAGAAAGGATATACTGACATTGGAGAGGGTTCAGAGAAGATTCACGAGAATGATTCCAGTAATGAAAGGGTTACCATATGAGGAATGTCTGGCAGCTCTTGGGCTGTATTCCCTGGAGTTCAAGGGAATGAGGGGGAATCTCATAGAAACATTCTGAATGTTAAAAGGCTTGAACAGGTTAGATATGGCAAAGTTATTTCCCATGGTAGAGGATTCTAGGACAAGAGGGCACGACTTCAGGATTCAAGGACGTCCTTTTAGAACTGAGATGCTGAGAAATTACTTTAGTCCGAGCATGGTAAATCTGTGGAATTTGTTGCCACGAGCAGCTGTAGAGGCCAAGTCATTGGGTGTATTTATGGCAGAGACAGATAGGTTCTTGATTAGCCAGGGCATCAAAGGGTCTGGGGTAAAAGCAGGAGAGTGGAGATGAATGGAAGAATTGGATCAGCCCATGATTGAATGGCGGAGCAGACTCAATGGGTTGAATGGCCTACTTCTGCTCCTATATCTTATGGTTTTATATCTCCTTCAACTTTCCCCTCTCACCTTAAACGTGTGCTGTCTGGTATTAGACATTTCCACCCTGGGGAAAAAGATACTGGCTGCCTACTCTATCTCATAATCTTATAAACCTCTATTAGATCTCCTATCAATCTGCACCAGTCCAAAGAAAATGATTTGGGTTTGTTTAACCGCTTCTTATAGCACATGCCCTCTCATCCGGGGCAGCCTACTGATAAACCTCTTCTGCACCCTAGTCACTCCTGACACGACTGAAGGCTTTTTGTTGGCATCTTTCAACTCCAGGTTTTGTATTCTCTTCTTCAACATGGCGATAGCACAGCATGGCCGATGTAAGGGTTTTAAAAACAGTTTTTGGATCTCAAGATCTGTGCAGCAGCAAGGGGCTTATGATCATTTCATTTGATACTTGAAAACAGTGATGCCATATCGATATTCATAAAATGCAAATTAGCAGGAGAAAAGTTAAAAGCTTAACATTGAACTGGCAAGAGATGTGAAGCATTCAGAGTGTCTTGCTGTATGATTTGCAAAAGCATAGTAAACAGATATAGCAAGTAATTAGGGAAGCTAGAAGTTATGTTTTGTAACTTTAAAACATTAAACTAATTCAGAGGGAGTCATGGGAGTCTGAAATGTGCATTTAACTCCATGTTTACTTAACTCCATGTAAGGTGTGCATGTTTCACATGATAGTGTGATAACGTATGCAATTCACAATAAATATAACCATAACCATTATGTAAACAATAGAGAATGCTTAATCAAACAATATATTTTCAAGATAACTCAAATATTACTGAAATATTAAATACACAACATTAATGATATTATTGATTACAAAAGCAGATGAAATTATGTGGAGAGGATGTTTCCTTTTGTGGGAGAATTTAGAGCTAGGGGGTCACTCTTTAAAAATAATGGGTCGTTCACTTAAAGAAGAAGTAAGGTGATTTTTTTTCTCTCTTTCTAAGAGGTCATGAGTGTTTGGATCTCTTCCTGAAATAATGCTGGAAGCAGAGACCGAATATCTTTAGGATAGAAAATAAACTTTTGATAAAGCAAGTGAGTGTATTGTTACCAGTGGCAGGCAGGAAGGTGACATTGAGACTGCTGTCAGGTCAGTCAGGATAATATTGAATGACAGAGCATATTGACTTTGACAGCTAGGACACAACATGACTCCCTCTGAATTAGTTTAATGTTTTAAAGTTACAAAACATAACTTCTAGCTTCCCTAATTACTTGCTATATCTGTTTACTATGCTTTTGCAAATCATACAGCAAGACACTCTGAATGCTTCACATCTTTCCTTCCCATAACAAGTTCCACAAACAGGATCCCCAAACCTGCTCTGTCATCGTTTGGGGATCCTGTTTGTGGAACTTGTTATGGGAAGGAAAGGTTCCAGACGTATCAAATGAGCAGGAGTGGGCTTGAACACACAGCAATTGATAATGGTCTCTGTTGGTTGGATCTATGGATGTTGTGTCCTAGCTGTCAAAGTCACGATGGTATGGAGAGCAAGATGTTCCCCATGCAGCACGCTCTCCCTCTCCACACAACCGATGAATCCAAAGGAATGGCAGAGACCGAAACAATTTGGTACCTGCAATATTGCAGGAGTTGGCAGTCAGCTTTGAACTACATGTAGGACTGCCTTAGGGACTCCAGCTCTGCGATTTTCCTCGGGATTTACTCCCAAAGCTTTCCCCAAAGTGGAGCTTTGCGATCAGAGATTTTCATCCAATAATGGCAATAATGAATCCAATAATTCATCCAATGGAGCTGCCAATAATAGCTGATGAGCCCCATCTGCCTGAAACCCAACAATTGTTCTGTATTATTGGGAGTTCATTGGTGACTTGGACATATTGTTGGTAACTAGCTGGAGATTTTCAACTGTGCTCATAGTGTGATTTATTGGTGTCACCCTGAGGCTGCACAGGGATGACTGCTTCACCCAATCAGGGTGGTTAAATCTTGGCTTTGAGCCTGGCTCAAATGCCTCTCCTCTCACTGGATGACACTGTGACACATCAGCTCAATATTTATTTAAGAAAATTAATTGGTTCTCCTCCAGATGTAAAACAAATAAAGCTCACTTCAGAATCGTTCAGTCGTGGCAGACAATTTTCAGAGGAAATTGGGATTCTGACCTGAAATTACAGGGAGTGACTTAACATGTTCAACATTTCTCTTGCCTGTCAGCTTTTTTTTTAGATTAGAAAGTTACTGGGATATTTATAGCACTGAATCTGTTTGGAGATCACTTTGTGTCGATGCAGACCTTGTATCCAGATTTATTAACCGATAGTGGGCAAAATAATAAATATTGGAGGCAAGATTCAGTCAGCTTAAACCAGAATTTCCACTGTTATGTATTACATACAGGAAGAGATTATTAATCTCAAATCTAAAGTGAGAGCAACGAATGTCTGGAAATAGTCAAAGTGGAATAGGCTTATCCTTGTAGCAAGGAATTCAATGTAGTCGGAGGAATTGCTGAAATGTAAGCTTAAGAAATGTTTGGGAGAAATTCCAGAGAAAGGGAATCAAGCTCACAAGATGTTCATGAACGATAATCCTTCAAATGGAGAAGAGGCCATTTAGTTTGAAGACCCACCAATTAATCTGCAGAAAAATCTGGCTTTGAAGTTGCAGTTGGCAACAGAATTCTAAAATAATACTATGTTATTTATGCCTTGTAATTATTGCCTTGAATTCATACATGAACAATATAATAGCAGGTTTAGACTGAAACAGGGTGCAATATAATATTGGCCTGTCACTGTGATACCATATCGAACACAGACCTAACTCATTCCTTTAATTAATGTGTTAACAGTCAATCAGATGCATTCAAGTTTTCAAGAATTTAGCCTGGAAAATGGATCAATTACTGCCTTTTTGTTATGCCCATACCACACTTACAGGCAATTTGACATGGATTCGATTGACAAAATTGGATAACATACGACCCAGTGCTAAAGTGCTGACTTTAGTGCTAAAGTGTTCAGAATCATTGAGAACTGTAAAGGTAGGGTAGTGGCTATTGCAACTCGTGGCATCGGAGTTCAGGGTTCAGTCCCAGTATCCTGTGAAAGTAATCTCTGTACACCCTCCCTGTGGGATGTGTTTGTTCTCTCGGATTGCTCCAGCTTCCTCCTACAATCCACAGACGTACCTGTTAGTGGGTTAATTGGTCATTGTAAATTGTCCCGTGAGTAACATATACAGTTAAATCAGGGTTATCAGGGGTGGCCTGGGCAATGCAGATCAGTGGGCCAGAGGGCCTCTTCAATGCTGTATCTCTAAATTTTTTTAAGTCAAATAATACTGAAAGCACATTTTCAGTAAAATTATATGAATTTTTAGCTGAAAATACTGGAGGAACTCAGCAGGTCAGGCAGCATCTATGGAATAGAGTAAACAGTTTATGCTTTGGGCTGAGACTCTTCTTCAGGACTGAAGGCACCAAATGTATACCATTAAACATCTGGTGCCTTTCTTGTTTCTATACCTTGTTGAAACACAGCTTTACTATGACCCCTGAATGACTACAGGAAGACTGTTCGTTTTCCCATTCGTTCTGCACGGATATCCTTCATGATCCACATGAAGCTTTTGCTCCAAGTGAGTCTGCTTTAGGAAGCTGCCTCAGGGTCACTTGAAGGAGTGGTCCAGAATGTCCAGTTAGAGGGCAGAGCAGAGTGCACTACCCGAGAAGCAGTGGTACAGAGTACTTGATGCTCTCTGGACAGCTGAAGTCGGTTTCATAATCAGGACAACTCTGAGAAACCTGGATGGACCACGATGCAAAGATCTGCTGGCACTTGAAAGCAGTATTTCTGTTCAGGAGATGAGGAAATGCTGTGCTAGAACTTTGAAATTCACATTCAAGGTTCACGATGTTTTAATGTCATTTCATGTGCACTGGTTTAAGGAGAATGAAATTGGACAGCCAGACAAACTTTATTGATCCCAAAGGAAATCGAGTTTCGTTACAGCCACACCAACCAAGAATAGTGCAGAAATATATCAATATAAAACCATAAATAATTAAATAATAATAAGTTAATAATGCCAAGTGGAAATAAGTCCAGGACCTGCCTATTGGCTCAGGGTGTCTGACACTCTGAGAGAGGAGTTGTAAAGTTTGATGGCCACAGGCAGGAATGACTTCCTATGACGCTCAGTGTTATATCTCGGTGGAATGAGTCTCTGGCTGAATGTACTCCTGTGCCTAACCAGTACATAATGGAGTGGATGGGAGACATCGTCCAAGATGGCATGCAACTTGGACAGCATCCTCTTTTCAGACACCACCGTCAGAGAGTCCAGTTCCACCCCCACATCATCACTGGCCTTAAGAATGAGTTTGTTAATTCTATTTGTGTCTGTTAGCCTGCTGCCCCAGCACACAGCAACAAACATGATAGCACTGGCCACCACAGACTCATAGAACATCCTCAGCATCGTCCGGCAGATGTTAAATGACCTCAGTCTCCTCAGGAAATAGAGACGGCTCTGACCGTTCTTGTAGACAGCCTCAGTGTTCTTTGACCAGTCCAGTTTATTGTCAATTCGTATCCCATGGTGTAATCCTCCACCATGTCCACACTGACCCCTTGGATGGAAACAGGGGTCACCGGTGCCTTAGCCCTCTTCAGGTCTACCGCCAGCTCCTTAGTCTTTTCCACATTAAGCTACAGATGATTCTGCTTGCACCATGTGACAGTTTCCCACTGTAGCCCTGTACTCAGCCTCAGCTCCCTTGCTGATACATCCAACTATGGCAGAGTCATCAGAAAACTTCTGAAAATGGCAAGACTCTGTGCAATAGTTGAAGTCTGAGGTGTAGATGGTGAAGAGAAAGGGAGACAGGACAGTCCCCTGTGGAGCCCCAGTGCTGCTGACCACTCTGTCTGAAATAATTGTTACTCTGGATCCGATGCAGGAAATTTTAATAAATAGCGGTGGAGAGTAGGTGGAGGTGTTGATTAGTCTTATTGCTTGGGGAAAGTAACTGTTTTTGAGTCTGGTGGTCCTGGCATGGATGCTACATAGCCAGACGGGAGTGGGACAAACAGGGTGTGTGGGATCCCTCACATTGTTACTGACCTTCTTCCAGCACCTGTCAGTATATATGCCCTTGATGGTGGGTAGCTGATGGCAGTGATGCATTGGGCAGTTTTGATGATCCATTGTAGAGCCTCCCCGCCTGTTGCAGCACGGTTTCCGTACCAGGCAGTGATGCAGCTTGTCAGGACGCTCTCTGCTGTGTGTCTGTAGAATGATGTGAGTATAGATATACAAAGTCCAGCTCGCTTCAGCCTCCTCAGAAAGTAGAGGCACTGGTAAGCTTTCTTGACTCTGTAGGATGTGTCCTGTGACAGTGAGAGGTTATGTGCGATGTGCACTCCCAGGAGTTTGAAACTGTTTCCACTGGTGTGCTGCTGATCTAAAAGATAAAGAGGTTTTTATCACAAAAGATAATGACATAGGAAAGGTACAAGTTGTGGGATCTTACTAGAAAAAATGTTACTTTTTGTGTTAATTATTTTTAAATTGGTGTCAGTGACTCTGAACACTTTAGGGCAAATTATTGCTTTAACTTCTAGACCTGGAAGTGAACCAGATGACAGAACCTGCTTCCTGTTATGCTTTTATCTTCAGCGAATGAATGGAAGTTATCTGTACTACATAAGAGGTGTTTCGCTCAGGCCGTGGAGCAGCTGTGAGGGAGGATGTATACCCCTGCTTCTGGAGCAGCTGTGAGGGAGGATGTATACCCCTGCTTCTGGAGCAGCTGTGAGGGAGGATGTATACCCCTGCTTCTGGAGCAGCTGTGAGGGAGGATGTATACCCCTGCTTCTGGAGCAGCTGTGAGGGAGGATGTATACCCCTGCTTCTGGAGCAGTCTGGATCTCCTGTAGGTCAGCCTGACAGCGATGTGCAGTTATGGCCCAAGTGCAGAGCGAGAAACACTGAAGCAGATAATCAGTTCACTGACTTTTAATTGCGACTGTGCAGAATTAAAGGAAGAAGCAGTAAATGTGAGGCCAACAGGGCTGTTAATGAAAACGCTCAAACTGAAAGCTAGTGCTGAGACTGTGGCACAGAAGCAGTAACTTACTACAAAATAAATACTGCGGCTTTACAGCGTCAATCCAAATGGTAGTCTTCTTTCCTGAAAAGAGCCAGAGGTAAGCAGGGATCATTGACATTGCTATGCTGTTGGTCAAAACCCGACAAGACTGAAACTAAAAGAAGGGAGTTAAATACCAGCACAAGGGAACTCAAATGGGCTGGATCTCACCAGCGTGATTGCTGACCCATTTCAGCTGCCAGCCTGTGAGGATGCCCGGGCTTAGCAGCAGGGTCCATGGTTGTGGCACGTCCACTGTGAAAGAGCAATCTGCTCGGTTCTCCCATGCGCGAGCCGCATACTGACGTATCGCATCGCCTTGCTCAGAAGCAAGGTTGAGGTCTACAAGCCCCAAGCAACTTCCTGTAAGAGTATTAAGTTAGACTATATTTCTCTTTGGGATGCTCATCTGAATTTCTACAATATACATCAGAAATTCTACATCTATCTAAGTGACCTATGTTGCCCTGCCCCTCTCCTCCTCCAATAGCCATCGTGTGTGTGTTGCTGCTATCCTTCGTGCTTTCAAAGACTGACACCCACCTCTCTCTGATGCTCAGTAGTTTTGTGTGGCCCATCAGAAACACTTGATGCAGGGTTCTAAGAATAAACCATTCTGATGCTGTGTTTGACATATTTAGTGTGAATCCTAATGGGCATTAACACAAAATGCAGCACATCTTTACCAGCAAAGAGTGAAATGAAATTTCTTGGCAGTACACCCTTCCAATAAACAATCAAGATGAATGACTCTATTAGCATTGTTAACTCAGATCACCCTGTGTGATTTTCTGAATTAATTCCGTTCACACATTCAGCACAGCAGTGAATTTTAATTTCCACCTAGTATTCAGTGTTACTAATGGAAGAATTCTGCTGCTTTATTCAACTGCAGAGTTGGTGCAAGGACAGAAGGCAAACCATTGGCAATCTGATCAGCTATTTCAAAGTTCAAAGCAAATTTATTATCAAAGTACACATATGTCACCTTTTACAACCCTGAGACTGATTTTCTTGCAGGCCTACTCATAGAATAATAACGACAATAAAACCAATGAAAGACCACTCCACCTTGGACATTTATTTTTTTTGTTTTGCCAGCGGCTTGTTGCTTTTGGTCTGGAACTGTTGAAAGAAGTAACTTTAATTAACTGTATTGATGGAGAGGAATTGTGTTGTGTTAAGTCAGTGTACACATAGGTTTATGCCTTTTGATGAAATGACTTTGCTCATTATTTTATCAGAAACACAGTTTCTATCTCTACTGCATCCACTATAATAGATCAGACACTTCATTGGCTACAGATTATTCTATTGATTCAGAAATACAGGTTGGGCAGAGTAAATCAAACAGCGGGAAAATCATTACCTTTCTAAGTGCTTCATGCAAACCAACAGTTAATGACGCAAGAGGAGCAGGCTACACACACAAAGTACTGGAGGAACTCAGCAGGGAAGACGGCATCTATGGAAAAGAGTTAAACTGTCAATATTTTGGGCTGATACCCTTCATCAGAATCTTGTGGTTTATTTTTATATATTTAGAGCTTCAACGTGGAACATGCCCTTCCACCTCTTCGAACGCGCTGCCCAGCAAACCTCCGGTTTAACCCCATCCCAGTCACAGGACAATTTGCCATCACCAATTAGCATACTAACCAGTATATTTTTGGATTGTGGGGTGGGGGGGGTTGTAAACCGGAGCACCCTGAGAAACCCATGTGTTACACAGGGAGGATGTTCAGATTCCTTACAGATGATGTCGGAATTGAACTTTGAACTCCAATGCCCCTTGCTGTAGTAGGGATGCACTAACCTCTACGCTACCAGGGTTACCGTCAGGTGTCAATGTTATTTTGGGCATTACGTTCAGTTATCAGTGATTAGCTTCCACCTCCTATCATTCTGCAACTCATTGTGTGTTGGTGGCTTGTTGAGAGGGATTTGATGAGTGAATTGATATATTACTCTAGTTTCATTTTCCTCTCAGTTATTGAAGTTTGCATTCAACCTTGTCTTTTTTTTTGTTTAGCTTAAGAAGCAATTGCAAAGGCCTCTGTTGAGAAAGGTTTGCTGCTCTGTGTTATTGGTGTTCTAATTCCGGCACCACGATTGCCTGCTGCCTTTTTCGAGTAGGATGCTGCTCTTTCACAACACCTTTTGTTTTGTGTAACTCGTCAGTATTAACCAGCTCTTGAGGGGTGGTGGGATATTAGGGTGTGAATAAGATTTGTGCAAACCTGTTCATATGGCGTTCTTCCTGTTTCAGCACAAGTTCCTGCAATTTCTTGTTCTCTATGTGGAGTCACCTATTACTAATCATTTCCTTCATGAAGCAGTAGATGAGGACTCAGTACTTCATTTGGGGTGGAGACGAGCTTTATTTCAGTAATTGGTTCAGACCTCACCAGAATTCAGAATTGTTAATTTCACGTAACTTGAAAAGAATTCTGTGACACCACATAATTTCATGAGCTTACATTTATTGCATAAATTACAAAGTACAATTTGTACCTCTGATGACAATTCAAGGGGATGGAGGCAAACTAATTGAATGAGCAAGCACGTAGCAGGCGGAATATTAAGTAGGAAAATGAAAGATCCTCCTCCTCTCTGTACAAAACAGAAAAAGAGAAAAGTGTTTCTTAAATCATATCAGGTGGGGAATTATTAATATCCCGAGGCCTAAGTATGCAAACTGCTGGAAGTTAACATGCAGATGAAGTAAGCAATTAGGAATGCTATTGATATGCTAATTTTTATTTGTTGAAAATACTGCAATTACAGAGGGTCACGATGTGTATTGTGGATTGATTAGGTCTCCTTTTGCTTGCCAGAAATATAGGATAATTTTGCCATACACGATTCACGAGACTGATTCATGGGTGGGTGGATTTACTGCCTGAGTAGAGATTGAGTAGACTAGGAATGTACTCTACAGAGTTTAAAAGAAGGAACACCTCTTGAAATGGCGGATTCTGAGGGGGCGTAGCGGGGTGAACTGAGGAATTGAGAATCATGGATCACAGTCTCCAAATAAGGGAAAGACCATATAGGGTTTGGAGGAGGGGAAATTTCTCTCTGGAAGTATTAATGGATCTGCGGCATTCTCCACCCAGAGGGCTATAGAATCAAGTTCATTCAGAACAAAGTTCACAAAATGGCTGGAAATTAAGAGATTTGAGTGAAATGAGAATAATACTTGAACTAGACTAGCCAGACCCGTTCAGAATGGCAGAGCGAGCTGGAAGGGCCAAATGGCCCATACTTACTCCGAGACCTTGTATCAGCTTCTTACTTTAATTGATTCCCTCTTACAATCAGCTTTTGTGCAACAAGTACACTTCTGGCCCATCCCATCAATATGGGATACTTATGGAACCAAATCACGATTGGCACAAAGCCCTCCCCATAGGTACCTCATTTCAAGCTACATTTCTCTCAGGGAGCAATTTGTTCAGACCATCCAGGTGAATAAAGTGATGCTCCACCTGGATGCCCCCCCCCCTTGTAATTGAAGAAGTACTTCTAAGCATTTAATAATTTGCCACCGTAGAAGCATTTGGAGCTTGCCAGAATATTATCATCTCTAGTCCTTGTTCAGGCCAAGATAAAATACGCGTGTTACCAACCTTTTAGAGGCAATGTAGAGACCATGTGACCAGCCATAGAGACAATGCAGAGTTCATGTGACCAACCATTTAGAGACAATGCATTGATGATGCAAAGCAAAACAAATGTCAGTTTCACCTTACCTGCTTTGCATAATCCAGTTGACAAGGAATTAATTTGAGCTCATGGTAAGACTACTGAGACATTTAGTATGTTTGAAGATGTTATGTGATTTTCAGGGTGGGTTAGGAAGAAGATGGTGAGAGTACATACAGTAAATATTTGCCATTGAAAAGAATGATGTGACCACACCAAAAGAAACACAGACAACCCTATCTGAACAGGTTTGCTTTTTCCACACCACCTTGTCTCATTCTGTGTAGGTCACAGCACTGAGCTAACAGGTTGTCATTGTCAAATCAGATTCTGTCACTGTGTAATAGATCACTTGTTCCAACTAATGCATTTTGTCTTGCAAAAGTAAAATAGAACAATATTATATTTTGTACAAATAATTCAGCAAGCCATGGTCCAAAAGCGAAAAAAAAGTAAAAGTGTGAGTTTTATGATTCATGTGTCAGTGTATATTTTAGAAACTCCCTGTTAAATTGCACTAATTTATTTTAAAATGTAGTGAATTGAAAATGTTTTTAATGCTCCAAAACTTTTCTAGAATTCCATTAGAATTGAAACATCAACAGCTGTTTTCAGAGGCGATTTCCAACCATGTTTCCTGCCTCTGGATCTGGGGTTCCCAAACCTTTTTTATGCCACGGACCCCTACCATTAACCAAAGAGTCCATGGACCCTAGCCCTGGTGGAGAACCTCTGCTCTAGTGCAATGTACTGAAGCACTTTAACTTCCCTGCACTTCACAGATGTAAACCTACAGGACAGGAACAAATTTCAGCCTTGTGGGGAGAACGTGCACTGATTGTCTTCTCAGAAGTTTTGAACAACCTTGGTTCCTGGACAGTCTGCTCTTTCAACTCAATTTCTGCCCTTCTTTGAGAGTTCCGGGTGGCGGGGTGGAGATACATCTCTACCAAAGGAGCTGTAAGGCACTCCTTCACTTCGCTAGCCTGCAGGTCACCCGTGGGCAACGTGTGGCACCTGCTTAACCCCCGGGATCAGAGGCACCGGAAGCCATGGGAGCAGGTGGTGGATGATCGTATGAGCAGCAAGTGCATACCACACAAGTCCCGGTTATGCAACCTCTGACACCAGGCAGACAATCTCTGAAGAGTATTGATAATGGCTGGGTTCACCCGTCTTGTAAAGTCACTGCCTAGGAGAAATTAATGACAAGCTACTTCTGTAGAAGAATTTGCCAAGAACAATCATGGTCATAGAAAGACCATAATCGCTCACGTCATACGACATGGTACGTAACATTTGAATGATGAGGTTTTACCCCCCAATTGGAAGCTGCACTGTTTTGCAAATTTCATGAGGAAAGCAGTAATTTCATGCTGAGCTTCAGTGGAAGGATTGATCTTGGACTCATCTTGTCAGTGACGTAAGTGATCACCGTGATGGAGTCATGCTACTTTGGTTTCCAGGTTACAGAGCAGCCTTGCTGTTCACTTTCAGTAGCAAGATCGTTCAATCAGAGAAACCATTGGGAAGACACTAGTGACTGCAGACTCTGGAATCTGGAGCAACAAACAATCTGCTTGAGGACCTCATCTGGATGAGCAGCATCGATGGGGAAAGAAGAAATTGTCAACATGTTGGGTTGAGACTCTGTATCCAGACTGACAGTGGAGAGAGAAGATGTTTAAAGGGAACATGAGGGAAAACCTCTTCAGTCAGAGTCATGTGTGTGGGGAATGAGCTGCCAGCACAAGGGATGGGTGCAATTTCGATTTCAACTTTCAAGAGAAGTTTGGATAGGTACATAGATGGGAGATGTATGGAGGGCTATGGTCTGGGTGCAGATTGATGATGGAAGCGGACAGTTTAAATGTTTCAATGTGGACTGGATGGGCAAGGGGCCTGTTTCTGTGCCATATAGTCAGTATAGCGAGGAAGTGGTGAGAAGGGGATTAGTAGGGGATGGGTGGAAACAGATAGCAAAGAGAGAAGAAGACAAATGGCGGATAGAGCTAGGGGAAGGGAAGGGAGAGTGAAGGTGTTGGCGGTGCTCAAGAGTGATATGAGGGAACACAAAGCCTGCCATTGCAGGAAGATGATAATAGAGCCATTAGGGGAGGGTTGGAGGAAATATTTAACTAGATGGAGGAGGGGACTTGGTCGGTAAGATGTGTGGGTAGTAGCGGAAGTGTGGCAGTGTGGTACAAATGTACAAGTCCGTAGTTATGGTTAGCAGGTGGATGGACCAGGAGGAGAAGGGAGATTGAAGTGGTGGATGGAGAACTGGAGGTGCCATCCAGGAAAAGAGTCAGAAATGGGAGAATTGGCGGAAGATCAATGGGGAGGCCATTTCATTAATATTGTAAATTGATGTCAAAGATGATATTAATTTACAAGTAATGAGCTTGTATTTGAAGCTCAGTGTTTTTGCTGTGGCAGGTTAAACAAATGAATTCATTACTGGTAGTAGAATGAATATAATCTCACAGCTAAGGATACTAATAGTGGTATTGAATCCAATCAGGATACCTGATTAAACAAAGAATAATCTTTTATGAGCATAAGATAGGTCGTATATGAAAATTAGCTAGAAATTCATTTGCATAGCACAGCAATTTTGTGCACTAAATGATTGAATTCCTGTTTTATCCTCAGTGATTATTAATCAGTTTGTTATTTTTACACATACAGTGAAAAGCTTCTGTTTGCTACGCATCCAGATAGATAATTTCATAC
This sequence comes from Hypanus sabinus, assembly GCF_030144855.1. Lineage (NCBI taxonomy): Eukaryota > Metazoa > Chordata > Chondrichthyes > Myliobatiformes > Dasyatidae > Hypanus > Hypanus sabinus. The sequence continues at coordinate 61,019,546 of NC_082727.1, read as the reverse complement.
ATAACTATACTGAAATAATACAAAAAGCAAAGTTCAAAGTAAATTTATTATCAAAGTACATATACGTCATCATGTACAACCCTGAGATTTGTTTTCCTGTGGGCAATCACTGTAAATACAAGGAACACAATAGAATCAATGAATGACCATACCCAGCAAACAACCAATATGCAAAAGACAACAAATTGTGCAAATACAAAAAGAAAGAAAAATAATAATATAATAAACAAGCAATAAATATTGAGAATATGGGATGAAGTCTCCTTGAAAGTGAATCCATAGGGTGTGGGAACAGTTCAGTGATGGGACAAGTGAAGTTAACCCCTCAAGTTCAAGAGCCTGATTGTTGAGGAGTAATAGCTGTTTGTGAACCTGGTGACGTGAGTCTTGGGACTCCTGACCTCCATCCTGATGGCAGCAGTGAGGAAAGAGCATGGCCTCAGGTGGTGAGGTCCTGATGATGGATGTTATTTTCATGCTACAATGCTCCAGGTTGATGTGCTCAGTGATGTGGAGAGCTTTATCTGTGATGGAATGGGCCATTTCCACTTTTTTTGTTGGATTTTCCATTCATGGACATTGGTGTTTCCATACTAGGCTGGAACACAGCCAGTCAATATACTCTTCACCGCACATCTGTAGAAGTCTGTCGATATTTTAGATGGCATGCTGAATCTTTGCCAACTCTTAGGGGAGTAGACACGCTGCCGTACTTTCTTTGTAATGGCACTTTCATGCTGGACCCAGGACAGATCCTCTGAAAAGATATCACTAAGGAATTTAAAGTTACTGACCCTCTCCACCTCTGATCCCCAGATGTGGACTGGCTCACGGACCACCATTTTCCTCTTCCTGAAGTCAATACTCATCTCCTTGCTGACATTAACTGAGAAGTTATTGTTTTGGGAAGTCACTGATACTCAACTTTGAGAGCTGATGAGGACATAGATGTAACATCTGATCTGTAAAGCAACTTCAACTGGCTGCCTCTCGCCTTTTTGCACTGATAATGGCGAAGTCTGTCTGCTGTCCCTTCCAAAAACAACATTGCCCTCTCTCAACCCTCAGCAGTTTATGTGGCATCTGCAGAAAGACTTTCTTTTATTCTCAGTTCCTTTCTTCCATTTTTTTTATCAGTTTCCAGAACTGAACTAGCTCTATTTCATGTTTCCTGCAGACTGCTTGCAGAATTTTCTGCCTTTACATTTATTGACTTTTCACCCTCTCTACCTTGCCCATGAGGTCAGTCTCCACGACTCAAAGAACTCCACCACGTGGGTCAATTTTGACCACGTTAATCACAGACTTCCAACTGATCGGCCTTATTGGTCACATCTCCTTTGAGAGCTTCAGCCTTCCTATTATTTATCAGTGAATGAGATTGTAGAGATGTGCCGTGCAGTCTGCAGACAATCAGTAACAAAAGAAGCAAGTGCATGACCCATTTACTCTCATTACTCATTTCTGAGGCCCTCCATTAGTCACGGTCGACCCTGGATGTTGCGTCCAGCGGCTACGTGATACACAAGCCAGGACAGTACAGTATGGGGAGAAAGCTGTTCCCCATGCAGCAGGCTCCCCCTCTCCATGCAGCTGATGAATAGCAGAGATCAATAGTGCGGTACTAATGGCACCACAGGATTTGCCAGTCAGCATTGAACCCAATGTAGGACTGTCTTAGGGATTCCAGTGCTGGATTTTTCCTCAAGATTTACTCCCGAATCCTTCCCTATGAGTGAGTTTAGCTGCAAGGTAGCAGAGGTTTGAGATCAGTTTTCCTACTCCTAACGGAGCTGCCAAGTACAGCTGACGAGCTCCAACTGCCCGAAGCGACTGGTTTAAAAGCACCAGTAACCCGCCTTTTCCCTTCCCGTCAGTAGAAACTGTTCTGTCGGGCTGACTAGTTAAGTCACACTAGGAATTGGAATTGGTTGTCAGAGGCTATTTGAGACACACACCATTGGGAGCATTTAATAGGTAGTGGGAGCTTATCCCCACCCCATGCTGTGACAACTTTAAGGAACGTAAAACTGCTGCTCATTTCTGAGCACATTAAAGGCTGGGTTGCAGGAACTCTGGATGGGTGGGCAGTGTGGTAAAGTCAGGTTTAATTTGCACAGTTTTAGTGTGATCAGTGCATTTAAGAACAGTGTAGTCCCATTGCTGGTGCCACTGCTGTCTGTGCAGAGTTTGCACATTCTCCTCGCGACCATGAGGATTTTGGTTTTCTCCCAATGTTCTCCTTTCACATCGTAATGATATGCAAATTGGCAGTTTAATTGACTGCTGTAAATGATCCTTGCCCAGAATGTAAATGATTTGATGTGTGGGGACTGGTTGAGAATGCAGAGAGAATTTAAAAGGACATGAAGTGACTGTAGGTGCGTGGAGATTGATCAGTGTGGATTTAGTGAGCCCAGGAGCATGGTTATTCATTGCTATTATCTATTGAGATACAGCATGGAATAGGTCCTTCTGGCTCTTTGAGCCACACACACCCACTCCTCCCCCCCCCCCCCCCAGAAATCTGCTGATGAAATCCTAGCCTAATCACAGGACAATTTACAATGACCAATTAACATACCAACCGGTACATCTTTGGTCTGTGGGAGCACCCGGAGGAAATGCACGTGATCACGGGGAGAAAATGCAAACTTCTTTCAGGCAGTGGTGGGATTTGAACCCAGGCTGCTGGTACTGTAAAGCGTTGTGCTAACCACTACGTTACCATGCACCCACCCCCATAATTTCCACGTTGTATGTCTCTATAACAGTCTGCCTTTGTGTTCAAAGTGTAGACCAATTAAATTTATTTGGAGGAAATGATTCAGTGAAGCTTTGGTTTACTATATAATTTGGAATTGTTGCTGATGGATGAAGTGAATATATTGTATTGGACACAGAAAGTAGTCATTATTCTACTCAAGTGCACTGATGCTGGTTTGAGTATGGAGTAACTTCAAGAGAGATGCCACTGTCATGCAGAGTAAATTACACTGCCATCTTAATCATTGTTTGCCCGGGAAACAGCTAATGAAGTGGTCATTATAAAATTTATCAGGAGTAGTCTGTTTGTAGACATCACAGCAGCAACTACAATGAGCTATTCATTTTCCCTTTGGGCCTGTAACTGCAATTACATGGGTAAACTTGCTCGAGTAGGAAGGTGGTTTTGGGTTCAGAGTGGAAGATGACGATTTAATCTTTGTCAATAGAGTTTATCAACAATCTGTTCCAGTTGAAGCTCTCCCGAACAGTTGTGAATTAAATTTGCTGCTGTGCAGGCAAACTTCAAAGTACGTTTCTTATCAAGTATGAATGCAGTGTACAACCCTGAGATTCGTCTTCCCCAGACAGCCACGAAACAAAGGAAACCATGGAAACCCGTTCAAAGAAAAGCATCAGCCCCCAGCATGCAAACAACATATTGCTCAAAAAAATGGAACCTGAAACACATCACAGTGTGAACCAGAATCAAACCACAATCCTCGTCGATTAAACCTTGCTCAAGACCCAAAACTCCAGTACCATCCTCCAGCAGCATGAGCGAGAGGAAGAGAGAGGCCGATTGAACAGACCTTCCTCCGGGAGCAGTGGACAAGAGTGAGAGAGACCAGGCACCTTTCGCTGGCTATGGAGAGCGAGAGCGAGGCCAATCGCAGACGGTGCTGAACAGACACTCACCTTCCGCTCTCGTCCTCAATGATTTCAATCTTCCTCAATGCGTTAATCGGCGAGATTGGTAAGAAATGGGGTCGATCATGGGCCCGTGCCCATCTCCAGGCTTCTTGGCTTTGTGGCCACACAGTTTGCTCAAAATTTCTCTGAATTCCCTTGGAAACAGCAAAGCACTGGCTTACTCGATAGGCTTGAAAACGCACCATCAAAATGCAGATCATGGGCTCCAATAGTGGCAGAATCATATTTGAAAGAAGAAAAATAAGCAAAGGAAGTGGAAGAAATGCTTTGTGAACTGTTTGAAGGATTTCGCTTTTGGTTGAATTGTTCATTAGCACCGTCTTCACCATCCGGTCATAAAAATATTGAGGTCAATTGTTCTTTTCCACATTTTCAGAATCAGATTTATTATCTCTGACTTTAATGAAATATGTTGTTTTGCAGTAACTGTACAATGCACAGGCATAAATTACTGTAAATTACATAAATAAATAGATCACAGAAAAAGGAGGACTGCATTGGACTGTTGAGAATGAGGGGACGCAGCTGTTTCTCAATTGTTGAGTGTGTGGCTTCAGACCCCTAGATCTTCAATTAAAAGAGAGTGTGACCCAGATGGTGAAGATCTTCAGAGATGGACGCGATCTTCTTAAGGATTCCAAACTGACTTGTTCAGAAAGTGTGTGGCTTAGGATTTGATATGGGGATCTGGCACAGTGGTGATGTAACAAAAACACATTGCATTATGGAAGCAGGCTTTGGCTCTGATACTGTCAGAATGAGGATGGCTGGAAAATTGAAGGGCCAGTAATCAGTTCCACATGCAGTTGCATTTTCCGGTTTCCTACCACAAAGCTAAATTGGCAACCAACAATGCCCATTTCATCTGCTCAACTCTTTGCTTGAAGGTTGGAGGTGGTGGAGAGAAGGGAAGTGCCTTGGGTATGTTATTATGAGAAACCACATTTCAATGGACCATGAATGACTGACAGCAAATAAGCTCAAGGTTTTCTCTGGGCAAAATACTGGTCAACAGCAACTGATATATCATGTGTCACACCCTTGCAAGGAGTTTGGCTGTTTTAGACAGCAAGTGCATATCTTCCCTTCCAATCTAATTGTGGGTGGCACAGTAGGGTAGAGGTTAGCACAATGCTTCACGGTACCAGTGACCTGGGTTCAGTTCCTGCCGCTGTCTGTAAGGAGTTTGTATGCTCTCCCTGTGACTGTGTGGGTTTCCTTCTGCAGTCCAAAGGCATGCCATTTGGTAGGTAAATTGTTCGTTGTAAATTGTCCCATGATTAGACTCTGGTCAAATTGGGGGATTGCTGGACGGCGTAGGCCTGTTCAGTGCTGTATCTCAATAAAAGTAAAAAAGAACCTGTACTTCCCTTGTCAGCAATTAGTTTTAGACCACTGGAGTAAATCAGTTTAATGTCGCCTCTAATGTTCAGCTCCTAATATTCACATCAAAGTTCAACACCCCTATAGCATGCAGCTTTTGTTACTAATACCTGCTCCCCATAGTTGAAGTGAACCTGGATCCTTACTGGCATTTTACATATTACAAAGCTGAAGCTTTTCTGTTCAAGTGGTTGGTGCTTTCTCCTGCACCTTTTGGCATCAGGTTATTTGCCCATTCATCCCTGTTCATCAAAGGTCATCATGGTTTGGGCTAGATTTCTTCTTTATGTATGCATTTCAGAAGGGTGGGTATTTCAGCCGACTACACAATCCCTTTGGCGCTGGGATTGAGGTACCTCACTACCAAAGGAGGTGAAAGGCATTCCTTCCCTCCGCTAGCCTGCAGGTCACCCATGGGCAAGGTGAAGCAGCTGCCTGGCTCCCCCACTTCTCCGATCAGGGTCATGTGAAGCCACAGGAGCAGGTGGTGATTGGTCACATGTCCTGGTTATGTGACCACTGATGCCAGGCAGACCATCTCTGAAGAGAATTGATAATGGCTGGGGTTACCTGACTTGTAAAGACACTGTCCAGAAGAAAGCAATGACACACCACTTCTGTAGAAAAATTTGCCAAGAACCATCAGGTCATTGAAAGACAATGATCACTCATGTGGTACAACACAGCACATAATGATGACGGTGATGACACATCCCTGCCCTAGCCCAACTAACACGGCCAGCACATAGAACCATTTCCCTACATCAAAAGTTTTTTAACCTTGTTGGCTAGCAACATATTAAATAATAATACATGAATAATATCTGGGCCAAAGTGCAAATAAAGGAGATAAAAGCACAGGTCTTCTCCAGAATATGATGATAAAAACATTTGACATATTGAGTTTACGCTTTCTGTTTTTGCTTTGTAAAGGTTCTTGGATTGAGGTTGTATACTGTATACATTCTCTGATATTAAATTGAACCATCGGAAAGGGTTCTACATTGAACATGTTATCACAGAGTGTCATGTAGTTCACTCTCAGGAAACTTATTCTCTCTTTTTACTCTGCTTTCTGTTTGCAGCCAACACGATCTTCTTCTGAGAGTATATCCTCCAGACCTGGCTCCAGTATCCCCAGTTCCCCTGGTCACACAATATATGTGAGTAATAACGGCAGATTTGCTTGGTTTTCAATTCATAATATTCAGAGCCACATGGAGCGCTTTCTCCTGACCTTTCCCAACTTGAGAGGATGACTGACACAAACAGGATTTGTGTTGCAATGAAAAATCAGGTGGTGATAACCTTTTACACTACATCTGCTGTTAATACCACTTCACAATGCTGGATGCCTCAGACATCCCATAATTCAGGTGATGATCAAGCCTACAGTGGTGTTTTAAAAAACTAAAATGCTTATTTAGAAGAAGCAATCACCGTCTGCCTGCATATTGCAATGACTGGGTTCTCTTCCCCTATGTGACAATGGAAAGCTCTTTTGCTGCTTACTGGTGTCAACATGCTGAGGCACTCAGTATTTTCAACTCTCCACAACAAAGGTTGGAACACTGCCGTGTTAGTTGGGCTAAGATGTCAGAAGATTTTGTGTCTATTCTGAGAAGCTTTTGGCATGAGAGCAGCCAACAGGAGCTGATCTGCCAAAACTTTCCCTCGGAGGACAGTCTCCACCAATAGCAGTTGCATGATCTTCACTCTTCATAATCTGAACTCATTTAGCAGTGTTCGGCACTGCTTGACCATCATTTCATGGATTATACTTCACTTTTGGTGCATTTCTTGAACATGTATGACTATGAACTGTCATATTTCTTGTGACAAAATAAAAATGTTTTTCTAGGAAACTGAACAAACACGAGTTGATCCGGTAATGTGAGCCATAATTTCACTTGACATGTGACATTCAGTTTGTAATGTTTTTATGTTTACTTTTGATTATGGCATTTTAGAATATACAGTACAAAGTTATGGTAAAATGTTATGTTGATATGTTTTTTCAACATCCGTCTTACCCTGAGTTATCGTTGAGCACAAAATTCTAAAGCTGGCATGTGAATGGGATAAAAGTAGCCCATTCAACCACCAAACGACACTCTTCTCCAAGTTAGCAGCCAAGGAGTCAAGATCATTCAGCCACTGAACTCCACTCTTTGTCAAGTTCACAGCCAAGCACTCAAGATCATTAAAATAGCAGAGGGTAGTCTTTGAAAGTAGAAACAGGTCCAATGACAAATATTGGAGAGAAGCAATCGTTGCTATTCTGAAATGTGGATGCTGATGTCCTTAGTGTAAAATGCACCCAACAAGTAGACAAATTAAACTATAGAGAAGAAAGCCCACTTTGATCTCTAACATGAAATGTGTGCAAGATTATTGGCAACTGATTGCACGTAGCCTGTTGTATCCAGTTGTGCTGAAACTTCCAGAACATCATAGACCAACTAAAGGCCTTGTTTTCCTAATTGCTTGTTCCATTTGGAATTCTGATCTTCACTCCTATTTCTATAGATGTGATACTGTTGTCTCATAAGTGTTTTTGAGATTGAGAAAGATGGATACATCAGATCTGCTTGGCTCTAAAATATTCTTCTATGTTACCTTTCCAGGCCAAAGTGGACAATGAGATTCTTGACTACAAGGATCTGGCTGCCATCCCCAAAGTTAAGGCTATTTATGATATTGAACGCCCTGACCTGATCACCTATGAGCCATACTTTGGCGCTACAATTGAGGATCGACATGAACGCCATAGTATGGGTGAGGTATGGTACAGCTGACTGGTGATTTCAACCATCCACTGTCTTATATTCATTTCATTAACCATTCTGGGAGTATCTTTCATTTCTGATCAACTTGGAGTCGATAATGGGAAGTGTGTCTACCCCAGGTGTCCAAATGATGTTGAGAAAAGGTCCAAAGAGCAGGACAGAAACCTGCACTGATTGTGCTGTTTATCAAAGACTTAGCTTTCAGGAGGGTAGCAATTCTGGTGGGATGCAGACTTGACAGTGATGAGGTGAGCATTTGAAACAGGAGGGAGCGGCCAGGCCACTGGTCAACCAGTCAGCAGACTAAAGGTCCCATGAAATGTAAAGAGCACAATCTAACTATCAAAGGACTGAAATAACCTTAATCTTTATTTTGCCAATTTATCCTTGACTAATTAAAGAAGAATATATTTTTCAGTAATACTTTTGCAGCATAGATTGCTTGCACAATAAATGAGTTATTCTGTGTGAAGTTGTTAAATATGGTGGTGCTGAACGCAGCACTTTAAACAAACTAAAGTGATCTCACTAAAACATAACATCTGAGAGAAACATAACCAATGAGAGAGTGGCTGTATTCTAGAATCAGTGGTGGTAATCTTAGAATAAACAGTCAGTCTTTTAGTACTGAGGTGAGAAGGAATTTCTTCACTCAGAGGAATTTGAATATTTGCAGTTCTTAACATCAAAAAGCTATCAGTCCACTGTTATTTGGTATACTCAAGGGAAAGATAAGTACCTAGATTTTTGACAATGAAGATGCATGGAATTTGGGTAAGAAAATAGCCCAAAGATTGGCTGCAATTTTCTTGAATGGTAGTGATGTTTGTATTTAGAACAATGCGCTAGAAATCCAAGACTATCAAAGAGGATGTTAGTTAAAAATTGATGATCAGTGCCGAAAATTAAAAACGGATTCTTTGTTGACAGTCTCAATACACAAGAAGCGACAGCGACTCAGTTTTTCAGAGTGAAACTGTAAGTTGGTAAATGAGTGTTTTGCACAAAAATCCTTGTGCAATTGAACATGACTAACTTCTGTGATTGCTAAAGCTAAAGGGTCAACAGAAATCTGCAGAAAACCTGGGCAAACTCTGCATAACAGTCCACCATTTGAATTAATCCTTACTCTGATCTAAATCAGGAGCAAAGTAATAAATAAATTCAATTGAGTGCTTTCATATTTTCAAATTGTGTGACACAGGATCATTGTGGTTAACACAATGCTATACGGTACAAGTGACCCGGATTCAATTCCCACCACTACCTGTAAGGAGTTTGTACCTTCTTTATGTGACCATGTGGGTTCCAGTGGCTGCTTCAGTTTTATCCCACAGTCCAAAGGTAGGCGAATTGGCCCATGATTAGGCTAAAATTAATCGGGGTTTGCTGGATGACGCAGCTCAAAAGGCCTACTCTACACTGGATTTTCTTAAATAAATATTTTCCTTTACTATTATTTATAGGGATAACTGACCACATGAATGGAATTAATTGATTTTGGATGGTGAGATTGTTGCAGTTTTTCTCATGGAAATAGCTGAAGCATCTTTCTGTTGACCCAACTAACATTACTAACATTGAAATTAGAACTGTTTTATAGAGAACCATTGACAGGTTCCTTTCAGATGAATATCCCCAATTGTCAAACATTCCTACTTTTTAGAGCAATTTTACAAATTGAAAGAAATGTTTGCCAATTTTAGTTTATAAAATTTTAAATAATTTATAAAATTATAAAATTTTTCATGTCCCAGCTTGTCTTATTTGCTGCTATTGTGAGTTCACTTTGAGCAGGAGGCTTGGTTATAATTCAAGATTGTTTAATGTTATTTCCAGTATATATGTGTAAAGGAGAATGAAATAGTTGATGCTCTGGATCTGATGCAGCACAAAAAAAAATCACAATAAGATAAAGAACACTAAGTATAAATACATAGGATAGAGTATATTTATAGATTGATTGTATGTCCAAATGACATCAGGTACAGCAGTGACTATACATTAGGTGTCTCTGACAGGAATATGTGATGTACAGTTAAAATCATTTGCTTCGATTGTTCCCTGTCCACAGTGGCACAACATTTAAAAATTCAGCACAAAACTCACCAAAGAAATGAAAACTTGTTTACTGTGAATACAAGTGTAGCATGTGCCATGCCTTCTCAAATTCAAACTCAAATTCTCAGTTACTGAGATAGTGATCACTTGTGACAGGAACTGTCACAGTCTCATGGATCAAGACATTATTTATGTGAGAAAAGCCAAGAAATTTAAATGAATGCAGTCTTCTGAGTGTCATCACTGAAGGTCATGAACAAACACTAGAGCTAAATCTGTTGTCAGTTTGAAGTTTAAATGACTGCAGTCCTCTTGAGTGTTACTAGTGAAGAATGCGGAGAAATGCTTCAACAAACACTAGAGCTAAATCTGTTGTTAGTTTGATGTTTTACACGTCAAGCATAATACAAAGCTTTGGACAGCTTTGACCTGTAGTAATTTGTAAATCCCATGTATGGGGAGATAATTCCTTTGCAGTGTTTGCAGGTATCAAAAGTGCATTTGTGCAGATTTTTCCTACTAACAATTTCTGTCAAGGTGATAAATAATTTGAAAGTGGAGATGCAGAGCTATGTTGAGTGGGAGATGACAGTAACCAAACTTGACCACAATTTTCCCTTGGCCCAACGCAACAGCTTACAGAACCACATGAACAGAACTTGTTTTGTAATTGGAATTGACTTATTATGAAAGGCCTTGATAGAATGGATGTGAAGAGGATGTTTCCTATGGTGAGAGAGTCTAGGACCAGAGTGCACAAAGTCAAGATAGAGGGGCAGCCTTTTAGAAAGGAGATGAGGAGGAAATTCTTTAGGCAAAGAGTGTTGAAATTGTGGAATTCGTTGCCACAAGTAGCTGTGGAGGTCAGGTTTCTGTGATGTATAGATGGAGTTGAGAGAGGGGGTTGGTTTCTGTGATGTATAAATGGAGTTGATGGAGGGGGGCTGGTTTCTGTGATGTATAGATGGAGTTGATGGGGGGAGTTTGGTTTCTGTGAAGTACAGATGGAGTTGATAGCGGGAGTTTGGTTTCTGTGCAAAAGAGATTGAGTTGATAGAGGGGGGCTGGTTTCTGTGATGTATAGATGGAGTTGATGGGGCGGTTGGTGTCTGTGATGTGTAGATGGAGTTGATGGGGGGGTTGGAGTCTGTGCAGTATAGATGGAGTTGATAGAGGGGGGTTGGTTTCTATGATGTATAGATGGAGTTGATGGGGAGTTGGTTTCTGTGATGTATAGATGGAGTTGATGGGGGGCTGGTTTCTGTGATGTATAGATGGAGTTGATGGGGGGAGTTTTGTTTCTGTGATATATAGATGGAGTTGATGGGGGGGTTGGTTTCTGTGATGTTGAGATGGAGTTGATGGGGGTTGGTTTCTGTGAAGTATAGATGGAGTTGATAGGGGGAGTTTTGTTTCTGTGATATATAGATGGAGTTGATGGGGGGGTTGGTTTCTGTGATGTTGAGATGGAGTTGATAGGGGGGCTGGTTTCTGTGAAGTATAGATGGAGTTGATGGGGGGTTGGTTTCTGTGAAGTATAGATGGAGTTGATAGGGGGGCTGGTTTCTGTGAAGTATAGATGGAGTTGATGGGGGGTTGGTTTCTGTGAAGTATAGATGGAGTTGATGGGGGGGTCGGTTTCTGTGATGTATAGATGGAGTTGATAGAGGGTGGGTGGTTTCTGTGATGTATAAATGGAGTTGATGGGGGGAATTTTGTTTCTGTAATGTATAGATGGAGTTGATGAGGGGTTGGTTTCTGTGAAGTATAGATGGAGTTGATGGGGGTTTGGTTTCTGTGATGTAGAGATGGAGTTGATGGGGGGAGTTTTGTTTCTGTGATGTATAGATGGAGTTGATACAGGGGGGTTGGTTTCTGTGATGTATAGATGGAGTTGATGGGGGTTTGGTTTCTGTGATGTAGAGATGGAGTTGATGGGGGGTTGGTGTCTGTGATGTGTAAATGGAGTTGATAGAGGGGGGGATGGTTTCTGTGATGTATAGATGGAGTTGATGGGAGGGTTGGTGTCTGTGATGTGTAAATGGAGTTGATAGAGGGTGGGTGGTTTCTGTGATGTATAGATGGAGTTGATGGGGGGTTGGTTTCTGTGAAGTATAGATGGAGTTGATGGGGGTTTGGTTTCTGTGATGTAGAGACGGAGCTGATGGGGGGGTTGGTGTCTGTGATGTGTAAATGGAGTTGATAGAGGGGGGATGGTTTCTGTGATGTATAGATGGAGTTGATGGGAGGGTTGGTGTCTGTGCAGTATAGATGGTGTTGATGGGGGAAGTTTTGTTTCTGTGATGTATAGATGGAGTTGATAGAGGGTGGGTGGTTTCGGTGATGTATAGATGGAGTTGATGGGGGGTTGGTTTCTGTGAAGTATAGATGGAGTTGATGGGGGTTTGGTTTCTGTGATGTAGAGACGGAGTTGATGGGGGGGTTGGTGTCTGTGATGTGTAAATGGAGTTGATAGAGGGGGGATGGTTTCTGTGATGTATAGATGGAGTTGATGGGAGGGTTGGTGTCTGTGCAGTATAGATGGAGTTGATAGAGGGGGGATGGTTTCTGTGATGTGTAGATGGAGTTGATGGGAGGTTGGTGTCTGTGATGTGTAAATGGAGTTGATAGAGGGGGCATGGTTTCTGTGATGTAGAGATGGAGTTGATGGGGGGAGTTTTGTTTCTGTGATGTATAGATGGAGTTGATAGAGGGGGATGGTTTCTGTGATGTGTAGATGGAGTTGATGGGGGTTTGGGTTCTGTGATGTGTAAGTGGAGTTGATAGAGGGGCGGTTGGTTTCTGTGATGTAGAGATGGAGTTGATGGGGGGGTTGGTGTCTGTGATGTAGAGATGGAGTTGATGGGGTGGTTGGTTTCTGTGATGTATAGATGGAGTTGATGGTGGGTTGGTGTCTGTGATGTGTAAATGGAGTTGATAGAGCGGGGCTGGTTTCTGTGATGTGCTGAGCCGTGTCCGTAACTCTCTGCAGTTTCTTGTGGTCACTTTCAGATTAATTATCTGGACGTTATGCATCCTGGGAGGATGTTTTATATAGTGTGGGAATAATAACCCGAACATTGGTTCTCTTTTTTCCAGAAAAACACATAATAATTTCTCTAGTGTGTTCAGCTACCATATTAGTTACAGGATAGATGTTAGCTTTCTGCAGCTGATATTTCCCCAGACTAAAATTATTCTGTCACTGTTTATTTGAAGTGGTGAGGTGCTTGGTGATAGGTTGTTATGAAGTAAAGGAATGGTGAAACCATATTTCTGAATGTATTATCTTAGATTGGTGTATTTGCAAAGGTCACGCCAGGTTCGCTCCCTGCAACTGGGTAGGATGTTGGCATGTTGGCATAAATGGTAGGCCAGTCCAGTGATGACAAGCCAGGAAGTGATGTCACAGCTTCATACCATATGTAGTATAAATTCAGCAGTCTCAGTGGCAGCTCAGACTTAATCAAAAAATTCTGGAGCCTGTGGTTGCAGAAACTTTGTTTTCATCACCTTCTCTTGAAAGTCCAATAATCAACTCAAGCCCAAAGCTTAAATAGGAAGTATGTAAAGGTACCCCTCCCTTTGAATCTAGCTCTCCAGCAGAAATTTTAGTAGCAGTAAAATAATAACAGCAGTGTTTAAATTTCATGGTCAACTACCACAGGCAAAGGTAATATAGGTGCTTGTGTAGTGTGGGTGATCAAAGTTCATGAGAAAGTATGAAGAACAGAGGAAGGATAGACAGTTATCCTGTCACTACATAGCTTTATGATCAGCAGCACAAACAAAGTGCTTCAGGATCTGATGAAGGGTCTCACCCCAAAATGTCAACTATTTAGTTTTTTCCATAGGTGCTGCCTGACCTGCTGAGATCCTCCAACATTTGTGTGTGTGTGTTGCTTTGGATTTCCAACATCCTCAGAATCTCTTTTGTTCATGATCAGCAGTTCTCCTTTGTTGCCTCACTGTTACAAATAGGGGAGCTTTAATAATCATTGACAGATTAGGCATCTGACAAGCCCCTTCAGGTCTTCTTGTTTAGCAACCCATGTCCAGCTGCAGCAAGATTTATTAGGTTTCATTCAGGGTTTGGGGACATTGGCAGTTCTTTTATTTGTCTCATTTGAGCTGAGGCCAATCTATGGTGAGGATGACATCAGAAAACTCAGTCCAGATTCACATCAGTGAACTTCATGTGGCTCACCATCAAACTGTGCAATAACACTAGCAACAGATAAAGACTAAATCAATACATTGGATACTTAACACTGCATATACTAAGAAGAGATTTAAGTGGATTGGAAATAATGATTTACCGAGGGACTGAAATATTATTATGTTCTCTGTCATAACTTTTATATTTGCACCTCCCCTCTCGTACAGAGGACAGGGATATGACAAAAGGTCATTTTTATATCTTTTGAAATTCCTGAAGTAATTAATGCTTGATTTGAAAGTTTGCCAAGAGTCAATTAACATTCTTATGTAATGCCTCATCCTGGTTTGAGTGCATTTAAAAATATCTTTTCAGAAATCCTGCAATACTACATTGATTCTTGAGTTAAAGAGCTAAACAATACTACTAAACATCAAACTATCCTAATAAAAGTATACACCAATTTGCAATTTATCAAAATGGAATTTCATTGATCTGATTTGAATATACACCTTTGAGGGAGTTATTGCTTAATCAGAAGCAAATTATTTTGGAAATCATGCTTTTTTGTCCAAATTACCTGGCAGATGTTTATATTAAAATCTGCAATCATAAAAGTACATGTCACTTTATACTACATGGAAAATTACTTACCTCTTTAGTGCAATCATTGAATGTGGATGTTGCCAACAAGGGCAACATGATTGCCCATCCTGAACTCACTTTGAACTCTGTAGTTTGTCCAGTCATTTCAAAAACTCAATAGAAATTCTGCCCCATTGCTGGGGTTCTAGAATCAGAATCTGTTGAAGACATCAACTTTCATTTATGATCCAGTCATGAATTTGATGGCAGTCCAGTGGTTTTAGGGGCATTATTGCTGAAGCTAGGATTCTAGATTTATGACTGTGACAGAATTAGCTGCTGTGTATAGTTTGAACCTGTTTTACAAGATCATTAGTTCAGGCCTCTACCGCAGTTATTTGGTCCTGCTCCACCTTTGTTTCCTCAGTGATGTTATCAAGTCAGAAAGAGACAGGGACAGAGTGAATGGATTTGCTTGTACGTTAGAGCCTTTTGTCTAACCTCTCAATTAAAATGAGCTGCTGTTAATCCAATCCAGGAAGGAGACACAATACTGATCAACTGGTCTGCATATTTTCCAAAAAATGTGGTTTGCTATGATCCCTAAACTAAAGTAAAAGATTCAATGAGGAAAAAACTTGTAAGTTTGATATATGTACAACATATTATATTGCTTGTTAGTATTAACAACTTGTGTGTCTTGGCTCATACTTTGTCCACATGTTTTCCTGATTTTCATCTGTTTCATTGTGACATTTATGGAATATTTTGTTTGATGTATCATGACCTGTTTCATTTTGAATTGTGTGTTTTGCTAAATCTATATGCCCCAGAAACAAACCAAGAGGTTTATGGTGAGTCACTTTCTGAGACTTAATTAATTTCTATCTGATGTACCCACAAAATGGTTTTACATGTTTTTTTTTTCCTTTTCTTTGATATCTCCAGTCGCCAAGGACACTTTCCCCTACACCTTCAGCTGAGGTCAGTATATCCCGTCACATTTGCCTCCCAGCCTTCTCTTTGCGACGTTCTTTTGCTTCATGCAACAGTGTTTGAAGTTCAAAGTAAATATATGTCACCATACACAACCCTGAGATTCAGTTTGTTGTGGGCATTCACAGTAAATACAAGAAACACAATAGAATCAATGAAAGACTGCACGCAACAGGATGGACAAACAACCCAGTCTGCAAAAGACAACAAACCCTGTGCACATACAAAAAGAAATAATAATAATAAAAAATAAGCAGTATTATTGAGAACGTGAGAGTCCTTGGAAACGAGTTCATTAGTTGTGGGAACGTTTCAATGATGGGGCAAGTGAAGTTGGGTAAAGTTATCCCTTCAGGTCAGGAGCCTGATGGATGAGGGGTAATAACTGTTCCTGAACCTGGAGGTGTGAGTCCTGAGGCTCCTGTACCTCCTTCCTGATGGTAGCAGCAAGTTGAACGAACTGGTCCATGAGCCTGAATGATTGAGGGGTATTAGGGCCTTCAATGGTTGATGGGTATTAGGGCCTTCAGTGCATCAGCAGAGCTGTAAAGTTAGGTTAACAGATCTGATGGGGTGTGTCCAATTCCAGCTGTATGGCAACAAAGGCAGTGTGCGTGGAAGCATTTGAGTTACTGCGCAGCAGCTAAGAGGGAACAATGATCAACATTAATGCAGAAAACAGTCAATTCATGTCCACTACAATTACATTTATCTTTTTTAAACAAATAGATCTATTTGGGATGGATAATACTACATTTGTCTGGGGCACATGCAAATCCCAATTTCTGGTCACACTTAAAATGAACAAATTAATATGTCCAAGCCATGCGACATTAGAGCTATTTCCAGTTGAACTAAGTTTATTTTTAAGTCTCATTTTGTCTGGTAGTCGAATGCTGTTGAGTAACAAATTGGGGAAAGGAACAGAGAGCACTATTTTTAATCTCTCTTCACGATTCTTCTTCATATCCTGATTCAAGTTTTGCTCAGTTTGTGGAAGGAAACTCATATATTATAGTTCCAGATGGCAGTGAGATGAGCCAGTGAGAATTATAGTCTGTCTCTGGGTTATGATACCAAAGTTATGGACAACTGTATGTATAATTGTGCTCTCATAATACTATTAAACTCAAAATCCCAATTTAAGTACATACATTCTCTCCTGTCAATGCTAGAACCAGTTTCCTCTTGTTTTCCGCTTCTAGTAATTATCCATTATTGCAGTCTTATGTTCTTTTGATGCCATTCATTACTGTGGAGTCATGGTCACAATATTGAGTGAATTTTGTGTACTTTTTAACTTATGAATCAAATCATTTTATGGATATCTGTAAATGCAGAACCGGCTTGTAGGAACTATGCATCTGTTCTCTACTTGCTTTGGATTCTGGTTATTATGGTAACTAGTCAAATGAGTGGAGGTGTGGTAAATATGAAGTGGATAAGTTACATGTTCTTGCTTACTTTGCGGCAGTTTCTAGCTCAGGACCAGCAGAGGTCGTACCATTGCTGACCACTTAATATCGCTTCAAGTTTGTATGTTTGCTAGTTAATGAAGGTTCAAATAAAGGATTTTAATTCATAGAACTCAGAAGAGTACAGCAGAGGAACAGGCCCTTTCACCCACAATGCTGTGCTGAGCCAGCTAAAAAGAACATCAAAAGACACCAAAGACTACTCCCTCCTACCTACACACTATCCATATCCCTTCATCTTCCTCATATTTATGTGCCTGACTTCTCTTAAAATCCTCTACCACCATACCAGGCTGCACATTCCAGGGGTCCACCTCTCTTTGAGTGAGAAACTTGCCCCTCACATCCCCTTTGAACCTACACCCCCTCACCTTCAATGCATTCCCTCTGCTATTAGATAGTTTTAACCTGGGACTAAAATACTCCCTGTCTGCTATATCTGTGCCACTCATAATCTTATAAACCTCTATCCGATCTCTTTGGAGCAATCATTTTATTGGAGTTGAGGGTGTGTCACACGAGTGTAACAACTACGTGGCGATTGCAGGCTAGCTGCAATTGTTTTCTTTTAATTTTGCCTCTGCATTGTTTATTTCTGAGGAGAGCCCGGACAGATCACTGAGCCGTTTCTGGAATGTTGTGTCACTTGCTAATTCCTGTCAGCAGTGTTGCTGCCTTTAAAATATAGGGTCTACACAAGGACTAGTCCATCCCCATTATCCTTTGCCTCTGATGTTCCTGAACTCTCTCCTGTAGTACATCTATCCAAGGCTCCAGTATGGGGTTGTGGTGGCTGCTTGCTAGTTCATAAACTTGCACAATAGTTCAATGCCTAAATTATGAATGTTCTCAGTTACCATTGAAAGGCCTCTTTGAAGATCACACCAGGAGTCACAGTTAACCTAATCTTTTCGTGTTGAATTAATCAGATGTCCCACCACTCAATCAGACTGACCTCCTGGTTATGTGATTATAAGTAGACTGTGTGATTTTTTTTTCTACTGCTCTGGGTATCAAGTTTGTTTTACCCTACTAATGTCTGAAAACTATTAAATAAAATGGAAGGGCCAAAAAAGCCAACTGTCTAAATTGTCTACCCTCCTGAAACTCTTCCTAAATCATCACATCCCCTCCTCCTTAGGCTTCTTAAGCCCATCACCCCAATGGGGCATAGGCTGCCAACGGCAGCTCATCAGAGTCCTCTGTCCTAGGACAAAGATTGATCAGCTCTTAGTATCTTTCCCTTCAGTTAGTCCTGACGAAGGGTCTCGGCCCGAAACATCGACAGCACTTCTCCTTATAGATGCTGCCTGTCCTGCTGTGTTCCTCCAGCATTTTGTGTGTGTTGTTGTTTGATCAGCTTTGTGGCTTCCGGTTTCACCACAGGACATAACTCTTCTAGTGAAGATCTTTCCTCTCCCAGTGTTGAGGTCTTAGGCATTTCTGTAGCTCTGGCTTTTTACAAGTCAGGGTTGCAAGCGCCATGCCCAGCCCCTGTCCTTTCACAGCCGGGATTCAATCTGTCCACAGTGAAGTGATCACATCTTACCTAGAGCAAAACACAAGCTGCTAGAGGAACACCACAGGTCAAGCAGCATCTGTGGAGGCAGGGATAGTCAACGTCAGGACTGAAAAGTCAATTATCCCCCTGCCTTCACTCCCACTGGCTAACACAGGGAGTTCCTCCAGCAGCTTTTTAGTTCCTCTATATTCCAGCATCTGCAGTCTCTGGCTCCTCCTTCCCCACTTCTCGTTGGTGCAGGATTCATTTCCTGTGTGGGGTCCACCTTCCTCTCTTGCGATACTCCTTACGTTACCTGAATAATCTTTCTGTCCTCTCGGCTTTCTGTTCAGTTTGTTTTCTCAAACAGGCCATTGAGTTGGCTTAGATTAACATTTTGTTTTCTCCCTGGCGTGTTTCCATTGACTGGCCAGGAGTACACAGCGACTGTTGTGCAGTAAACTTGCTCTTTTCAGCAGGAAGGTTTCTGACAAAGCTGGAAGAAAAGTTGTATTTCTTGGAGCTTTCTGGTTGGTTGTGATGTTGACTGAAAACTCAGTTTCTAAAGAGTTGAAGATGTTAAAGGACTGTAGAGGGGCCCCTTCTTAACCGTCTTAGCCAAACTGATGTTAATCAAGCATTATGGACTTGGAAGCACAAAATTTTCCACTGAACTCAAAAGTACAAGTGTAGAATTAGCAACATATAAAAATAGTTTCAGTGAAAGTTTTATTCAATCCAATTTTTTAGTCTGCTTAAAAAGGCCCAAACTAATCCAAATAAAATCTTAATCAAAGTAAATCCCAAGTACATTTACCTGTGCATTGAGCTGTTTGCTTCCTCACAGAGAGTCTCTCTGAGGTTTAGCGGGAAAAGTTACTGAACAATGTTGGCTGCAGTATTAGGTGAAAGGAGTCCCAGCTGACAACATAGCCAGAGCCCTGAGTAAATAAGGTTGCATGTTCACTGAAACAAATTTGCTTGAGACAGCCAGACATCATGAATTTGTTGCAGATTTCAATCTCATTACTAGCTGGAAGTTTCCAGAATGCTCATTTTGAGAACAAGAAAAGAAAGGGATTTGACAAAGGAAAGGGCCAGTTGTACATAGACGTTCTTCTTTGTTCATTTTGCCGCTGGCATTTAGGGCAGCAATGAAGGTGCCCCCCGTCTCTGGCAACTTACATGGCTTCCTTCATCGTGTCAGTAGCTTCCTCTCAGTTCTCACCAGTCAATCATGCAAGTTCCAGCTGGAGACTCAGGAAAGCTGTCACACTCAGATGTAGAAGGAAACTTTATTGCTGTTTCCGTAATGGTTTTGTTTGACCAACCAGGGTTGTTAGCTTGGCAAAAACTACACCATGAAGACAAAAGAACACTCCAAGAAACTCTGTGAAAAGGTGATTGAAAAGCACAAGTCAGGAGATGGATACAGAAAAGTTCCAAGTCACTAATATCCCCTGAAGTACAGTTCAGTCAATCAATCATCAAGAATTGGAAAGAATATGACACAGATGTAAATCTGCCTAGAGCAGGCCATCCTCAAAAACTGAGTGACCGTGCAAGATGGGGGGTTAGTGAGGGAGGCTAGCAGGAGTCCTAGGATAACTCCGGAGAAGTTACAAGCTTCAGTGGCTGAGATGGGAGAGACTGCGCGTACAACAACTGTTACCCAGATGCTTCATCAGTTGCAGCTTTAATAGACAATAGACAATAGGTGCAGAAGTAGACCATTCGGCCCCTCGAGTCTGCTTTAAGGGAGAGTGGCAAAGAGAAAGCCCCTGTTGGGAAAAAAAACTCACAGGAAATCTTGGCTAGAGTTTACCAGAAGGCACATTGAGACTCTGAAGTCAGCTGGAAGGTTCTATGGTCTGATGAAAGCAAAATTGAGCTTTTTAGCCATCAGACTATGTGCTATGTTTAGTCAAACACCAAACACTGCACATCATCAAAAGCTCACCATCCCTACCGTGTAGCATGGTGGTGCCTGCATCACGCTGAGGGGGTGCTTCACTGCTGCAGGTCTGGGATGGTTTGTGAAGGTAGAGGGTAAAATGAATGCAGCAAAATACAGGGAAATCCTGGAGGAAAACCTGATGTATCTGGACTTGAAAAGTACTGTTCACTCATGATCCCCATGCAATCTGACAGAGGTTGAGCAGTTTTGTAAAGAAGAATGGGGGAAAATTGTAGTGTTCAGATGTACAAAGCTAATAGAGACCTATCTGTACAGACTGAAGGCTGTAATTGCTGCCAAAGGTGCATCTACTAAATACTGACTTGAAGGGATGAATACTTATGCAATCAATTATTTTGTGTTTTATATTTGTATTAATTTCTACCACTTTGTAGAAATCTATTTTCACTTTGACATGAAAGAGTCTTTCACTGTTAATCAGTGTCAAAAAAGCCAAATTAAATTCACTGTGATTCAATGTTATAAAACAATAAAACATGAAAACTTCCAAGCGAGGTTGTATAGTCCCTACTTTTTATAGGCACTGTACATTATTAGTAGGGGTATGGAGGACTATGGTCCTGGTGCACGTCATCGGGAGTAGACAATAGACAATAGACACTAAGTGCAGGAGTAGGCCATTCGGCCCTTCTAGCCAGCACCGCCATTCACGGTGATCATGGCTGATCATACACAATCAGTACCCCGTTCCTGCCCTCTCCCCATATCCCTTGACCCCGCTATCTATAAGAGCTCTATCTAACTCTCTCTTGAAAGTATCCAGAGACTTTGCCTCCACTGCCTTCTGGGGCAGAGCATTCCACATATCCACCACTCACTGGGTAAAAAAGTTTTTCCGCATCTCTGTTCTAAATGGCCTACCCCTTATTCTTAAACTGTGGCCTCTAGTTCTGGACTCATCCATCAGCGGGAACATGCTTCCTGCCTCCCTTAATAATCTTATATGTTTTAATCAGTTCCCCTCTCATCCTAAATTCCAGTGTATACAAGCCCAGTCGCTCCAATCTTTCAACATATGACAGTCCCACCATTCCGGGAATTAACCTTGTGAACCTACGCTGCACTCCCTCAATAGCAAGAATGTCCTTCCTCAAATTTGGAGACCAAAACTGCACACAATACTCCAGGTGGGGTTTCACCAGGGCCCTGTACAGCTGCAGAAGGACCTCTTTACTCCTATACTCAATTCCTCTTGTTATAAAAGCCAGCATGCCATTAGCTTTCTTCACTGCCTGCTTGCTTTCATTGACTGATGTACAAGAACACCTAGATCTTGTCGTACTTCCCGTTTTCCTAACTTGACTCCATTTAGATAGTAATCTGCCTTCCTGTTCTTGCCACCAAAGTGGATAACCTCACATTTATCCACATTAAACTGCATCTTCCATACATTCACCCACTTACCTAGCCTATCCAAGTCACCCTGCATTCTCTTAACATCCTCCTGACATTTCACACTGCCACCCATCTTTGTGTCATTGGCAAATTTGCTAATGTTACTTTTAATTTAAAAATGGCTCAGCATAGACTAGGTGGCCCAAAGGACCTGTTTTGTGTTGTACTTTCTATGATTCTATATCATGCCTTGCGGTCTCTAACTCTAAATTCACCTAATCAAACTAAAGACAAAACTTGAAACTGTCACAAAACTCTTTGCTTTTACCCTCACTCCACCCGTATAACTAACTACCATAAGAAATGCACAGCACAAAATACAATGCAGATCAAAAACAGATATGTGGCTCCTACACGCCTAATGCTTCCAGTTCCAGTTCACCCTCCATGATTCGGAGGTGCTGTGCTCACCCTGCCTGAGGTCAGACACACCCTCCTTTTGCCTCCGGGCAAAAGGTTTTGTCTGGATAAAGGAGAAGAGCTTAAGCTTTGGATGTAATTGGATGAATCATTATAAATATTAAAAATATGCAAATCAGTTTCTACTGAAGTTGATAAATTAAAATCCAGTGTATTTTGCAATGCAATTCCATTTAATTAAATCTGCTTTAAGAGGATTGAAATATATTTTCAGAGTGCCAATTTGGAGTAAGATGAAAATGGCAAAGAGGTGGTTTACCACAACAAATAGTTTTAATCACCCATGAGTGACATGTTTTGAAAAGATTAAAATAACCTTTAAAATAAATGTATCTTTTATTGGGATACCGATATATAGTATCAGTTCAGAGCTCATAAGATGATTTAATTTTAAATTACAATATTTTAAAAAACTTTTACTAGTGTCCTGATTTCCAGAAGTCCCTGCTTAATTATGTACCCTCTTTGAAGGCCTCAAATTGAATGCAATGAGAAGCAGCTCTTAATAATTTTAAATCAGCCAGACCATGTGCACTATATAGTAGTTTTTAAAATTAATGGAAGAAATGGGAAATCTTGAATTGTATCTCTGTGTCAGTTATCGATCCTCCCAAATTTATCCCAAGGTGTCAGCTACCTCCCACATTTTCAGTTCATGTTGGCTCTTAATGCTCCAATTCCCCTGGCGTTGTGGTTAGCGTGAGTCTAGTAGAGCTCAGGGCATCAGATTCCAGTGTCCTCTGTATGTCCTTCCAGTGGAACATGTGGGTTTTCCCCAGTGCTCCCACAGTCCAAACAAGCACTGGTTAGTAAGTCGGGTAACACACACAAAATGCTGGTGGAATGCAGCAGGCCAGGCAGCATCTATAGGAAGAAGTACAGGCGACGTTTCGGGCCGAGACCCTTCGTCAGGACTAACTGAAAGAAAAGATAGTAAGAGATTTGAAGGGGGAAGGGGAGGTCTGAAATGATAGGAGAAGACAGGAGGGGAAGGGATGAAGCTAAGAGCTGGAAAGTTAATTGGCAAAAGGGATACAGAGCTGGAGAAGGGAAAGGATCATGGGTCAGGAGGCCTAGGGAGAAAGAAAAGGGGAGGGAAGGACCAAAGGGAGAAGGAGAACAGGCAAGGAGTGATTGTGAGAGGGACAGAGAGAGAAAACAGAAAAAGTTTGGGGTGGGGAGAGAGAGAGATAGAAATAAATAAACAAACAGATAAGGGATGGGGTAAGAAGGGGAGAGGGGCATTAATGTTCCACCAGCATTTTGTGTGTGTTGCTTGAATTTCCAGCATCTGCGGATTTCCCAGTGTTTGGGTTAGTAAGTCGATTGGTCATAGTAAATAGTCCTGAGATCCTGAGATTAGGTTGATGTTAAATCTGATTTGCTGGGGCATCTCAGCTCAAAGGTCTGGAAGGGCCAATTGGAGGGAGTGGGGTGCAACAGGTGGTGTTTGTGTGTGTGAGAGTGAGAATCAGAATCAAGTGTATTATCACCAGCATGTGATGTGAAATGTGTTAACTTAGCAGCAGCGTTTCAATGCAATACAGAAGAGAAAAAATAATTATAATAAATAAAATAATAATAATAAATAAACAAGTAAATCAATTATGTATATTGAATAGATTTTTTTTAAACGTGCAAAAACAGAAACACTGTATATATTTTTTTTTAATGAGGTAGTGTCCAAAGATTCAATGTCCATTTACGAATCGGATGGTGGAGGTGAAGAAGCTGTTCCTCAATCTCTGAGTGTGTGGCTTCAGGCTTCTGTATCTCCTACCTGATGGTAACAGTGAGAAAAGGGCATGTCCTGGGTGCTGGAGGTCCTTAATAATTGACACTGCCCTTCTGAGACACCACTCAGGCTAGTACCCAAGATGGAGCCGACTAAATTGACAATCTTCTGCAGCTTCTTTCGGTCCTGTACAGTAGCCCCTCCATACCAGACAGTGATGCAGCCTGTCAGAATGGTCTCCATGGTACAACTATAGAAGTTTTTGAGTGTATTTGTTGACATGCCAAATCTCTTCAAACAACTAACAAATTATAGCTGCTGTCTTGCCTTCTTTGTGACTACATCAGCCTGTTGGGTTCAGGTTAGATCCTCAGAGATCTTGACACTCAGGAACTTGAAGAGTGTGAGAGTGAGAGAGATATTCAAACACTGCCTATTCTTGTTTCTGATCTTGCTTTTTCCCAAGGCACACTGTAGCTCATGCACTTTTCTTATGGGTGGCTAGTCAATCCCATGTCTTTCTGTCAATTGTTTCCAACATTTGCCACTGCCTCCCTTGTCTCTATCTGTATTTATCCATTCTTTGACCTCACGGCCCACCTTCCGCCCTCTTTCTACAGCACAAATGTTAACTTCCTCATTCTCCATGGTGTTCCCAGACCTTTATCTCCTGTTGCTGGTGAAACATCTGTGATTACCATGCAAGTTGTTGGTAAGACTTCAAACCACGTAAATCCATTCCATAGATGAGAGAATCGATAGCAATCAATACAGTTTAGGGATACAATTTTATTTTGACCAAGACTGACCTAGAAATCACAATCTTGACGTTAATGTCGGAATGTAAAAACTGGAAGTCATTTGATGTCTATTTAGAATAGAGATGAGGAGGAATTTCCTTAGCCTCAGGGTGGTGAATCTGTTGAATTCTTTGGCAAAGTTGGCTTTGGAGGCCAAGTCATTGTGTGTATTTAAGGCAGAGGTTGATAGATTCTTGATTAGTCAGGACAGGAAAGGTTATGGGGAGAAGGCAGGAGGTTGGGGTCGAGAGGGAATGGATCAGCCATGATGATGTGGCGGTGCAGACGATGGGCCAGTTGGCCTATTTCTGCCCCTATGTTTTACAGTCTTACGGTGTTATAGACTCTGTGAGCCTGTTTTTATCTTCATTTTGACCTCTGTCTCACCTTTGTTCTGCATCAAACCTGAATGTAATGAAGTGATTCCAAAGATCTCACAAGTATTTTACATCATCATTTGCTTAGCAGGAATGGTTTCTGAAAGCATAGAATTCTTTCCTTTCTCTCCATTTCAGATGCCCGGTCTTCTGTAAGTCTACTGTCTGCTTTTGCCCTAAGCTAATTGGAGCTAGGTTGTTAGATGGTTAGGGGAGACTCCCTGCTTCATTACACCTGTGCCATTACCTCTGGATCTGCCCAATGGAAATGTGGCATGACCCTATAGTGTAGATAATTAAATCTTCACTGCCAGTCACCCAAGAGGCAAGAAGTATATTATAGTGCAATGATCTTTGAGTAGATGATGCCAGTGATGGATGATAGAGTTTGATAGATTCAGCTGTAGAGTGTGATGCATTAGGCTTTAAGTATTCATACATTTATCCATTGTGTGTCCATTCCACTGTTGAATTTTTTCTGAGCCTTCTAGCAGAGATGCCTCACTCTCTGTTTAAAACATTATGTGGTATGCTTCTCTTCCTTACCTGGGCAGAGAATGTAATCTCTGCAAATATATTTCAGGGATACCAGGATGCTCGTGATCGACTGGTGCACAGGTCATCCAGTCAGGGGTCCATCAGCTCACCCAGCTACAGTCGTCACTGCTATACACCTACGGTTACACGCTCCCCACAGCACTTTCACAGGCCTGGTAAGTAAAGCAATCCATCGTGGAGATCTGGGTTCTGATCTCTAAACTCTGGCAGTGGCAGAGTTCTTCTTATGGAAAGAGACTACAAAATTAGTCATAATAATGATCAATTTGTTTATATTGACAGGCCATAAAGATTATAATGAGCTGCTGTTCTTTACAGATTGAATCAGAATGAGGTTTAATATGTCACATATGTTGTGAAATTTGTTGTCCTGCGGCAGCAGCGCAATGCAAAACATAATAAAAGCTGTAAGTTACAGTAAGAAGTGTGTGTGTGTGTGTATAAAAAAGAGAAAAAGGTGGAAAGTGAGGTTTTCTAAGAAAAATGAATTTTCTATGACTATGGGTACAGGTTGATGGGATAAGTGGTTTAAATGTTTCAACACAGACTAGATGGGCCGAAGTCACGGTTTCTGTTGTGGAGTTTTCTATGACTCTACGAGTACTCATCAATTTTTTTTGTATTACCTGTTTCATTTCAGGAGTAACAGCAATGTAAGCTGTGAATTGAATGTTGACGTGAAGATCTTTATATGTACATTATGGTGTCTAAACAATGGTTTGAGTGAGAGACCCTTGTCTCTGAGTTGGGTTTCCACTGTCAGTCCAGAGACCAAGACTGAGCTTCTCGTACTGTAGCATTGCACTATCGGGCAAACTCGCTTCGAACTGAATTGTCAAGCCTAGCCTCTTCTATTAAGTATGTTTAGAAAAAATAATCCAGTGCACTATTTTGAGGGAAGACAATTAAACTTTGTGTCAATCATTATCAACATACTGTGGCAACCCACTTTCTGTGCAGGCGAACCGGCTCACAAATAGCCAGCGCGCCAGGGGAGACTTTGGTAATGCACCCCTGACGTCATTTCTGCCCAGAGAGGGCAGGCGCTAGGGATTTAAATGCCAGCGCCGCGAAGTTTGAATAAACTAGTCTCGAAACGACTTACCGACTGTGTGTCGTTATTTCAGCGTTGTGTGTAGCACATCGCTACATTGGTGACCCCGACGGTCCAAACGGGATTTGGACCAAATTTGATCGACTCTTCATCTGTTCACGCAGTTTCGCTGAAACTGCCGACTTTCTGGACGCTGCGACCACGCGTGTGGTTTAGCCAAGCAGAAGCCCAGTTCCAGATTCGGCAGATGTCCTCTGATTCCATGCGTTACTACCACGTGGTGAGCGCCCTTGACCAGGAGTCAGCCGCCCAGGTTGAGGATTTCATACAGTCTCCCCCAGAAGAAGGCAAATATGAAGCATTCAAAGCGCTGCTCATTGGGACCTTTGGCCTCTCACGGTGTGAGCGGGGTGCCCGCCTGCTTCACCTGGATGGTTTGGGAGACAGACTGCCATCAGTATTGATGAACGAGATGCTGGCCCTGGCTAACGGACACAAGCCCTGCCTTATGTTCGAGCAAGCGTTCCTAGAGCAACTGCCCGAGGACATACATCTGCTGCTGGCCGACGCAGATTTCAACGACCCCCAGAAGGTGGTGGCCCGGGCAGACGTGCTGTGGAAAGCCAAGAGGGAGAGCGTGGCGTCCGTCCGTCAGATTACCGGGCCACGCGCCCAACAGCAGACCAGACCAGTCCCGGCAGTGGGGCACACACAACACAGAGGCAGGAGTGAGGAGGCCAGTGAACAGTGGTGTTTCTACCACCAGCGGTGGGGCACAAAAGCACGCCGTTGTCACCCTCCCTGTAAGGGCCAGGGCCAGGGCCAGCTGCCGCTAATGACTATGGCGGCTGGCCACCAGGACAGCCTCTTGTACGTCTGGGACAAACAGTCGGGACACCGCTTCTTGGTCGACACTGGAGCAGAAATCAGCGTCTTGCCCCCGACGGGGTATGACACCCGCAACAGGAAGCCAGGACCCACCTTGAGGACCACAAATGGCAGCACGATACGGACCTATGGCACCCGCACAGTGTAGCTGTAGTTCAGCGCCAGCTGGTTCGCGTGGGACTTCACACTGGCCGCGGTGGCCCAACCACTCCTGGGGGCGGACTTCTTGTGAGCTCACAGCCTGCTGGTCGACTTGCAAGGGAAAAGAATGGTACATGCCGAGACTTTCCAAACGTTCTCCCTGGGTGAAGGCAAGTTGCCGGCCCCACACCTGAACTCCATCACGCTGTCGGACAATGAATTCACCAGAATCCTGGCGGACTTTCCATCGATTCTGGCACTGCAGTTCACAGCAGCCAGGCCCAGACACGGGGTACAGCACCACATCCCGACCAAGGGACCACCCCCACGCCCCTCCACACCCACGCACGAAGGTTCCCCCTGGAAAAGCTCTGCCTGGTGAAGGAGGAGTTCAAGAGGATGGAGGAATTGGGGATCGTACTGAGGTCCGACAGCCCATGGGCCTCCCCCCTGCACATGGTGCCCAAAGCAGTCGGGGGTTGGAGACTATGCGGCGACTACCACAGACTGAACGAGGCTACCACTCCAGACTGCTACCCTGTGCCGCACATACAGGACTTTGCAGCAAACCTGCACGGGGCAAGAATATTTTCCAAAGTAGACCTCGTCCGGGGATACCATCAAATCCCGGTGCACCCTGAAGACATCCCCAAAACAACACATCATCCTGTTCCGCCTGTTCGAGTTCCTCCAAATGCCGTTCGGCCTGAAGAATGCCGCACAGACATTCCAGTTGCTAATGGATGCGGTGGGACGCGATCTGGACTTTGCGTTCATCTGTTTGGACGACATCCTAATAGCCAGCAGTTGTCATCAGGAGCATCTGTCCCACCTCCACCAGCTCTACTCCCGCCTGAGTGATTTCGGCCTCACGATCAACCCGGCCAAATGCCAGTTCGGTCTCGATACCATCGACTTCCTGGGCCAAAGGATTACCAAAGACGGGGCAACACCTCTGCCCGCCAAGGTAGACGCAATCCGCCACTTTGCCTGGCCCAACACGGTCAAAGGCCTGCAGGAGTTCATTGGTATGGTGAACTTCTACCACCGCTCCCTCCCCTCAGCAGCCCGTATCATGCGCCCTTTGTACACCCTGATGTCGGGTAAAGGCAAGGACATTACTTGGGACGAGGAGGCCGCGGCTGCTTTCGTTAAAGCCAAGGAAGCCTTGGCAGATGCCGCGATGCTGGTGCACCCCAGAACGGACATTCTGACTGCCCTCACGGTGAACGCATCCGACACAGCAGTCGGTGGGGTGCTGGAGCAGCTCATCGAGGGGCGCTGGCAACCCCTGGCGTTCTTCAGCAAGCACCTACGACCACCCGAACTCAAGTACAGTGCTTTTGACCGGGAACTGTTGGCACTGTATCTGGCAATCCGGCATTTCAGGTACTTCTTAGAAGGCAGGCCGTTCACCGCGTTCACGGACCACAAACCGTTGACCTTCGCTTTCACGAAAGTGTCCGACCCCTGGTCAGCTCACCAGCAGCAACATCTGTCCTTCATCTCCGAGTACACGATGGACATCCAGCACGTCTCTGGAAAGGACAACGTTGTGGTGGATGCACTCTCCAGACCAGCTGTCCAGGCCCTGTCCCTGGGAGTGGACTATGCAGCACTGGTGGAGGCGCAGCAGGCAGACGACGAGATGCCCAGCTACAGGACTGCAGTCTCAGGTTTGCAGCTGCAAGACTTTCTCGTAGGCTCAGGTGAGAGGACCCTCCTGTGCGACGTGGCTACCGGCCAACCTTGCCCCATCATCCCGGTAGCCTGGAGGCGGCGAGTTTTTGCAGAACTGTAAGTTTGTGTTTGTATGAAGAGGCGGACACCGGGCACCACTACATCGGCCGTATGAGGGGCCATTCAAGGTGATCAACAACAACGGTTCCACGTACGTTCTGGACATTGGGGGGGAAAGAGGAGGTTTTCACGGTGGACCGACTCAAACCGGCCCATGTGGATTTGGCGCAGCCAGTCGAGGTTCAGGCGCTGTGGCGCAGAGGCAGACCTCCCAAACAGAGGTCCCAAACTGATTCAGACTGTGGCCATTGGGGGGTGTATTGCCAGTTCTGGGGGTTGGAGGGTTATGTGGCGACCCACTTTCTGTGCAGGCGAACCGGCTCACAAATAGCCAGCAAGCGGGGGGAGACTTTGGTGATGCACCTCTGACGTCATTTCCTCCCGGAGAGGGCAGGCGCTAGGGATTAAATGCCAGCGCCACGGTTTGAATAATCTAGTCTCGAAACGACTCACCGACTGTGTGTCGTCATTTCAGCGCTGTGTGTAGCACATCGCTACAATACAATATAAACCTCACAAAAGTATGTTGCTAATTAGAAGAACTGGTGGTGTTCATATTGTTACTTCATTGGCTATGAAACACATTGGGAAATCCTGGCAGATATATGAAAGGCACTCTGTAAAGCTTCATTTAATATCAGTGAATGTATACAGTATGCAGCCTAAAATTCGTAGTCTACACAGATATTCACAATCGAGAAACCTCATTGCATGAATGCTAGAAATATCAAAGACTCCTTTCCCACCCTTCAAACACGCAGCAGCAGAAGCATTAACCCTCTCCCCTCCATTCATGCCAGCAAAAGCACTGACTCTTCCCCCACCATGCAAGCAACAGCAAAAGCCCCCCCACCACCCCAAAGAGACATCAATGCAGAGACCATCAAAACTACAGTCCACAACCCAGCAATTCGGTATATCAGACAGTCTCCCTCGGACAATAGTAGCATTGAAGGAGAGAGAGGTCACTCCTGCAACAACAAGTATAGGCTAATTTATACTTGTGTGTCGCATTAACGTCGTAGGTGTCGCATACCCTACGCCGCACCTACGCTGTAGGGTGATGTGCACCTCTCCAGAAAAGTTACTTACACATCGCGGCAACGCAGACAGCAACAACTGTGATTGGTCTGCTTGGTAGCATCGCATTATACACTTACGGTTCCAGTTCCGTAGAGCAACGCAGAAGTGAAAATCAGGGCTACAGTGTAGGCTGCGGTGTAGCCCATACGCACTAGTATAAATCAGCCTTGAGGGAAATTAGCAGCACACTGTTCCGACGCTACTATTGTCCATACCGCTTCTCCAAGCCCCACCCTGCCCCCCCCTCCATCTTGAGGAACGACAGAGTCTCTGCATCTCTTTTCAGATTTAGCATATGATTTTAGTGGCTTTGTTTCCATTTTGTCTCTTGCTAAAATGTTTCTCAGTGTTTGCTGAACATGGGAAGCTTGCTTTTGTCAGTTACAGATTTACATAAATCTCAATAATGTAAAAGTAATATTTAATTATTTGGCACTTTTCCAACATTTCAACATCCAACAGCATTCATTTCATTCAGGCTGGAGTCCCTGACTCCTGTGTAATTTATTTTTTAATTAGCATTCCAAAGAAAACCAAGAGTGTTATTTCAGCACAAAATTTTACTTTTGAATGAGCTGTCAATGAGTAGTTAACTTGCCTGTACATGATTATTGTAAATGTCTGAATTGTGAACAGGCATAGGTCTAGAAATACTGAGACATTTTAACTGCATTACCCTCACTAATCTGCATTAACTGAGGTCCTCAGGGATTAGTCAGAACATCTCAAAGAGGACAACATTCCTGATAGGCTGAAACAGGTCAGCAGTGTGAATCAGGCCAAAAGTTTAGTCAAAACATCTTTTATAGCCCAATATTGGCATAAATTTCTGCTCCAGACACCTTTCTCCCTTTCATCTGCCCGTATAAACTCCCACATGACCCTCACAAGCTCTTTCCTCACTTAGACAATGCTGACCACCTGTTCCTCCCCAGATGTAAATCTACACACACACTCATCCCAGTCATGGACTGAGAGCACTTAAATGAGCTCACAGTGTTGATCAGCCTGTGACCTAAAACTTAACCCAAACAATGAAAAATCATTTCCTGTGTTTTTATACCTCAAGGATTCTGGAAAACTAAATACAAAAACTTTTGGAATACAGTTTATTGTTACTTTATGAACACTATCATAATTGTCCAGCTTTGATAGACTTTCTCTGGAGAAAGTTCCATTGCTGAAGCAGCTGGATTTTCTCAGATATCCAAAGTGGAATTGGCCCCAGATTTGTCTCTCACATTAAGTCATAGAGCAGGGTGGTAGGCTTTTCACGTCACATGGTTAATGCTGACCAGGATCCCCATCAAGGTGATCCCATTTGTCCACATTTGATCCATATCCCTCTAAATCTTTCCTATCCATGAACCTCCGAAGTGCTTTTAGAATGCGTCTGATATACCCGCCTCAACCACTTCCTCTGGCAGCGCATTCCAGATCCGGACTACCCACTGGTTGAAAGACTTGTCCCTCAGGTCCCAGCAAAATCTTTCTCCTCTCAACCTGGGGTGCCGCAGTCGTGTAGTGGTTAGCAGAATGGTTTACAGTACAGGTAACCAGGGTTTAATTCCCACCACTGCCTGAAAGGAGTTTGTTCATTTTCCCTGTGACTGCATGGGTTTCCTCCGGGTGCTCTGGATTCCTTCACGGTCCAAAGACGTACCAATAGGTAGACTGATAGATCATTGCAAATTGTCCTGTGATTCGGCTAGAGTTAAATCAGAGGGTTGCTGAGTGCAGAAGCTTGAAGGGGCCAGAGGATGCCTATTCCACACTCTGTTAATATATAAATAAAATTCATCCCATCACCTCTCATTCGCATTTTAACATTGTTTTGCTGCTTTTTCTCTTGGTTTTCATGTCCTTACCTATTTAAACGTTCACCCTTGACCCCTCATTCCACGTGTAATCTTAGATATTCACCGGCCTTCATTCAGCGCCACAAACTGTGTTTCCTGGTCTCCACCCTATCACAGACCTTCAACTCCAACCCTCTTTCTCTGCAACAAAAACTTGTTTTACTCTGACAACTCCCGGTTCAGATGAAGTTCATCGATCTGGAATTTTGTGCTGGGTCACCCTGATTTCTACCTTGTCATTCTGGGGGAGCTGCAGTGAGCATGTCAGCAACCCAGACATCACTGTATGGGCGGTACACAATGGCTGGAAGCAGGTGCAGGCACAATGAGCCCAGTGTTGTTCCTCGTCAGACTCAGATGATGGTCAGGTATCCATAATATTGGTCCCCAGCTTTGGACCAGCTTTAGTTGACGTATCAGCCATTTGAATAGGGTTGTTGATTTTTCCTAAAAATAAGAACTAGAATGAACTATTCAGTTTGAATCGCCTATTCCACGAGGTATTTGATGGAAGTAAGGGGTAAGACCCTCAAGCTTGATTCAATATCCAAAAAGGGTCCATGGCTGTTCTAATCATGCCTTTAGTTAGTTACTGCCATTATGCTACTGGCATTTAGGGCAGTAATGAAAGTCCTCCATCTTTGTCTGTCCATGTCAGCTCACTCAGATGTAGAAGGATTCTTCATGGCTGTTTCTGTAACAATTTTCTTTTACCAGTCAGGGTTGTTAACCCTGAACTGAGCCCCCAAACCCAGAGGACTGGTGGACCACTCTTAATCTGGCCTCTACCCTTTGACCTGTTTGGCATGGGTGACCCTACCAAGAGCCTAAGTATAGAGCCCTGATTCCAGCCAACACAGCTCTGTCGGTCATTGAGGCACTCAAGCCTCAAAACCCTATGACAAGGTTGTGGTCCTTTTGGAGAAATCATGGCTTTAAACTCAACCTAATGTTCCCGTTACCGTACTGTTGGGTTCCAATTTGTTGTCAGCAAAATAACTAACTAAAAAGTTTCCTGAAACTAATTGGAATCCCAAAGAAGGGTCTCAGCCTGAAATGAGGGTTGCTTATTCATTTCAGTAGATGCTGCCTGACCTGCAGAGTTCCTCTAGCATTTTGTGTGGGTTGCTTTGGGTTTCCAGCATCTGCAGAATTTCTTGTGTTTATAATTAGTTCTCCAATGTTTTTCACTTTACTTTCTGAAATAAACTGCTGCACTTGCTACCATCTGATGTACCTGAACTTTTCCAGAAGTCTGGAGATTTTGAAAGATGGCCACTATGTTGAAGATGGTTGTTGTGATGCATCTAGTGTGGTAGTGTAGTGGGTCGTGCTTAACGCTCTCACTTTCAGCTTCCACTGTTGGCTAGCGATCTCGCAAGGAGAGCTGAATGTGTAAGTCTCTCCATGCCAGTACAGAGCCTCTCCAAAAGCAAGCCTCATGTAGTGCCTCCTCACTGACAGCACAGGCCCACCAATGTGTAGACACGCCCTGGTGCTCATGAACCAGATCCCCAGCAATGGATAAATAGCCCCAGTGCCCTGTGGAATGTCTCAGGAGAGCCGAAGGCTGTGGGAGTAAACCCAGACAGAAACCTGGAGTGGAGCCCCTATAGTGGCCAGATATCATTGAACATTCTTCTGGCAGCTCCTGCAGTCAAGCTGATGCCAAACATATTGCTTCATATGCTTTCCTTTGAACTACACTTGTGAGGCTGAGAGGAGGATCTTAACAACTGGGCATCTCAGGATCTCCATACTTTCTGCCCAGGCTTGTGATAAAGAAGAACATCACCCATTGTCCTCCGAGACAGACGGATGTTGCCAACCACCCCCACTAATGCATTGGCTATCTGTGCAGTCACCTGGTTTACAAATTCTGAGCCCCAATATTAAGGTACTGGAAGCCCTCATCAAATCCTTTATCAATTTGCAACATTTCAATTTGATCATTTGTAGCTAAGGAATTTAGCTTTTAATCATAGCATGACGTATCTTCCATAGGTTTAATAGGAGTGTTTTAATCATCGCTTAAAAAATGCAAATCTTCTTAGAGTTCTAGTATTTATTGTAGCATTCACCAACTTTAATAATGGATGCTTCAATATACAGTTGAGAGAGCAAATAAGTCCAGAATAACAGTAAGAATGTGCACTCTTGAGCTCTTTACTTGATCCAGTTAAGCAAATGAAATGTTTAAATATCTTCATTCATTACATTTTCATTTCGCTCAGATTGTTTTCATTTAAAACCTGGCTCCCACACAACACAATCCATGTAAATTATTTTATTAATTCACATCTTAAATTCATCCATTCCAGAAGGAGAATTATGTAACCTGCATCAGGCTGGTCCAATTCTTTAATTCTTTAATTGCCACAATAATT
This sequence comes from Hypanus sabinus, assembly GCF_030144855.1. Taxonomy (NCBI): domain Eukaryota; kingdom Metazoa; phylum Chordata; class Chondrichthyes; order Myliobatiformes; family Dasyatidae; genus Hypanus; species Hypanus sabinus. The sequence continues at coordinate 60,984,423 of NC_082727.1, read as the reverse complement.
TGAAAAACGATCAGCCTTAGTTTTGCGAATAATTGACTCTAATCACAGTCACATTGATGTCGAAAACCGTATGATTTTCTGTACAAGCCAGAATTTAGCTAAGCATATTTATCATTAACAATGCAACATGTTAACCACAATTTTCACTGTTCGGACAACAAAATGACTTTAATCGTTGTTCATATTTCAATATACTGCAGCTGAGTATAGATCTTTTTTATCTCCATAATGATTGATTTTGGCAGATTCCAACATATTTTACATCGTCGTTTCCCAATTCCCTACAAATTTAGATCAAAATCAAGTTTAAGTGGCAAGGTAGAGTTACATCCCTACCAAAGGAGGTGTGGGACTCTCCTCCCGTCTGCTAGCCTGCAGGTCACCCTTGGGAAAGGTGTAGCACCTGTTTAGCCCCCCACCCCCCAATCATGTGAAGCCAGGTTGTGGATGGTCATATGAACTGCTGGTGCATGTCACAAGTCCTGGTGATGCGACCACTGACACTAGGCAAACAATCTCCGAAGAGAATTGATAATGGCTGGGGTCACCCGTCTTGTAAAGACACTGCCCAGAAGAAGGCAAATCAGTTCTGTGGAAACATTTGCCAAGCACAATTGTGGTCAAGACCATGATCTCTCACATCATACGACACAGCACATAACGAATGAATGAATAGCCTAACTGTAGATTTTAGTGGCCTCCTGTTCCATCATCAGGCCATGCTCTTATCTTTTTAAAGTATCGTCTTCTCAATGTATTTACATGTATTGTATATTATATAATTTGGACAGTATAATTTAAAACAGGCATACAGTTATCATAATTCTCATACTATTAAACATCCAACAATTGATTTTTTTTCATCTTACTATCTGTGAGATGTATTTTCTTTCTTTTTAGAAAGCATAAAACCATAACAATTCTATCAGCTAAAATATTAACGTACAGGGTAATTTTAATTATCTTTGCTTATTTATGACTTAAAATAGAAGCCACCCATGGGAAATGTAGACATCACCTGAAAGAGATTTAATTTCACTTCTGACCTACAAAATAAGTCTTTCTTTTTTTAATCAAATATATTCAATTTGTTGTGCTTTCCCAACATTTTTTTTTGCTTTAGTGCATGTCATCCTGACTAAATTGGTTATAGTAAAAGAATTTGAAGCTTCAGACTGGAAAGACCGTACAACAAGAATGAATGAATTTGCTTCTTACACAGGAAACTAAAATTCTGGAAGGAATAGTCAAATTGCTGCAGCATTGTAAATTGTCCAGCGATTGGATTGGGTGAAAGTGGTGGGTGCTGGGCAGTGTGTCTGGAAGGATCTGTTCTGCACTGTGTGTCAATAGATCAATGAAATAAAACAGGATGTTCAATTACAGACTTAATGGCGATATATATATATATAGATCCAATAAGAAGTAATGTTGATCTTACTACTATTACTAGGTACAAATGTATTTCACATGCAATATATAAATAGACGTCCCCTGAAGGGATGTTTTGATTGCCTGATATTTGACTCGACTCATGAAACCAGTAACAAGGCATCGATTTCAGCTCCCAGAGCCAATTATAAGTTTTGAGCTTTAATGATTGTATTAGACATTCCAAATCAGGATGCTGTCCACAGTTACCCAATCTGCAAGTAAAGCTAATTTAATTTTGTTCTCAGTATCAAAAGTTTTATTAATGGTATTATAGGTAAGAAAAGAATAAATATTTCTCCTTCTTTTGCCCTCATTCCAGAGAATGTGCTTGAGAAATAGAATGAGCTACACTTTGATTTCCTAAATGCAGTGATCTGGCATTTTCCAATCTTGTTTATTTGCATTTCAATTTTTATTTTGCAGCTTTCCCATTTTACATAGGTATGTCATGTTCACAGTTTTAAGCTCAATTTGTGACACAAGCATACACAGAAAATATAACAAATGTGTTGTGTGATATCTTTGCATGGCATGGATGCTGCTGTCTCTTCAAAGACAAGCATGCTAACAAAATTATTATGCAATGTGTGTTGGCTTGAAGGTGTAACTTCCACATATTGGAGTGTTCTCCTAATCAAATTTGAACAAAGAAGGGAGCATGAATTTTACTAGAGTGCCACAGAAATGCAGGAGTGATTTGAGATGCTGCTTATTTGTACAGTTAATTCATTCACTGCTGAAAACCTCATTCTTGCCAGCCGGCAGTAATGGAACACCTCATTTTAAAATTCACATTCTTGCTTTCAGCCTCCCACACTCACTCCTCTCTCCTGCCTCTTCCCCCAATCCTACAACTTCCATAGTCCTCCAGTTCTGATCCTTTGTGCTACTTGGAATGTCGTTGCTTTACCAGTTCCTGCATTCCTTTTGCAATATCCTCCCTATAATCTCTGCTTTTTTAACCTGAATTTCCTCCTCTAAAATCCTTGACCATACTCTGGGTCATTGTCATCAATATCCCCTTGACTCAGTTGGAGTTTTACTCACTCACACTCACGTGATGCACCTTGGGTATGTGAGGAGCACGATACTTGAATATTAAGTTCTTCTCCATGCCTTCTTTGGTGCATCAGGCGGTAACCTTGCCTTTTTTGGCATTTGTCTGTTTTATGAGGCCAAGTTGCTAGCTCGAAGCTCACCCCAGCACCAGTGCAAAGTGTGCAAGCATCTGGGTGAATTTGAAGACTATTCTGGAGACTGGGTGTGGATACCACTGCACCACCAGCAGAGACAGCTTGAATATTAGAAATTTTTAAAAATTCCATACCAACTTGGACAAGTGACAAAGCTGCAGTCCTAGCTTTGCCTCTGTCAAGTACCAGGAGTATTCTGAAGGGTATCACAAAGGACCAGGAAGACCATCTTTCCTCATCGAGCTCATGTGCCTGTGGACGGGCAGGGACTGTGCTCGCAGGGGCAAAATTCTGCAACATCTGAGCCATTGTCACTAAAGGTGGCATAATATTGTGCCTAAAATACGGAACCTCCAGTAATTATTCAGCTTTCAGTGACTTTTAAAGCAAACATCTCAAATGATCTTTCAGTTGGTGTCAATTGGATAATTGATGTTATTTTGTTAAGTAATGATATTGATCAACTATATGATTTAGGAACTGTCAATTTTGTTTTTTATTATCAGTTATGTTGTGTATTATCAGGATTGAGAAACAAGTGTAGATTTAGTTAACAAAATGTTTTAAAAATGGCAGATGTTGGAAATCTGTAACTAAAACATAAAATCTTGGAAATTCTCAGGTTAGACATCAAGACTAGCAAGGGTTCTTCCATATAACCATATAACAATTACAGTACAGAAACAGGCAATCTCGGCCCTTCTAGTCCGTGCTGAATGCTTACTTCCACTTAGTCCCACTGACCTGTACTCAGCCCATAACACTCCATTCCTTTCCTGTCCACATACCTATCCTATTTTACTTTAAATTACAATATCGAACCTGCCTCTAACACATCTACTGGAGGCTCGTTACACACAGCTACCAATCTCTGAGTAAAAAATTCCCCCTTGTGTTACCCCTAAACTTTTGCCCCCTAACTCTCAACTCATGTCCTCTTGTTTGAATCGCCCCTACTCTCAATAAAAAAGCCTATCCACATCAACTCTATCTATCCCCCTCATAATTTTAAATACCTCTATCAAGTCCCCCCAAAACCTTCTATGCTCCAAAGAATAAAGACATAGCTTGTTCAACCTTTCTCTGTAACTTAGGTGCTGAAACCCAGGTAACATTCTAGTAAATCTCCTCTGTACTCTCTCTAATTTGTGAACATCTTTCCTGTAATTTGGTGACCAGAACTGTACGCAATACTCCAAATTTGGCCTCACCAATGCCTTGTACAATTTTAACATTACATCCGAACTCCTATACTCAATGCTCTGATTTATAAAGGACAGCATACCAAAAGCTTTCTTCACCACCCTTTCCACATGAGATTCCACCTTCAGGGAACTATGCACCATTATTCCTAGATCACTCTGTTCTACTGGATTCCTCAGTGCCCTACCATTTACCATGAATGTCCTATTTGGATTATTCCTACCAAAATGTAGCACCTCACACTTATCAGCATTAAACTCCATCTATCATCTTTCAGCCCAGTCTTCTAACTGGCCTAAATCTCTCTGCAAGCTTTGAAAACCTACTTCATTATCCACAATGCCACCTATCTTAGTATCATCTGCATACTTACTAATCCAATTTACCACCCCATCATCCAGATCATTTATGTATATTACAAACAACATTGGGCCCAAAACAGATCCCTGAGGCACCCCGCTAGTCACCGGCCTCCATCCCGATAAACAATTATCCACCACTACTCTCTGGCATCTCCCATCTAGCCACTGTTGAATCCATTTTACTACTTCACTATTAGCACCTAAAGATTGAACCTTCCTAACTAACCTTCCCTGTGGAACCTTGTCAAAGGCCTTACTGAAGTCCATATAGACAACATCCACTGCTTTACCCTTGTCATCTTTCCTCGTAACCTCTTCAAAAAATTCAATAAAATTTGTCAAACATGACCTTCCACGCACAAATCCATGTTGACTGTTCCTAATCAGATCCTGTCTATCCAGATAATTACATATACTTTCTCTAAGAATGCTTTCCATTAATTTACCCACCACTGACGTCAAACCTACAGGTGGATAATTGCTAGGTTTACTCTTAGAACCCTTTTAAAATAATGGAACAACATGAGCAATACGCCAATCCTCCGGCACCATCCCCGTTTCTAATGAGATTTGAAATATTTCTGTCAGAGCCCCTGCCATTTCTACGCTGACTTCCCTCAAGATCCTAGGGAATATCCTGTCAGGACCTGGAGATTTATCCACTTTTATATTCTTTAAAAATGCCAGTACCACCTCCTCTTTAATTGCCATTGTTTCCATAACTTCCCTACTTGTTTTCCTTACCTTACACAATTCAATATCCTTCTCCTTAGTGAATACCGAAGAAAAAAAATTGCTCAAAATCTCCCCCATCTCTTTTGGCTCCATACATAGCTGTCCACTCTGATTCTCTAAGGGACCAATTTTATCCCTCACGATCCTTTTGCTATTAATATAACTGTAGAAACCCTTTGGGTTTATTTTCACCTTACTTGCCAAAGCAACTTCGTATCTTCTTTTAGCTTTTCTAATTTCTTTCTTACGATTCTTTTTATATACTTTATATTACTCTAGCACTTCATTTACTCCATGCTGTCTATATTTATTGTAGATCTCTCTCTTTTTCCAAACCAAGTTTCCGATATCCCTTGAAAATCATGGCTCTCTCAAACTTTTAACCTTTCCTTTCAACCCAACAGGAACATAAAGATTCTGTACCCTCAAAATTTCACCTTTAAATGACCTCTATTTCTCTATTACATCCTTCCCATAAAATAAATTGTCCCAATCCACTCTTCAACCCAAGGTGATTGCCCTGTTTCTCTGGATGTTGCCTGTCCGGCTGTGTGTTTACTGCATTTACTGTTCATTGCAAATTTCTTTCGAAGGTCCTATAATGTTTCCTGTGCAATGAGCAGTAGCTGTTGTTTTTCTTGAGGTTTATACAGAACAACTAAATAAGACCTTTCACAAAAGTAACATTTTGATGTTCATGAAAGGATTGAGGCAGGGGTTCCCAACCTTTTTTATGCCATGGGCCTCTGTGTTAAACGAGGAGTCCATGGACCCCAGGTTGGGAGCGCCTGGATTAAAGTACGTGCAGTTTACTGTTTGCAGTAAGTGACTTTAATGTGGGATAGAAACCATCACTCACTATCTTTTGTTTACTTTGCTTTCTTAAATTACGTTTACAACTAAACTAAAAGTTATTGTTTTGTAAAATTAATCTAAGATGGTTCAGGTGTGTTAAAATATTTGTACTTGAGAGTCAAATAGATAAATAGTTTGTTTTTCATTTGAAGCAAAATTTAATATTTATTATTTGGTCAAAGTATTTTTTCATTATCTTAGTATGAATGAGTTCTTTAAGTGAACCCAGTTTCGTGTAAGTTGCAACACTGTAAAGTAATTTTTGAATTGATTTTGCTTTTATGTTATTACTGATCCATTTTTGTTGTATTAAATTTTAAGAAGCTGTGCCATTCTCATTAATTTTTACTCTTCTTATTGGAGGCACTGAGCCATCCAGTGGTCGGAGCTCCCCTCTCCCTATGCGGCCAGACAGCAGGCCTCTAACACCATCTTATGTTCAGACCCCTAAACATTTCCATCTTCCAGGTAGGAGTTCAATCACAATGGTCAGTGTTGTAGTCTAGGCTGTAGCTATGTCTCTATTTATATGTCCTGTCTACATTTCTCCTCACAGATTCTTTGGAGTAGTTTTTCAGTCTATGAATTCACCTTGCTTAAAGTTATCTGATCACTTACGAAGCAGTCCTACACAGGGATTGCTAATACAGGCATCTTTAGAATGTGTGGTTTGCTTAGAGTTTGCTTGAGTGTTTTTGAATTGCTCATAAATCTCAAAAGTGCTTCGACATCGATCAGAACTCACACCCATTCAGTTTGACCAGGGACTCCTTCAGCGGACAAGGGGGAGAAACACGGAGTAGAAATTTGTTGTTGGCCACCGGTAAGAATGGAACAAGAACAATATGGTTATTCTGTGCAATGGGCTTTGCTTCCAAAATTTGATTTTATTGGTCACTAATGAGAAACTTCAGAAGCAGGATATGCTGTCACATTGTCATTTATCACTACAATGAAGGAAGAACTTCTCCCCAGCAGACTCTTTTAAATGGATATACGATTAATTGCTATATATATTGTGTGGGAAATAATTGTTAGTTCTGAAGAATATTCTGCAATAAACGTTAAAAGTCAAACTAGACTTATTATCCATCCTCTGTCTTTGCTTTGAAGATGACAAACACAATCACTGTACTGCAGACAGAGCCACTAAGGCATGAGGATAACTCAAGCTTAGTATTAAATTTCTTTATTGATGCTGTAATGAACTACTAAATTGAACAAATTTAAATTTAAATCCATCTAAACTACTCTTAACTTTGATTTTGTGAAGGACCAGTTTTTCTGTTGGTCTCAGGAGAATGATGTGTTGCCCTGATGCTTCTAATGGACTTTAGTGGGATGACATCAAAACCTGTGCACAGCAAAGCTGAAAAGCGAATTAAAGTAATCAAATGGAAAAATGATAACAATGGTGTACTGTTCCACAAGCATTTGTTTTAATGTTCCCAGTACAGCCCACTTGTACCTCAACTTTAGAAACTGCAACTGAAAAACTGAGAAACAAAATTCAAATTGATAAGCTTCCTTCATGTAAATGTGCACTGAACTGGTTAACCAGCAGGACGAAGGCACAATAAAGAATCTTGTGGCATCATTTCAGATCTCTGCCAGAACACAGCATTGTCCGTGTTTCATGTTTATATGCTATATCAGCAACAGCAAGCCTTTGATCTTTCATGACTCAGTGCTCTGCTTCAGGCATTTTATTATTGATGTACATTACTCATGATCAGGTCCCAGAGTCTTACTAAGGTGAATAATCCACAATCATTGGTTTATCTGCATCAGTTCTTGGGCTGGAACATTTACAACCAACCTATTATCTACTTAAGCACTGCTTCCACTCAGTCATTTTCTTTGCTTACTCTAAATTATAAATTCCATTATTTTATTTTATTGAGATAAAGTGCAAATTAGGCCTTTCCCGCCTTTTGAGCCACACTACCCAGCAACGCCCAATTTAACCCTTGCCTAATCACATAATAGGTTACAATGATTGATTAAGGAACCTGCCAACCAGTACGTTTTTCATTATGGAAGGAAACAGGAGCACCCAGAAAAAAACTACATGGTCACAGGGAGAACGTACCAACTTCTTACAGACCGGGTCAGGGACTTAACCTGGGTGGCAGGTACTGTGAAGCATTGTACTAACCACCAAGCTATCATACCCCATGGTATCAAGATATCAAATTATTAATGAACTAAGTGATAGGCTAATTTGAACCAGGCTTCAAATAAATGTCCTCCTCACTCAACTCTTTGTTGTATTAATTTTGTCCTCGTCCAATGGCAGTTGAGTAACATTACTGACCTTACACAATGATAGATCTGTCTGGCTGCATACAGTTTTAATACTATTCGCACTGTGGCTAAATTTGAGTGTACCTTGTACTACTCTGTGTCTCTCTATTATCTTACTCCATCTGACTTGTAACATACGAAGCATTCATTGCGTTTTAAATTATAATTTTTCCTATTTAATAACTATCCGAATTTCTTAATATTTTTTCATTACTTTTCTGATAGGAACCTATGAGCTTATGTTAAACTTGGGTTAGTCAAAGGAAGAAATAACATAGAAATGGAACCTTTAGCCCACCAACCATTAAACATTCATTTTTAATGCCACTCATTCTGCCCACATTCCTATCAGTTCTCCTCTCTCTTCACTCACCCACACAGCAAGTGCAATTTATAGTGCCCAATCATGCTACTAACCCACACATATTTGGGAAGTTTGAAATTCCCACCACTGTCTGTAAGGAGTTTATATATCCTTCCCATGACCACATGGGTTTCCTCCGGGTGCTCTGGTTTCCTCCCACAGTCCAAAGACATACTGGTTTGTAGGTTAATTGGTCATTGTAAATTGTCCCATGATTAGACTCAGATTAAATCGGGGGGACAGTGGGTGGCATGGCTTGAAGGGTCGGAAGGCCTATTCCATGCTATAAATAATGCCATTGCTCCTAGAGGATCTCCATGTGGTCACAGTGAGTACCATCAAATTCCAGAGGCTGGGATTCAGCTGTGAGGTGAAAGCTTTACCTGCTGCATCACTGTGCTGCAGCCAGTGAGAACAGGACAGTTCGCAAGTAAATTGACTTCTGGCCAAAGAATAGTAATCCTCAGTTATCAGCCTGATTAATGTACTTAAATAAGAAAAGGTCAGAAGCAGAAACTGTGTGGAGCATTGTTGCCATTGTCCTTGCTCAGAAGTATTTATATTTTGCACTTTTTCTTTCCACATTGGTTGATGTTTTTCTGTGTGGTTGGTGAAGGTTACCTTTGCTGTTTCTATGATGCACTCTGACATGACACATTGATATTTGCCTTCTGTGTTTAACATCCTGTATTAAATCAATGTGTATTTTCAAATTTATTTGTAATTTGAATTGGAAAGAATCTTCATTGTCTTGTGTAATAATTAGTAAACTGTTCAACTTTCTTTCCACAGATCAAGGAACTAATATATACAGAAAGCCTCCTATCTACAAGCAATATGGTATAGTTCCTTACTACTTTGTATTTACCTTCTGATGCTTTGGTATATTGTATATTATAGTGCCAAATTCTCTTTTTTTTTTGCTTTCTATAACAGCTTGTTATATCTGTCAAGATATTAGGACCAATATAAAGATCTTGTAAAATAGATGCTGCATAAGGTCATATTTAAGGCAGTTTCCTCAAAGGTCAAAATACATTTATTATCAAAGTATGTATAAATTACACAACCTTCAGATTCGTCTGCTTACAGGTAGCCACAAAACTAGAAACCTGAAAGAACCCAATTTTTTTTTAAAAAAGGACCAACATCCAATGCACAGAGAGTGGAAAACAACAAATCATACGAATAATAAAGCATCGAGATTCAGAACCAGATTGAACCCATAAACCCAAAACCCGGAGCAGCCAGAGTAGGCCCATAGCCTCAGACTTAGTTTGTCACACAGTGGGGCATTCCCTTGTGAAACCCAGAGCAGCCTCAGGACCCCAGCCGTGGCACAGACCAGATCGGAGTAAAATGCCAGACAACACAACTTGCCCAACCCTCGACTCTGGTCTTTTGAGTACCAGATGAAATTCCAGAATTTAGAATGTGAAGATTTCCACCCCATTTTACTGAAGTTTAGCACTCTAGCCCACATCTACCTTCTGTGCTTAGCCATCAGGCTGAGAGTGGAGCAGCTTTTTAAGCACTCTCTTCTGTCAAGATCCGCAAATAACATGGAAGTGAGCACCATGTTGTCCTGGAGAGAGTGATTTTGTGAATGAGAACTGGAAGCTGCTTCTACTCTATTTGCTGTGAACATTTTTCAATTTATACATTTGCTCCAATGAGTGCAATTGCAAACTCAGCACAGTCAGAGCCTAATGAGAGAGGGTCTGTATTTCAAACCCAAACTCACACTGAACAGGATTGAAACTGATAGAATTCATTTCCCCCATCAAGGACGGCTGAGTGACTGTCCTTGACATGAATTCGTACCTTCGTTCATGGGTATAAATTTAGTTTATCTTAACTGACAACAACACTTATTGTCCAAATGGCCATTTTGTGAAAAATTACTTTTTCAAGTATGAATAGAATTTTTCATAATATATAGTTTACAGCAATTTAAAGAATACTTTTGGAATGTAACCAAGTCTATTTCCTTGTTTCTTTATTATTTATGACAGTTTTTCATTCTGATTCATCTCTCCATTAATATGTTCCTTGTTTTCCTATTAACAATACTCATACTAATCTCTAAGTACTGTTTGCTTGTGAATTTCCTTAACTGCAAGTCTTTCTAAATGTCTAAATAATTTAAAATGCTTCCACTAAACCCCTTGGCAGAAAATTCTGATTATTGGAATGTTTAAGTAACATAAATATTTCATACTTAACCATCTTTTAAACTTATAATTGAAGAAAAACATAATTTAACCTTTGTATTTAATTTCAGTTTTAAACTATTTACAGTAAATCAAGACTCTTCATGAATCCCACAATTCATTGCTGTCAGAGGGAAGGGTAGATTAGATAATCAGGCTCACAGCATTCTAGTAGTGTCACTGACCTGTTCTGTAACTTCCCAATGGAATCGCGATTGATGAATTTACCAAATTATGGGTGGCAGGGTGAAGATTCATCTCTACCAAAGGCGCTCCTTCCCTCCACTTCCTGCAGGTCACCCTTGGGCAAGGTGTCATGGGAAACCATGGGAACAGGTGGTGGATGGTCATCTGAACAGCTGGTGTATATCACAAGACCTGGTTATGCGACCACTGACACCAGGCAGACAATCTCTGAAGAGTATTGATACTGGCTGGAGTCACCCACCTTGAAAAGACACTGCCCAGAAGAAGGTAATGGCAAACCATTTCTGTGGAAAAATTTGCCAAGAACAATCATGGTCATGGAAAGACCAGGATCACCTTCATCATACAACACATGATAATAATGATCAAATTATTGGAAAAAAGTCTTCGATTCCCTTTCTCAATCTATGCTTCTCAGTTGTCTTGTGGAAAGAAAAGAGGTACCTCTATTAACAGTCCCAAACTTTTGAAGCAAAGAAATTTTAAATTTGTTCCGTTAATGAGCCCTTAAATTGCAACTACAGCTATTGTTTCAAGCTGTGCTCTGAACCAGATTCATGGCTTGATTTCTACCATACGTAAAATTAATCCAGCATCAACTAGAGTTTAGATTTTATGATCGAATCAATGGAAATAATCAGCTTTAATGGATTTAATCTTTACATTATCAAAACAAAATGTACCACTTGCCTGCATTAGTGCCCCTCCTCTGAGAAAGTTAAATGGCAATTGATATGGTCAATTCTGATCACTCAGAGTTTCCACCCTGTATGTAAAATTCTGTAACTCTGGCTGATTTTGGGTTGTTCCATGTTTGTTCCATATGTGCACAAAGTCTAATCACTATGCTCTGTGATACTGCTCTTGTGTGTTTGCCACTTGAGAGGCTGGGTATTAAAGACACTTCATCATCATACCAGCAGCAGGCCAAAGAAAAAGAGGTGGGCCACGAGAGGGCACTGGTGATCTATTAGCTAAGCATGAGAAACTTGCTATCCTGGCAAATCCGCTAGTTTTGGACATTCTAATTCTTGGAAGCAGAAAGTGATGTCTACTCCACCCATGCCTCTCATAATCTTATAAACTTTTATCAGATCTCTCCTCAACTTTCAAAACTCCAGAGAAAAGAACGTAAGTCTGTTCAATTGCTTTTATTAGTCAATCCCTCTAATCCAGGCAGCAAACCGGTAAAACTCTTCCTCAGCCTCTTCAAAGCCTCGACATCCTTTCTATAATGGGACAACCAGAATTTAATGCAATTCTCCATATGTGGCTTAACTATAGTTAGCTATTATAAAACTTCCTCAATGCCTTGACTAATAAAGGCAAGCATGCCATACGTCATCTCTACCCACCCGGTGTTGTCACTTTCCAGGAACTATGGACTTGGGCAGTACGATCCTTATAGACATTAAACTATATCTATTCTTCCCCCTCTGAAAGACTATTGATAAAACTCATCATCTTGACCAGGCATTTGATCGTCTGCCCTTGTATTTCCTTATATTGTTCAGTATCTTTCATCAAGAGCTGGAGCATGGAATCAGGCCAATCAGCCCACAAGTACATTCAGGCAATCAAGCTCTCAATACTGCTCTCCCACATTCTGACCAAATTTTCGACTTTCCAAGATTCCACCACTCACCTATTACGGTGACCAATCAATCTACCAGCCGCGTGTCTTTGGGATGTTGGAGGAAAGCAAAGGGCCCAGGGAAACCCACACTGTCCCACGGACATGGGAGGCATCAGAGGGCCCAGGGAAACCCACACTGTCACAAGGACATGGAAGGCATCGGGGGCCCAGGGAAACCCACACTGTCCCACGGACATGGGAGGCATCAGAGGGCCCAGGGAAACCCACACTGTCACAGGGATGTGGGAGGCATCAGAGGGCCCAGGGAAACCCACACTGTCACAGGGACATGGAAGGCATCAGAGGGCCCAGGGAAACTCACACTGTCACAGGGACATGGAAGGCATCAGAGGGCCCAGGGAAACCCACACTGTCACAGGGATGTGGGAGGCATCAGAGGGCCCAGGGAAACCCACACTGTCACAGGGATGTGGGAGGCATCAGAGGGCCCAGAGAAACCCACACTGTCACAGAGATGTGGGAGGCATCAGAGGGCCCAGGGAAACCCACACTGTCACAGGGATGTGGGAGGCATCAGAGGGCCCAGGGAAACTCACACTGTCACAGGGACATGGGAGGCATCAGAGGGCCCAGGGAAACCCACACTGTCACAGGGATGTGGGAGGCATCAGAGGGCCCAAGGAAACCCACACTGTCACAGGGACATGGGAGACATCAGAGGGCCCAGGGAAACCCACACTGTCACAGGGATGTGGGAGGCATCAGAGGGCCCAGGGAAACCCACACTGTCACAGAGATGTGGGAGGCATCAGAGGGCCCAGGGAAACCCACACTGTCACAGGGATGTGGGAGGCATCAGAGGGCCCAGAGAAACCCACACTGTCACAGAGATGTGGGAGGCATCAGAGGGCCCAGGGAAACCCACACTGTCACAGGGATGTGGGAGGCATCAGAGGGCCCAGGGAAACTCACACTGTCACAGGGACATGGGAGGCATCAGAGGGCCCAGGGAAACCCACACTGTCACAGGGATGTGGGAGGCATCAGAGGGCCCAAGGAAACCCACACTGTCACAGGGATGTGGGAGGCATCAGAGGGCCCAGGGAAACCCACACTGTCACAGAGATGTGGGAGGCATCAGAGGGCCCAGGGAAACCCACACTGTCACAGGGATGTGGGAGGCATCAGAGGGCCCAGGGAAACCCACACTGTCACAGGGATGTGGGAGGCATCAGAGGGCCCAGGGAAACCCACACTGTCACAGGGACATGGGAGGCATCAGAGGGCCCAGGGAAACCCACACTGTCACAGGGATGTGGGAGGCATCAGAGGGCCCAGGGAAACCCACACTGTCACAGGGACGTGGGAGGCATCAGAGGGCCCAGGGAAACCCACACTGTCACAGGGACATGGGAGGCATCAGAGGGCCCAGGGAAACCCACACTGTCACAGGGACATGGGAGGCATCAGAGGGCCCAGGGAAACCCACACTGTCACAGGGATGTGGGAGGCATCAGAGGGCCCAGAGAAACCCACACTGTCACAGAGATGTGGGAGGCATCAGAGGGCCCAGGGAAACCCACACTGTCACAGGGACGTGAGAGGCATCAGAGGGCCCAGGGAAACCCACACTGTCACAGGGATGTGGGAGGCATCAGAGGGCCCAAGGAAACCCACACTGTCACAGGGACATGGGAGACATCAGAGGGCCCAGGGAAACCCGCACTGTCACAGGGATGTGGGAGGCATCAGAGGGCCCAGGGAAACCCACACTGTCACAGGGACATGGAAGGCATCGGGGGCTCAGGGAAACCCACACTGTCACAGGGATGTGGGAGGCATCAGAGGGCCCAGGGAAACCCACACTGTCACAGGGTCGTGGGAGGCATCAGAGGGCCCAGGGAAACCCACACTGTCACAGAGATGTGGGAGGCATCAGAGGGCCCAGGGAAACCCACACTGTCACAGGGACGTGAGAGGCATCAGAGGGCCCAGGGAAACCCACACTGTCACAGGGATGTGGGAGGCATCAGAGGGCCCAAGGAAACCCACACTGTCACAGGGACATGGGAGACATCAGAGGGCCCAGGGAAACCCGCACTGTCACAGGGATGTGGGAGGCATCAGAGGGCCCAGGGAAACCCACACTGTCACAGGGACATGGAAGGCATCGGGGGCTCAGGGAAACCCACACTGTCACAGGGATGTGGGAGGCATCAGAGGGCCCAGGGAAACCCACACTGTCACAGGGTCGTGGGAGGCATCAGAGGGCCCAGGGAAACCCACACTGTCACAGGGACATGGGAGACATCAGAGGGCCCAGGGAAACCCACACTGTCACAGGGATGTGGGAGGCATTAGAGGGCCCAGGAAAACCCACACTGTCACACGGACATGGGAGACATCAGAGGGCCCAGGGAAACCCACACTGTCACAGGGACGTGGGAGGCATCAGAGGGCCCAGGGAAACCCACACTGTCACAGGGATGTGGGAGGCATCAGAGGGCCCAGGGAAACCCACACTGTCACAGGGATGTGGGAGGCATCAGAGGGCCCAGGGAAACCCACACTGTCACAGGGATGTGGGAGGCATCAGAGGGCCCAGGGAAACCCGCACTATCACAGGGATGTGGGAGGCATGCAAACTCCACACAGAGAGCAGTAGAGTTTGGGATTGAACCTGGGACACTGGAGATGTGAGGCAGCTGTTCTTTACCATTGTATGACCAAATCTCAGCATTTGTTTGTTTATGCTGAGAGGATGTCATACTATATTAAGGACTCTGTAGTTATTGATACTAACTTGGCTGATTTAGCAGAAAAGCCTGCACATTAGTTAAAAATATCCAGGCAACAAGCCACCATCTGCAGCACAGATGGAGAAATTTAACAGGAAACTGAAGTGTAAGTTTACCATGCACCAGAGTTATTGCCGTTGGGGATTGGGTCATAAGTAATAAAAGCAGAGAATTAGGATACTCAACATACGTGATTTCATTTGGGGGGGGGGTGCGGAGTTGTGGCGATAGTTGAAGAATCTAAAGCCAAATTGCCACAAAAATACCTTCATTACGAGAGCAAATAAGCTGATGAAAGTGGTACTGAGCAGGATGTTCATCTTTAACAAGATCCAAGAGAGGGACAGTTTAATCCCGAAGTGAATTTAAGAGCCTCTTCTATTGCACGTTCTTAGTACTCTTAGGTCAGAATTTTTATGCTGATGAGTGATTTGTCAATTTACACCAGGTTTGGTCATTCTGGGGTTGTAGGAGCAGTGGATTGGGGCTCAGAAGGTGAAGTGGCTTCTCCTTCCTTGACATAGGTGAACATAAATAACTTTTCTAGGGAACAGTGGTTAAGAGGGATAGTTGAAATGGACTGGAACACAGGGAATTTACCATCAGACTGTATCACAGTGTTGGAGTTTGTTTATCAATCAATATGTAGGTTGATCAAATAATATGACAGAGCAGAATATGTTGTGAAGGGTAGATTTTGGGGAGCAACATAAGGAAACCTTTTTCAGAGATGATCTCCTGCCTTTTTGTTTGCTTGATGTTAGCTTATTGACCCTACACCTCCGCTGAAGAACCTTTCTGAATTAAAGTAAGATTGTGAAAGGATCAAAGCTGTAATATTCATGTTTCCAATCTGAAGCCCATGTCTATTCTGAGATTTCACTTTGATGAGAAGTTATTTTTAACTTGTCAACATCTTAATTGCATTTGTGCTAACAGTTCCTATGCCAACTAAAACTGTAAAAATTAATGACCATTCTAAATGAAATCAAGGCCTAGAGCATGCTAAAGAAAATGAACATTGAGTATTGCAGACAACTTTTAAGAATTACTTCGAATATGTAAGACAGACTTCCATATCTTACAGATCTTATATCACAAAGACTTATAAACTTTGCATAAATATGTCAATCATTTACATTGTGGCTTGTCTTCAGGAATAACCAATGATAAAAATACCTTGATGGTATTTAATTCTGATGTTTTCTGATCTTTCAGAAGTCAAGAAAGAGGCAAAAAAAACTTGTTGCTTCACAGCTGCTCTGTTCAGAGTTGATGAAGCAAAGGAAATTTGAACAGACAATGATAGAAGGTCGGCTAAGCAAAGAAAGGGAGAGAGAGAGAGAGAAAGGAACAAAGATGGTACCTTGTATAGAACAGCTATTTTTATACTACAGAGATGAGGAAAATTCCATTCATTTGTAGATAAGATTTAACTAATGCAAAAGCACTTATTCAAATAATGCCAAAATCAAAAATATATTCAAATAAATCCAAAGGGTTTCTACAGTCATATTGACAGCAAAAGGATAGCGAGGGATAAAATTGGTCCCTTAGAGAATCAGAGTGGACAGCTGCATGTGGAGCCCAAAGAGATGGGGGAGATTTTGAACTATTTCTTCATCGGTATTCAATAAGGAGAAGGATATTGAATTGTGTAAGGTAAGGGAAACAAGTAGGGTAGTTATGGAAACTATGATGATTAAAGAAGAGGAAGAACTAGAGCTTTTAAAGAATATAAAAGTGGGTAAGTCTCCAGGTCCTGACAGGATATTCCCTGGGACCTGAGGGAAGTTAGTGTAGAAATAGCAGGGGCTCTGACAGAAATATTTCAAATGTCATTAGAAATGTCATTAGAGGATTAGCGTATTGCTCATGTGGTTCCTTTCTTTAAAAAATGGTTCTAAGAGTAAACCTAGCAATGATCTGCCTGTAAGTTTGACATCAGTGGTGGGTAAATTAATGGAAAGCATTCTTAAAGATAGTATATATAGTATATGGATAAACAGGGTCTGATTAGGAGCAGTCAACATGGATTTGTGTGTGGAAGGTCATGTTTAACAAATCTTATTGAATTTTTTGAAGAGGTTACTAGGAAAGTTGACGGGGGTAAAGCAGTGGATGTTGTCTATATGGACTTCAGTAAGGCCTTTGACAAGGTTCCACACAGAAGGTTAGTTAGGAAGGTTCAATCTTTACGTGCTAATATTGAAGTAGTAAAATGGATTCAACAGTGGCTGGATGGGAGATGCCAGAGAGTAGTGGTGGATAACTGTTTTTCAGATTGGAGGCCGGTGACTAGTGCTGTGCCTCAGGGATCTGTACTGGATCCAATGTTGTTTGTCATATACATTAATGATCTGAATGATGGGGTGGTAAATTAGATTAGTAAGTATGCAGATGATACTAAAATAGGTGGCGTTGTGGATAATGAAGTAGGTTTTCAAAGAGATTCAGGCCAGTTAGAAGAGTGGGCTAAAAGATGGCAGATGGAGTTTAATGCTGATAAGTGTGAGGTGCTACATTTTGGCAGGACTAATCAAAATAGGACATACATGGTAAATGGTAGGGCACTGAGGAATGCAGTAGAACAGAGTGATCTAAGAATAACAGTGCATAATTCCCTGAACTCCTCTGTGGATAGGGTGGTGAAGAAAGCTTTTGGTATGCTGGCCTTTATAAATCAGAGCATTGAGTGTAGGAGTAGGGATGTAATGTTAAAATTGTACAAGGCATTGGTGAGGCTGAATTTGGAGTATTGTGTACAGTTCTGGTCACCGAATTACAGGAAAGATGTCAACAAATTAGAGAGAGTACAGAGGAGATTTACTAGAATGTTACCTGGGTTTCAGCACCTAAGTTACAGAGAAAGGTTGAACAAGTTCGGTCTTTATTCTTTGAAGCGTAGAAGGTTGAGGGGGGACTTGATAGAGGTATTTAAAATTATGAGGGGGATAGATAGAGTTGATGTGGATAGGCTTTTTCCATTGAGAATAGGGGAGATTCAAACAAGAGGACATGAGTTGAAAGTTGGGAGAAAAAGTTTAGGGTAACACGAGGGGGAACTTCTTTACTCAAAGAGTGATAGCTGTGTGGAATGAGCTTCTAGTAGTTATATATGTGGTTATATATGGTTAAATAATGCAGAACAAAGAAGCTTCAAGAGATTTCCAGAATTATACTTTGTATTACCACTGAAGACATATCAAACTGCTCTATACATACTATTACCACTAGCAAGCATACTAGGGAATTACTTGTATTTCAGTCATTATATAAAATACCAGCAGATATTTGAGTAAACAGTTTGGTCCAATAATGGTGATTTGATTGGAAACAGAATGTGTTACCTCTATGCCAAAACACTATGATGTTGTTTAAAATGATGACACTCTTTAGCAAAGTGTGCTGAAGGCACACAGAGGTTAAAGGGAACCCCCCCCCCCCCCCCCAGTCTATTGCAAAGACAGTAACCTGTGCTGAGTTCCCACTGATTGCCACTCTAGATGCAGCTGCAATGGCAGCACAACTCAAGACAGGCGTGGAGATCATCAAGTCATCCAAGTTCCCCGCCGCCCAGGCTCCAGATCCTGATCAGACTTCCGAGGTGGAGACTGACTACTGGCCAGGTCCAGGTACCATAGGTATGATAAGAGCCTGACACATAGGCCTTGCAGTTCATTAATTACTTTTAAAATTCTAAGGGAATAATGTAAATGGTTTCAGGTGAAATTTAACAAAATTAAAAAGCACATTTCAAAATCTCTCTTTTTATCTGGGTATTAGTTCTTTAAAAATAACTTTTCTAAATGAAACAAAACATAAATTCACAGCAAACAGGTTTTTCTGTTTTGATTATCATTTGCATTAATACATCTTCATATGTCATTCAGGGAAAAGGTGAAGACTACTGTGCAGTACCATTTAAATTCTTAATTGGCTCCTTTTATTGGAAGTTTATTTTATAAATGTTTATGGACCTTGCTGTTTTGTATTTATTACCCATCTCAGAATCAGTCTCAGATTTAATATTACCAACATGTTGTGAAGTTTCAGGTTTTTGTGGCAGCTGTACATTTCAGTACATAATAATAGAAAAAACTTTAATTACGGTAAGAAGATACACATTAAATAGTTAAATTAAATAATTAGTGCAGAAATAGAAATAAAAAGTGGTGAATTCATGTTCATTAATTCAACATCCATTCAGAAATCGGATGGCAGAGGGGACGAAACTGTTCCTGAATCATTGAGAGTGTGCTTTCTGGCTCCTGTATCTCCTTCCTGATGGTAGCAATAAAAATAAGTCATGTCCTGGGTGATGGGGGTCCTTAATGATGGATACCACCTTTCTGAGGCATTGCTCCCTGAAGATATCCTGGATACTATGGAGGCTAAGTGCCCATGATGGAGCTGACGTAAGTTTACAACTCTCTGCAGCTTACTTCCATCCTGCGCAGCAGACCAACCTTCCCATCCCCCTCCCTCTCCCATACCAGATGGTGGTTAGAATGCTGTACACAGTACCTCTGTAGAAATTTGCCGGTGACATACCAAATTACTCCTGAGTTGACTGATGCTTCAGTCAGCAGTTAAGTACCAACCTCAGTGTTGTGGGCTTAGGTCACATAAAGACCAGATTTATATGAGGGAGGCATACAACCAGCTTACTTCCCTAAAAATGTATTGTCGAATCAGATGGATTTTCCCGGTGTTGACGGCTAATTAGTGCTAATACTAGTTTTAGTGGCTACTGGAACAAGCCAACGCCACTTAGAATCCAGGCAGTATGTCCTGTAGAATCCAATAATAGTAGTGTTCAAAGTTGAAAAAGTTAATTCGATCCTGTAATAGAAACTAACAAAACAGTCTTGAAACGATAAAACTAATGAAACTTAAACTAATGAAATTAAGTGAAGTTAAACACAAATAGTTAAATGAAATTAAACGCTCAACAAAAAGATATCATCCCGACCCATTCCCTAATTCTAAACTAGCCAGACTGACTCTAAAAAGCATGAACACGTAATTAAAATTATTCACTTCTGCCACGCCCCCCCATCCACATGACTATCTACCGTAATAAACATGTTCAAGTGCATAACACAGAATACAATGCAGATAGAAAACAGATGCATGGCTCCTGCACTAATGTTTATTTTTTGGGGGGTTTTATCACATAATTGGAGCTGTCTCTAAGGTGAGATTCAGATTTCTGATGCAGTGCATCCTGCCAAATCACAAGGGACACTTGGTTCTATGCAGAAAGGCAATACGTGCCATCGAGCCAAGGGGCCTTTAATTCCATCTCCATCAGACCTTGTTTTCATTCCACTGATGTTCCTTCACTTTTTTTTCAAACTGAGTGAATATATTTTCAGCTCCATTAAGGAAAACTGTCGCCAGCACGATGTCCTAAAATTAGAAACATCTCTAATTTCTCATTACTTTGTCATCCGAGCTCTTAAAGTATTTAAATGGTCTGCACTGTGGATTGATTGATAGGGTTTTAATATTGGAACTTGAATCAATTAATCTCTTTGAAATGAGTCTTTTGAATAATGCGCTATAAATATTTTAGTTCCAAAAGTCATCATCACTCTGGTTGACTGATTTCATCCATTACCATCAAAGAGAGTTTGGTACCCATATTATGACCTAATAGAACTTTTCATGTGTAACTGCTTTGTACTTTTCGTTTTTGTTATGGAGTGGTTTTTATTCTATTAAAGCCCTGATTTCCTTCATAACAAACAACAGCAGCATCTGCAATCCACTTAACGTGGTTGGACGTGGCAACTGGTAAAGTTTATATAAACCATGTTTGCTCTTGGCTTAGGTTCTTTGCTGGGTCTTCAGTACAAAAGTTTTGATCTTTTAGCTCAAATTATTTTTTGAAGTGGAATGAAGATGGAAGAAAGACAGATTTTTTTTTACCATTAGAACGTCTCACTAACTTCTGTGACTATTTTGTTTATTTTTTTCCATCTTATTAACAAATGACTTTCTGAATGGCCACCCAGTGTTGCTGCTCACTGCTGTTCACGCAACTGAGATTACTGTCTGTCACGAATGCAACCACACATTCATGTCGAGCACATGCTAAAAGGTAGTCATCACGAGCAGTATGAGCAATCCTGTAACTGCATGTACAACTAAATAAGATGCTGAGGTAATTATCATTGGAAATTACAAATCTTTATGAATTTTACATTTTAAAGTCCTGAAGAAAATAAGTTTACAGGTACATTTGTTTGAGTTAAAGTATTTTGCTACATTAAAAAGTATACCTTCCTATTATTAATGAATCATACCTTCATATGACTACATCTCATTTATATTGCCAACTGACCATTAAATAGGCCATAATTCAGCCCTGCTCTTTTCTCAGGACAAAATTTGTCCAACTTTCATGGAGTTGTGGGTGGGATGAGCATGTCTCCTGGCTATTGGTTTTTGCCATTAGGTATTTAAAAACTCTGTTGTCAACCCTAAAACCAATTTTTCTTTCTACTTTAATTCCTGTATGATCAGGAGAAAGATACTCCTATTCCTTCAGTTACTAGTATATTACTGAAGTCCCCTGCTTAGTTTTCAAAACCAACTTCCTCCCAATCTTCCTTGCATCTTAAGACCATAAGATGTAGGAGCAGAATCAGGCCCAGCGAGTCTGTTCCACCATTCAATCATGGCTGATCCAATTCTTCCAGTCATCCCAACTCACCTGCCTTCTCCCCATACCCTCTGATGCTCTGACTAATCAAGAACCTGTCTCTGGCTTAAATGCACCCATTGACTGGGCCTCCACAGCCATGGCAACAAATTCCACAGATTTACCACCCTCTGACTAAAGTAATTTCTCATCATCTTGTGCTGGTTCAGAGCCCCAATTTGACACGTAGCTCCCAAGAGGGTTGTGTATCTTATGGGTAGAGTCACCATTAGGTGATGTCACAGTGACAGCCACTTGCCTCAATCAAGTACTTGATAAAAGATGTCCCACACATCTCTTTTGAAGGAAGAATGATATTGGATGCCCATGATACAGTTTATCTCAAGAAGCCTTCTGTAAGTATCTTCTTGGATGCAGCCATGCCATCTTGAAGATTGTGAGCTTCATCTCTCTTTGATTTAACTTATACAAAGCCTGCCCCTCTTGTAGATCTCTAAAGCTGTATTTTGTGACTGTTTCACGACAGACAGGAGGAGAGGCAGTGAACGAGAAGAGGAAGATGAGGAAAAACTCAGACGAAGGCAACTCCAGGAGGAGCAACTCAATAAAGTATGTTTGGTTTGTGTACCTAAGGCTGTTAAAAGGAATGGAGTTTACATCTTCGCATAAAGGCACAGCATGACTGAGGCAGAGTCAGTACTTGGTGTGTTGATGCATAGGGTAGCTTTATTTGTTTTCTTTGCCTTGTCCATTGGGGCTAAGCTGATAGGAAAGGTATCTTAATTATTTTGTGTGAGTCTGTTACAGCTCAGGACTTCAGAGCTGGGAATTCAATTTTGATGCCATCTTTAAGCATTCTTACATTCTCCCTGTAGAGCGCATGGGCTACCTCTGGGTGCTCCAGCTTCCTCCCACATTCCAAAGACGCAGTGGTTAGCAGGTTAATTTCTCATTGTAAATCGTCCTGTGGTTAGGCTAGAGTTAAACCTGTTGCTAGGTAGCGCAACTTGAAGGTTCAGAAGACCCTATTCCGCACTGTATCTCAATAAATAAATATAACTTAAATTTCATATTGTTGTATAGCACATATTAGGAAGAAAAATCTATTCAAGCCAACCTTTTGCATTTATTTGTATTATTTTACATTATTTTATTTTGTAAAGATTTTAAAAAATATCTTTATTTTGCTTACTTTGTATCAGTAATATTTCCGGCTTCCAGCTGTTCATTCTAATAATTCTTGCATCATTTTATGACAAATAATTACTGACATGCTTTAGCATACCCCAGAGCATTTTATATCCGTGCATTCTTCTAAGGTGACTACCATTACCTCTGCCCATTATCATTGTCATCATCATTACGAGCAATGTCTTTCATAGTCATGATCGTGGTCTTCCCATGACCATGATTGTTCTTGGCAAATTTTCTCTACAGAAGGGGTTTGCTATTACCTTCTTCTGGGCAGTGTCTTTACAAGACGGGCGACCCCAGCCATTATCAATACTCTTTAGAGATTCACTGGTATCAGTGATCATATATCTAGGACTTGTGATGTGCACCAGCTGCTCATACGGCGATCCACCAGCTGCGCCCATGGCTTCACGTGACCCTGATCGGGGGGCTAAGCAGGTGCTACACCTTGCGCAGTGGTGACCTGCAGGCTAGTGGAAGGAAGGAGCACCTTACACCTCCTTTGGTAGAGACGTATCTCCACCATGCCACCCAAAATATTTCACCCTAATATCCTTTACTTGGCCATTTCCTGACCCACCCAAAGGCAATGATGGAACAGGATTTGACGGTGTATCCGGTCATGATTCCCATTGATGCACGTATCATTTCCATGTTCAATATACGTGCCGTGGCAAGATCACCAATGTATGCGGCATTCAATAGTTATTATTGTCAGAAGATGGATCTAAAGGTCGTGACCTTGACCCTTGTTTTTAATTCTTTAAAGCAGGGAACAAATAAAATGCAAGGAATACAAGTAGGAATAGACCTCCTTGTGTCTGTTGTTACTCACTAAGATCATGGTTGGTATTTGAAGTTAGGAGTACTTTTCCCCACATTCCCCACATTGTGCTAACCCCACATCCTGTGCGTGTCTGTGGACCATGGTAGAGCAGGTCCTCAGAAACTGCAAATTCACGGCTTTCATGAGTGAAGAAAGCCGAAGATATCCCCCCCCCCGACTGAAAAATGTTCTTATTTCTACACAGTTAATTTTTTCAACATCTGCCCAAAGTTAGTTAATTTAAGGCAAAGTATCAAAGTATCAATTTTTCTTATACATTACTTTGCTGCTGCTGCCCACATGCTTTAGAATTCTAATGCAGCCAGCCCATGGCCTGAGCACATGTTGTAGACCATAGTTACTCTCTTTTATTTATTTGATTTAGAGATCCAGCCCTTTGAGCCATGCCACCAAGCAACATTCAGTAATTCACAAATTAGTCCTAACCCAGTCACGGGACAATTTACAATGATCAAGTAACCTACTAATCGGTATAATTTTGGATTGTGGGAGGACCAAGCACACCCATTCCATCATGGGAGGACAGTGGGATTAAACTCTAAACTCTGAAGTCCTGAGTTGTAATAGCATCATGCCCAGTTATTTCGATCCAGTCTGCTGCTCACATTGCCTTGCGACTATCTGTGGCATAGCTCCAGTTGAAGTCAGGGCTAGTTTTAATATCTGGAGAACTGTGCTTCATTAGTTTTTTCCACTCCTCTCCCATGTTATCCCTGGCCTGCCATCCTGCCAATTACCATGTTTGTTTGTTTGTTTGTTTACTGAGATACAGCATGGAATAGGACCTTTGAACCATGAAGCCCAGCAATCCCCCGATTTAACCCTAAATTAAATCCATGTGGTCACTGGTACTGTAAACTGCTACACTACCATGCCCTTCTCCTCCACCAGATCCACCCTGTTCCTCCTCCGTGACCATGATAGCCTTAAAGTGTTGAGCCAGTACACCAGGTACATAGAAGCTGTCTGAGTAATTTTACAGGTGCGGTCTTAATGCTTCTTACACTACAACAATTTTTTTAAACAGCGATATCATTCATAATATTGTGCTTTTTATTTAAGGTGCCACTTAATTTGACATTTGAGGTGAAAAATTACATCCAATTAGCAGACTGGAAATAGATAAAATTTAATTTCAAGGCAGCAAATAGATATGGTTGGATTGAGTTGATCTCCGATCTTGGCAATTTACTTGCAAATGTTTTGTCACTGTGCAAGCAGACATCGTCAGTGCGCTGTTGATCGTGTTTGTTTTCCAAATGCTTGGCCTTTTTGCATTTTTCAATCAGCTGATTGTCGCCATTTTGGAGATTCATTTGTGATGTGGGGCGGAAATCTTGTCGCTGATTGGCTGTATGGCGAACTTGTTGTGCAATAGTCTGGAACTTCGCCCACATCGACTCATAAATAGGATCAAAGTCTATGTGCTTGTTTGCAGAATTGTCCGTGGAAAATGATGCTTCTAGGAACTCTCTTGAATGCTGTGTGTTTGCTTGTGCCATGACTTTCACTGATGCCCAGTCGAATTTGGGTCTCTCTCGATCTTCGTGGGTAAAGACTAGAGAGAGTTTGTCTTGCCATTTTGCAGCCTCGGGTCAACAATCAACAGTTCACTGACAATGTCTCCTCCCATGGTGATGAAACATTTGCAAGCGACTTGCCAAGATTGGAGAACAACTCAACCCAACCATTAACCATCTGAGTTACACATCTTCTGAATTATTTCTAGACACTCATGGATATGTTCAGACAGTGCAAGTATATTCTTCAGATGTCTTCTGTTGCTCAGTCAGTGACTCAGTCATTTCAAAAATAATACTCATTTAGCAAGAAGCATTTGTGATATGCTGAGATTATGAGAACCTCTATGCAAATGTGGGTCTTTCTTCCTTTTATTTTGATTTTATGCCCCTGAGCATAATCAAGGTATTACAGTAATCAAGACCATGTCACACAGGCTCCAGTTGTTCTCCTTCAGTAATGGTAGAGTTAATAGAAAATAAATCAATCCCTAACCAAAATCGAATTGTTTGTCTTAAATTCCTACCCACAACTACTATTACTGTTGAAACAGTTCAAAGGGAAGCATGTTTATAAAGGATCGTTGTTCACAAGAAAAAATTATGCCATATTTAGCATATCTCATTTATGCTACATTGGTTGCTGTTCAGAGATAATTGATTCACTTATTTTTGCAACTGGCCTTTGTGAATTTACAGATCCAGTCAGGCCTCGGGAAGCTGATTCTGAAGGAAGAATTGGAAAGAGAGAAGCAAGCCCGGCTGGCATCTCACTCTCTCTCTAGTGACCCTCATTTCAGGCATCGTTATGATTCTGCAGGGAGTGCATGTAAGACCATTAATCATCCATCAAATGTCTGGGATGGATCAATTCCTTATTGATTGTCAATTATTTTAATAGACCTCTGCACATTACTTTCTGCCAAGCTTCTCTATGTTATTTGCCTTCTATTTGCATCATATTCTAAAAATATCATAAAATATAGGTGTAGAATTAGCCAGTTGGCATATCTAATCTGCCCCGCTAATCAATCAAAGCTGTTTTTTTTTCTCTGAACCCGATTCTCCTGCCTTCTTCCTGTAACCCTTGACCCTGTTATCAATCAAGGACTTATCAGTCTCCGCCTTGCATGCACCACATGACTTGGCCTCCATGACAAGGAATTCCATGGATTCATCACCACCTTGGTGAAGAAATTGTTCCTTGTCTTGGTTTTAAAGAAATGTCCCATTATTCTGAAGCTAGACCCTAAAATATGATATTTTTCTACTAATGGAAAAATTCTCTTTTCTCTTCTCTTCATCATCCAAGCATTAATTATAGTATTCAATAGTGTTCAATAAAGTTCCCTCTCATCCTTCTGAACTCCAGACCCAGAGGTATCAAATACTCTGCATACATTAAGCCTTCCATTCCCGGGTTGTTCTTGTGAATCTCCTCTGGATCCTCTCTGGAGCTAGTACATTCCTGCACACAGGGCCCAACATTGTTCATAATATTCCAAATGTGGACTGACCAATGTCTTTTAAAGCCTCAGCTGTATATCCCTGCTTTTATGTTCCAGTCCTCTCGAAATGAATGCTAACATTACATTTGTTTTTCTTATTACCAACCTCAACCTACAGGTTACCTTGAGGAAATCCTGAACTAGGAATCCCAAATCCCTTTGCACCTCTGATTTCTGAATTCTTTGCCCATTAAAAACTATCCTTTATTCTTTATTATTACTTTCAAAGTGCATAGCCCCACACTTCCTTAAATTTTATTCCACTTGCCTCTTCTTTTCCCACTCCCCGAGCTTGTTCAAGTGCTTTTGCAGACTTCCTCCTTCTGCAACACTACCAGTCCCTGCACCTGTCTTGGTATCTTCTGCAAACTGAGCCATCAGTTCTGCTGTCCAGGTCATTAATGGATAATGCTGTGGTCCCAATCCTACTCTCGGCAGCATACCTTGGGGGTTTTGCTATTGCTTGCATGGTGGGTGGTGGGAGGGGGGTGCTGATGATTTTGCTGAGGGAGGGGGGGGGGTTGATGCTTGTGCACGGGAGGGGGAAGGGAGTTTTGGGGTTCTAAAGTTTTCTTTTGTTACATAGATGTCTGAGAAGAGTAAGGATTTCAGGTTGTGTATTGTATACATTCTGTGATATTAAATGGAACCAATGAACCATTGAACTCCACTAGTCACAAGCAGCCATCCTGAAAAGAACCCCTTTAATACCACTTTGTCTTCTCTCAGTCAGCCAATCCTTCCTGGTACTACCTAACACCATGGACTCTTCATGTTCAAGTTTAATTTTCATTCAACCATACATGATTATTGGCAAACAAACCAGCATTCCTCTTGGGCCAAGGTGCCACACATATTACCAACAGCACATAACATAAATAACAGAAATGTTATGATTTCTTATCTATATTGAAGCATATAACACAGAGATCAGTTCAGTTTAGCATCTATAAAACTCTCGCAGACATTTTTTGTCCCGGAATCATTTTAGCTCAATAGCATTTGGGGAGTCAGGTTTATGCTTTGGTTGGGATTGTTTGATATCTCAATTTTGTTTTCAAAGTTCAAAGCAAGAAGAGAATAAAATTGCTTGTTGCAGGACAAAACTGTGTTGTGAATGGGCCTTGTGCTGTTTTCAGGGCTGTGAAAATCTCTCCCAGTTTATCAGTGAGTGACATCTAGCCATAGGAAATAGTCACACCATACTCAAAGTTATTGGGGCAGAGAGCACATGATTCTTGCTGCCTGCAATATTAGCACCCGTGATGAGAACTTTGGCAGTAAGTACAGGACTGGAGGGACAAAAACTTGTGGTCAGACAGTGTCCTCACTCACCCAGAACTTGGCAATTTACACTCAGTAGCAAAAATAGAAAATGCTGGAAGCACTTCGCAGGTCAGACAGCATCAGCAGGAAAGATAAGAGATTCGACATTCCAGGACAGGACAGGGGTGTGCCTTCACCTGAATAAGTAAGCTCCAGTATTAAGTCTTGCATCTTGTAAGGTGTTTAGTTGGAAAATGAGCTTCGCCAAGCCTATGAGGGCCCCTGCTGGGCCCTTCTGAACGGAGCAGAGCGTTCTGCAAAGCAGTCTGTGTTTGATGTCCAGTACACATTACGAGCACTGAAAGCAGACAGCAAGTGACTGCCGTGCCTGGAAGGACCCTTTGGTCCTTGGATCTGGCAAGAGAAGAGGTTAAATAGGACTGAAAACAGTTTCCTCTTTGTGGTCCCAATCCAGTCCTCTTTGTGTCTGTCACACACTAGGCAGAGGAACCCACACAAGATTGTCCTTTTCCTTTAAATGGAAGGGGAAAGTTGCTTTGAAATATAAACTCAAAAGTGTCTTTGTTTGTTGTTTGTTGTCTGGTTCTCTGTGGTTCTAATACAGATTTTACTTCTTTGTCCTCTAGCCCTGCATGCTTCTGCATCCAAAACCTCCTCCCTCCCTAGTTACGGAAGAAGTGGATTGCATAGGGTAAGGCATGAACAGCTTACACTGCACTTTATGTACTGGAGTGGCAAGAAGCCCATGACTGGTATTTCTTACATGTTTTCAATATGTTCCATCTACCCCCCACCCCCCACCGCACTTTCTATTCCTGATATTGCTGCTAACTCTGGAGATTTGTAAAAATAATTCTGACGCCTGACTGTAAATCAAAATTTGTAATTATGTGGTTTCTACGGGATAAATTGTTCATGCCCAGGCATAATACTATTCAGGCTGCAGGGTTCTGAGAGTATGGAGAATAAACGTTCACTGTCTTAGTACAGTTCTCCACATGTGGAAGTCATTGTGCCATTTTTGAAATATAAACAGCAATGTGCTGGGAATTCTCAGTAGCATCTGTGGAGAGAGATGGGCAGTTAACACTCTATCTCAACAAACTTTTATCAGCTTTGTATTAAAGCAATAGAATAACCCATGTATTTATTGAATTTAGATTGAAGGGAGGAATAATTTTGGAGCTAATGCCATATCTTGATAGAAACCTGGGGACAAAAAGCCTTTGATCCTAATTTTATAATTATCGTGGGCCCCAGGGTAATGTAGCGGTTAGCACAACACTATTAGAGTCCAGCGACATCTGTAAGGAGCCTGTACATCCTCCCTGTGGAACGCATAGATTTTCTCCAGGTGCTCTGGTTTCCTCCCACAGTCCAAAGACATAGTGGTTAGTAGGTTAATTGATCATTGTAAGTTGTGCCGTGATTAGGCTGGGGTAAAGAGAGGGTTGCTGGGCAGTGCAACTCAAAGGGCCAGAGGGCCTGTTCTGTGTCGTATCTCTAAATAAATAAAATTAATAAACTGCCAACAATGGAAACCAGTGATGCCACCGACTCTGTTGACAGATTCTGAAAGCCAAGTTAAAATACGGAACCAGGAGTAGAAACCTTGCTGCAAAAGGACTGTGAGAAATGATTTCACATAGTCTTGAATGGTCTAACTGCCCCCAGATCAGCAATAAGCGGTTGTTTCACTCAGCAAGGCCAGCACAAGGGTGAGCAGGACTCAGCATGGTGTCAATATTCTGGAGGGGTTTAAGAATAGAGGACAAGATGAAGACTTTTCACTTTACCACTCACCACTCTCTGGGACAGTCCTCACTCTGGGACCATTTGATATCATGGAATAGCCTGTCTGGAATTCGAACATGCTCTTTCCCACAGACATAGAGCTCTACAGCAGAGAAACAGGGCCTTCAGCCCATCTAACAAGAGAACCTGCAGATGCTGGAAATCTGAGCAACACACTCAAAATGCTGCAGGAACTCAGCAGGCCAGGCAGCATCTATGGAAAAAGTTACAGTCGATGTTTCGGGCCAAAACCCTTCAGCAGTTCAGCCTGAAATGTCATTTGCACTTTTTTCCATAGATGCTGCCTGGCCTGCTGAGTTCCTCCAGCATTTTGTGTGTGTTGCTTTGGCCCATGCCAAAATATTATTCTGCCTAGTCCCATTGACTTGCACCTGGACCATAGCACCTCCCCCCTTCCATACTCCTTCCATTCAAGTAATATCGAAATTTCTCTTAACCATTGAAATCCATTGCCAGGATTCAATAAATGCAAACATGTCCCCATAGAAAAGTGAACTACAAACGTGAATTATCAACATCCAAGGAGCAGTTTGTGTTTGCCCTTCATATTCCAGCTGTGAAGATCCTCTGCTTTTAATCTTCAGCTGAGAGTTGAGTTATCACTACTTTGTACTTGTTTAGATAAGTCCCATACCCCATTTAACCCAAAATGTAAAGTAGTGGCACAGCTCAGAGGGAAAGAAAAGAAATTGAACATTTATTTGTTCCTTGAACAGAGACTGAAAGTAAATTAACCACACAGTGCTGTGGTCCTGAATCAGTAAGGTGATTAATAACGTTCTATAACCTGGCATTCTCGGTAGCAAAGAATGGTCAGAGATTAGTTTGATAGTAAGTTTCCTGAAGTATATTTCAGAGGATAGGGATAAGTCACCAGCAGGATGAAGTTGTGTGTCTCTTGGCAGTTGAGCAAAAGGAGCATTGACAGAGTTTTGTGAGTAACCCTTTCCTCAATATTGCAAAGACAGTAAAATACTGACTGGAGAGCCAGCTGGAAATGGCCCTACTGTCCAGCAAGTCCATGCCGACAATCAGCAGCTCATCTCAAAGTTCATTTATTATCAAAGCATGTATATGGTGTACAACCTTGAGATTTGTCTCCTTGCAACCACAAAATAAAGAAACACCATAGAACTCATTTAAAGAAAACCTCCATACCACAAGGCCATGAGATGTGTGAAAAAGGAACAAATTTACACTAACTCTGCACTTTCATTAACTTCTACCCCCTGTGGTTCTACTACTCACCAACACACGATGGCATATTATTATGACCAGCTGATCTACAACCCCTCTCACTGCTGGGAAGTGGGAGCAATCCAAGCACTCAGGGAGAACCCACATGGTCACTGAGAGAACGTGTCTGAACCCAAGTCTCTGATGCAGTGAGGGAATGGCTCTACTCGCCCTGCCGCTGGGCCGCCAAGAACCTGTGTCTTGGTTCCAAATAACTTAGGAATGTAGTCCATGACCAGGTAGTTACCACTTCCTATAAAGCTCAAGTTCAATACCAACAAGAAATGAGCAAGATGAGTTTCCGGAGAAATGTAATAAATTTGAGTGATGAAGAGGGGAGTTTAATGAAACATTTCCCACTTGAGTGTTAATTATTTAACTTGGAAAATTATACATAATAAAAAAAACCTGAAGATATCGGCATTTCATTTACTTAAGTAGTAATGCATTGATGTAAGTTCTGAATTTATAATTACAGGATTAAGTGGATTATTGTAAAGATTAAAGATGAGTATTATATCACATATGAACAATAGAAGCCATGACTTACTGTTGGCAGATGGTAAAACTTTCCACATGCAGTATAATCAAAGCTCAGCCTTGAACACAAGTTACTGTGTCCAGCAGTTATTGGGAGGAAGCATGTCAAATACCAGCCCGATTTATCTTAGTGAAATTGGGCAAGGTGCAAGTTGCATATGTTGATCTCATTGTGTCCACTTTGCGCCAGCACAATAATTAAAAGGAAACTAATTATCCAGGTGATGAATAGAAATGTTTCAATAAATTTTGGTTTTGGTTTGAAGAAGTGATGGTTGGAGAAATTCTATCGCTGAATAATTGTAGAGATACTCAACTTCAATTTGTTAACAACAGTCTGGAATATTTCCAAATAAATTCAGGAAATAATCAGACAATGTTATCAAAAATGTTGGAATGCATAATGTTATTAAACACAAAATGAATGATGAATGTGTGACAGATTTTGTCCCAGTGACCGATGTTTATAACAACACAAAGTGTCATTGAAGTGCACAAGCAATGGATGCAGGAAGTGAGGCAGAGGGAGATGGGGAAGTGAGGCAGAGGGAGATGGGGAGATGGGAAAGTGAGGCAGAGGGAGGCAGGGAGATGGGGAAGTGGGGGCAGAAGGAGATGGGGAAGTGAGGCAGAGGAAGATGGGGAAGTGAGGCAGAGGGAAATGGGGAGATGTGGAAGTGGGGGCAGAGGGAGATAAGGAAGTGGGGGCAGAGGGAGATGGGGAAGTGAGGCAGAGGGAGATGGGGAGATGGGGAAGTGGGGGCAGAGGGAGATGGGGAAGTGAGAGAGGGAGATGGGGAGATGGGGAAGTGAGGCAGAGGGAGGCAGGGAGATGGGGAAGTGAGGCAGAGGGAAATGGGGAGATGTGGAAGTGGGGGCAGAGGGAGATAAGGAAGTGGGGGCAGAGGGAGATGGGGAAGTGAGGCAGAGGGAGATGGGGAAGTGAGGCAGAGGGAGATGGGGAAGTGGGGGCAGAGGGAGATGGGGAAGTGAGGCAGAGGGAGGCAGGGAGATGGGGAAGTGAGGCAGAGGAAGATGGGGAAGTGAGGCAGAGGGAGGCAGGGAGATGGGGAAGTGGGGGCAGAGGGAGGCAGGGAGATGGGGAAGTGGGGGCAGAGGGAGATGGGGAAGTGAGGCAGAGGGAGGCAGGGAGATGGGGAAGAGGGGGCAGAGGGAGATGGGGAGAGCAGCAAGAGCATAAGCTCACCCCTTAATCGTGAAGCTTTAAACTGCTTAAAGAACAAGTGCATTTGTGTGTAATGTTTGACTGCTCACATTTTACCACCAAGTGTAGCTAAATGTAAAATTTTTCCACACTTCTTTCCTATCCTTGAAAGTTAACCTATAGAAATCTCTGACTCAACACAGATGTAACAGCGTCAGCATTTATCCTTATCATCTAACTTGCGTAAAAGAATGCCAATGAATACAGTTAAACATGTGTCATAAATATTCACCAGCATTGTTCAGTCCAGGGGCTTGTGTTCATACTTTTGATTAAATTTAGAATTGTGGGCTGAATTGATCAGAATTCAACATAGAACCTGAATTAAAATATGTTTGTTTATACTTTGTGTGATGGTCTGATCTTAAGTGCATTGATAGCATCTAGAATACATTTGGATGTTGTTTGTTTAGTGGTATTGTGTGCTCTGTAGGAACTGGTAATTTCTCAGCAGGATTAGAGCAGTCAGGTCCAGCTGTCTCAACTCTTTCTGTCCAAGACTGTTAGTGATTAAATTCTATTGTTGGTTAATCTGTGCTTTCACCCGTTACCCACCTCGTCACTGCATAAACACCTTGGCCACTTCATTACATACCTCCTGTGCCTAATAATGCAGCCAGTGAGTGTACGCTCCTGGTCTTCTGCCGGTGACAGCCCATCCACTTCAAGGTTCGTTGTGGTGTCTATTCAGAGATGCTCTTCTGCACATCACTACTGTAACATGATTATTTTAGTTATTGTTACCTTCCTGTGAGCTAGAGCTAGGCTAGTCTACCCATTGTCCTCTGACCTCTCTTATTGAAAAGGTGTTTTTGCCCATAGAGCCATCACTCATTGGATATTATTTTATTTTTACACCATTTTCTGTGAGTTGTGAAAATCCCAGGAGATCTGCCGTTTCTATGATACTCAAACCACCCCATCTGGCACCAACAATCATTCACAGTTAAAGTCACTTAGATCAAATTTCTTCCCCATTTTGATGTTTGATCTGATCAACAACTGAACCTCTAGATTATGTTTGCATGCATTGAGTTGTTGCAAGATTATTGGCTGTTTAGATATTTGCATTAACAAGCAGGTGTATCTAATAAGGTGGTCACAGAGTATATTTTAAAAGCAGAATACAGACAAGGTGGCCCTCTGTACACTTGGTATATTTACCAGTGGTTGAAGTTAGCACTCAGAGGATTTATAAATATGAATACTTAGATCATAATAAGCTCCTTGACAGTCTTTGTTATCTTTCTCTGTCAATCATGCATAACTGGTCACATTTAAGCAATGACTATTAGATAATGTTTGGCTGACTACTGGTTTTACATATTTATGATAGAGTATGGCCATGCAATGGTAATTCTATAGCATCTGGATGAGAAATACTATGATATCAGTAGACTGAACCATTGACCTAAAAAGCCTACAAAGACTGATTGCACTTCCTTCTCTTTGTCAGCCATTGTCGACAGATTTCACCCAGTACGACAGCTGCAGTGATGTAAGCGAAGGTGTCAGAGGTAGGGGATGCCCATTTGGCTTGTGTTTCTACTTTATGAAATATTTATAAATTCAGTAGTACTCAACTCTGATGTAAGTGGTATTGCCTGTTTCTGCCCCAAGCATATATGTATGTCTTTCATTAAATGCCCTGAATAAAAGTAAGTTGCTCTATTATAAAGGGAGTTTTACTATTCCTGTACCTTGACCTATGGCATAACTCTGCATTTTCTCTAAACACATGCTTTTAGATGATTGGATGCACCTGCTCCATAGGCTAAAACAGTGTAGAAACTCGCAGTTCAAATGCTAACACTTCAAATAATAGGTTCTTTAAGAGCTTTGCACCCGAACCAGTAATTACAGAGCAGTGCAGAGCCATGTCTCTTTGCTGATCTGATTTCTGTGCTGCATTCTCCTTGCCATGGAGAGGAGGCTTGTGAGTTGCTGAGATCCCAAGAGTGATGCGATCTGGAATTTATCTCCTGGTGGGGCCTCCTGTGGTGGAAAGCTCAAAGGGGAGTTTCCAGACAAAGAGAAATCCAACAAAGACCTCAAAGATGGAGCTGGTGGACAATGTTGGTGCTTCACAATGAGAGTGAAGCAGAGGAGTGCTGCAACAGTGAAGAGTCCCCAGTCATGTAGCATTCCATACCAATGGAACTTCACCCAGATCTGTCAAAGACCGTGTGGTAGCTGCCCATACATCAGCCTCCCCACATCAAACAAATACACGCACAGGCGTTCTCTATTTAAGTGGATCCCGGATTGATCTCGACAGCAACTGATACACCTACCAATAGTCAACCCTTTAGGACAGAGGTTCTCAACCCGGGGTCCATAGACCCCTTATTTAATGACATTGATCTACAGCATAAAAAAGGTTGGGAAGTCCTGCATTAGGATAACGTCATACTCGACTCGTGATCTCGTTACTTCCATGTGGGATTGCAACCACTTTGAAGATTTCCTCCAAATTAAGCACTGTGAAGACTTGAAGATACATCACCATCCCAGAGTCTAAATTCCAGATTTCCTTGTCCAGTAACCATCCAAAAGGATCTTTATCACAAGAACTGCTCTCCTTGCACCTCTCTAGAGTTTATAGTCACATTAAGGGTTTTGATGGTATCTGCTTGATGTGGCTGAACAGTCCATTCTTGTTCTCTGATCTCACTCAAAGCATCTGAGACAATGACTTTGGTCTGTGCCACCATTCCTGAGTGCTTACCAGAATCTTTCTGCTTTACTTCCCCTCCAACCCGCCTGGTGCTCCCCTGAATATCAGAGGCCACCACTCTAGTAGCATGCTGTGCCCCACGTTGTTCCAATGAAAATATTATTCTCTTCATTTGACCAAATGGAGTTCATTAACATTCCTGTAACTTGGCTTATAATAGCTTCTGAATTCTAATCTATAGCCAGCACATTGTCACACCACTTATTTTTCAAAGTTTATCACTTGTGACTTTAAGGAAAAGCTAGCATAATGTGCCCATTTATTCTTGAAGTGTGTGTGTGAAGGACTCTGGAAAACTATATAGGAGACTCCAGGGTTCTTTCACTAGTAGTTTGGCACTGTCACCACAGGAGAACAGACAGTGACCATTGCTCAGTGACGTAGGAAAACGCAATATGCCAATGTGAAAATCCATTAGCCCTGAGGATTCCTGGCAGCAGGTCAGTGTAGGTTCAAAGATATTAGGGCAGGAGCAGACAAAATAACTGTGAAAACCCACACTCAAATAGCTCTCCATAACTTCACAGCTATCTCAGCCACCACCCCCAACCTAAAGCTGAAATTGGGGTCCATTGATTTGAAATCTCTCCATTATTTTGTCTGTATAAAGGTCTATGAATGCAGAGAGGATGTTTCCTATGATGGGGGAGTCTAAGACCAGAGTTCACAGCCTCAGAATAGAGGAATTTCTCTTGCCAGAGAGTGATGAATCTATGGAATTCATTGTGAAGGCCCCATTAATGGATATGTTTAAGGCAGAGGTTGTTAGCTCTTGATTCGTCAGGCCATGAAGGGTTATGGGGAGAAGGCAGGAGATTGGGGCTGAGAGGGAAAATGGCAGTGCAGACTTGATGGGCCAAATGGCCTAATTCTGCTCCTATATCTTATGGTCTTAGTTTATTGGGGTAGTTACAGCATAACCCCAACAGCAATGAACAGAAGACTTTAATCAGAAGACAAATCTTCACTGTAGTGCCGAGGGCAAGAATAAACAATAAAATCCATCCATCCATCCATCAAATCAGCCCTGCTGAAGTAAACAGCGTGTACGATCAGTTTATATGCAAAATCGTTACAATGTGAACAATAGATTAGCCTAATTAAGCCTGATTTTAATGCACCGTAAGTGTCACACAACACGGAACGAAGCCATTTGACTCTCCCATTCCCACGCTGGCCCGTGAACACCCGTCTATTTTAATCCGATCTCCCAGCACTTAGCTCTGCCTTTGCCTGGGTGATTCAAGGGCTTGAATAAAATGTTGTCACAGTTCTGCTTCCACCACTCTCCGAAGTTCAAAACTCAAAGCACATTAATTATCAAAGTATGTATACATTATACAACCTTGAGATTCATCTCCACACAGACAGACACACAACAATGAAATTCATTTAAAAAAAAAGAAATCAACAGCCAGTGAAGAGAGGGAAAAAACAAACTGTGTAAACAATAAAGGCAAGCAGATAGTGTTCAGAACTGAAGTCTACAGAAGTGAGTCTGTCCACAGACACGAAGCCACGGCCTCAGTTCAGTGTGGAGCCAGGTAAACGTCTCAAAGACAGCAAGCTGAACTGCCTGGCTATGCATACTAGACACCAAGTTAAAAACATCAGATGGGTATGTCTCTGACAGATCCGTTTTTATCAACAAATGTGTTTTCTTCTGAAATAAAAAGGAAGCAAGTTTTATCCAAAAGACACGCAACAAAGATAAAACTATCAACTGAGGAAAGGTGGAGTGTATGCATTTGAGGCAGATGTCTGAGTTCCTGTTAACACTGTGCTGCTCAGAAACCTCTTCGGCCTTTGATCTGCCTGGTTCTCATAGTGCCCGGCAAGAGTATGTGTTGATAAGCAGGCAACATTTCCCCAGCTCTACTGCAGCATGTTAGTTGGATGTGGATCAGTACTACCAGTGATTGTGTTGAGATCACCACCCAAACTATTAAAGGCAATCAAAGTTCAAGGTTCATTTGTTACTGAAGTTTGTATACCACGTACAATCTTGAGATTCATCTTCTTGCAGGCAGCCACAAATAAATACAACAGAATTCACAATAAATCTCACACCACAAAAACAGTCATACATCCAATGTGTGAAAAAGAAAGAACACATCATGCTAACAATAATAAAAAGCAAACAAACAATTCACAGAACATGAACTGCAAAGTCCCTGAAAGTCATGGAGCCAGTTCAGGGCCTACTGGTCCAGAAGCCTGATGGCTGCAGGCCTCGGCCGCAGAGCCGGGTTCAGTACTGAGGCGAGTTCCGATAGATGCAGGCCTCGGCCGCAGAGCCGGGTTCAGTACTGAGACGAGTTCCGATAGATGCAGGCCTCGGCCGCAGAGGCGGGTTCAGTACTGAGGCGAGTTCCGATAGATGCAGGCCTCGGCCGCAGAGGCGGGTTCAGTACTGAGGCGAGTTCCGATAGATGCAGGCCTCGGCCGCAGAGCCGGGTTCAGTACTGAGACGAGTTCCGATAGATGCAGGCCTCGGCCGCAGAGGCGGGTTCAGTACTGAGGCGAGTTCCGATAGATGCAGGCCTCGGCCGCAGCTGCGGAGCCGGGTTCAGTACTGAGGCGGGTTCCGATAGATGCAGGCCTCGGCCGCAGAGCCGGGTTCAGTACTGAGGCGAGTTCCGATAGATGCAGGCCTCGGCCGCAGAGCCGGGTTCAGTACTGAGGCGAGTTCCGATAGATGCAGGCCTCGGCCGCAGCTGCGGAGCCGGGTTCAGTACTGAGGCGGGTTCCGATAGATGCAGGCCTCGGCCGCAGAGGCGGGTTCAGTACTGAGGCGAGTTCCGATAGATGCAGGCCTCGGCCGCAGAGCCTGGTTCAGTACTGAGACGAGTTCCGATAGATGCAGGCCTCGGCCGCAGAGCCGGGTTCAGTACTGAGGCGAGTTCCGATAGATGCAGGCCTCGGCCGCAGAGCCTGGTTCAGTACTGAGACGAGTTCCGATAGATGCAGGCCTCAGCCGCAGAGCCGGGTTCAGTACTGAGGTGAGTTCCGATAGATGCAGGCCTCGGCCGCAGCCGCAGAGCCGGGTTCAGTACTGAGGCGAGTGCAGCCTCACTGAGGCTGCACTCCGTGTGGACACCGGTCTGCAATGAGATCAATAGAGCAGAACACAATTGGTTCACTTCTCTTGAGATAGTTAAAGAAAATGTAATGATGTATATAAAATATTCAGTTGATGAACAGCAAAGTAATAATGTTCTGTCCTTTTGTTTTCCAGAACCCCTGGTATGTTGGTGGCTTTAAATACTTCAAACTGAACACTGTGGAAAAAGGCTAATGTTTTGCATGTTCTTATCTTCTATATTTATTATTATTATCATGTGTTTCAAAAAGATGAATAGCTAATTTAAAGTTATTACAATGCATCAAGGATGTATTATGTACCAGTATTGTTACTTTTTCTTAAGAAATCCTCAAAATTTTTGACTCTCAGTAGTAATTTTAAG
Source organism: Hypanus sabinus (assembly GCF_030144855.1). Classification (NCBI taxonomy): domain Eukaryota; kingdom Metazoa; phylum Chordata; class Chondrichthyes; order Myliobatiformes; family Dasyatidae; genus Hypanus; species Hypanus sabinus. The sequence continues at coordinate 60,945,106 of NC_082727.1, read as the reverse complement.
TTATTGGTGCCAATCAAACAATGAATGTTTTTCTTTTTTATATCTATTAAGTGCAAATAGTTAAGATGTTGGCTGGAGGGGCGGAGATACGTTTCTATCAAGGGAGGTGTAAGGAGCTCCTTCCCTTTGCTAGCCTGCAGGCTACCCTTGGATAAAGTGTAGCTCCTGCTTAGCTCATGCCCACACGCCCCCCCCCCCCCACCCGGATCAGGGTCACGTGAAGCCATGGGAGCCAGTGGTGGATGGTCGTACGAGCAGCTGGTACATATCACAAGTCCTGGTTATGCAATCACTGACACCAGGCACACAATCTCTGAAGAGTATTGATTATGGCTGAGGTCACCCATCTTGTAAAGATTCTGACCAGATGGCGGCAATAGCAAACCACTTCTGTAAAAAAATTTGCCAAGAGCAATCATGGTCTTGGAAAGACCATGATCGCCCACATCATATGTCACGGTGCATAATAATGAGAAAAGATAAAAATTCATAACTAAATCAAATGCAATGATTACTGAAGAGATCTCCCTGGTGTATGATGCAAGACCTGGTTTAATTCTTGTGAAAAAATGAACTACAGCTTGGTGCAAGTTTATTACATAGGCACCAAAGTGGGTTAAGAGTGAAACTTGAGTTTGACAAACTTTATTTTCATTCTTTGAAACACACACCTCTTCAAAAGAAATAATGCCACATGCAGTTAATTCTTTTCACTTTTGGATTTTAACCTGTTATTTTATTCATTACTTTAATCATCTTAAAACAAATACAGTAGTCATAATCCACTTACCCTGACTGTCAACTCTGACATTCCAGCCTATTTATTTTCAACACATTATATTCAACTTAGATTTTCAACTTGCATTACGGTTCAGTAGGCTGCCTTGTTTGTTGTTGTGTAAATCAACCTCATCAAATTTGTTAAAGTTATCTATGCACTTCTGGCCAGGTGGCAGTGAGAAGAAATGTTACCTCTCCTTCATGGACCAATATAATTGAAGTTAAAATTTTCTCTGAAAGTAAGGCATCATCGTGTGTTGACATATTAAGGGGGGACCTGCTCAGATTCATTTATAGTGTAGTTGCAGAATATTGTAAAAGCAGCCTCACTTCAAAATGATGCTCCATTTAAATTGTAGATGAAGCTCAAATAGAAAGTATATTCTACCCTATTGTTAGTTCTGTACAATAAAACATTGCAAAGAGCATTGGATTTGGTGGTACTGATCTGAGGTTCTTCAGAAGTCAAGAATGAAGCATAAAATGATAATTATGGCCATTTTATTAAGTGTTACAAGAATGGAGAATGAATAAAGAAAAGACAGAAAATGAATCTATGATTGTTTCAGACTCAGACTAGAAGGAAACAAAATCTCCATGATAACAATTCATCATAACTTCATCATGTGCCGTGTCGTATGACATGGGCAATCATGGTCTTTGACCATGACTCCTCTTAGCAAATTTTTCTACAAAGATTGCCATTGCATTCTTCTGGGCAGTGTCTTTACAAGACAGGAGACCCCAGCCATTATCAATGCTCTTCAGAGATTGTCTGCCTGGTGTCAGTAGTCGCATAACCAGGACAGGTGATAAGCACCAGCTGCTCATCCACCACCTGCTCCCATGGTTTCACGTGATCCTGATCAGAGGGCTAAGCAGATGCCACTCCTTGCCCAAGTGTGACCTGCAGAGAAATGGAGCATCTTACAGCTCTTTTGCTAGAGATGTACAGTACCGCTTCCCCACCACCCAACTGTGATTGACCACTAACCTATAAAATAGCCAGATTCAAAGTGGTGTGATACCTACTGCAGAAAAATGGAGAAGCTTTCAGACAGATATAGAATAAGTTATACTACGATTACTGGAAAATTTACTGAACAATTACATGTACCTATAGATAATTACATAAAAACTATAAGCAACCATAGGAAAGTTCATCTGCAAGAAAAATAACAATTTTACACCCCGTCCAACAGTGCTACCTATTAGTAAATACTACAGTTAATCTCTTAATATTAAAATCATTATGAATGATAATTACTACCATACCAATGAGGGTAACCAGATCTTTTTGTGATATACAGTAATGTAGAATTTGGAGAGAATTTGTGTTGCTAATTTTAACTGAAATGCTAATCATTAGTTCCTTAAAGTTATAGTAGAAAACTTGTATTCATGCATCCATATTAGACTTGGGTGCCATCAGAACAACATCTGTATCTCACTGTCTTTCCCAGCCTCCACAGGAAGGACCTGTACAGGGAGCAAGGATGGACAGGGGAGTTTCAATGCCTAACATGCTGGAGCCAAAGGCAAGTCCAAAGCAATCAGTTTATATTAAAACATGTCAATGTAACAAACAGCAGTAGCCTTGGTGCGAATGATAGGCATAACCAAACTAAACCAAAAAAAAACTGGTGTTTCTCTGACAAATTGGTTCACAGTGGAGATGTTTATAGGTGCTGGAAGGATTACTGTACCTTAAGTTGGTCAGAGTTGCCATTTGCTTTTCTTCTCATTTTCTCTATGGAGAGGGTCAGGAGGTCACCACAGGATACCAGCCTCTGTGCTGCTGTTTCAGCTAAAATGTTCATATGATTGGTCCAGTTGTTTTTCTTGTTAAAAATTACCCTAAGATGTTGATGGTGGGGCACTTGGTGATGGTCATTGTTTAGGGTATATATTTAGTCATTATTTTATTGAAGGTGGTCATTACATGTCACTCTTGTGACCTATATGTTACTTACTTACCTCCTTAAGACTATCACCCCAACGAGAGTTGACCTGAATGTTGCTTGCCTCTTAACATGCTGATGGTGTCTAGGTCTCCCCCACACAAACATGTAGAACTTCATTTTGTGAGGACCTAAGAACTTGTCTATCAGTTGCCACAATCAATGGTTTTAAATTCATGTGTTTTACTTAAATAAAGCCCTTCAAAGTATTTCAGTAGGTCTGGAATTTGCATAGTTAGTAACATGGTATCAAATGTATAGATTTTAAGTCAGAAGACTTTTGCTATACAAATACTTGACTGAGCTAAGTAGTGTGTACTGAATTTCCCGTAATATTTTAATTTCTCTTCTACTGTACAGATTTATCCTTATCACGTGCTTTCAGTGACCAACCGAGGACGTAACAAACTACCAAGAGATGTAGACAGAACAAGACTGGAGGTGAGAATACAGTCTATCTATTAAGGAGCTGAGGAACATTATCTGGGGAAAAAAGCAGGTGTAGACCATATGACCCTTAAGGTGGGTCCAGCAATCATATATGAGGGTGTTTCCTGATGATCACAAAAAACTTCGGAGTTCAAAGCATTTTACATTTGAACAAAATCAGTGACTGAGCATCCATTGCCCCCTGAGGCTGAGAATGTCAAAGATTTATAATGTGAGTGAAAAAGATAATCTTAACTCAGTCCAAAATGGCTCTTGCCCCTGTAAGCAGTGTTGAAGACTCCGCTGAGAGGAAACTCCCTTGCTCTAGACAGTCTCTCTGTCAATCCCTCTCAGATTTTCACACTTTAATCCTAATTATTGGCACAGGATTCTCTCCTTTCAGATCTGATAGGAAGAAAAACAACCTGAAGCAAGAGAAAATCTTCAGATGCTGGAAATCCAGAGCAACACACACAAAATGCTGGAGGAACTCTAGCAGGCCAGGTAGCATCTATGGAAAAGAGTACAGTCAACATTTTGGGCCAAGATCCCTTAGCAGGACTGGAGAAGAAAAAAAGATGAGGGGCAGAGTCAAAAGTTGGGGAAAGGGGAGGGAGAAAAACAAGGTGATTGATGGGTGGTGAAGTTAAGAGCTGGGAAGTTGATTGGGGAAAGAAATACAGGGTTGGAGAAGGGAGGATCCAATCAGAGAGGACGGAGGGCCATAGAAGAAAGAAAGGGGAAGGAGGAGGAGCACCAATCAACTGTCCGGCTCTATACTTCAACCCTCCCCCTTCTGGTTTGACCAATCACTTTTTGTTCCTCTCTGCCCTCCCCCTGCCTTTTAAATCTACTCCTCACCTGTTTTTCTCCAGTCCTGCTGAATGGTCTCGGCCCGAAACGTTGACTGTACTTTTTTCCATGGATGCTGCCTGGCCTGCCGAGTTCCTCCAGAAAAAAAAACCTGGGCTGCTAAAACTTTGCATGAATAGTGATCAACATCAGAGCAATTTGACTGGTTGATGAAGTAATTTTGTCATGTAGGTGGTAAACTACTGAATATTCAAATCACAAAGTAAAGATGAGGACCACCGTCCCATCTGCCCAGGCCATCCTCTCAGAGAAACCTCTCATTCAAAACATCAGCATTTTAAAAGAAAAATTATACCAGAGACATTGACGGACTCCCCCAGTTATTTTAGGGAAGCATGCTAGATAATACTGATTCTTTACTTGAAAAGTATTCTTCAAAATCCATTGGATTGTAATTTAACAAACCATAATAGTTTTTCTTCAAATTGAGGGTGGGGGGGGGGGGGGGCGGGTGGATGCCAGAGAAAACTTCTGAATATTGAAAGGCTTAGATAGAGGGCTCATGGGGAGGATGCTTCCTAAAGTGGGGGAGTCTAGGATCAGAGGGCACAGACTTGGAATACAAAGTTTAAAGTACAGTTATTATCAAAGTATATTTTATACAACCTTGAGATTTGTTTCTTAAGAGACAGTCACAAAGCAAAGAAACCAAATAGAACCCATTAAAACCAACAAAGACAATCAAATGCCCAATGTGCAGAGAGAAAAAGAAACAAATCTTGCAAGCAATAAAAGTAAGCAAGTGGTAAAGAAAAAATAAGTAAGCATGTCACTTTAGAATAGAGATGAGGAGGAATTTCTTTAGCTAAAAGGTGGTGAATCTTTCAATTTCATTGCCAGTATATTAAGGGAAGATTGAGAGGACCTTGATTAATCAGGGCAGCAACGGTTACGGGAGGAAGACAGGAGAATGGGGTGGGAAGGATGATAAATCAGCCACAACGGAATGGTGGAGCCTAATTTGGCTCCTATTGCTTATGGTCTACTATCTGAAGAGCTGACACAACTAGTGTCAAAACTAAAAGAATCACAGTCACCTAAGATTAAGGTGAATATTGTGTAGATGTTCTTGGATTTGAATGTCATTTGCAAAGATAATATCTCCAGAACTGCAAGGTGTTCTACTACATATATAATAAGTATCCTGGTGCACTTCTTGCTGAAGTAGAATAGGTAAGGTTGTTCATATAGCACACTGACAGTTGTTTAGTCAAGAAGTAAACTGTCAATGATTGAGCTTTAAATGTCAATCTCACCCTTTGCAGAGAGCTCTGACCAGTGCAATGACCAGTAAATGGCAACTCAGGTGACCAGAACTGTAAATCTCCACATAGATTTCAAGCCTCCTACTGTATGTCTCCACAAGAAGGCAATGGCAAAGCACTTCTGTAGGAAAATTAGCCAAGAACAGTCATGGCCATAGACCATGATTGCTCATGTCATACAACATGGCACATAATGATGATGATGACTGTATGTCTTTTGATTTTATGGTCTAAATCCTCTGCCTTTTTTCTCAACCAGTTTCATAACTAAATTCTCTGACATCAGAGATCACCTCTGTGAATCACTCCCTCTCTCTCCCATTGTCCTGGCACCATTGTTGAACCAAGTAATCAAAATATACCTCCATCAAAAGCAGACAAAATTGCCGACAATCACTCAAACTTAAAGAAATGCAGCAACTGTGCATGGTGTTCTGCTTCTGAGAGTCAAATCTATTTTAACTCATTGTAGGAAGAATTCTGAGGCTAGATACAACAGTGGCATTTAGAAGGGTCTTTGAGATAGGCACATAAATATGCAGGGAAAAGTGAGATATGGATTATAAGCAGACAGAAGAGATTTAGTTTAATCTACTCTGAGAGACATTGTGGACCAGTGAGCCTGTTTCTGTTTTCTACTATTCTATCTTCTACAAGAATATCATTAAAATAGAAATATGGCTAGTAATTCAGGAGTAACTGGCCACATAGTAATGGGGAGATGTATTATAAATCAATTAAAACTGTATTGAAATCATTTGAATGCAAGTGGGCACTTGTAGCTGACTGTTGCCATTGTCATTTACTCTTTCAGCGTCATCTCGCCCCTGAAGAATTTTACCAGCTCTTTCATATGAACATCCAGGAATTTGACAGGTTGCCTCTCTGGAAGCGCAATGAGCTGAAGAAAAGAGCTCACATCTTCTAAATCAAGCAGTGCATGCTGGGAAAGGGGCACCCTCCAGTCTAAATATCTGCATTATATTTTGTGGGGAAGGAGTTCAAAAAATTAACAAGAAAAAGCCATCTCGTGTTGCAGCAAACAACCAGTGTGAACACGGAGATGAGATCCCCACACAAAAGTTGCTAAGATTTCATTCTGAGAATTCTATCAATATTTCCTTAATAATGGGAGCCAGAGTAGTAGTAACTCTTGTTAAATAATAAATTGTTCTGATCTTTATAGAATTATAATAGATTGGAAATTATACTGAGTTGGACAACATTTTATTTTCTAAATGATTGGAATACTATTCTTTGGAAACAGATTTTAATATTTAGCCATACTGCTTGAAGTAAAGTGCAGCAACTCATGTTCTGTGCCTTGCAAGGTGAAAGTGTGGATTTATAGGTAGTAGGACAGTGGGGAATTAACTAGGAAGAGATTGGAACACAAGTTGCTCTTTGGGCTTTACTGCTTGAAATCTTTTACACAGTGTGCTGTAGTTGAAAGAGTGTATTTACATCTGCTATACATAATCGTCATGCCAAACAGAAATATATAAGAAAAAAATGGAGAGGAGAGAAATGCTCTTTAAAGTTTATTATTCAGCTGACTTAGGGACAAAACATTTAGCTCAAAAGCCAACATTGGTGTGTTATTTTATTAATTCTATTGAAAACAAAACAAAGAATGTTGGAATTACTGCCTGAGTACTTTGTATCAGTATCAAATTGTTACTTGTGTTTGTACCTGCCTTAATGTGACAAATCGTCATTTGCACTGAAACCTTTAGTACCAGGAAAGTCCTTTTATGCATTGTGCATTTCAGACGGTGTGTACACAAAAATCACGCAATGCCTCTTGCATATCAAGTCCTCGTTCTAAATTAATAGGTCAGTTTCTTTTTCATATCATTCCCAGATGATTTGTAATTAATAGCTTGGAAATTGCACTGTGAGAAGATTAATTTAGAATGGGTTTGTAAGTTCTGTAATTATCCGCAAACTGTTTTAATTGAGGCAGTTATTTGTTTAACGTGAGCAGATTGTCTCCATCATAATAGTGCTCAAAGTAATTGGATTCAACAATGTTATCCAGTATAATTTCTAGACTAATATCCTCCTGTTTTGAAAATGGGATTTAGTCTTGAAGTTCTGCAGTGCACCTGCCAAAGATTTGGTTTGTATTGCTTCTGGATGGGTGGGGAATTTGATCCAGCATTTTTACAAAATCTGATTATTTGCTCATGTCTGTGTAACAGTGAGGAATTGATTCAGATGAGGCAGGCCACATAGACTAAATTTTAGAAATGCTACTTTAACAAATACGGAATACAATTAGATAGGGCTAAATTATACAACAGAAAAAGTACATACTCCTATTTGTATGGTGAGGTTTCCTTGTACATGTTCATTTGGCTATTTTGCGTGCAAGATTATTTATTAATTAAATTCACTGTCTGCTTCTATTATGTCAGAGTAAAAACCTCAACAACATCTTAAAGACAATGGCAAGTTTGCAGTTTATTAGACACATAGACTCTTAAACAGGAGTTTAACAGAATACTTTTTTTGTGGAGTCTTTCCATTAAACAATTCTCATTGTGTTTGTGCAGGGGAGAGTACTTAACAAAAGCAATCAACATATTTAACTGATGCTTCAGCCCCCAAATATTAAATTTCAAATTTAAATTTAGTGTTGAACCTTTAGAGTGTAATTACTCTATTTCTAATTTTTTTTGTGCTTAACGGAAACAAATGCATTGGTTTCAGTGTTTCTGAACTGAGCGGGGTGCAAATTTTTTCCGGTCAATAGCAAATCAGCTGTTTTTATGCTGTATCCAAAATCCTAATGTATGAAGTTGATTTCAAAATTTGAGAGCAATTTAGATAGTTACATGGATGAGAGGGATATGGAGGGCTCTGGTCAATGGGAGTAGGCAGCATAGACTAGATGGGTCAAAGAGCCTGATCTGTGCTGTAGTGTTCTCTGACTATGCAGAGAGATTGGGTCTGATTTGGAAATGGACTGCATCCTATTTGCATTACTGCTCAAGGTTAAATTATACCTCAGAGTTGCTAATGTCGTGTTTCAAGTGGGCATGGTGATATTCTGAAGGATAAACAGAATGATAAGTGGCCAGTGTCAAAATGAAGCAAAATTCCCTCCTGACTTCAATGTACAGTTAATGCCTGCAACAGATGAGATTATATTTTTATCAGATTTACATTGAAATAAATTGTGTGTCAGGCAAATTTACTTTCAATAACCATTTAAAAAATACTTTGATGACTTTTAATTTTATGATTTAACAATAATTCCCATAGTTCTGTATATCCCACATCCACGAAATTCTTTTGGGAGGGTGGGGCAAGCCCCTCTCAAGAATGGCGCTGTTTATAATGATTACTCTAATTTCTACTGATTAAGCAACAAGATGGAACTTGGCCTTTCATTGCGGCAGGTAAAATAACTTGAAATCTGAAGTCTAAAATTAAAATTGTAAATGCTAGACATAGACAGCAGGTCATCCACTCCAGAAGAAGACTGTTTCAAACAGATCTCAATTCTGATGATAAACTCCATCTAAATCATCCAATAACTTTCCAGTGCAATTCCCTATCTTTCCCCTCAAGCATGTTCTGCCAGACGTGATTGGATTCTGCCAGATTCCGAAATCTAAGTTACAACCTTAAGGGAAGAGATGGTGGTTATCTCCTTGGCATTTATTTCATCCATCAAGCTGCATTTGCCTAGAATCCCTGTGCATAAACTTTGCATCTCTCTTCCAGCTTCTTGGGAAAGGCACAATGACTGGAGGTGAATAATTAGTTCTTGAGATCTCAGTTTCTATTTCAAAATTTCTCCTGGTTGTTCTTCCTTTGACAAGGTAAAACTGGCTTCATAAACATTTATTGAATAGCCAGCTGTTTTGTTCTACAAACAGCAATATATATGAAACTTCAATTGATTCTGCTAATAGGGTACACTGTAGCATAGTGGTTAGCACAGTGCTTTACAGTACCAGTGATCCGGGTTCAATTCCTGCCGCTGTCTGTAAGGATTGTGTATATCCTCCCTGTGACCATGTGGGTTTCCTCCCACAGTCCAAAGACCTACGGGTTGGGGGTTAATTAGTCATTGTAAACTGTCTCATGATTTGGCTGGAGTTAAGTCTGGGGTTGTTCAAAGAGCTGGTAGGGCCTACTCAGCACTGTATGTATCTCAATTAATAAATAAACGTTTGTGATAGGCAAGGGAATTAAATTTTGAAAAAGGAGTGTTCACTTACTGATATTACTATATTTATCAGAAGCCCGCCCAATTGGTCCTTACCCTAATTTGACTGAATCAGTTAAATTACATAAGCCAATATTTTCATCTGGATTGCTTTTGCAATAACTGGTTCATTTCTGCTCTGCACTCTTAGAGCTTTCTACCGACACAGCTAGCATTCTGATTTCATAAAATATGCCATTTTCATGTAATATTCCAGAAAGAATATTCCAATAGAAAGAAGTATTATGGTATTAGTGTAATAGCTAAGAGTGAGAAATAAGGCCAGCTATATATTACATTTAGCCTTGCTTTCAATCCATCAATAATTGCCCATTAATAAAGCAATGTTATTAGTGTTTAATTTATTTTCTCCTTGCTTTAACTTGGCCATGCCAGTGCTGTCGATGAGCAAGTGCAAAGAATCATGTTGACAATCTCTAACTGTTGCACAGTGCATGTGCACACAGAGAGCTCATTGTCAGAACTCATTTTGGTTTACAGTCTCCGGGGCATGCCTTGCGGTTGCTTCATTGTAGTTAATGAAAAGCTAATCTGTGTTGTGCAATATGGAGCGAATATAAAAGTAAAGTAACAAAGACTTTCAAACAGCAGTCTGAGCCTCTTGGTTAAACTGGACTTTATTGTTAGCGTTATTATACTGTGTAAATGGTGATTTAATAATAGACGCAGGAATTTCTGCAGATGCTGGAAATCCAGAGCAACACACACACAAAATGCTGGAGGAACTCAGCAGGTCAGGCAGCATCTGTGGAAATGAATGAGCAGTTGATGTTTCAGGTCAAGACCCTTTATCAGGACCCTCTCTCACAGTCTCTGTCTCTGTGATCCCGCTCTCACTGTCTGTGATCCCCCTCTTCCTCTCTCACAGTCCCTCCCTCTGTGATCCCTCTCTCACTGTTGTTCCTCTATGATCCAAGGAGTTCACTGAAACACTCTCTCACTGCTCCCCCTCTGTTATTTTAAAAGTAGAATGACCTTTGGACGTTGTTAAATGGTGTTTGCTGCTACTCTGTCTCATCCAGGCATCCAGGTCAGTGGGAAGCACATTGGCAACTTTACCAGAAGTCAAAGCCAATTTTAATGATCTGCCAAAATCAATAATCAGATTCAATTCAAAAGCACTAACATATGCCATGAAATGAATTATTTTACAGCAGCAGTACAGTGCAATGTATACATAAAACTATGAATTATAATAAGAAATATAATATATATTAAAATAATAAATAAGTAGCGCTAAAAGGAAAGTAGAAATATTGAGGTGGTGTTCATGGGTTTAAAGTCTGATAGTGCTGGGGAAGAAGCTGTTCCTGAAATGTAGAGTGTGTGCCTTCAGGCTCCTGTACCTTCTCCTTGATGGTAGCAATTAGAAGAGCACACATCCCTAGTGATGGGGGTCTTTAAAGATACATGCCACCTTTTTGAACTGATAATCATAGCTGTAAGCTTGAATAATTGTGACAGGTTTTTATACCAACAGGTTTTTACAGGGTGGTATTAAGACGATCAGTGATCAAAGCATTACAACAAAGCAAAGAGCAGGTCCAAGTCATGTGGTTCCCTTGAGTCTGCTCAGACACTCGATAAGACCATGTCCAGTCTGATCTTGATCTCTGCTCCACTTTCAGACCTGTTTACCCTCGATCCCTTGTAGACCCAATATCCTCTACTTTGCCTTTGCAGAGATTGAATTACTGAATATAAATAGGCCTCTGCCAAATCCAAAAGGTCATGGCCCCTTTGAGAGAAGAAATTATTTCTCTTCACCATTTTAAATGGACAGTTGCTTATTCAAAAACTATCCACCATAAAAGAGAAAAAGCTACTAGCATCAACATCGAAGTAATGACTGTTTTCAGTTAGATGAACTGTTTGTCTTAAACTCCAATGATAATGGACTAATTTTCCCAACATATCCTTGTGACAGCACATTGATCAAGATGTGTATTTAGAAACTGGAGTTAAAGAACGGCAGGAACTGTCACACTGTGCACTTGGTTGTATAATACTAGTTCAGGAAATCTTGGTGCTTGATTGTCAGTGGTCCTTCGATGGGCCAAATGGCTTCCTTTCTTGATATAAATCTCTATGATGCTGTGAATTACAATTAAGCATTGAAGGAGATCTATGAAGCCACTGATCACAATGAACTTTCATTCCAAATTTATTTCAAAGTTTTAAAAAAAGTAAAGTTTTTTCTGATCTGAAGAAGTTGCATGTGTGTAACTAGCCATTGGGAAGCTGAATTCATTCCAAATTTTTGCTGAAGGCATTTGGGTTTTGACAAGGAGTCAGAATTTCCCACCAGATTAACAGATTCCTCTTCCCTTCATTTTCCTGAGACATGTTACCGTCTCCAGTTGGCCTTCTTCCATCCAAAACTATAAACAAGGAATTTAGCCAGCAAGGTGATGGAACTTGCTTCCTTCTTTCATCATCAATGACACCATGTAATGGGGTTTATTTTAAGATTAGCAATATTTCATTAATTGAAAAAAAACATTTTTTTCATTTTTTTCAATAGGGAGAATGAAATGGTGATGCTTTCTTTAATTTTATTAACCATTATAATCATTCCAATCCTCATAGGTGTTAGATTCAACAAAGCACATAAAAATGGAGATTTAAGTTTCAGTCCAATTATTTTAATTAAAAGCAGCTTAATTCAATGTTTGTCATTTATACTGATCACCCACTGTGTTGCATTATTAGCAATTTAATTCAATTTTATTGCATTCCACTTGAGAGCAAGAAGAGTTTTTTGAGTTATCAGAAGTGAATCATAATTAAAATAATATTTTGATGAGGAGTGAGACTGTGGAGAAAGGTTAGAGTTTTGGATGAAACGTGTCTTGTGCACAACTTCCATAGTAATGTGTGTCACAAGGGAATCCTGTTGGTATGTTCATTTTCATAGGGAATGTATCCAGAGGCAAAGGTAGTCACATCTGCTTTGTAACCATTTACTAAATACAACACCTGCTACCTATAAATACAGAATGCATATCTGTTGAACCTCTTAAGTACAAATCACTTTTAAATACTTGGCCTGCTTAAATGATTATTATTTGCTGTTGCCTTTGATGAAACTGGCTTGATCCAGCAGTAGTCTCACAGAAATTTGGAAACATTCTCTAATGCAAGGGTTCCCAGCCTTTTTGTGCCACAGACCCCTACCATTAACCGAGTTGGGAACTCCTGCTCTAACACTTTGAGTGTCCATTGTGGTAAGACTTGTCAGACTGAGAGGGTTTCAGACCACTGCTGTAATCTGAGTAGAGGGGACCACCTGAGTGCTGGATTGTTTAACCCAGGGGTTCCCAACCCGGTGTCCATGGACCCCTTGGTTTAATGGTAGGATTCGATGGCATAAAGAAGATTTGGGAAGCACTGGTATAACCCACGTTTTATGCTTTGCTCTGAGTGATCCATCTGGGCAGATCAACTGTCATGTTGTTGCCCTCTCATCCAAATTCACTAAGCACACTGACCCTTACCATCGTCAACTTTGACACTGAACTGCATGGTCTCAAGTCCCATGGGCTATAATTCAGATTGGATAAATTGGTGGCCTTGCCACTTCCAGTAATAACATGTCCACTCTCCTTATCACTGCAAGGTGGCCCTGGAACTCCAAAGGAGTAAGACCATAGGATATAGAAGCAGAATTAGGCCATTTGGCCACCTACTAGACTCTCACACAAGTGGATCCACTCTAACCACATCCTTCAGTTTCCTGGAGGTATCAATGAGATTGCCTCCCCCATAACCTTTGACACCATGACTAATCAAGAACCTATCAACCTCTGCTTTAAATATACCCAATGATGGCCATCTGGGGCGATTAATCCCATAGACTCACTATCCTCTAGCTAAAGAAATTTTCCTCCTCTCTGTTCTAAAATGGACAGCCCTCTATTCTGAGGTTGTGCTCCCTGGTCCTAGACTGCCCCACTATAGGAAATGTCCTCTCCACATACACTCTGTCTGTGTCCTCTGGTCCTAGACTCCCCCACTACAGGAAACATCCTCTCCACATCCACTCTATCTGTGTCCTCTGGTCCTAGACTCCCCCACAATAGGAAACATCCTCTCCACATACACTCTATCCAGACCTTTCAATATTCGATAGGTTTCAATGAGACTCCCCCCCCCATTCTACTAAACTCCAGAGAGTACAACCCAGAACCATGTGAGGCTCCTCATACAATAACCCTTTCCAATGCCAGTTTTCTTAGATAAGAGGCCCAAAACTGCTCCTAATACACCGAGTGCAAACTGACCTAAAATAAAGCCTCAGAATTACATCTTTACAACTCCCTACACTATACTCCATCTGCCGCTTCATTGCCCATTCTCCCAATCCATCTGCAAACTCACTACTAGTCTCTGCACCTGTCTTTGTATTGGCCACAAACCTGGCCACAGCCATCAATTCTGTCATCCAGATCATCGATATATAACGTGAAAAGCAGTGGCGCCACCAAAGACTGACCTGCAGAACACCACTAGTCACCAGCAACCAACCAGAAAAGGCCCCTTTTATTCCCATTCTCTGCCTCCTGCTAATCAGCTAATGCTCTATCCAGGCTAGCATCTTTTCTGTAATACCATAGGCTCTTATTAAGCAGCCTCCTGTGCTTCATAACCATAAATAGTTTCTTCCGTACCCTCTGCCTCCATTTTCCATTCTCATCTCAAGAGTTTATTTCCAGTGTGATGGACCCCTTTAGATTTACTCCAAAGCTCCAGTTGCCCACTCCTCAGGGCTTGTAACTGTCTCCAAAACCAATGCCAATAACTACAGTCTGGTGCTAACCCACCTGTTTTTTCAATACTCACTGAAGTCACATTTTGCTCAGTTCAAGTTAGCACCAGCTAAGGATCTGACTTTGAGCTCTGCATTTCAGCAGTGCTCACCAGGGTCTTACCTGCCTCTGCCGTGTGCTCTGTTAGTCGCTGAGCTGACCGCCAAACATCCCCCTGTCTAATACCTCCTGAACCGTCATCTGCTTGAAGTCTTGTCCTGATCTCCGGCTGCCCAAAATGCTTGATCATTTTCCTGCCAAACTTCCTAGCCTTCTAACTGTCGCAGTTAATGAAGACTTTGTACACTCAATCCTCTCCCTTTCTCAATCAAGATCTGTCCTCCTCAGCTTCTACAGCTCAGTATATTGAGATGAAAATCTTTATCCACAGTTTCAAATCATTCACCCTTTTCTGTATTTGTTCTCAGTTGTAAAATATTCCTTCATCACATTTTTTGTTTCTCTTCAAGCTTACAGGCACTTGAAAATGTATTCTCTTCAAATAATGTCTTGTTTCACCTCTCCCATTCCTTGCCTTACTCCTCTGCAATGTTGTTCTCTCCTCCAAAAGTGCTTTGACACGCCGCTAATGTGATGGGGCATAATGTAAAATCCACGTTGCTAACAATATATCATTTAAAATGTGTTTAGTTTGGCTTTTCTGTAGACAAAAGAACAATCTGAAACTCATTTGCTGTTAGATAAATGGCACTGTGCCTGATAAAAGAGCAGAATGAATTACAGAACCTCATTTTGTCTCGAATTTACTATATCAGTGTAAAATGTTTCAGCTGCGATTGTATAGTTTTTGTTTTGCCTTCAATATTTTTCCACATATGCACTATTGGAGAATTTGTTCTGCCACTGTCATTGTTCCCCTAAATATCATTTCCTTTGATTGATGTTGTTATATTGCAGGGAGCATTTATGTTGTGCATCCCTTCGACACCACCATAATCAATGTTAATCAAGTAAATAAAGATGGTTTTGTGCTTTGTTCTTCATCTCTTCTTCTTTAAGATTTAAAAATAGTTTGCACCAAATGTTTCACTCTGTGACAAACTGGGAGTTCACTTGCTCAAGTCCTGGCCTGGCGCCTTCATTGGTATTTTTGCGTGAACTCCCTAAAGAAAGGAGGAAGTCTAGGCCAGCGATATGCAGTGGGGAGAGAGAGAGAGACAAAAACAATCTTTGAAAAATTTTGTTAATTTCTAAGATTAAAATGTTTAATTTTAGAGGAAAAATAGTTACCTTCTTTTATTTTTCTGAACAGAGTGTTTCCATCCTAACTATAAATTGGAATGCTGGATGTTTATGTTGAAGTTGTATAAGACATTGGTGAGGCCTAATGTGGATATTTTGGTCACCTACCTACAGGAAAGATGCAAATAGGTTTGAAAGGATACAGAGAAAATTCACAAGTGTGTTGCTGGGTCTGGAAGACCTGTGTTACTTTATAGGGAAAGATTGAATGGGTTAGGACTGTATGTTTTAAAATGTACGAGACTGAGGGGAGATTTGACAGATGTATACAGAATTATGAGTATAGATAGGGTAAATGTAAACAGGCTTTTTCCACTAAGGTTGGGTGGGACTACAACAGGAGGACATGGGTTAAGGGTGAAAGGTGACAAGTTTAAGGGGAACATGAGGGGGAACTTCTTCACTCAGAGGTTTGTGAGAGTGTGGAACAAATTGACAGCGCAAGTGGTGCATGTGAGCTCAATTTCAATGTTTAAGTAAAATTTGGATAGGTACCTGGATGGGAGGAGCATGGAGAGCTAGGGTCCTGGTGCAGTTCAATGGAAGTAGGCAGTCAGCAAGCACTAGATGGGCTGAAGGGCCTATTTCTGTACTGTATTTTTCTATGACTATGTCTCAGTGGGCTAAAGGACTTGTTTTCCATGTTGTCTAACTTTAACTATGATCATGCAGAGTTAACATGGCCAGGTCCAATCTTGTCAATATGCGTAAGTCAAGGCAGCTACTCTGCTTTATCCAAACTTTCAGGCCCTTTATCTAAGAAAAGATGTGCTGGTATTGGAAATGGTTCAGAGGAGGTTCATTAGGATGATTACAGGAATGAAAGGGTTAATATGTGAGGAGCATTTGATTGCTTTGGGCCTGCCTGTACTTACTGGAGTTTAGAAGAAAGAGGGGAGATCTCATTATCATTGCCACAGGCAGATGTGGAGGCCAAGTTACTGACTGTACTGTGTTTAAAGCAGAGGTTGATAGGTCCTTGATTAAAGGTTACGGGGATAAGGTGAGAGAATGAGGTTGAGAGGGATAATGAATCAGCCATGTTGGAATGGTGGATCAGACTTGATGGGCCGAGTGGCCTCATTTTGCTCCCATGTCTCAAGCACATACGAAAGTAATCACTCAAATGAAAAGGTCAAGATTATGTTTGCTTCACTAGAGCACAGAGTACCCATTATATATCTGTGTGTGTATATATATTCCACAACCAGCAATATAGTAAAAAGATAAAACTGATAACAGATATTTGGTCCACATATAATATCACCTATATACAATATAGTAGTTAGCACAATACTTTACAGTTACAGCAGCCTGGATTCTAATTGCCACCGTTGCCTGTAAGAGGTGTGTATGGTTTTCCCATGACCATGTAGGTTTCCTCCGGGTGCTCCGGTTTCCTCCCACATACCATCTGGCAGGTTGATTGGTCATTGTAAATTGTCCCCTGACTAGGTTCAGATTAAATTGTGGGATTGTTGGGCAATGCAGCTCGTAGGGTCGAGAAGGCCAATTCTGCATTGTATCTTAATAAATAAATAAATAGACAGACACATAACTACATACATTTACATGGAGCTTGTATATACATATGTAGATGGATATGTTTATTGTTAGTTATAGATCATAATAATGAGAAGAAACTGTTAAGACTGTGTAGTCAGTCGGCTTCAATTTAACTCAACTTTCTCATCTATCTGGATGGTATGATGATGCCTAGTTCTCAATTAAAACTGAAGTTCTTTATTGCAATCTAAGCACAGGAGGATTATTTGAAACTTAAGTTATTAGCATCAGGCTTCATGGAAATAAAATCTGCACATACATCATTTTGCCCAGACCAGAGATGTATCCAACACACTGGCATCGTTTTCATATGGATGGACCTTTAGTGAGGTACATAGGGTGGCATTTAGCAGCAGGCAAGTCTATGACTTACTTGTAAACTCAGTGTTTTACCAACAGCTTCTTTCCCTCTGCCGTAAGATTTGTGAATGGTCCATGAACACGACCGCAGTATTTTCCCCTCTTTTCACGCGATTTTTATATGTTCTTGTAATTTCTATGTATTGCACTGTACTGCTGGAAACCAACAAATCCCATGATACCTCAACAATAATAAACCTGATTCTGGTAAAATCCATTATCGGACCCATTTGTGCTTTCAAAACACTGAAATCCTTCATAAAATTGGGTTGATTGCTTTGAATAGGAAGGACGTCAGTTGCAACATTTATCTCTTTCTTTAAATTCATTAAATATCTGTCCCAACTTACAAAAATTATTTTACTTACTAAGAGAATTAAAATTGAAAATGTAATTGAACGTTATTCGTAAATATGTTTCATCCTGCAGTGATATACAGTGTGGGTATTTCTGTTGTTTTGAATAGCTGGACCGTATTTGGTAAGCACAGCGCAACCAGTCTGCTCGTTCCCTTTCATTACTGTAAGAACATCGTATGTAGCAACAGGAATAGGCCGTTCAACCATTGAATTATCATTTGATTCTAGCATAGCTAAACCAATGTTCAGCTCCATGTACCTGTATTTCCCCTTTGTTCTCTGTGCCTTCACAAAATTCCATAGCACTGCACTTTACAGCTGACCTGGGTTCAATTCCCACCACCGTCTGTAAGGAGTTTGTATGCTGAGACCTTGTGTGTTTCCTCTGGGTGCCTCGATTTCGCCCATATTCCAAAGAAGTACCTGTAGGTAGGTTAATAGGTCATTGTAAATTGTCCCATGATTAAGCTCAGATTAAATCAGGGGACTGCGGGGCAGCACAGCTCAAAGGGCTGGAAGGACTTATGCCACGCTCTAGTTCAATATATAAATAAATATTTTGAAATAGTGGGCATTTAAGATTGTGGCAAATTTAAGCGCCACTTCCTGAGTGCCTTTCTAAATAAATTCAACATTCCCTAACAGAACACAGGAAAATCTTAAATGCTAGAAATTCTGCAGATTCTGGAAATCCAGAGCGACACATACAAAATGCTGGAGGAACTCAGCAGGTCAGGCAGCATCTAAGAAAATGAATGAACAGTCGATGTTTCAGGCTGGGACCCTTCATCAGGACTGGAGAGGAAGGGGGAAGATGCCAGAATAAAAGATGAGGGGAGGAGAAGAAGGATAGCTGGAAGGTGATAGGTGAAGACAACTGGGTGAGAAAAGTCAGAGCTGGAGATGAAGGAATCTGAGAGGGGTCACCGGGGGAGGTGAATAGCAGGTGAGAAGGAAAGAGGGAAGCAAGTTTTTTTACTGGAAGGAGAGATCACTATTCATACCATCAGGTTGGAGGCTACCCAAACAGAATACAAGGTGTTGCTCCTTCACCCGGAGAGTGGCCTCATCACGGCACAAGTGGAGGCCATGGATTGACATGTCAGAATGAGAATGAGAGTCAAAATTAAAATGTTGGGCCAATGGGAAGTTCTATTTTGACAGATGGAGTGGAGGTACTCAACGAAGCAGTCTCCCAAATTATGACAGTCTCACCAGTGTAGAGGAGGCCACATCGGGAGAGACAGATATGCTTGGTGGTAGATGTGGCACAAGTTGCAGAGGATGATGTGTTGAATGCAAAGGCTTATGAAATAATAGGCAAAGACAGACAGAGTGCTGGCACTATTCTTTCCTATAGAAGTTCTCTTTTCTGCATAATGGACTAATTCTAATATTGATATTGTTTCCTCTACTGTTCATTCATCATATGCTGTGTTGTATGATGTGGGTGATCACGGAATTTCCATGACCATGATTGTCTCGGCAAATTTTGCTGCAAAAGTGGGTTTCCATTGCTTTCTTCTGGGCAGTGTCTTTACAAGAGGGGTTACCCCAGCCAATATCAATACTCTTCAGAGATTGTCTGCCTAGTGTCAGTGGTCACATAGCCAGGACTTGTGAAATGCACCGGCTGCCTATATGGCCATCCACCACCTGTTCCCAGGGCTTCACGTGACTCTGAAGGGGGGCTAAGCCTGAAAAAAAACACATGCAATCCACGGGGAGGATGTACAGATTCCCTGCAGGTGACGTCGGAATTGAACTCCAAACTCTGACGCCCTGAGCTGTGACAGGGTCACTTTAACTGCTACACTACCCTAATATAGTGTATTATATGTTTCATTCAAAATGCCAGCATATGAATCACTGATAGGATGAAATAATGACAACATAAGCATAAAACAGCTTCCACTTCCAGAAGTGGCAGGATAGCCACAGCAACCTTCCATTGGCATCAACAGGAACAGTGAAATCCAAGTCTGTCCAGTGCAGGGCACTGCCAACCTACCTCAAGCTGCTGGAACATGGCTATCAGCTTAGATGCGGTGGTGGGTCAGTGATGGCTGTGTTAACGTAATGGGATTGTACCATTCATTCCATTGACTGTACCCCAATCATTAGCATGGGAGGGTGAATGTCGTATGGATAATGACATCTATTTTGAAGAGTTGCTCCAGTGTCTTGGACGTTAATTATTTATTTGTTGAGATACAGGATGGAATAGGACCTCCCCGCCCCACCGTCCAGCAATCCCTGGCCTAATCACGGGACAATTTACAATGACCATTAACCTACCAACTGGCACATCTTTGGACTGTGGGAGGAAACTGGAGCACCCGGAGGAAACCCACGCGATCACGGGGAGGACGTACAAACTCCTTATGGACAGCAGCGGGAATTGAACCCGGGTTGCCTGTACTGTAAAGTGTTGTGTTAACCATTATTCTACCATGCCGACCCATTTATATTAATCATTCTGGCTGAAAGGTAACTTGATGATTTAGTCATTATCACATGGTATAGTCCTAATGAAGGGGCACGGCCAGAAACATTCTCCTCCGTAGATGCTGGCTGACTTTCTGAGTTCCCTTCATGTGTTGCTGTGGACCTAGTTGTGTGTAAATCAGCTGCTGATTTTACTACGGTATATTGAAAAAAACACAGCTACTTTTCTTTCTTTTTCTTTCTTTTCTTTTCCAATCTTTTTATTAATATCAAGGTAGTGGATATAACATAATATTGCTACACAATTATTGGGATTACATCGTTAATGGATAACATATATAATTATATATTCAGTTAATACAAAGGTAATAAAGCTCCCAAAAATGTTCAAGTACAAATGTAGAATACATTAAAAAGATTAACATATCCAAAAAGAAAATATACCCCCCCAAAAAAACTAATCTAAACAATACTAACCAAAAAAAACTAAGGAAAGAAAGAAAAGAGCAAACACAAGGAAATCTGCAGATGCTGGAAATTCAAACAACACACACAAAATGTTGGTGGAACACAGCAGGCCAGGCAGCATCTATAAGGAGAAGCACTAGTCCTGACAAAGGGTCTTGGCCCGAAACATCGACAGAGCTTCTCCTTATAGATCCACCAGCATTTTGTGTGTGTTGTTTGAAAAGAAAAGAACATGGGCTGTTTATAACATCAAAAAAAAGAAAGGACCTTTAGTGTCATCAACTCCAAACCTCCCTGCATATATTAACACAAGGTTTGGAAGGAAGTCAAATCACATTATATGAAAGTGTTGAATAAAAGGCCTCCAAGTCTGATCAAATTTAATGGATGGATCATATATAACACTTCAGATTTTTTCTAAATTTAAACACAACATGGTTTGAGAGAACCAATGAAATGTGGTGGGAGGATTAATCTCTTTCCAATTCAGCAAAATAGATCTTTTAGCCATTAATGTGAGAAATGCAATCTTCCGACGCGCTGAAGAGGTTAAGTGATGTAGTTCTATCACTGGTAAACCAAAAATTGCAGTAATAGGAAGAGGTTGTAAATCAATATTCAAAACAGTTGAAATAATGTCAAAGCTATCTTCCCAATATTTTTTCAAACAGGAACATGGCCAAAACATATGGGTTGAAGCGGCTGTCTCAGAGTGACATCTATCACACACTGGACTTACATGAGAATGATAAGGAGCTAATTTATCCTTAGACATATGGGCCCTGTGTACTGCTTTGAATTATATCAATGAATTGAATGTTTAGCACATATAGAGGATGTTAAATAATTGAAGAATTTTTTCCCATTTTCAATAGGTAAAGTAAGCTTCAGTTCCCTTTCTCAATCATTTTTAATTTTGTTAGATGCATCTAAACGAATTTTCATAATTATATTGTAGGTAGTTGCTATTGCATCTTTCTGAAGAGGATTTAAATCTAAAAATTTTTCCAAACTATCCATAGAGTATAGATTCAGGAAAGTAGGAAGGACGGTATTTAAAAAGTTTCTAACCTGTAAATATCTAAAGAAATGGGATTATCTAATTGTTTATACAATTTAGAAAGAGCAAAGGGAAGTGAAGTCCCTAAAATAGAACCCAGTGAAAACCCTTGTACCGATTTACTTTTGAGATTTACCCAATGAGGGCTTGGAGTTGTATCCAAGTCCCATAGCCAAAATTTCAAATAGTGAATATTAATTACCCAATAATAAAATCTAAAATTCGGCAGCGCCAGACTACCCTCCTTTTTAGACTTCTGTAAATATCTTTTGCCTAGCCTCGGATTTTTATTCTGCCAAATATAAGAAGAAATTTTAGAATCAACACTATCAAAAAAAGATTTCAGAATAAAAATTGGTACTGTTTGAAATAAATATAAAAATTTAGGCAATATAATCATTTTGATAGCATTGATCTGACCTATCAATGACAAAGACATTGGTGACCAATTGGTAACTAAATGCTTAATCTGATCAATTAAAGGTAAAAAGTTAGCCTTAAATAAATCCTTATTTTTTTTGTAATTTAAACCCCTAAATATATAAAATAGTCGGTAACCAATTTAAAGGGTAAACTTCCATAAATTGGAACCTGCGTATTTAAAGGAAACAGTTCGCTCATATTAAGGTTCAGTTTGTAACTCGAAAAATTATTAAGCTGAGCCAACAAATATAAAACTGTGGGAATGGATTCCTTAGGATTAGAAATATACAATAATTAATCATTTGCATATAATCATAGTTTATCCATCTCATTCCTGTGGGTAGTGCCAAAAATATTAGGAGATTCTCGAATAACAATCTAAAGGTTCCAGAGCAATGTTGAATAGTAATGGACTAAGAGGACAACCTTGCCTGGTGCTCCAAAATAAACGAAAAAAGGGAGCTCTTTGATTATTAGTGTTAACCGAAGCTACTGGGGTATTATATATCAATTTAGTCCAAGATATAAATGTTGAACTAAAATTAAGTTTCTCAAGTACAGTAAATAAATATGGCCATTCAACTCCATCAAATGCTTTCTCAGCATCAAATGAAATGACACATTCTGAAGAACTACGTGAAGGAGTGTAAACAATATTCATTAATCTCCTAATGTTAAAAGAAGAGTAACAGTTTTTAATAAATTCAGTTTGGTCCACAGATATAATTTGAGGTAACACCTTCTCCAACCTAGACGGCAATATCTTAGAAAAAATCTTAGAATCTGCATTCAACTAAGATATCAGTCGATATGATGCAGAATCAGTAGGGTCTTTATTTTTTTTAAATTAAGGAAATAGAAGCCCTATAAAATGATTGTGGTAATTTAATCTAATTGCTTTTTTAAAAACTCTTCCTAGCCAAGGAGAGAGAATGGAAGAGAAACACTTAAAAAATTCTGTATGACCATCTGGACCTGGTGCTTTACCAGAATTCATTGAAAGAGTAACACCTTTTATTTCTTCATCTGTAATGGGAGTTTCTAATATTAAAGCTGTAATATTACAGCTACTTTTCAACCGTGTTTCATTGGCTATAAATTGTTTTGGAAGATCTAGTTACTGAGGAAACCACTCATGTAAGAGCAAGAGTTTTTTTTTAAATGCTTACTGTTCTGATTTGGATCTGTGGGAATAGATACTTTGGTGAAATCTCTTTCAATTCGTTCCAACCACAAGATGGAGTGTCTTTTACAGCCTGTCCTGATTACTGCACAGCTGTTACAGCAGAGATGAGTCCAACGTATGAATTGACTTTGGATTAGACATTAGAAGCCAGCAAAGTTTTTGCTTGTTGTGGTGCTGTCCACCTGTTGTGTGGGTAGATGCTGTGAGTCATGCAGCCTTCCTGTGTGATGTAGAGCTTCCCATCAGCCACCAGGTGGTGCTGTGTGCCACAGATTTGCATGGAGCACCTCTTGCACTGAGCTGAAAGGCCCCAGGATATTTTTATAGACCCGCTGACAGACCTTTGTCATAGGGAACAAGAAGCATATCAGCCAGTTGCCACACTTCTCTTTTACATAGGGAAACTTCTCAACTATAGCACTTGGTCAAAGAGTTGGTCCCAGAATCCCAGAGTGGATTCTATCCATCGAGCAGTACCATAGACATGATCACCAATACATGACAACTCCAATACAAATACAGAGAACAGAGTCGGCCACAAGAAGTGATTTTTTTTTTTGCAGAAGTCTTTGACTTTGTCATCTGAGAGAGACTGTGGAGAAATTTGCCATCTTTCTACAAGTACTTCACAATAGTATACAAGCTGTAATCCTAATAATGGATTCAGTACAGAATCAGTCCATCTAGTACAGAGACAAACAATGATGTCTTATCACTCCAATCCTCCTTTAAAACAATACTAGAATGGCGTGAGTGTCCAGGGCCAGCAGGAACTCATTCAACTACTGATCTTTCTGGCTGAGCTGTAGTACACAGATGCCAGAATCTAGACTGACACACAGTCTGAATCAGAATCAGTTTCATTATCACTGGCATGGATCGGAAATTTGTTGTTTTGTGGCAGCAGTACACAAATTATGACCGTAAGTTATGACATGAAAATAAAATAAGCGTTCAAAAGAGGAATGGTGAATTAGTTTTCATGGGTTCATGGACTCTTCAGGAATATGATGGTGGAGCGGAAGAAGCTGTCCAAAAACACTGAGTGTGCGTCTTCAGACTCCTGTACCTCCTCCCCCATGGTAGTAATGAGAAGAGGGCATGTTCAGGCATCACCTTTTGAAGACGTCCATCCAGAATGTTTTAATTTTGCACTACTTACTTAATTTGACTATAATCTGTGGAGTTGTTCCTTCCTGTTTCTGTGTTGCATCGGGCAGCAACCAGGCTGTTTCTTCAGCATTTTGTCTGTTTATTCTATGAGGCTGAGTTGCCAGCTCACTGCTCAACCTGGCACGGGTGCCAGGTGTTGGCCGGATTTGAACCCAGGATCGCTCACCTCGAAGTCTAGTGCAGATGCTGCTACACCATTGGCCAGCGGTGTAGTGGCATCCGCACTGTAGATTTACCATAAATCATGTTTTTTTCTATCATTATGTACTGTGTGAATCCAAATTTCATGACAATGCCAGTGATATTAAACCTAAGTTTGATTCTGCTGCAGGTTCTGTTGTTAGAAAGCAGGATCAGAGTTTCTGGTCGAAACCCTGCATCAGGACTGAAGTTTTTGACCTGAAACATTGACAAATCCTCTCCCCGACAGACACTGTCTGACTTATTCAGTTCCTCCACCATGTAGTTTACTGCTCTGAGTCATGACTAACTTTTGCACTGAAGTGTAAAAGAGAATGAGCCTTGTGCTAAGTATACTTAAAATAAGGGTCCTTGACTACTATGCCCCGACTCCCTAGAACCATATCCCAACAGTAAAGGTCTTTGACTACTCTGTCCCTACTCCCTAGAACCATTTCCCAACAGTAAAGGTCTTTGACCACTCTGTCCCTACTCCCTAGAACCATTTCCCAACAGTAAAGGTCTTTGACCACTCTGTCCCTACTCCCTAGAACCATACCCCAACAGTAAAGGTCCTTGACCACTCTGTCCCTACTCCCTAGAACCATACCCCAACAGTAAAGGTCTTTGACCACTCTGTCCCTACTCCCTAGAACCATACCCCAACAGTAAAGGTCTTTGACCACTCTGTTCCTGCTCCCTAGAACCATTTCCCAACAGTAAAGGTCTTTGACCACTCTGTCCCTACTCCCTAGAACCATTTCCCAACAGTAAAGGTCTTTGACCACTCTGTCCCTACTCCCTAGAACCATATCCCAACAGTAAAGGTCCTTGACCACTCTGTCCCTACTCCCTAGAACCATACCCCAACAGTAAAGGTCTTTGACCACTCTGTCCCTACTCCCTAGAACCATTTCCCAACAGTAAAGGTCTTTGACCACTCTGTCCCTACTCCCTAGAACCATATCCCAACAGTAAAGGTCTTTGACCACTCTGTCCCTACTCCCTAGAAACATATCCCAACAGTAAAGGTCCTTGACCACTCTGTTCCTGCTCCCTAGAACCATACCCCAACAGTAAAGGTCTTTGACCACTCTGTCCCTACTCCCTAGAACCATATCCCAACAGTAAAGGTCTTTGACCACTCTGTCCCTACTCCCTAGAACCATATCCCAACAGTAAAGGTCCTTGACCACTCTGTCCCTACTCCCTAGAACCATACCCCAACAGTAAATGTCTTTGACCACTCTGTCCCTACTCCCTAGAACCATTTCCCAACAGTAAGGGTCCTTGACCACTCTGTCCCTACTCCCTAGAACCATATCCCAACAGTAAAGGTCCTTGACCACTCTGTTCCTGCTCCCTAGAACCATACCCCAACAGTAAAGGTCTTTGACAACTCTGTCCCTACTCCCTAGAACCATACCCCAACAGTAAAGGTCTTTGACCACTCTGTCCCTACTCCCTAGAACCATAGCCCAACAGTAAAGGTCTTTGACCACTCTGTCCCTACTCCCTAGAACCATATCCCAACAGTAAAGGTCCTTGACCACTCTGTCCCTACTCCCTAGAACCATATCCCAACAGTAAAGGTCCTTGACCACTCTGTCCCAGCTCCCTAGAACTATACCCCAACAGTAAAGGTCTTTGACCACTCTGTCCCTACTCCCTAGAACCATATCCCAACAGTAAAGGTCCTTGACCACTCTGTCCCTACTCCCTAGAACCATATCCCAACAGTAAAGGTCCTTGACCACTCTGTTCCTGCTCCCTAGAACCATTTCCCAGCAGTAAAGGTCCTTGACCACTCTGTTCCTGCTCCCTAGAACCATATCCCAACAGTAAAGGTCCTTGACCACTCTGTCCCTACTCCCTAGAACCATTTCCCAACAGTAAAGGTCTTTGACCACTCTGTCCCTACTCCCTAGAACCATACCCCAACAGTAAAGGTCTTTGACCACTCTGTCCCTACTCCCTAGAACCATTTCCCAACAGTAAAGGTCTTTGACCACTCTGTCCCTACTCCCTAGAACCATACCCCAACAGTAAAGGTCCTTGACCACTCTGTCCCTACTCCCTAGAACCATACCCCAACAGTAAAGGTCTTTGACCACTCTGTCCCTACTCCCTAGAACCATACCCCAACAGTAAAGGTCTTTGACCACTCTGTTCCTGCTCCCTAGAACCATTTCCCAACAGTAAAGGTCTTTGACCACTCTGTCCCTACTCCCTAGAACCATTTCCCAACAGTAAAGGTCTTTGACCACTCTGTCCCTACTCCCTAGAACCATATCCCAACAGTAAAGGTCCTTGACCACTCTGTCCCTACTCCCTAGAACCATACCCCAACAGTAAAGGTCTTTGACCACTCTGTCCCTACTCCCTAGAACCATTTCCCAACAGTAAAGGTCTTTGACCACTCTGTCCCTACTCCCTAGAACCATATCCCAACAGTAAAGGTCTTTGACCACTCTGTCCCTACTCCCTAGAAACATATCCCAACAGTAAAGGTCCTTGACCACTCTGTTCCTGCTCCCTAGAACCATACCCCAACAGTAAAGGTCTTTGACCACTCTGTCCCTACTCCCTAGAACCATATCCCAACAGTAAAGGTCTTTGACCACTCTGTCCCTACTCCCTAGAACCATATCCCAACAGTAAAGGTCCTTGACCACTCTGTCCCTACTCCCTAGAACCATACCCCAACAGTAAATGTCTTTGACCACTCTGTCCCTACTCCCTAGAACCATATCCCAACAGTAAGGGTCCTTGACCACTCTGTCCCTACTCCCTAGAACCATATCCCAACAGTAAAGGTCCTTGACCACTCTGTTCCTGTTCCCTAGAACCATACCCCAACAGTAAAGGTCTTTGACAACTCTGTCCCTACTCCCTAGAACCATACCCCAACAGTAAAGGTCTTTGACCACTCTGTCCCTACTCCCTAGAACCATAGCCCAACAGTAAAGGTCTTTGACCACTCTGTCCCTACTCCCTAGAACCATATCCCAACAGTAAAGGTCCTTGACCACTCTGTCCCTACTCCCTAGAACCATAGCCCAACAGTAAAGGTCTTTGACCACTCTGTCCCTACTCCCTAGAACCATATCCCAACAGTAAAGGTCCTTGACCACTCTGTCCCTACTCCCTAGAACCATATCCCAACAGTAAAGGTCCTTGACCACTCTGTTCCTGCTCCCTAGAACCATTTCCCAGCAGTAAAGGTCCTTGACCACTCTGTTCCTGCTCCCTAGAACCATATCCCAACAGTAAAGGTCCTTGACCACTCTGTCCCTACTCCCTAGAACCATATCCCAACAGTAAAGGTCCTTGACCACTCTGTTCCTGCTCCCTAGAACCATTTCCCAGCAGTAAAGGTCCTTGACCACTCTGTTCCTGCTCCCTAGAACCATATCCCAACAGTAAAGGTCCTTGACCACTCTGTCCCTACTCCCTAGAACCATTTCCCAACAGTAAAGGTCTTTGACCACTCTGTCCCTACTCCCTAGAACCATATCCCAACAGTAAAGGTCCTTGACCACTCTGTCCCTACTCCCTAGAACCATTTCCCAACAGTAAAGGTCTTTGACCACTCTGTCCCTACTCCCTAGAACCATATCCCAACAGTAATGGTCCTTGACCACTCTGTCCCTACTCCCTAGAACCATATCCCAACAGTAAAGGTCCTTGACCACTCTGTCCCAGCTCCCTAGAACCATACCCCAACAGTAAAGGTCCTTGACCATTCTGCCTCTTCTCTCAAGGACCATGACCCAACAGTAAAGATCTACAACACATCCCTGGAAAACACAGAATCTTTCCCTATTTTGCTGCCTCTTGTCTGTGAAACAAGAGAATAAATATCAGTGTTGTATATTGTGACATGTGTATACTTTCCTAATAAATTTATTTTGAATTTCAAACTTTGAAAGCAACGGTTGATGAAGAAGTTCACTGCTCTTCCAACTAACCATGGAACGGAAAGTGCATCAAAGTTCAAAACCTCAAACCCAATGCAAGGCTCAAAGTTCAAAATTTAATTATTTAAGTACACACATGTCACCATATACAACCAGATTTATTTTCTGGCAGGCATTCACAGTAAATACAAGAATTTAATTGAATCAATCCAAAGCCTTCCCCAACAGGACAAACAAACAACGTGAAAACACAACAAATTGTACAAATATAAAAAGAAATAATAATAATAAATAAGCAATAAATATCAAGAACATGAGATGAAGAGTCCTTAGAAGTAAGTTCATAGGTTGTGAAAACAGTTCATGAATAAGAGAGAATCTGCAGATGCTGGAAATCACACACAAAATGGTGAGGAACACATCAGGCCAGGCAGCATCTACGGAAAAGGGTACAGTTGATGCTTCAGGCCAAGACCTTTCATCAAGAGAGAGCAAGGCCTTGATGGTTGAGGTTCTTGATGATAGATTTTGGTTTCCTAAAACACCACTTCATGTAGATGTACTCATTGGTGGGGAGGGCTTTACTGGTGATAAACTTTAGGATTGTATCCAGTACTTCTAAAACCCATGGTCTATGGCTCTGGTTTATTGCTGTCAGACCTCATGGAAAGCCCACGTCAATTACATGCCCCCTACTATGAGTTCTTAAATAGTGGCAGCTTAAATCAGAGCTTTTGGGAAGGGAAAATACTCTTATGGGAAAATTCAACAAAAACAGTAGAAAGACAACCCCAGGGAAATGAATAAACAGTCAATGTTTTGGGCCAGGATCCTTCATCAGGACGAGTGAGGAAGAGGGAAGAAGCCAGAACACGAAGGTGGGGAGGAGGGGAAAGAGTACAAGCTAGAAGGTGCTAGGTGAAGCCATGGGTGGGGAGGGAGGAATGAAGAAAGAAACTGGGATATGGTGGGTGGAAAATGTAAAGGGCTGGAGAAGAAGGAATATGATAGAAGAGGAGAGTGGACCACAGGAGAAAGGAAAAGAATGGGGGAGGGGGGAGAAATAGGCATGTGAGGAGAAGAGAAGAGGTAAAAGGTGGGCGGGGGGAAGGGTGGGATTTGAAGAAGGGGGAAACATAAGATTTGCATAAAAATCTCAGGATATCAACATTTTCTGAGATAATCAAGCCACCCCACAGTTTGGCACCACGGTCAAAGTCACTTAGTTCATGTTTCCTCCCCATTGTGAGTTTGGTTTGAAAAACAACTGAATCTCTTGATGGCGTGTGCAAGCGTTTATGCATTGAGTTGCTGCCACATGATTGGCTGATCAGATATTTGCTTGAATGAGCAAGCGTACAGCGTACCCAATAAAGTAGCCAATGAGAGTACTTATCAACACACACTTTTCTGTGGAGACAGTATGTCATTGTCCAAGAGCGTAAGGTGATTGTTGGCCAACCAGCAGGAAATAAATTGCCACTAATTTGCAGGGATATTCCCAGGTCAAGGATAGTGGTGGATGAGTGCATCAATCAATGTGCGTCAATATTTTCCATGGCCCAGGTTAGGGTCCAAGTGACATATTCAAACACTCTAGGTCCATGTACTGCAGTTAATTATTGCCAACTGATTGCTCGATATACTGTACCTTGTCCCACTTGAGAATTCTGTTTTCTTCACTATTAATGACAATAAAATGTTTTCAAAATTAACAATGATGGCCAGTTTTCTGGAACAGAGTCAGCCAATGAGCTAACAACTCTTTCCATATTTCATTTGAGAATATTATCAATGCTTAGGTATGGGTGATCCATCTTTCCTCAGGTCAGATCATGGATCTTAATTGAGGTGGTACGGGCATGATATGGGTGGTGCGGTGGAGATATAAAGGAGGTGTAAGGTGTTTCTTCCTTCCACTAGCCTGCAGGCCACCTTGGGCAAGGTGTAGCACCTGCTTACCCCCAACCCCACCCCACTACCAATCAGGGTCATAGAAACAGCTGATGCACATCACAAGTCCTGGTTATGCAATCACTGACGCCAGGCAGACCATATAACCATATAACAATTACAGCACGCAAACAGGCCATATCGGCCCTTCTAATCTGTGCCAAACGCTTACTCTAACCTAGTCCCACCTACCTGCACTCATCCCATAACCCTCCATTCCTTTCCTGTCTATATAGCTATCCAATTTTTTTTTTAATGACAAAATCGAACCTGCCTCTACCACTTCTACTGGAAGTTCATCCCACACAGCTACCACTCTCTGAGTAAAGAAATTCCCCCTCATGTTACCCCTTAAACTTTTGCCCCTTAACTCTCAACTCATGTCCTGTTGTTTGAATCTTCCCTACTCTCAATGGAAAAAGCCTATCCATGTCAACTCTATCTATCCCCCTCATAATTTTAAATAACTCTATCAAGTCCCCCCGCAACCTTCTACACTCCAAAGAATAAAGACCTAACTCTGAAGAGTATTGATAATAGCTGGGGTCATCCATCTTGTAAAGACATTACCCAGAAGAAGGCAGTGGCAAACCAGTTCTGTAGAAAAATTTGCCAAGAACTATCATGGTCATGGAAAGACCATGATCACCCATGTCACAAGACATGGCACATAAATGATGATGGAGCTGATGGACGGTGTTATGCAACAAGCTCAGGTTGGTGTAGTAGAATAGTGCTTGAACTCACAAATACAAGAAAATCTGCAGCTGCTGGAAATCCAAAGCAACACACAGAAAATGCTGGAGGAACTCAGCAGGTCAGGAGGCATCTAGAGAAATTAATAAACATTTGACATTTTGGTTCAAGACCCTTCTTTAGGACTCACATATACCTGACATTTTAGCTGATGCAATGGTATATATACAAAACCACGACCATCAATTTCTTCCAAATAAAAGTGTCCCTTCAGACGTAAGACTTCATTTAAAAAATGTTTAATTATCTTTCTGAAAATGTAGTTTAAATTATTTGGGGGCCTTTTAAAACATTCCTTTATTTTACACACACAAAATGCTGGTGGAAATCAGCAAGTCAGGCAGCATCTATGGAAAGGAATCAGGTCGATACCGATTTCAGTCTGAAACATCAACTCGTTATTCCTTTTCATGGATGCCACCTGATCTGTCATGTTCCTCCAGCATTTTGTATGTGTGTTACTCTGGATTTCCAGCACCTGCAGAATCTCTTGTGTTTAAATTACTGTTGTTTAAATAGTGATTTGTATTTTCCTCATCCATGATTACTTAGCTTAAAGTACAGATTCTTTTAAGAAATATTCTGCAATCAAAATGACACAACTGTTTATTGGGGAATTCATATAAGTGCTTTGAACAGTGCCTGAATAATATCAGAACTAAGCCTAATACTACTGAGATAATTGCCTGGGGAGGAGAAACTCATTGAGCTGCTGTGCATTGACACAGTTCAATTGGACAAGGCAGATTGGCTTCATAATGCCTTTCAGTAGGTGTTAAATATTTGGTTCAAAAAGTGTCCTAGTAGGTGCAAAGGTTTTAAAATCTTTAAAAATATAAGTACTTCTGTTGAAAAGTAGCTACAATGGGCATTATTGAAAGTTTCATACTGCCCAAGCTCAGGAACACCTGGATAATTTTACCTGGATCAAGCAACTAATATTCAAGCAAAAATTCAGATTCAGAATCTCATTTAATATCACTGGCATAACTCATGAAATTTGTTGTTTTATGGCAGCAGTACAACGCAATACATAATAAAAACAGTAAATTACAGTAAGTATGTGTATATTTTTTAAAGAAGTTAAATTAAACAAGAAGGGAAAAAAGAGGAAATAAAGATAGTGAGGTAGTGTACATGGGTTCATTGTCTATTCAAAAATCTGATTGTTTTTGTAGATAGAAATAATTAATAATTAATAGAAAGATGAGCAGAGTGAAGTTCAAGAAGAATTCAGCAATTTAGTTTGCTTGTTTAACCTTCTTATGAACCTAATGCAAGGCTGTGCTTTTGGCCTGACTTCAACAACTGTTAGTTACCATAATAAATAATTTGATCCATAGAAGTTTTGATAGCTCAGTTAGGGAAGTATCTATTGATTTTACCAATGTGGTGGAGGAGGTGTGCCATGCCATGCAGGTGATGGAATTAGTTCTATTGGTTATTTGGCTTATTTTATGCTTTTTGAAGCTTAGTTTCATTGTCGTAGGGTGTTCTCGCCCATGAGGATCAACCTTTCCACTGAGCTCAACAAAATGTTCAAATTATGTTACTGATGGTATGAACAGTTCAGGAATTTAAGGGACATTTTCTTTAAAATGCTAGATCATTGTAATAGCATGCATGTTTTAACATACTGTTATGTTCATGTACTTCAGATGGTAAATACTATGCATCAAATATACTGTAGTTAATAGAAAAAATATTTCTATTGAAATTTTGCAAAGGTAGATTTTGAGCTATTTGGAAATGTTCCATCAGAATCAGGTTGAATATCACTGGCATACTCTATGTTGTGAAATTTGTTGTTACATGGCAGAAGTGCATTATAATACATCATATTAACAAAAACTACAAATTATAGTAAGAAATATATATATTTTAAGTAGTTAAATTAAATAAGTAGTGCAAAAAGAGAGAAAAGATAGTGAGGTGGCGTCCATGAGTTTAAGGTCCATTCAGAAATCTGCTGACAGAGTGGAAGAAGCTATTTCTGCATTGTTGAGTGTGTGTCTTCAGGCTTCTTTACCCTCACCCTGATGGCAGGGCATGTCCAGGGTGATGGGAGTACTGAATTATGGATGCCACCTCTTTGAGGAATCAGTGTTTAAAGATTCCTGGATGCTAGGGAGGCTAGTGCCCATGGTAAGTCTCATAGCAGGTTCTATATGAAGGCTGCTCTCTCTTATGAACAACAAACTATCATTCATTTATCTCCTCCACTGGCTCTGATTGGTCCATATATCTGCCCTTGGTCCACACTTAAAACCTTTGTCTTTGGCAACTAGCTCATCTTTTCTCTTGGAACCTGTCTGTAGCTGAATAAATGATTTGATAACCTTGTTCCTAGATTAAGCTTCCCCAACATCTGTCTCCATCCCTGTATCATAACCTTACCCTGATCTTCCTTTGTAAACTTATGCAGTACTTTTATTACCACATTTGGTGCCCTCCTCATGGCATTTCCATTTTCCATTGTGTATAAACATCAGCTCATCTGAAACCCTGTTGCCCACGTTATGATCCCCTCCGTCTACTGTTCCCCCACCCATCTGCCCTGAACACATGCCTTTCATTGCCCCCTAGCTTGGAAAATCACTGCTTTATTTCTTCCTAGATGTGTCTATGGATTTGTCTCTTGGCATCTCTATGAACCTGGCTAGTAACTCAAATTTTCACACTTTGTCACATGGTACATGGGTTCCCAACCTGGGTCCATTGGCCCCTCAGTTAATGGTAGGGGCCCATAGCATAAAAAAGGCTGGAAACTATGACAGAATCTTAAGTTTTATTCATTATGGACTGTGCCTTTAAGAACCATGTCTGTGAGAGAGAGAGAGAGAGAGAGAGAGAGAGAGCTGAAAGAGCGCAAGACTGGCTGCAGCGCCATCAGCTTGTTACAGAGAGAGAGAGAGAGAGAGAGGAGGTACATGATGGACAGCTGGTGTTCAGCTCAATGATATTTAAATGGGCATTACCGCTTGCTTCTCAGGACACGCAGACGCACGAAGGCTGGTGGCCGAAATTGCCACTGAACTTTTAAGTACCCACAAAGGGTGGGGATGAGGATCGATTAAGAGGAATCGATTCGTGACTATTAGTGCATGTAAGGGCGACCCTGTGGAACCTACCGGTGTGTCTAACCCTTGCCTGGGTTGGTAGATTATCACTTGAAGACGGTGCTGTTAAGCTGGTCATGTTTGGCTGACTTGGAAGATTTGGAGGACATCGAGGAGGATCAAGGACACCTGTTTATTCAGATTA
Source organism: Hypanus sabinus (assembly GCF_030144855.1). Lineage (NCBI taxonomy): Eukaryota > Metazoa > Chordata > Chondrichthyes > Myliobatiformes > Dasyatidae > Hypanus > Hypanus sabinus. The sequence goes on along the minus strand of NC_082727.1, from coordinate 60,910,368 downwards.
CAAATCCCTCTCTCTCACTTCAATCCCGTGCATCTGAAATGAACTCTTCTTACATGCCGTTGTAAATACTGTAACTCTTACCACCTGAGCTTGAATAGGTTTGGGAACTTTATTCACACCCATATAACACTGTTAGCTCTTGATTTACCTGGTTTAAGTTACTAATAAAATAGTGTGTTGTTAACAGCAAAACCAGACTCCAGGTGTGTTCTATTGCTGATGATACTTTTACAGGGTTGGGTGGATGTGACAGAAACCCTTGAATTAGAACATTGAGCTGGGATGCTTATACTACATATATTGCCAAATTAAACCCTCACTTGCCAGCTCCATTCCCTGCATATCCATCTGACTGCTGCTAAGTAGCATTGTCGTATTTGCTTCTAACACTGGCAGCTTTGTCCAGGCATCATCACTCTCTTTTATGAAAAAACACCCCCCTGCCACACACACATCAGCTTTAAATTTCCCCCCTTTCACCTTAAATGCAGCTTTTGGTGTAAAAACCTGTTCTAAAGTGCTCAACCCTTCCCAACACCTCCCCAATCCACAACGGGTTCTTGTGGTGTTTCTACTTCCAACTGCTCCACTACTGGCTGTCTTGGCCTGACCTGCAGAACACTTTTTTGGCACTTTACAATCAAAGTACTGAGTACAGGAGATGGGATGTTATGCTGAAGTTGTAGAAGACATTGGTGAGGCCGAATTTGGAGTATTCTGTACAGCTTTGGTCACCAACCTACAGGAAAGATGTAAATAAGGTTGAAATAGCGTAGAGAAAATTTACAAGGATGCTGTCAGGTCTGGAGTTACAAGGAATGATTGAATTGGTTAGTACTTTATTCCTTGGAATGTTGCAGATTGAGGGGATATTTGATAGAGGTGTACAAAATTATGGGGCTATAGATAGGGTAAATGCAAGTAGTTTTTTCCCACTGAGTTTGGGTGGGAGTACAAACAGAGGTCATGAGTTAAAAGCAAAGGGTGAAAATTTTAAGGAGAACGTGAGGGGAAGCTTCTTCACTGAGAGGGTCATGAGAATGTGGAGTGTGGAATGAGTTACCAGCACAAGTGCTGCATTTGAGCTGGACCTCAATGTTTCAGAGAAGTTTAGATAGGTATGTGGATGGTAGGGGTATGGAGGGCAATGGTCCCAGTGCTGGTCAATGGGAATAGATAGTTTAAGTGGTTAGGCACAGACTAGATGGGCCAAAGGGCCTGCTTCTCTGCTGTACTTTTCTATGACTTTTTCCTGAGCCTCTCCTCTTTCCTCCTTTAATATCCCTTAAAATTTATCAGGTCATTAGTAATATCTGCCTATGAAACTTGGTGCTTAATAATACTTTCTTGTGACATAGCTGAGCCAATCATACAGCAGCAAAGGTCTCAAGATAACTGGTGCCCTGAACTGTAATCTAGCTTGCTTCAGCACTCACTTTGGAAATTCTGGTGGACATTTCTCACCCTGGAATAGAGGAATTATTCGTTTTTATCTGGGTAGAGGGTGTGCCTGGCATTGATTTGTAGAAAGCCATTCTGCTATAAATGGTAGAGTTTTATGGGTTGAATCCTGATCATATTATAGACTGATCTGTGTCTCAATCAATGCTGTAGTCACTGCATGTGTTGAATATCACCTTTCTTGTCAAAGAATGGATCAAGGCAGGTTATTACATTTACAAGGGGAATATGACACAAATCTTGTCCTTTTCCCAGGTATTTTTTAAAGCCTGGTTTACTGGAAAGTCACTACTTTTCAATAATTTCAACCTTTATTTAACCCATCTTAATCATGTTTAATCAATTGCAATGGTGGTGTCAGCCTCTTGCACTTACAGCCAAATGATTTGACGACTTACTAACATGACTTTAACTGCAAAGCATTTGAGGGGCTTGCAAAATATAATTCCACAGTTAAATAGGAAGTGTTCTATGTGTCATTGTCAAGAATAATATATATATTTGTATATAGTAATATATAGTATATATTGTATATTTAATATATAGGTATTCCCTGCATCTAATAAAGTGGCCACTGAGTGAATATCAGTGATATATACGAATGCTAAAAACAACGTGAATATAGGATTGCTTAAAATACCTGTCATATCGATTATAGAACATTAGATCTATAGAACATAGATCAAAGGAAACTGAAATCAAAGCCGAAGCAGAAAGCAACATTTATATAAAGAAAATATATTAACATTTCATATTCATGCACTTTGTGGTTATGATCTGCTAATTCGAGTTAAGATATTGTAGTAAGGTACAAATGTGATATACCATCAAGATGCATCTGTAGCTTTGACTAAGAGTTGTATTTACTGTATATCGAGCCTTTCACTAGGTCACGATACCCAACGAAGAGTATTTAATCTCTAACAATAATTTTAGGAAAAGACACATGCACATCAAGCTCCCACGAAAAGCAACAGGATCACGACTGGGTAATCGATATATATATCGGTCATGTTATTCGCGAGGAAGATGTGTGCCGGGCGGGGTCGACACCGGTGAGAAGGAGAAGAACTCTTTCCATGTGTCCCGCAGACACTGCATTCCCGACAGTGCAGCACCTTCTCGATGCTGCAAGAGTCTCCAATCGGGCCAAACCGGCATTGAACCAGTGCTGTACTCGAATGAACCGTCGTCTCGCTTTTCTCCAATAACACGCGCGTGGGGTAATGCAAACATTCAAGTAATTTTGAAATTCCGTTCATTCTTTGTGCTATAAAAGAAAATGCGGGAAATGTTTCTTCTCTCTGTAAATGCTGGGAGTATTACATATGCGGGGCGGTGGAGGGGACTTTCTGCCCGAGTTCAAACGTTTAGAGAAATGTAAATCCCAGGAACGCTGCAGTTAATTGTGAAGCCGAGACTGCAGATGCTGCAAACAGCTTCTTTTAGTTTTTGTTTTCCACTGGGTACTTTTTTATTTGATTCTCTCTCATGTACAGAAGCAGACTGAGCCGGAAATGATTATAAAAGTCTCAGAACTTCCCACGAACTTCTCCTCAAGTGATCCGTCAGCTGGAGGAAGGAGCGGGATTGAACCCCGCTCCAGCTTGTTAGAAAGTTTTGCTCTTTGCCATTCCGGTTATCTCCCCGACTGCGAGCGAGAGGAAGAGCGTCACCGGGCGGGGCTGTTCAGTCGCAGTTTGTGCAATTCCGACAAGGGGACTCGATCGGCGATCTCACAGTCGGATGCGCCTTCCGTTCGCTGGGACCGATACACGCACAAGGCATCTTAAAGGGCGTCGGGAGCTTCCCTATCTCACACATGGATAGGAGCAAAGGTGAGTGAGTGGGAACAGGGGAGAACCATCCTCAAACAATCTAGCGGCTGCATTGAGTATCTGACTTGTGGGTTCGTCCCCACCTCCATCCTTAGTTTCGACTTGCAATGACGAGGTGGAACCTAACCTCTAGATGACAGGACATGCTCAGGGGGCGCTTAAGGTACCCTTGTCCCCGAGTACCCCCCAGTCCCGCCAGCTGTATTTCTTATAATAAAGCCGGGCATTTGCAGAGCGCGTCCGTCATGTCACTGGTATCCCTGGTAGTAGCGGGGTTAAAACCAGCTGAGAATCAGACTGCGCTGTTGTAGGGCGATACACGCACTGCGTCCAAATCGCAAACTGTCTGTAATATAAGCGCACTATAAGTTTAACATCGTCAAAAGTCCCACTGAAGGTGAATGCTGTGGTGTTGGTAGTTAGAAGGTTGAATCGGTTCCGAAGGGAAGGCTGCTGAATTACTCTGGATATTTATCTGATACGAAGTCTTGCTCTGGTTTCTTGTCCCATACAAACAGGAATGTGCGCGATACCGTTTCCACGAAAATCCCACCTCCCACTGTTCAGGTGAACCAGCGGCGATGAGTATTTCAGACCGACCGGGGGGGTTGGTAAAAGCTCGCTGTCCTCCGAGATTGTGATCCCGCACCGGGATTATCAATCCCCCACCGGGACGAAGGCTGGACCACGCCACTCGCGAGCTTTATTTCAGAAGTGTAAAACCTGGAGTATTATGTTTACAAAAATCGTGCGAGGGTTTTTTTTTAAAGTGTTGCAGCCCACTGCGTTCTGGGTTTAGGAGATTATTTTTGAACAGTGAAGTTTTTTGAGCAAGCGCAGAATTCAAAACTTTTACCGAGTCCCGTGTAGTCCGAACTGCAGTCCAATTGTTACTCAGCTGGTGAATGTCGATGAATGAGTGGGCGTGTCGCGGTTACTGCTTGTCCGAAATAAAACAAATTCAGCGTGCACAGCCTCGAAAATGATCACCCCGACGTTTTCAGAGCCTGAACCTTAGTAGGATTTTGTGATGTGCGTCCGGGCGAAGATTGGTCAGATTCACCACATCCAAACGCTCTGAGAGAAATATAAATTTCTAGAACTGTTATCGTAGGGGAAGAGATAGGTTAATAGTCTGATTTGATTTGCCCCATTGATTTTGGGCGTGTGTGCTCAGTGTTAAGATGTTTACCATCACGTGCGTTGCCAATTTTTGCCAAGCTCATGGCAGGAAAGAGAAGGCTTGTGCAGAATCTATTTCTTTGCCACTCCGACACGCCAGCTGTCAGGTTAAACAACACTGACAGCATCCATGGAGAATTTCTGGAGGAGGAACCATCCCATTCTTTCCGATGAAAGGAAACAGAGCATACGGTTAACCGAAACCATCCCAACAATGTGATCAACAAAAAATCTGATTTATTGGCCGGTGGCTATTTTTAAACCAGCTGTCGTGTGTTGCGACAGTCCTGACTAATGGCCGCCTGGTTTTTGGATCTTGTCAGCACAACACTGGGGAGATTGTTTGTTAGAATACAAAACCCAATCATTTGGATGTCATTTTGTAACCAAAGGAATGGGACTTTACAGAGATTGAAAGTTGAAACCATGTAATGTTGATATCATGCAACTGTGCTAATGGACGTTATCCAGGGAATAGTTCCTTCAGTTTTGACAAGTTTTGACAGTCTTGGTGGCCTGTGATGGCTCAAATCTTGAAGTGTTGATCATGACAATACCAATGAAGGACAGCTGTTAATCAATGCTTTGTGTAACTTGTGGAATGACACCAAGGCCAGCTGAAAGCTGCCGATATCCACAGAAGATAGGACTAGACAAAGAAAGTCCCTTGAAGTGATCCTTTGGACATATTAATCTCAGAGATTTACCATTACAATCTAGTTGCTTTTTAAGTGAGTCAAATGTTTGGGCATCACAGCAGCATGGCAGTTGTGTAATGCTATTATAGCTTGGGCCATTGGAGTTTGAAGTTCAACCTCAGTGTCCTCTGCAAGGAACTTTGTATGTCCTTTCCCTAGAATGCGTGTGTCTTCTCCAGGTGCTCCAGTTTTTTCCCACCATCCAATTAGTAGGTTAATTGGTCATTGTAAGTTGTCCCATGTTTAAGCTAGGGTTAAATTGGGGGTTGTTGGGTGTTTGGAAGGGTCTGTTCCATTCAATAAATAAAATGGATAAGTCAACCTAGCAACTTGTTTCAGCCGCTGAAACCCATTCTGCATTAACTAGCGCAATGTCAAAAATACTCTAAACTTCCCTTCAAAGTCTAAGGTCTTCTGTCTCTTGTTTTCACACATTTGAAGTGCTTGTTGAGATTTAAAGCCACCCTTGAGGGGCAGCAGAGTGGTACAGCTGCTGGAGCTGCTAGTGCAGGTCTCCAGTGCCCTGAGCTCGATGCTGACCTCTGGTGCTGTTTGCGTGGATTTGGTATACTCTCCCTGTGACCCGTGTGCCGCAGCTCCGTCCCACATCCACGTGAAAGTGGCCACTGTAAATTAGCCCGAGTGGTAGAATCTCGAGGGAGTTGATAGGAATTATGGGAAAATCAAAGCCAGATTTGTTTGTGTGGGATAAATGAAAATTGGTGGGTGACGATTGGTAGACTGCTGAGCCTGGTTTGGGACTGCATGTTCTGTCACCCTCAGACAGGGGTCCTCAAACATATTTATGCTGTGGGCCAATACCATTAAGCAAGGGGTCTGTGGACCACAGGTTGGGAGCTCCTGCCCTTGGACAATTGCCTTTATAAGAACCATTGAAGAGTACGAGTAACTTTGAAGTCTAGAAAGATTGAAGTTAATGTATCAATATTGATGAATCCTCTGCTATACCTGTGATTACTTCCACTGCTGTCTCTATGACGCAGCTCGAGACTGAGTAACACATGTACGGCTCATCTTACAGACGTCTCAGCACTGCTCCAGCTTGATCAGATTAATGTTCAGGAATCATAATACGTTATCTGAATTCTCTTACTGTAAATTGAAATACCTCAATGACTTTGCAGATCAGTGGCAACTCTCCAGAAGCATTGTGGCAGTTTCACCAAGATGGCAATATTACCCATAGAGGAGAATCCCTATACTCAGCTTCCCATACCACATCCTTAACCATGACTTTTCAAGAATTAGTTTGCACCATAATGTGCGAAACACTCAATAGATCAGGCAACATCTATTGAAATACAAAGGGTCTGAAGCACTGTTGAGGATCCCCACCACCCATCCCACAATCTCTCTGACCCACTACCGTCAGGAAGGAGGTTCAGGAGCATCAGGACCAGGACTGCCAGACTGAGTAACAGCTTCTTCCCTCAGGCAGTGACACTACTGAATACCCTGCCACTGAGGTCTCGTCAGTCGGGCAGCAAACTGTTTACCTGTGCAGTGCATTACACGCACTTCAAATTATATTTTGTTAACTTATTTGTGGTTATATTTTGATTTATGTGCTTTGTGTGATGTATGATTGTGGGTGCATTGTGTTCAGAGGAAGGTTGTTTCGCTTGGTTGTATGTATGTACAGTCAGATGACAAGAAACTTGAAAGTGAAATAGTGCATTTTTAAAATTGGCTATTCACTGTAGAAATCTCTTTTCATCTTCCCCAATTATACCTCTCCTGGGTTTTTTATTTTTATTTTTTTTATTTTTATTTTTATTTTTAATTTTAATAAGTATTTCATTCTTAATTTTCCAATCAGCTGCAAGAGATGAACTGCAATGGCCGATCTCTTTTGTGAAGCATCATACCCTGTTGATTCTATATTTGTCTTGCAGGTCAACAATAACCTTACTTCACACCTCAGTACTGTTACTGTAGATGAGAGATAAGAGCTTGAAGGCAATTCTGATCATTTCACTTCAATTTTTCAGGGTTTTTCTCACTGTGTGGGATTCTTGCTTTAAATATCCTCAATGTCAATATTTTATAGTTAATCATTCACAGATTTGGGTGTCTTTGCTTTGGAGAAGATAGTGTGATGAGCTGTAGTGTTGACCTCTGCAGTCTGGGTGATGGAAATTCTCTCACAGAGTTCTTAGAGGAAGTTCCAGGATTTTGCTTGGCAATAATGAAGGAGCAGTAATATATTTTGAAGTAGTATCTGAGAGGTTGTGTTCACTTACATTCAGCGCCTTGACCTTACTGTGGACTGCATATCTGGGGGCCCTTGGTGTAGAAGCCTGGGGTCTGGTGAAATTGTTGGACTATGCATCAAGCAGCACTATTGGTAGATGGAGTCACTTTATCAGATGTTAGATGAGGTGAGAAGACTATTTTGTACCAAATTCTCTTAATTCCCTTTCAACATTGTTGAAACTATACTCACCTGGATGACATCAAGAACATCTTTGATCTATAGAACAGACCCAGGAAGACTTAGAGGAGAATTACAAACAAAATCTGGTTACAGTCTGCAGAATGAGATATCAGATTGATAACCAAAAGCTTAGTCCAAAGAGGTAGCTTTTGAAGTGTTTTAAATGAAAAAAGAGCAGGAGAGATATGGAGAATTAGGAATGGAAATCCAAAGCTTAGAGCCTTGGTAGCTGAATGTGTGCTTGACCTTGATTGAACTGGGGATGATCTTGAAAGCAGAATTGGAGTATGACAGGTATCCCTGAGGGCTTCGCAGCTAGAGGAGGTTCCAAAGAGGGAAGCCTTCCACAGATTTAACGTAAAGGGTGAACATTTCAAGTCAAGTGGAGAATGCTTTGAAAATTCTAGAAGAACCTTGGACAGGTGGCAGGGCAGGGGGGTGAACAAAAGATGAGCTATATGTTGCTGAATTGTTTCTGTCTCATTATAGAGCTACAAGATTGTTTTGTTGCTGCAGTGAAGTTTGGTGTTCCCAGGATCTTGATGGTGTTTTTTTTTACTGTGAAAACCTCTTTTTGGAGGTTGTCATTTGTTTCTCAAGATGAATATTTTATGTTGCCTATTAGCCTGTTGTCTATCAGGCAGACTGTTCCAATTATAAGGAGTGTAAATGGAATAAAATAGTACAGCTTAGCTGCAGAGAGGATAGTTGATGACGGTGATGCTCTGAGTAACTCCTTGGATGTAACTGCCCACCAGCCAGGACCAATGTAGTTGTAATCGTACATAGTTTTATTGTTGCTTCTCATTGATGGTAATGGAGGTCAGAATCAGAATCAGACTTTAATCGCCAAGTACCTGTACACATACAAGGAATTTAAGGTCAGTACTATTTGTCCATAAGTCAGTTCTACATTGAGCTCAAGGCTGACTGGAAACTCCTGCAACGTTGCTGGTACCAAACTATATCGGTTTCTGCAGTTCTTTGGGATCATCAGATGCATGGGCAACAGATTGCTCTCCATTTTGTAATGCCCTGGCTTGTGTAGGCAACTAGGACACAACATCCATGATTGACCTTGATCAATAGAGTGCCTACTACCAATCTCATTCTTAAATACACTTATGGACTAAACAGGCAAATCCTTGGAATATCCAACAATTTCACTCTGCAGGAATGCATGGGTCCTAAATGGGGATTCCCCTGCTGTGAGATTCTTGTGTTGTATTCTCTGGCCAGAGTATGAAACATCCTGTCAATCTTACATACTTTAGTGACATTTGCTCTTATTCTTCTAAACCTAAAAGAATGCAAACCAATTCCATCCAGTCTCTTCTCAGAAACTCGGTGTTTGCTGGACCAAGGAATGTGAAATTTGCAGTACAAAACATTATAAGTAACTTGGATAATTTCCTGGCCTCTGCTCATAACTTGCGTTGAAAAAAAATCACTGTTCTTGGGATTTGAGAGTAAGTTATTACGAACTCCACCCCATATACATAGATGCTCATGAATTCTTCTCTAGCACTGTATATTTATAATGATCTTTAAATCCACTCAAAATGAGGCTGACATTTTTTTTTCTGTTGTTGCTGATACAGAAATTATTCATGAAGCATAAAAAGTTGCATATAACATTATAAACCATCCCACTGGAACCCCAAAATATGTGTGCTTCCAGTGGTTTATCAAAGGGTTACCATGAAGATGCTCACCTGAGAGTCCAGATTTCAGTCTTCATTCAGAAGTCAACATCAACGAAGTTAACTTAGAAGGATTTCCAACATGTTTAAATTGAATGAGCTGAACTCTTTCTGAATCACCCTTTGAGGAATTGCATTTGGAAATTATAAAACGGCCACGTAGAGCTAATCAAGCATTCAGGGATTTTTTTTCTCCTGAAAGAGAGAGTAAAATTGTTTGTGAATTTCATAAGCAGTTAAGCACAAGTGAGATGAACGTGTGGATGGGTGGTGGTAGAAGGAAAGAATTAATAGTGTTCCTTATAAAGAAGGAAAAGCATCTTCACTTCAAAATGTTTCAAAGCTTTATAGCCAATAAGACCATAAGATATAGGAGCAGGTAGGCCATTTGGCCCATCGAGTCTGCTCCACCATTCAATCATGGGTTGATACAATTCTTCCATTCATCCTCACTCTCCTGCTTTCACCCCATACCCTTTGATGCACTGGCTAATCAAAAACCTATCTATCTCTGCCTTAAATGCACCCAATGACTTGGCCGCTCGTGGCAACAAATTCCACAGATTTACCACCATCTGACAAAAGTAATTTCTCCGCATCTCAGTTCTAAATGGACATCCTTTAATCCTGAAGTCGTGCCCTCTTGTCGTAGAATCCCCTACCATGAGAAATATCTTTGCCATATCTAATCTGTTCAGGCCTTTTAACATTTGGAATGTTTCTATGAGATTCCCCTCATTCTCCTGAACTCCAGGGAATACAGCCCAAGAGCTGCCAGATGTTCCTCATATGATAACCCTTTCATTCTCTGAACCCTCTCCAATGTGAGTATATCCTTTCGAAAATAAGGAGCCCAAAACTGCACACAATACTCCAAGTGTGGTCTCACAAGTGCCTTATAGAGCCTCAACATCACATCCCTGCTCTTATATTCTACACCTCTAGAAATGAATGGCAACATTGCATTCATCTTCTTCACAACCAACTCAACCTGGAGATGAACCTTTAGGGTATCTTGCACAGGGTCTTCCAAGTTGCTTTGCATCTCGGCATTTTGAATTCTGTCCCCATTTAAATAATAGTCTGCTCATTTATTTCTTCCACCTAAGTGCATGACCATACACTTTCCAACATCGTATTTCATTTGCCACTTCTTTGCCCATTCCCAATGAAGTACTAGGTCTTGGAAATATGGTAACCAGTTCACACACAGGCATTGTTCATCAACAGCAAACTGAAAATGACCAAATAGTCTGTATTGTTGATGTTAATTAAATGGTGAATTGCTTTATTGTTCTCATATATCCCAGGATGCAGTGTAAAACTTTTCTTACTTAGGATTTATACTTGGGTGGTGATTGGAGAAACAACTCTACCAAAGGAAGGTTTAGGTGCTCCTTCCTTCTGCCAGCCTTCAGGTCACCCTTGGGCAAGGTGTGGCTCCTGCTTAGGGACTCCCACCCCCAATCAAGGTCACAGTCAGCTATAGGTGGATGGTCTATTGGATAGCTGGTGCTTATCACCAAGTCCAGTTTATGCGACCACTGACGCCAGGCAGACAGACTCTGAAGAGTATTGATAATGGCTGGGGTCACCCATCTTGTGAAGACACTGTCCAGAAGAAGGCAATGGCAAACCACTTCTGGAGAAGAGAATTTGCTCAAGTACGATCATGGTCATGGAAAGACCAGGATTGCCTCTAACATCCAACACACCACATAATGAACAAACCATTTCTACAGATCAACAGAGCATTGATCAAACTTGGTATGTAAATGTTCCCCAGTTTTAACACGCTACTATTATCTACCAAGCAATGTCATTCTGAAACATCTCTATCCTTTTTCCTCCTTTAAGTCACTCCAAAAGACAATCTACCCTAATAAAAGAGACACCAAATTTGATAGCACTCTATAGAAACTAAGGAGCAAAAGGAACATATGCATTCAATTAATTCAAAGCTGAACTATCATATTTTTTTCTTGTGGGAAGTCAAACTGCAGCTGTGACAAAACACAAACAATCTTGTTGCTGATTGCTGCAGAAGTTCTTGCTGCGGGGAAGAACTTCACAGGGACATGGAAGATGCAGGGCTGTGTTACATATACACAGAGAGAGAGAGAGAGAGAGAGAGAGAGAGACGCACACACACACACACACACACACACACACACACACACACACACACACACAGCTGTGGGCTGATTTACTTCCTTTTACATCCCACCATCTTTGCTTGTCTTAGTAAAATTTTGTAAGTTAATAAAAGCTCCTCAAATTTATTGCTGCTTTACTTCAACCCGGTTAGACTTTATGGCCAAAGCTACATTTATGTTCTTAATTGCTTACCAATCCTACACGTTCTGCATAGAATATCTTGGTACATCAAGTGACTTTTGCTCATGGAAGCAAAGATGTCTTGTTACCCTTCCCAGTCTCAAGTTGAAATATGATTACTTCAGTTTCATATCCATTTGCCAGATATTGAGTACAATAGATTACATATTCATCATGAATTATGGTCACTTATTCTCCTTCTGCAATTCACTTGCAGAGTATCGTTGCTTTATATACAAAATTAGCAAGAATTATGTGGACCCAATAATTAGTCAAGATAATGTAAGTGTCAGGCTGTCTCCTTGTTATGTCCTTGTAAGCTCTGTCATCAGTGGATTTAAAATCAACTTGCTCTTTAGAAGGTCTTTTGTTATATGTTTGCAATGGCCATGTGCCAGTGTTTAGTGATTAAAGATGTATTCACAGTTGAAGTGATTATCGTAAAGTTATATTTCCAATGTCTACTTGACATAGCAAAATAGGGGCTGAAATGTTGAAATGCTTCAGAATAAGAATGTGACATAGCCAGGCTTGTCCTCTAATTGGATCAATTGTGTTCTTGTTCAAATTGTGGATTTGATAATTTAATCAAAGATGATTACAAAATGTTATTGTTGAGAAATATTTCTGGTGCCAGGGTTAATCTGGATCATCTAGATTCAGTCGTTGTACTCATATCTTTGATATTAAGGATGTGGATTCAAGTGCTGTTCTGAAGGATTGAGCATGAAACTGGTATTAACAATGAGCACTGGTGCTGCACAGCTCCATGAGTTCAGTTCTGTTCTAGGGGTATGTCCGGAGGTCGCACTTCCACTCGATGGCCACATGGGTTTCTGCAGATGGCCCTGTTTCTAACATTACAAAGGCGTTGGGAGGCTAATTGGCCATTATAAATTACCCCTTAAAGAAGGTTAATCACACAAAAAAAAAACAGAACGAACTGACAGCCAAGTGTGAGAAAACAGGTTATTACAGGATGAGAGAAAAGAGGGCTGGCACTTGCGTGATTGTCCTCTGCGAAACTGCCTGCGGTCTAGCAGGCCAGATGGCTTCTCTCTGTCTCAGAAGAAACAAGTATGAACCCAATCTGAACATCTACTGTTTTCTTACATGAAAAAAAAATAATTTTGTTACTTAAACACATCAATAAAGCTACCCTCATGTACCTTGCAACTGTAATGATCAGGAGCTTGGTCAGCTATCAGGTTCATGTTGAACTGTACACATGTATACTGCCAAACGAAACAATGTTCCTCTGGACTGAGGTGCACAACTTGGGACATATAACATACATACATAATACACAAAGTAATATTGTTGTTCCTTTGTGCCACATAAGGAGCATTAATGCCATTTCCTTAGCATTTGTCTGTTGTTTACGAGTCTGAACTGTTAGCTGGACACAACCCAGCGCTGATGGAAAGCATGCAGGGGGCTGGCCAGATTCGATACCAGGACTGTTGGCCTTGAAGCCTGATGCTGATTCCACTACCCCACCAGCCAGCTACATAGGGTTAAATAACCACAAATAAATTAACAAATAGTAAGATGCATACATGTTGCAAGTTAAAAAGTAAACTGTAACACTACTGGCTCTGCATAGGTGATGATGTGATTCATACATGGTGGCAGTACTCTCACAGTCTGGGGGAGGAAGCTGTTTCCCGTTTTAACAGTTCTTGTCCTAATGCTACAGTACCTGCTGCCTGATGGTAGGGTGTCAAAGAGATTGTTGGACGGATGGAAGGGAGGGAATTTATGCTTGGAAAGTTGAGTTGATTTGATAGTAGCAAATCATAAATAGAAGAGGTTCTGCAGATGCTAGAAATCCAGAGCACCCCACACAAAATGCTGGAGGAACTCAGCAGGTCAAGCAGCATCTATGGAAGTGAATGATCAGTTAACGTTTTGGGCCAAAACCCTTCTGGACTGGAAAGAAAGGGGGCAGATGTCAGAATAAAGGTGAGGAGAAGGAGGAAAGCTTGAAGATGATGGGTGAAACCTAGTGAGTTGGAAGGTAAAGGGCTGTAGAGGAAGAAATCTGACAGGAGAAGGGAGTGGACCATAGGAGAAAAGGAAGGAGCAGGGGCAATATGTCTTTAATTGATAATGGCTGCATTTGGGAAGTCATAAATTTGACACTTGGAGTGAAGTTTGGATTTTTGTTTTAACAATTTAGGACAAAGTAATAAAATCCAGATCAAGAGTTTGTAAGATCAGTTTAACCAGTGTATTTGTTTCACTGAATCCACCTCTGTTCATTAGTATCTTGAATTAAAGCAAATCCGTTCCTCTCCCACTAAACTCTGAAGGTATCTTGGTGAGTTTGCATAGGTGTCTAACACAATAAACAGTCATGTTTCGCTTTGGTTGCTGTTTGCTCCAACTAATGCAGATGAAAATAGCAATTAGAGCCACAACATTTGTTATACCAATGGAACTTAATTCCAATTTGTGTGAATTGCTGTCTTTCACTTTACTGAGGCCGTTCAGCAAGAGTGGCTTGATTTGATCTTCCTGGTAGCTTGAATTTTAAACTGGAAAGCATCATTCATGCAACGAAGAGCCCTGGCTTGTCATCCAATGTGTTTCCCATCAAAGTGTAAATCACATTGGGTCACCATCATCGTCATGTGCCATGTTGTACGATGCAGGTGAATGTGGTCTCACAACCATGATTGGTCTTGGCAGACTTTTCTACAGAAGTGGTTTGGCACTGCCTTTTTCTGGGCAGTGTCTTTACAAGGTGGGTGATCCCTGCCATTATTTATTGGTTTGTTTATTTATTGAGATTCAGTGAGGGATAGGCCCTCCCGACGCTGCGAGCTATGTCACCCAACAATCCTAGCGTAATCACGGGACAGTTTACAATGACTAATGAACCTACCAACCAGTATGTCTCTGGGCTGTGGGAGGAAACCGGAGCAGCTGGAGGAAACTCACAGGGAGAACATACAAACTCTTTACAGGCAGCGGCAGGAGTTTAATCAGAGTTGTCTGTACTGTAAAGTGTTGTGCTAACCACTACACTACCGTGCCAACCAATACACTTCAGAGATTGTCTGCCTGGTGTCAGTGGTCGCATAACCAGCACTTGTGATATTCACCAACTGCTCATGTGACAATCCACCACCCACTTTCATGGCTGTGTGTCCCTGATGGGGGAGGGGGTGTCTAAGCAGGTGCCATGCCTTGGCCAAGGGAGACTTGCAGGCGAACTAAGGGAAGGAGATCCTTGTACCTCCTTTGGTAGACTACCCAGCCACCCACATTAAGGATTGATATGTAATTTATGTCCCGCAACTGAAGATGAAAGCAGCAAATGCTTCTAAATAAATAAAGGAAAAATAAATTGTATTTAAAGCGTGTTTCTGAAGCAAGATGTGGATTAGAACATTTCTAACCATGCCTTGTAGCTTTGTGGTCCTGTGACTTGTCCAATTGCATAAGGAACTGGAATACCCAGTTATAATACCAGTAGATATGAACCCATAGGTTTTTATCAAGCAATTAAGTTATTGATTTAAATACACTGGAGGTAAGATTCTCATCTCTCTCTTTTCCAGGAACCATTTACCCACATCCAATCACTGGTTAGTGTTCACTGGCATTCCCCAAAGAAACCAGTGGCTTTAAACGTATGAGTAATATTTGGACTAGTGATTAGACACTGACCAAAGCCTTGGTCTGGATTCCTTGGTGCACGGTTTACCAAGTGATATTACTGGCTTGTTTACAGTGGTTTCCATTGATTTAACACTGTTACCATTACTGTCCTTCCTTAATGTTTCTTTTCCAGTGGCTGTGAACAGGTCAAGATACAACAATGCGCTTCAAAGTTCAAAGTAAATTTTATTATCAGAGTGCATACATGTAACTATATAGTACCCTGAAATTTGTTCTCTTTTGGACATACTCAGCAAATCTATAGCATTGTAACTATAACAGGATCAATGAGAAATCAACCAGAGTGGAGAAGACAACAAATCGCAAACACAAATATAAATAAATAGCAATAAGTAATGAGAACATGAAATAACAAGATAAGAGTCCTTAAAGTGAGATAATCGGTTGTGGGAACATCTCAATGGATGGGCGAGTGTAATTATCTCCTTTTGTTCAAGAGCCTGGTGGTTGAGGGGTAGTAACTGTTCTTAAACCGAGTGTTGTGAGTCCTGAGGCTCATGTATGGCAGGAGTGAGAAAAGACCCTGGCCTGGGTGGTGAGGATCTTTGATGATGGATGTTGCTTTCATCTCATTCAGTCCTGTGGAGTTAAGCAACTAAAGAAATTTTAAATTACATTTAAATCACATACATGAGACAAGGTATAGATTAGAATATATCAGAATAAATAGAAGAGATTAAGCATTAAGGATGAAGTGGTTAGGCCACATCTAGCGTATTGGATTGATTTCTGGTCGCCTCACTATAGGAAGGATGTTGAGGCTTTGGAGAGGGTGCAGGAGAGGCTTACTAAGATGCTGTCTGGATTAGAGGGCGTGTGTCATCATGAGAGGCTGGAGAAACTCCGGTTTTTTATCTCGAACAGTGGAGGCTGAGGGGTGATCCGACAGAGGTTTATAAGATTATGAGTGTAGATGGGGAATATCTTTCTCCCAGGGTTGAAATGTCTAATAAAAGGAGGCATGCATTGAAGGCACAGGGGATAGGTTCAAGAGGGATGTGTTAAGTGCAATGTTTTTACTCAGAGTGATAGATGCCTGGTATGGTGGCAGAGGAAAATGTACTGGAGACTTTTAAGAGACATTCAGATAGGCACGTGAATATGAGGAAGATGGAGGGATATGGACATGGTGTAGGTAGGAAAATTAGTTTTTGAGTAACTTTTTAGCTGGTTTGGTACAACATTGTGGGCCCGTTCCTGTGCTGTATTGTTATATGAAGACAGACCAATGGAAAATGGTAGATTTTAATTTTTAAGAATATTAGCATGATGCTTTATGACACAACACATTATAAACATATAATTTCAGAACTTGAGATTATTCAGCAATAGTTAATCACTTATTGCCTTAATAAAGCTCGCTTACTCAAGTGCGTGAGCCCTAAGTTTTGCAAATGTTGCCAGTGGAATTGTTGGGAAGCTATTCATAGGGCCAACCAGGAAATCTGTACAAGAGCAAGTTTTGTAGTCTAATCAGTCATTGTAAATTACCTCTATTGTATAGATGAGTGCAGGAGTTCCCAACCTGGCTCCACTGACCCCTCAGTTAATGGTAGATGTCTGTGGCATAGAAGTTGCTTGCAAGGGATATGGGCAGCATAACGTAGAATGAGTGTAAATGGCTGGCTGATGATCAGCACTGGCTCCTTGTACAGTATCTCTGACAAGAGTTTCTTTTCTATACATGGGCAAGGGTGGCACAATAATGTAGTGGTTAGCACAATAACTTTCAGTACCAGCAACCCGGGTTCGGTTCCCACCCCTGCCTCTAAGGAGTTTGTTCTCCCCATGAGCACATGGGTTTCCTCTGGGTGCTCTGATTTCCTCCCACAGACTAAAGACATACCTATTGGTGGGTTAATAGGTCATTTTAAATTCTCCTGTGATTAGGCTAGGATTAAATTGGTGGATTGAAGGTCCAGAAGGACCTATTCTGCTTTGTATCTCAATAAGTAACATAAATTTGACCATGAATGTACAAATGGTGGTAGTTGCTGTCAGTTGTTATCTGTAATAATGATGAATACTGACAACCCTGTTGCTATTGTCACAGGAAGCCATTGCTCTGGAGGGCCAGCTGAAGAAATGTACGGAAATAATGAAATGTGTTTCATTCAGCAGAACGTAATACATAATCCAAATTGCAATCATTGCTGGCTCTAATTAAATTGGGGTACATTGCAAAAGGCCAAGGGGCAGTACACGTTTTTTTTTTACAGTGTCAAAATTAAATTAACTGTTAGTGGTTACTTCAAGGATGAAAAACATTTGAAACAAAGCTGAACTGATTGAAGTGTTCCTTTACAGAATGCAATCAGTTTGCCAATGACCGATTTGTGACAAATGGAGCATTATGGTACTTCAAAGAACTTTCTGGGAGCCCTGTACTATTTTCAGAAACTCAAGTTTATTGTAGCTATATTTAAACCATTATTGGATAAACACAACATGAAATGAGTAGCAAATGACCAGTGAGACCAGAGTATTAAAAATCACATGTTAAACCTTTGAACCCAACTTTACCCAAATTAACAGTAGTTGACTTTATACCATCTGTTACAATACTTTGGTAGAATATTCATATCTTTAAATATTTGTAGAAAGTTTTAGCTGCATGAGATTTTTGCTGTTTATTGCCAAACAATGAGAATAGACAAGATCTTATGAGATTTACACATAAAAATAACAGTATTCCAGCCTTTGAGTTTTAGAAGATAAAACATGTGACCACATCTAAGTGAAACCTTGCTTGAATATAATCAAAAATTGAAGCCTCTGAATAGGTCATCATTGTGTGTTTTTCCATCTTGCCAAAGAGTAACCCCCAAACACCTAGAATCTTGTCAACCTGCAACTTTAACCACATTGTATTCTTTTCTGGATTACGTTCATAGCCTTATTACTTTTTTATGTGTCCTTTTTGGGTTATGAAGTCATACACTGTTCTCTCTAAGTTGTGTGGGTGCAAGGCTGCGCAGTAACTAAAATGCTCGCACTCAGATGGCATTTGTTGCTGCGTAGCTGAAGTTCTCTTTTGTATAGTATTTTATTAAAATGTCGTACACTTTTCAGGCCATGTAAAATTTTCCTGCTCAGCACAATGGTTGGTCTATGAGACTGTAAAAAGAATTAGAGGGAATGTTGTACAGTGCAGAAGTGTGTCATTTGACCCACTGTCTCCACATTGATTCTCTTGCCTATCTGCAGTGATCTGATTTGTACAGTACTAACTTAATCTCCTTTCATGCCTCTAAGTGTTGTTTTAAATGACCATTGAACATACTGATGGTATCTGATTAGGCTGGTGGGGTGGAGATATGGCCCAACCAAGGTGCTGCTTCCTCCGCTAATCTGCAGGTCACCCTTGGGCAAGATTATCACCTGCTTAGCTCCCCTGGTCAGGGTCACATGAAGCCTACGGAGCAGATGGTGGATGGTCATACGAGCGGCTGGTGCAGATTACAAGTCCTAGTTACGTCACCACTGACATCAGGCAGACAATCTCTGAAGAGTACTGACAATGGCTGGGGTCACCTGTCTTGTAAAGACACTGCCCAGAAGAAGGCAATGGCAAATCACATCTGTAGAAAAAATTGCCATGAATAATCATGGTTGTGGAAAGATGACGATCTCCTACCTCATACGAAACCTCACATAATGATGATGCCATACAACATGGCACATAATGAACCAACAGTATCTGATTCCATCCACTCCTCTGGCAGCAAGTTATAGATAACAATTACCCTCCGTGCAACAAAAGCCTGACCCTCTCACCTTAAACCTATGTTCTTAAGTGTTTGATGCCCCTACCCTAAGAAAATAATTGGCCAAATGGGTTATCCATGCCTTCTATAATCATCATTATCATCATCATGTGCCACTCTGTATATCAATTCCCGTTATGCCATGTCAGTCCATGGCCTCCTCTTCTGTCACAATGAGGCCATTCTCAGGCTGGTGAAGCAACACTCTATATTCTGTCTGGGTTACCCCCAGCCAGATGGCATGAATATCAATTTCTCTTTCCGGTAATTTTTTCCCTTTTTTTCTTTTCTCATCCCATTTCCCTCTGCTAGCTTGCCCTCATTCCATTCTCCCCACCTTTTTTGTTCTGGCCTCTTGCCTTCCTTTCCTGTCCTGATGAAAGGTCTCTGCCCAAAATGTTGACTATTTATTCATTTCCATAGATGCTGTCTGATCTGCAGAGTTGGTGTGTGCTCCTTTAGTTATTCTGATGTATTCCTTTTCAAGGCACCAAGCAGCACCATCAATTTCACTTTGGTTACATTCTGAAAGATGATATTCAATACCCCAGAATAAATGGTAGCATTTTGGCCTTGTCAATACAAACTAGATAAACACTAAGTTAATGGCTGAAGAGTATTTCAAATATGTTTGAGTTCAGACAATGACGTCTATCGTAATAAATCAGGAAAGATTTATTCTTACAGTTTTGACATTACCTATGTTTTAGAAAGTACAATTTCATTAGATCCCGGCTGTTCTTTTTAATTGATGGCTGTTTTCTTAACAAAATCCACTTTAATCCTATACATTCTTTGCTTATTGATTATGACAGTCCTGTAGAATTGAGTAGTTTTGAGTAAATTGCAATAAGGCAGTTATTAGGTGGAATATTGGAGGAAAGGTCCAAAAACAACCAAACTGTTGGAGAAACTTTGTGTAATGTATCAAACTTTGCAACATTATGGAAGTGGCACAAACAGCATAAAGTAACCCTAAAGTAAGCGTGTACAAGTCAGTGACTTTCCCAAGTGAAGGATTTGTAATCTCGGCTCATTAGAACCTCATTTTTGTACCACATCAAATCAAGTCAAATCAAATCGTTTGATTATCATTCAAACCATACATAGATACAGCTGAATGAGACATCATCTGGTAACATAAATACCGAGCTATATTTGAGCAAAATCAGTGTTAAGGTCTTTTAATAATCTTTTAACAAGTGCTCTGGAGAGGCAGTAAAAATGTGAAAGATTTGTGTGATGTTGATGTTTAAAAGGCTATATTTCAAGTATTGGTACTGATATCATTTTCCAATAGATCCATATCATCCTCAGGGAACCTGAGCTCTTGGCTTCTTTCCAAAGATAATCTTGTATCTGTTTCATCTGACCCAGAGCGGACTCACTGCAGGTGTCTGAAATTTGGGCAATTTGATGCAGAAAAGGTTTCTAACCTTTAAATTCCCAGGAAAACAACATTGCAGGCTTACTGTAGGAACATATCAGAATCTGATTTACTAGCGCCAGCATACAGTCTGTAGTGAAATTTGTACGTAATAATTATGAATTGCAATCAGAAGTATATATGAAAATTAAATAGTGCAAAAAGAGAGAGAAAAATACTGAGGTAGTGTTCATGGGATCCTTGCCCATTCAAAAATCTGATGGCGCAGGAGAAGAAGCCATTCCTGACTCCTTTACCTCCTCCCTCATGGTAGCAACGAGAAGGGGGCATGTCCTGGGTGATGGGGGTCCTCTATGATGAATGGCACTTTTTTGAGGCATTGCCTTATGAAGGTGTCCTCAGTGCTGGAGGTATAAAAGACAGCAGACAACCTAATTAACAGTAACCATCACTCATGCCTTCTCTCAACAAATATTTGATCTCAAAACAAGAGGGCTTTGTACAATGTAATACAGAAGAAATTACATTTTCTCCAAGCACTGACTCAAAACATTTTTGTTTGAAGTGTTCCTACTGCTGGTTTGCTGCTGTCAGCATTAGCACAGCTGTCGGCAAATATAAATTAAAAATTGGGCAATGCTGTAAAGTTGTGGTAAATCCTACTTGGCTGTGAAAGCTGACCTGAGTTTAGTTTCACTGCTGTGATTCATTAACGTGTATGAAAAAGTTCTCTCAAGCTGTGAGCCATCTTTCCATGGGATCTTCAGTTTCTGAACCGACTCCAGAATAAGATGGAGATGGAACCCTTTTGATTTTGTACAATTATTTAATATACTGGAATTATTGTTATGCTCAATAAAAATACCAGCGAAGTGTTGGCTTCTTTATATTCAAGTTCAAGTTTAATTGTCATCCAACCATATATGAATTTAGACAAACGAAACAGCGTTACTCTTAGGGCCAAGGTGCAAAACACAGAACCGACAGTCACACACAGCACAAGGCACATATAACAGGTATCGGATAGCAGGAAACATACAGTTATGCAAAAACAAATTGATAAAGCCCAACTCCCTGAGACGATGGATGTTGTCAGCAAGAACAAGCCCCGCAGACGAACACGATCCAGCTTGTTTTCCACCAAGGGACAGCACCAATAGGAGGGGCCATTTTCATATTCGTGTACATTTCAAAAAGAAGTAGCTTGTACTTGGTATCAAGAAACACATTGTGTTAAGATGAATGCTAATAAGGATGGAACAGTATTAAAAGCATTTAGTTTCCATTCACATGATGTGAACTTGGTGACCAGTTTGAGAATTGGTGCCCATTGTTAATTGCAGTGAGTAATGGCGGTGAGATATTTTCTTGAGAACTGCAGGCCATATGTTGAAGGGACGATGGTGCTATTAGGAATGAGTTTCTTGGATTTTGAGCGAGATGTGTGAGAAGCCTTTCTTTGCTGCCAAGTGGCCCACTTATTTCTGGGCTCCCTAAACGAGGACTGGCACTGAATAATTCCTTTGTATGGTAATTGGGATGCTGTGTGTGAGTGATAGCGACACACGGGAAGTGTAGGATGTGTGGGAGTAACAAGTGACTTTGGGACCGTTGCAGTGTTACTCTGGCCTAGCGGTGGAAACAGGTGGCAATTGGATGTCGTGCCAATAAATCACAGCTGTCTGTAAATCTGGATTTGTCCATAATATTTGGTATTGATTCCTGGTTCTCATCATTTTAGTTTGTCTGGAACTGCTAATCCAGATAATCTAGGTTTCAATCTCAGGTGTAAATTAGATGCACCTTTCATGGAAAGGTATATTCAGCTCCTAACTCCACTCAGTGAAGGGAATATCTGGCTGGCTCACAGCGTTGAATTACAGGGTGGCTCAGTGATCAAAGGAAACGAGCGCATGTGTTCTGTAGATGGAGTCATTGGTAGAGAGGTTCCAGAGGAGGAGGGATGCCCTGTACATTAGGGGGATTTGAGTGCCACCTCCCCCTTTGCTGCTGCTTGGCACTGCCCTATGTCCTTATTCAGAACAAGGCTAACAAATAGCCCATGGTCTCAGACGCATTTCCTCATCATGATCCTCTGGATCTTAAAGGCACTGCACCCACCCCTTGGGTACTCAGAGAATTTGCAAAGTAAGCCTGTTGGGGAGGATTTAACTGTGTCGCAGCCAGTCCTGTCAAGTGTTTTAAGGGTCACCCTTACAGGACCACGCCTACAAATACGTATATGTGGAGATCATATAGATATATCTGTAAGGAAGAAAAGGTTAAGTCAAACTTAGCAATGAAAATTCCATGTACACTCCATAATCAGTGATGGATCATAATTTAAGTAGCAGTCATCCACCTTACCAAAGCTTTAGGCACCTGAGAAAGGATCTAGTGCATTCCTGACATATATGACAAATAAACTCTTTTCGGACTTCCAGCTGGGTACTGTATCGATTATAACTGATGTTTTGATGACAAACTCAGTGACAGAGTTTGTCTTTGAAGTGTCGGTTCTACTCGATATTGAGAAGAGTTTATTCACCTTTGGGCACTTATTTTTGCCCTATGTATTTCAGCAAGTTGGTATCTTTTATTAAGCAAGGGCTATATCCTATTTCAGTTCAGCACCCTATCCCTGCCATGTCAGGGAATTTTCAGTGCTGGAATCTGCTTCTAAAAATCATCACTGTGGCTTTTGAAGCTCTCCTACGTTGGAGCTTTCCTCAAGTTAATGGACTGATTTGCCCAGAAATTGGCTTGCACCTCTATTTACAGTTAGAACTAAGGACACCTTGATCCTTATGCTAAAAATAATGTAAAATTAGCCTATTACAAAGTACATTTGTTAAAAAGTATGCTAAATCTTACAACCTTGAGATTTGTCTCAGTAGAGGCATCCACAAAACAAGAAACCCAAAATAACCAATTTTTAAAAAATCCAACAAACATTGAATGTGCAGAGAGAGAGGAAACAAAGCATGTAAGCAATAAAAACGAGCAAATAGTATGCAGAATGAAAGTGAGTCTACAGACGCGAAGCCTGGAGCTGACCTCAGCTTCAGCCTTAGTTCAATGCCCTGCAGAGCAAAATGTTGTGGAGCCAATTTCTGCCTGTTACTTTCTGGTCTTCCAGCTTAAGGACATGTGTATCTGAATGCTATGGCACATTCCAGGGCTCTGATAGGTACAATGGAACCTGGTAACCATCGCAAAGGTTCAAGCGACTGGGAATCGGGTCCTTCCAGCATTCATCGCAGTTCTGGGGTCTATGTTACAGCCTTTCAAACTTTTTGTTGGCAGAATGTTTTTGACTGAAAATTTGATGATGTGCAATAATATGCTTGGCAAAATGAATGCAGGAAATGTAATGCTTTGTATATATTAGGAAAATGTGGCCCTTGAGAAAGAAGTTTGGGAAGAAAGCTGGTCTTTCCACAAAATGTAACATAGCCCAATAATGACAGCCCTGGAAAACTTGAGTTTGATGTTTCTCAGAGAGATGAGGTGCATTGTAGTACCTCTGAAAATTCTGTGGGAGGAGGCTTTCCATCACCTTCTGCCAAATGGATCGTAGCCTAACCGGAGAGGCCAGGGATAAAAAAAATCCTCCAAAATATTGCCATCTGATGATTGACTAAATCAGTAATGAAGTGTTGGTGACAACACCCTTGAGAGCTGAAACGTACACTGGACTCTTGGACAGCATCAATGCAGTCGGCTGTGTGATTCGATGCTAGGTCAATTCTAACCTGCTATGATTATTATAATAACAAAGGTAACAGCTTTACTTACAGTGTGCTTTTTTTCATACAGATGATGTAGCTCAAAGTGCTTTACAGGGGGATAAAGTGCAAACCTGAAAATAAAATTAAAAATAAATATGAAAATAAAAGACAAAAAGATGTTAGTTCAAAAACAAGGTTGAGCTGGCATTTAAGTGTCAGCTAAGGCTGCATCCATTATGGTTTTAGGTATTGAATCCTACAGGTTAGGAGCATACTCAGAAAAGCTGACCTTACCTTTTGAGGGAGATTGTTTAAATTTAACCTGAGAGTTCGAGCAGGATTTATACGACAAAAACAATTCTGTGATGTACTCCTGTACCAGACCATGAAGAACTGTAAAAACAAGTAAGAGAACTTCAAAATCAATTCTAAAAGATGCAGGAAGTTAATGCAGAGTAGCTGGGATGTGAATGATCTGTTCCTTCATTCTGGTTAGTTACAAGTCTAACAGCAGTGTTCTGAATGAATTCAAGTTTATTAATGTATTGCTTTGAAAGGCCCGTGAAATTGCATTGTAATAATTTAGTCTATTTGATATAAAGGCATGAAATAGTTTATTAGATCTCGGCAGTACCACTTTAAGTATGAGAAAAGCAACTAATTAACAGAATGCATTTCCAGCATGCCTGTCAATCATTTTTTGTTGCTATGGATGGAAGTGTGCACTGTGCAACTCAATGTTATGTCAGTAGAGTATTGAACATTGCACGTAGAATTGGGAGACTGTCACTGAGAAATAGCCATTAATGCAGTTACTCTAGATAAACTTTAAGCTTCATAAGTGGAGCCTAAAACTAGATTCCATTGTAATCCAGGCTATTGATTACAATGAACTGGTTTAACAACTATATGATCAGTTTGATATAAAGCTGAAGGAGTTGAACCTAAATCATATAGGAAATGATGCTGACTTTACTTACTACTCCTCTGAGCTGCTTGTAAATTCTTAAAGATGCAGCACAGTAACAGGCCCTTCTAGCCCAATGAGTCTATGCCACCCAATTACAGGTGTCCCCCTGCTCTACGAATGTTCGCTTTATGCCACTTCGCTTTTACAAAACACCTACATTAGTAACCTGTTTTCACATTACAAAGAGGATTTTCGCTTTTATGAAAACATTTTCCCATATCAATTAATAGTTCTTCGCTTTACGGCATTTCGGCTTAAGAAAGGTTCCATAGGAACGCTGTACGTGAACCCCTGTACATCAATGTGACCAATTAACCTATCAACCATTACGTCTCTGGACCGTGGGAGGAAACTGGAGCACCCGGAGGAAACCTACACAGTCATGGGGAGAATGTACGAGCTCCTTACGTGCAACAGTGGGAATTGAAGCCCGGTCGCTGGTGCTGTAAAATGTTATACTACCCTCTATGGAACTTTTTTAAAAAAAGTTGAAGTTCGATTTTAAAAAGCAGCTTTCTTATAGGAGCTCATAATGCAATTCTAAGATCATGTAACAGAGCAAAATCTGTATTAATATAGGTTCTCTGTACAACTGACATAGTTTGGTGCTTATTATCACATTGAGCCTTTAGACAGTGAATATTGATGAAGGCATGTAGCTGCTTTACCATTCAGATAAATCTGCATTAAAATTTGCTCCAAGGTTACAACCCTGCTGGCCTGTGAAATGCAAGAATTCACCAAGTTACAATGTGGGACACTCTTCAGAATCTGGAACTGAGCCGCATTGTTGAGCAAGTATAGAGAGTACTTTATTCTGCTGTGGTGGTTGACCTGACTGTCCTTTATAATGAAGGTTTTCAGTCACAGATTTGCTACATTGTCTGAGGCATTGACTGGCCTGTAAACATAAACGTAGTTGAAATCATTCGACATGTAAGGAGTAGGTGATAAGCCGCTCTTTCTTTAGCGTCTAATTTCAACTTAGACATTTTATTCTTCCCCATTTGAATATCCATCTTAATATTTTGCTAAAATTTTAGTTGGGACACTTTCTCAGTAGAAATTTGAGTTTGTTCAGAGAGGAGAGGAGTTCTGTATGCTGGAATGAACATAGATTTTATCTTGAATCCATGCTTAAGTACTGTAGAGGAATAATTGAGGCCATTGAGCTGTCTTCAGTGTTTCTGGTTTAGTGAGTCAGTGCTTTAAAGAAGAACTACTCAAGCTGACTTCCGGAAGACAATCAGTAACTTCTGCCAGTAACACTGGTCCTAAGGGGAAAAATTGAAACGGGATGGAAAAAGAAGAGGGAAGGATTAAATTCTACTTCTGTCTTTGCAGGAGTCACATTTAATTTACTACCCTCAAAACATCAAAGTACAAAGTATACTTCTTATCAAAGTACATGTATGCCACCATATGCAAGCCTGAGATTCATTTCTTTGTGGGCATACTCAATACAAGAATGAGGGGTGACTTTATTGAAACATAACAAATGTTGAAAGGCCTTGACAGAGTGAATGTGGAGAGGATGTTTCCTGTTGTGAGGGAGTCTAAGACCTGAGGACACAACTTCAGAATAGTGGGATGTCCATTTAGAATGGAGATGAAGAGGAATTTCTTTAACCTGAGAGCAGTGAATAGAAACATAGTGAAACTACAGCACATTACAGGTCCTTCGGCCCACAATGCTGTGTCAAACATGTAACGTTAGAAATTACAGGGTTGGCCCTGGCCCTCTGTGGAAATTGTTGGAATTTGAAATCTGTGGAATTCGTTGCCACAGGCAGCTGTGGAGGCCGTCTTTATGTATATTTAAGGCAGAGGTTGATAGATTCTTGATTAATCAGGATATGAAGGGATACAGGGAGAAGGCAGGAGATTGGGGCTGAGAGGGAAAATGGATCAGCCATGGTGAAATGCAGGAGCAGACTCAATGGGCCAGGTGGCCCAAATCTGCTCCTATATCTTATGATGTTATAACAGAATCAATGAAAGACCGCCCAACTTGGACATAGAGCCAGTGTGCAGAAGACAATAAACTGTGGAAATTCAAAAAAGAAAGAAATAATGACAACAATAAATATCAAGAATATCTGCTGAAGAATCGTTGAAAGTGAGTCCATAGGTTGTGGTAGCAATTCAGTGATGGGGTGAGTGAAGTTATCTCCTCTGGCATTCACAGTAAATACAAGAAACTTAACAGAATTAATAAAAGACCACTCCCCGCAGGGTGGACAGAAAACCAGTGTGCAAAAGACAACAAACTGTGCAAATACAAACTGAGAGGAAACAAGAAGTAATAATAATAAATAAATAAGCAATAAATATTGTACATGATGGGGAGAAGGCCTACTTAAAAGTATCCTGCATTTGACAAAGGGAAGGTACCATGTGGCTTCAAGTAGAAGAGGAAGGAAGTCCTTTATGAGCTTGTAACTTTATGGTCCCCTGCTTGGATGAATATGGATACCAGCAGAGATTTTGTGACCTCATTTAGTTAAATTGAAGGCTGTCTGGTAGCAATATGAAAGAGAGGATCAGGAACCGAATCATGCAGTTAGCTAATTGGGGAAGTTCACATTTTGTTTCTGTGGGACAATGAGCAAGGAACCCACAGAACTCATGGCACACTTCATGATTAATGCTCTCACGTTTGAATGTATTTAAACAGTACAAGATTGTGTTCATTCTGTGAATCCTCAAGCTGTCCTCACAACAAGCTGAAAAACGTCAAAGTAAATTCATTATCAAAGCACATAAATGTAGCATATACAACTTTGCAATTCATTAATTTGTGGGCCTTCTCAATAAATACAAGAAACATAATAGAATCAATGAAAGGCCACACACGACAGGATGAACAGGGAAGCAATGAGCAAAACCATATAAATACAGAACAAAGGAGAAAAAAGGAAATAATAATAATAAATAAGTATCGAGAACATGAGATGAAGAGTTCTTGAAAATGAGTCCATAGGTTGTGGAAACAATTCAATGATGGGGCAAGTGAAGTTATCCCCTTTGGTTCAAGAGCCTGATAGTTGAGGGGTGGTAGCTATTCCTGAACCTGGTGGTTTGGATCCTGAGGCTCCTGTACCACCTTCCTGAGAGTCATAGAAAATACAGCACAGTAACAGGTCCTTCGTGCCAAACCATTTAAAGTGCCTAGTCCCATTCATGTGCACTCAGACCATAACCCTCCATCCATGTATTACCTACCCAAGATTCTCTTAAACATTGAAATCGAGCTTGCATGTGCCACTTGTGCTGACAGCTTTCAGGACCCTCTGAGTGAAGAAGTTTCCCGTCATGTTCCCCTTAAACATTTCACCTTTCACCCTTAACCCATGACGTCTCATTGTAGTCCCACTCAACACCAGTGGGAAAAAGCTGCTTGCATTTGCCCTTTCTATGCCCCTTATAATTTTGCTGACAGCTGTGAGAAGAGGGCATGGCCTTGATAGTGGGGGCCAAATGAAACTTCGTATGTGATGGCCTGCACTCCTCTGAAGGTGACACTGGGTGAGTAGGTGCTAGGAAGCGAGTTTAGAGCCTTCATGTAATCTTGTCTCAGATAGTAGCTTGTGGATCTTTGATTCCATTACCACGGTAAGTTGACTTTAGTAATTAGAATGTGAGGAATCTGTTAATAGGTAAGACTAGATTGGCACTCTATCAGTATAAATCAGCTGGATTACACCTCTGCCAAATTAAACTCCCACTCACTCTACTTGGAGTATTTTTGGAAGTAGGTAACTTTGATGTTGGCAACCTACCTGTTCCCCTGGATGATTCAGTAGGCTGAATACACTAATGGTTTAATATATAAATTTTATCCATTTCAGGAAGTTGTGACAGCTGCGATTGATATCTCTGGTTAACGGGTGTTCGGATTATTGCAATACAGGCGGTATATGGGCATTGGTATAGTAGGACAGAAACAGCAAACCTCCAAAGCCCCCTATCTCTCCCACGCACAGGCAGCAGCTGTCCTCCTTGCCCTCTCCCTCCTCCAATTTGCTCCAGCAAAAGCACCACCCACCATGCACAGTCCCCAAAGAGACCACGATCTCAAGTCCATCAAAAACTACGTCCATCCCAACACTTCAGCATCCCTGACAGGTTCTGTTTCTCACCAGCGAGGAGGAGAGAGATACCGCTCCTGCTACAGTGGGCGGGGGAGGGGGACCAGCAGCTTTCTGTATTGATGTTACAATCTGCCACGTTGCTTCTCTGAGCCCCACCACCCCTCGACTCAGGGACCCCTCTTGCTCACCATCAGAAAGATATTTGTTTGATATACTGTAATGGTATTTAAGATGACTTTATTCTGCCATGCACAAGAATCCTTACAGTAAAAAAAAACTCCTTTCCTTTCCCTCTTCTATTCCCTGCTCTGGACACTTACCTCTTCTCACCTGCTTATCACCTCCCCTGGATCCCCTCCTCCTACTCTTTCTCCCATGGTCCACTCTCCTCTCCTATCCGATTCCTTCCTCTCCAGCCCTTGACCTTTCCCACCCAGGCTTCACCTATCACCCTCTAGCCATCCTCCTTCACCTCCCCACCACCTTTTTATTCTGGTGTCTTCCCCCTTCCTTTCTAGTCCTGAAGAAGAGTCTCGGCTCGTCATTCATTTCCATGGATGCTGCCTGACCTGCTGAGTTCCTCCAGCAATTTGTGTGTGTGTTGCTCTGGATTTCCAGCACTGCAGACCTTCTTGCGTTCATTGTTGTTCAGACCATAACCCACAGAACTTCTCAGTGCTACACAAATATTTAACCAAAAAATGAATTCAAGGTCAGGCTCAGAACTACCACAATGTTGAGAGACTGTGCACGCTACTTCTGGGAATGTTTACAAACAGTACTAAGTCAACAACTGGAGAGGAATGGGTGTTTCTGGACTATGAGCCTTGGTCCTGATGTAAAGTCAAGGCAGTTTTTTAAGGTGTGAAACACACAACACAATGTCAAATGATAAGCAAAAACCACATGGGCCAAAGCTGGCAGCATGGTAGTGTAGTGGTTTATATTACAGGCTTTATATTACAGGCAACACAGGTTCAATTCCTGCCACTGCCTGTAAGGAGTTCCTACTTTCTTCCCATGTCCGCATGGGTTACCTCCAGGTGCTCCGGTCTCCTCCCACAGTACAAAGACCTACCAGTCGGTAGGTTAATTGAGCATTGTAAATTGTCCCCTGATTAGACTAGGGTTACATCAGTGGTTGCTGGGCAGTGTGGCTCGAAGGACTGGGAAGGCCTATTCCACACTGTATCTCAATAAATAAATAAAGTGCTGATGAAATATTTCACTTGAGTCACCAGTGTCCTAATGCTGTGGTAGTAATTTCATATTCTCCTGAGGGAGCCTATTGATAGTCATCCTCCAGGATAAAGTGGTGCAAATTCTCCTTCAGTGACCCTCAGGGAGGAGGCTACACAGCAGACTCAAAAACAGATACTTTCCCCGAGCAGTAAGGCTGATCAACACGTCCACCCACTAACTCCACCACTACTTTATAAATTCCCATCAGTCACCTTATGTACAGCCTAGTATCACTTTATGGTCATACTATCAATGTATACCAGTTCTCTTATGTACTGTATTTATTTATTTATGTCTTTATTTTATTTTGTTTTTTTTATAATTTGTCTTTTTATGCTGCATCAGATTTGGAGTAACAATTATTTTGCTGTCATTACAGTTGTATA
The DNA here is from genome assembly GCF_030144855.1 of Hypanus sabinus. Lineage (NCBI taxonomy): Eukaryota > Metazoa > Chordata > Chondrichthyes > Myliobatiformes > Dasyatidae > Hypanus > Hypanus sabinus. The sequence goes on along the minus strand of NC_082727.1, from coordinate 60,879,424 downwards.
CAGGAAATGACATTAAGCAATTATGAATCTTAAATGCATCACAGCAGAAGTGAGAGTTGCCCATTTCCTCAGCAATTGCTTTCTTTATTGGCACTGCTTGACTGCAGATGTGCATTTTGTATCATATTTCCAGCATCTAAAATATTATAATTGTCATAATTAGGTGTGCTCATGTGGCTGTTAATGGACTCTTTTACACCCCAATGCTGATTGATGGTGTGGTCTGAGAAGAGGAATTGAGTTTGTGGATACGCTGCTCTGTCTAGATAGTTTTAATTCAGTCTGAACATTTAGGAAACTGTCTGTTGAATCAAACCACAGCTTGCATTGAAAATGGCAATTTCATGCAGACATTAGTCCTGACCAGGCTTAGTAATGATGTGAATTCTTGATTCTGGTCCAGAAATGTAGATGCAGATTCAGTTTCACTTATTTATTTAGAGATACGGTGCGGAAAAGGCCTTCTGGCCTTTCGAGCCGCACCATCCACCAATCCCGGATTTAACCCTAACCTCTTTACAAAGACTAATTAACCTACTAACCAGCGCATCTTTGGGCTATGCAAAGTAACCGGAGCACCTGGAGAAAGCTTGCGCATTCCACATGGTGAACAGACTCCTTACAGAGGACGCTAGATTTGAACTCCAAACTCTGGTGTCCCTAGCAGTAATAGTGTCAGGCTAATGGCTACACTACTGTGTGACCATCTACATTCACAATATAGAATGAAATGCTTGGTTTGCCAACAACCAGCACAACTTAACGATGTGCTGGGGCAGCCCGCAAGTGGGACAACACCAGTAATGTCTGGCTGTTCTTTGAATTGTTCTGTCTAACTCTGAATAAATCTGAAATTTAAAAAACAAGTAGAAAGTATTGAAAATAATCAGGAAGTTGGGCAACATTTATTGGGAGAGGGACAAAGTTCAGGTTGCTAACTTGAAGTTTTAACCCTGAATCTCTCATCACAGATCTGTTATTCCAGCATTTCTTTTGTTGCAGGTGCAGAAGTGGGTGGATTATTTGGCTTTGAGTCATCTGGAGAACTCTTATTGGTTCACTTTCCACAACGATTACAAGGCAGTGGGCTTCCTCTCAGTTACTGTACAAAGTTATTTATATTAACTGCAAGTGGAAGCAGATTATGTGTGGTCAGTCTTCCTCACAGAGATTCTTTATGCCCTGGACCATTAAACAAGGGATCCGTAGACCCCAGGTTGGGAATCATAAATGCCAGTCAAACAGCATCTTTAAAAAGATTTCTGTCCAATAACCTTTCCTTAGAACTGTGGAAATAATACAATATGCCTGACAACACTTGGTAGAACTGGCTGGTCGGTACTAACAAAACTCCTACCAATTCATGCCACAAGTATTATCATCCAGGGGGCATTGATGGGGATGGGCTGTGACAGGCCCCACCCACCTCAGCATTCCAGCTGTCACTGAGCACATTAGGCTGGTATGCACGTGCACCCTTCCTGTCACGGTGATGGAAGCAATGATTCAGGATTTTCACAAGAGAAATGGACAGATTGTTGAGAGAATAATCTGTGGGATTGTGAGGAGAGGATGGAGAATGGGGCTGATTGGGTTGCTGTACAGAGGGCCAGTATGAATCTGATGGGCCAAATTGCCTCTGTCAGTGCCAGAGTTATAAGTATGCAAGTATTTGGAATCCAAAGTGTGCTTAAGTTTTGATTTATTTATTTAGAGATACAGCACGGAGTTGGGCTTTCTGGCCCTTCGAGCCATGTCACCCCAGCAACCACTCGCAATCCTGATTTAACCCTCACCTAATCATGGGACAATTTACAATGACCAATTAACCTACCCGGTACACCTTTGGACTGTGGGAAGAAACTGGGACACGCAGGGGAAAACCTACACATTCCACAGGGTGGATGTAGAGAGACCCTTTACAGAGGATGCCAGGAATAAACTCTGACTTCTTTGATATTTTGTCCATATACATCAGTCACGTTAAGTTTCTGTGAACTGTGCTTGAATTATAAGGAACTGAAAAGGACAGACCACATATTCAATGAGCGGTTGTTTGGTGTGCTTTTGAAGTGTTATCCTGCAGGGTTTTCAGCTCACAGCATTTACTGGCCCACGCAGTTGCTGAAAAACTTCTGTGTGAAAGATTTTTGGCTTGGCTTACTTTAGTTTCATTCTCGAAACTGGAATATTGTGATTGGTTCATGGATATATGAGGTGCCGTGGTAGTATAGTGGGTTAGCGTCAGCTCGGGGTGACAGGTTTCAGAGTTCTGTGAGGAGTTTGTAAGTTCTCCTTCTGGGTTTCCTCCCACAGTCCAAAGACGTTCCGGTTAGTAGACTAATTGGTCATTGTAAATTGTCCTGCAATTAGCCTAGGCCCTAGGGGCTGGGTTTGCTGGGTGGTGGGATTTGCAGGAAGGGCTGTTCTGCACTGTATCTCAATAAATTAATAAATGTGTATCTGAATTATACTGAAGAGGAGAAAAGGGGCAAGATATCTTAGGGTTAGCAGAGTGACATAACTAGTAGTAAACAATGTGCAAAAGACAGCCAACTGTACAAATGCAGAAAAAATAATAGTAACTAAATAAGCAATAAATAACTTGAACAAGTTATCTTTGAGTAGCAGAGAAGGTAAGGGAGCAATGGGTAAAGCAAATAATATTTCAAATGAGGCCAGTAAAAAATTCCATCATGGCTTACCTGAAGAGTTATTTTTTCAGTAGCATTAATTACATAAGTAAGTAAAGTGGTATTAAGCAAAAGTGTTATGATGCAATATGAATGTAATGTGAATTGGGACTTCGGAAAAAATAGGAGATTGAATTTGAAGTTGTACATAAATTACTCCGCTCCGGGAAAAGAGAATTTTCAAAGCGCTTTTTACAAGTTGATCCAATGGACACCAGGGAGGAATTGAAACTCTACTGATTTGAATGAAAACTTGACTCCTTTACAAGATATGGGTACTCACAAACAACATAAATGCCTTCATGATCAAAGGTACTCAGTAAACCATTATTAGGGTTAAATTTGTGAATAATTTGAATATATGAATCATTCTTTTTTTAAAAAGAGGGAAGTAATGTATGATGTATCCCGGGGGGGGGGGGGGGGGGGGTTAACATTTTTGAAAGTATGTGTCCAAATTGGTGATAACTTAACAAATTGTTTTGTGTGCCTTGGTAGTTTTGAGCAGAGATTAATTATCAATGATTAATGAATTATTAACAATAATTAAGGAGTTCTTAAGGAAAAATGATGGATTCTGTTGCTTATTACATGTATTCTTTGTTTCACTGCTAATAAAAGTATAACAAACAGATTGAAATAACTGTGTTTTAGAAAACCTGTTAAAAAAGACTAATAGAGGTTGGCCACTGATTTTCTAGAAACTGATGGTTCGGCACCTCTTTTAATTCAGATAAAATTACAAGACCAAGCATCACTCACTTTTCGTGAAATGTCTGTTGGGTGAGGTGAATTAAAGAATTTAACATGAAGGACATGCTTTGGTTCATTGCTTGAGGGTGGGAAAAGGTAGAACCTTCAACACTAAAGAATGGCTAACATAAGTTGTGACCTGTCTTGATGTTTGGTAATGTGTCTGAAGAAAAGCTTGACGATAATTTTACAAGATTTTGTGTACCAAAGGAGAAAGTAGTTGTTCATGATTTGCTTGCATAAGCAAAAAATGTTACAGGACCTGCTTTCAAAGATATAGCAAGTAGTGTTAATGAAGAAAATCTATGTCAGTGGATGATTGTTGACAACAAAACACCTGTTGTGTGTCACCTTACGGACTCTGAAATTATAGATGGTGTTCTAAATGCTGATTAAAAACACTAAATGATGATTGCAGTGATGATGATGAAACAGATGAAACTGAAAGATTGACGATTGACAAGTTAATTGAGTTGTTGAGTGATTTAGTCAAAGATTTAGAGAAATGTCCCTTTATGATGGAACAAGATCCAATGAATTTTTATTTGATGCAAGAAAAATTACACAGGGAGAGATCAAAACACATGAAACAACTTTGCCTAGATGAAATGTTTAAAATGATAACTGAGAAGCAATGTTCTTTGTAAGTGCAGTAATTAATAAAGTTACATTTGATTTTTATTTAATAATCCTTGTTGGGCTTCTACAGTCCATTTTTGCCATTATTATTGCATGACCTCTTTTGATCCGGCAAAAATATTAATCTGGCAAGGCTGAGGAATAGAGGGTGCTGGAAAACTGCTAGACAACCTGTATCCCGGCTTCAGTTTCCACTGGTCCCTGTAAGGAGTCTGTAAGTTCTCCCTGTGACCACATGGGTTTCCCCTGGGTTTCCCAGTTTCCTCCTACAGTCCGAAGACCTACCAATGAGTAGGTTAATCGGTGGTCATTGTAACTTGTCCTGTGATTAGGCTCAGATTAAATTGGGGGATTACTGAGCGGCGTGGCTCCAATGTTCTGCGCTGTATCTCAAACAATTAATAAATAAATCAATAACACCACATGATCTCTGCTGCCAAGCCAGTGTGAGACATTTCCTGTGAAAACATCTCAGGGCTCTCAGGTTGTAAAGAATCATGGCTACTTCATTGGGCAGTAAGGATAATTGTTATGTATTTTTTTATGGGTGACGTTTAAAGAATTGAGGAGCGGTATTGAACCCCAGGTGCTAAGAGAATTGCTGCACATGCCATAGATTTGCCACCTCTGTCTGTTCAGCATATTGTGTGTGTTCAAAGGTTCATCTTATCAAGCTATACAACTCTGAGATTCAATAAAAATGTATCTAAATGATTCTTTATATTCCAGCTGTAGACGCCTTTAGTGTAAGAACACATCAATTCATAATAGTTACCGTCACTGATACTAGTATTTTTCATTCTGGATTAATTAACTGAATTTAAATGCCTGATGGTAACTAATCCAGTAATCTAACCACAATGCTTGCAACTCTTTGCGGGTAGAACAACTCACTGACCAAGTAATTCTGGCGAATGAAACTTGCTGGTTCATTAATGGTATTCCCACAAACTGAGCTGTGCTGATATTATATGCATCCTCCATGACTACAGGCAGTTCCTAGAAATGAGAATGATGCTGGTGCCTGGTAGTATGTTTTATGTTAACTGGAGTTGATTATGACTTCTCCAAGCCTGTTTGAATATGTAACGGGACAGCCGCAAACTGAGCACATCGGCTAAATCCTACATTCAGCAAAACAAAGCATTCATTGTTTGCATTTTGACAGCGAGTCAATCCTGACTGTGGTCATGAATAAACTAAATCCAATTTGCCACAACTCTTGTGGGATTTAAATCACAGTGATTATGCATCGCACATTGGGAATCCGATCATTCGAATGCGGTGTGGAAGTCACAGTGCTTTGGCGTTTGGAGAGAAATGCAAGCTATCAATAGCTCAAAGTCAGAATGCAAAAAAAGTGCACAATAATGAAATAGATAAAACAGTCAAAAAGTCAAAAGTAAATTTATTATCAAATGTGTATATGTCACCACATACTACCTTAAGATTCATTCTTTATGGGCATTCACAGTAAGTAGAAAGAAACATAATGGAATAAATGAAAAGCTACATACAACTGATCAACAGATGATGCAATAGCCTCTGCTCTACGTACCGTCCTTACACATCTGGAGAAGAAGGATGCTTATGTGAGAATGCTGTTCTTGGACTACAGTACAGCATTCAGCACCATGATTCCATCCAGGCTCGACAAGAAGCACAGAGACCTCAGCCTTGACCCTGACTTGTGCAGTTGGATCCTGGACTTCCTGTCAGATCACCGGCAGGTGGTAGGAGTGAACTCCCTCACCTCCACCCCTCTGACTTTCAAAACAGGAGCCCCTCAGGGCTGTGTACTAAGTCCCCTCCTTTACTCCCTGTACACCCATGACTGTGTTGCCATCCACAGCTCCAATCTGCTAATTGAATTTGCCAATGACACTATATTGATTGGCCTAATCCCAAACAACAATAATTAGGTGGCCTACAGGGAAAAAGTAATCTCTCTGACACAGCGATGTCAAGAAAACAATCTCTTCTTCAATGTCACAAAAACAAAAGAGGTCGTTGTGGATTACAGGAGGAATGGCGATGGGCTAACCCCTATTGATATCAATGGACCTGGGGTCCTGAGGGTAAACAGCTTCAAGTTCCTCAGCATCCACATCACCAAGGACCTCACGTGGTCTGTGCACACCAGCTGTGTGGTGTAAAAGGCACAACAGTGCCTCTTTCACCTCAGATAGTTGAAGAAGTTTGGTATCACCCCCAAATCCTAAGAACTTTCTACAGGGGCATGATTGAGAGCATCCTGACTGGCTGCATCACTTCCTGGTCTGGGAACTGTACCTTCCTTAATTGCAGGACTCTGCAGAGAGTGGTGCAGACAGCCCAGCGCATCTGTAGTTGTGAACTTCCCATGATTCAGGACATTTACAAAGAAAGGTGTGAAAAAAGGGTCCAAAGGATTATTGGGGATCTGAGTCACCCCAACCACAAACTATTCCAGCTGCCACCATCCGGGAAACGGTACCACAGCATAAAAGCCAGGACCAACAGGCTCCAGGACAGCATCTTCCACCAGGCCATCGGACTGATTAATTCATGTTGATCTGAGTGTACTCTATATTACATTGACTGTTCTATGTATTATAAACCACTATGATTTCACATTGCACATTTAGACAGAGATGTATCGTAAAGATTTTTACTCATGTATGTGAAGGAGGTAAGAAATTCAATTCAGAGACGGACAAACAACTGATGTGCAAAAGGTGACAGCAAAAAGAAAAGCTTATAATGATAATAAGTTGTAGAGTCTTTCAGGTGTTAGCGATTATTTCCCACCTGCAGTTGCCTTCAGTTCAAGGAGTTCAAAGGTCAACTTGCTGACGGAACCAGAGTCACGTATAGATTAGAACAGGTGGTGAAGATGGACTATTATTCAGTGCTGGGGCGTGTAAAGTGGAAACACTATGAGGTTCACATGACAAATGCGAGGAGGTACAAGACCAGACTTGGGTTGAATAGAATGGCTGCTGCAACGTTAGATCAACCTCCTCACTCTCAGTCAGCCTTCACCATTGCACTATTTGACACAAGCCAGAAGTTAGTCAATTCAGTTGCTGTTCTAGAAGGCAGAATATTTGTTTATTGATTGATTTTACCAATCAGTTACAGCCCTTCGAGCTGTTTCGTGCAACAACCCCTAGCTTAATCACGGGAGACTTTCCAATGACCAATTAACTGATTACCTGTGGATCTTTGGACTGTGGGAGGAAACGAGAGCACCCTGAGAAAAGCCATGCATTCCATGGGGAGATGTACAAATGGCATCGGAGAAAAACTCCAAACTCTGATGTGCCAACCTGTAAAAGCATCATACTAGCTGCTACGTTACTATGGCGCCCAATTCCTTCTGGCCTTTTCCTAAGCTGAACCCCTATGCAGATCCTGTAAATCATAAAAGGTATGTTATTTGGACCTGGCACTTTGGCAGCATGGAGAAAGGATACTACAACTACATTTTAGTTGTTTGTTTTACATCACTGGCCAGACCAGCATTTATTTCCCACCTGTAGTTGCCCTTAAACTGAGTGAGTTCAAAGGTCAGCTATCAGTGAGACTGAAGTCAATATAGACTAGAGCAGGTAGTAAAGCTGGCATTTTGCCCCAAACCCTCCCCTCTCCCAACGGGAGGAGATTTCTGCAGAATTTCTGAAGATTGTCAACGTTGCCAATGGTTTAAAAAAAATTTCCATTTACCAGAACAAAATCAGAACAGGTACATCAACCTCCAAATCCCTCCTCTCACACAAAAACCAAGGAAAAATGGATCAGGCACATTGACCCCCCCCCCCCCCCCGCCCCAAATTCTTTCTCCCACACAAAGAACTGAGAAGGTCAGGTGGAAAAAAACACAGACTATTAAAAACTATAAGGCTGCAAAGTCCACATTGAAAACACAAGAAAAGACATGGGCAACACTCTCCACAGCAGCAGCCTGTGCCCTCTTTGGTAGTGGAGAGAGTGATCAAAAGACAGGTAATCGGTGCTCACCCTCTGCACTCATTCCCTTGCTTCAATCACATTCGTTGCTCTAATCAGTGAACAATGACGGCTTTTATAGGAGAAATGGAGCCAAACATCAGCTTGCAGCCCGTCCTGCAATCTGCCCACTACGAGGTTCATGCATGCTGCTTCAGCCTCTGAGTGCTCTAGGAGACTGCAGAATGCTGGAAAACCCAAATGATCTCCAAACTTTCACACTCGCCTGGATGTTTCAATCACTCTGCTCACTTTACTTGGTGAAATCACCCAATGATCTCCAAGCAGCAAAACACAGGCTCCAACAGTTGCAGAATCATATCCAAGACAGGAAACAAGGATAAAAGCCATTAAAAAGTGAAAAAGATGGTTCCAGATGATGTTGAGCAGAGAAGCATTGCACACAGGCGACATTTGGACTGGAAGTCTTCACTGGTGTGTTGCTTTGTATTTCCAGCATCAGCAAAACTTTCTGTGTTTTAGATTCTTTCTTATAGGTACAGGAAGGTTTCCCAATCTTTTTTTTTGCTTCACCCATTTCAGAGAGACTTATATAACCTCTGTCCTCTCTTTAATTCTCCACATTAGTTGTAAACACTGAAAAAGCACACTTTCTTTGTATTATTGCACTCCATTCCAAGATTACTGAGCTGTAGGAGAGCCTGTTGGTTAGTTTGACAATGCCAAGACACAGTCATACTGAAGTAGTTTTTTATTTGGCAGATCCTCCTACTAACCTCAGCAACATTGATAATTGAAGTAAAAACTATTTATTGGAAGTTTGGGAGAATTAACAAATTCCTTCCTTCAAATAGCCTTACTAATCTATAACTGAAAGTATGTAGTTGATTTCAAATAAGGTCAAACAAATGGCAACGACTTTTCAAGCAGATTGTCACTTTGCTCTTTACAATGGCATTAATCAAAGAATCAGAATGGAAAATCATAAAGGCTGAATTCTACAAAGAATTGATTCCAGAAATAATTTTTCTTCTCTCAGTGTTGGGAATGCAATCCATGTGTTGCAATATGTGTAATGTTACACTTAAAAAGATTGTTTTCTCTCAAGTATTATTACCATTATGACCTGAATATTCCCATCTTGAAGCTTTTTAACACCTTGGTCAGAGATTCATTGAATGCTACACCCCAGAGATATGCTGTTCAGCCTATCTAGTGTGTGCCGAACTGTTAATCTACCTATTCCCATCGACCTGCACCCAGACCATGGTCCTACATCCAAGTACCTAATCCAAATCTCTCTTGAATGTTGAAATGGTTCCCAGATCCAACACCTGCACTGGTGCACTGAGATCTTTAGTAACCATCCCTATTTTGGCAGTACCTCAAAATGAATTTCTCTAATCAGAAAGCAGGAACTGATGGATTTTACTGCAATCTTTGGTAACAATCTAGTTTTACAATTTGTTAAGAATGTAGAAAATAATGTTGGTGCCTGTTACTTGCTTGTACTGTGATTGGTGTGGTTCTGAATAAAAAATTAATGTCTATCTAAACTGTCCCATGTGGAGTATTGAGGCAGTTCTCCTCTGAAAGCGATGTGAAACTTTGGTTGATATTTGTTTATTTGTCTCAGTAGTTTTGGACAGTGTTTAATCAGGAGGAGGGTTCTCTTTATACCGGCCAGCACTCAGGGAAAATCAGCAGAAACAAAGAGACAATTAAATCCCTAATTCATCTCAGTATCTTTTGGTACCTCACTATCAAGCCTGTGATAGTACTGTGATACAAGTACTCCTTGTATTTTAATGTGACACATCTGAGCAGAGTGTTTCTTGAGATTTTTTGAGGAACGTGATCCAGTCCAATTCTGCACTTTTTGGAGCAATCTAGCCTATGCCGTTCCACCACTTTTTCTCAAAAGAAGGGACTCATGGTAGCATAGTGTTAGCACAGAGCTTTACAGAACCAGCGACCTGGGTTCAATTCCCGGCACTGTCGGTAAGGAGTTTGTATGTTCTCTCCGTGACCATGTGGGTTTCCTTCGGATGCTCCGGTTTCCTCCCACAGTCCAAAGACATACCAGTTGGTGGTAGGTTAATTGGCCATTGTAAATTGTCTTGTGATTAGGCTAGGATTGAACTGGAGCTTGCTGGGCAGCACAGCTAGTATTGCATGCTTTGTCGAAATAAGTAAGTAAATGAACATATAAATAAGCTACAGGGATTATGATTTGTTTTAAGCCAAACATTGTAATTGTAGAAGTGTCTCATTTAGTTCACCCTGAAGATATTAGTCATGATTAATACAAATTGAATACAAAAATATTGGAGACATTCAAAAAAACAGATAACATCTGTGAAGTTAGAAGAGAGTTGATGTTTGGCGATAAAATCCTTCAGTTAAAATTCAGCAAATGTTGAAATTCATCCCCACCCTCTTAGACCTGGCTATTCTTCAACACAGAATGTCTCTTTCTGCGTAATGAAAATCCTTTTCCAATGACTTCATTTGTGCATGTACTGTGCTGTATATGTTATGCTGTAAAGCTGCCTTAATGGCATGGAAGTGTAAAGGAGAGTGTGTTATATGGATAAAATGAATTGCTGGTATCTTTGTGAATATTTAAAAACCAGAAATAGGGTTAGGTCATACAAACCTATGAATAAGTTTGCATTGTGCAAGAAATCAGAATCAGGTTTAATATATTATGGAATTTGTTGTTTTGTGACAGTACAGTACAATACATAATTAAAAACTACAATAAGTATATATAAAAAATAAATTAAGTAAGTACTGCAAAAAGAGAGCAAGAAAGAATAGTGCTGTAATGTTCATGATTTCAATGTCCATTCAGAAATCAGATGAAAAAGGGGCAGAAGCTGTGAGTCTGTGTCTTCAGGCACCTGTATCTCTTCCTTGATGGTGGCAATGAGAAAAGGACATGCCCTGGGTGATAGATGCCCCCATTTTGAAGCTCAGTACTGGTAAGGCTTGTACCCATGATGGAGCTGGCTTAGTTTACAACTTTCCAATCCTGTGCAGTGGCTCCTCCATCCCAGATGGTGATGCAATGACTTGGCCACCACAGATGCCTGTGACAATGAATTCCACAGATTGGCCACCCCGGCTAAAGAAATTCCTCCTCATCTCTGTTCTAAATGGACGTCCCTCTGTTCTGAGGCTGTGCCCTCTGAGCCTAAACTCCCCCATCATAGGAAACATTCTCTCCACATCCATTCCATCAAAACCTTTCAACATTTGATAGATTTCAATGAGATCCTCCCTCATTCTTCTGAAATCCAGTGAGTACAGGCCCAGGGCCATCAAACACTCTTCATATAGAAAACCTTTCAATCCTGCAATCATCTTTGTGAACCTCCTCTGAACCCTCTCTAATGTCAGCACAGCCGTTCTTAGAAATAAACACATTACAGTTCATGATAAAACCCAGACCACAAAGACAGTCATACATCCAATGTGCGAAAATGAAAGAACAAATCATACAAACAAACCTCCTCTCCAATGTCAGCACATCCTTCCTTAGAAAGGGCATATCACTGGCATATGCTGTGAAATTTGTTGTTTTGTAGCAGCAGTACATTGCAATACATAATAATAAAAAGAAACCTTTAAATAACAATAAGAAGTGTATATAAAAAATAAATTAAGTAGTGCAAAAAGAGAGCAAAAATAATAGTGAGGTAGTATCCATGGGTTCAATGTCCATTCAGAAATCTGATGGCAGAGGAGAAGAAGCTGTTCCTGAACATTGAGTGTGTGCTTTCAGGCTCCTGTACTTCCTCCCTGATGGTAGCAATGAGAAGAGAGCATGTCCTGGGTGATGAGGGTCCTCAATGATGGATGTCACCTTTTTGAGGAATCACCTTTTGAAAGTGTCCTGGATTCTGGGGAAACTAGTGCCCATGATGGAACTGTCTGAGTTTATACCTTTCTGCATCTTTTTTCAATACTGTGCAGTGGCCCCTCCATACCAGAGTATGATGCAGCCAGTGAGAACTCTCTTCACTGTACATCTGTGGAAATTTGCCTTGTAGTTTAGTTAGATTATGGCCAGGCTGGTCTTTGATCTTTGTGAAGATTTATTTTGGTATTTCCCTAAGTAAAGGAGGCATTGACCTGGGTATTGTTGACCAAGCAAGCTGACTCCTTGAACAGAGTGCATGCAACCCACTTCCGTAGATTATTGAATTTAAGGTGGAATTGGAGTTGATAACTATGTTTGAGGTGGAGATTGACAGGCAATTGAAACTCAAGGGAAATGTATGCTACAGGGAGAGGGTGGGAAAAATGCTGCTTCTATTCCCACTAAATCAGCCAATGATCTTATTGCACAGCAGAGCTGTCTCTTAGGTTCAATTTGTTTACTCAAGTCAGGTTCATTTACTTATCACATGTACAGTACAAAACTAAACTTATTTCAAAACTAATTTCATAACGTGCGTGAGTAATGATAAACCTGATTCTGATATGGGTCTCTATTGCAGGCTGAGAGTGGGAAAGGGCAGGGAGAGGGGACTCATAGTTGGGAAAATGGGAAGGGAGAAGTGAGGGAGCGAGAAGCACCAGAGAGACAATGATCAATAGACCGATTGTTTAGAATCAGATGACCTTGTCTGGTGTCTCAGGGCTGGATGTGCCACCCCCCTCCACACCTGGCACTTCTTCTCTGCCACCTGACCCAAACCCCTTCCGTGGCGCTCCAGCTCCTGCCAGACTTACAAGCTCGCTCTGCACGCCATGTTGACTGTGCAAAAGTCTTGGGCACCCTGGCTCTGTATATAGAACTGAGACTTTTACACTGTACTTTAATTGTCTTGGGCACCCTGGCTCTGTATATAGAACTGAGACTTTTACACTGTACTTTAGTTGTCTTGGGCACCCTGGCTCTGTATATAGAACTGAGACTTTTACACTGTACTTTAATTGTCTTGGGCACCCCGGCTCTGTATATATAACTGAGACTTTTACACGGTGCTTTAATTGTCTTGGGCACCCTGGCTCTGTATATAGAACTGAGACTTTTACACTGTGCTTTAATTGTCTTGGGCACCCTGGCTATATCTATGAATGATTTTTGCTGGTACTGTACAGCAAAACAGACAGAGAAATGTGCCATTCTCATTAACAACCAACACAACCACAAGTGTCTGCGTTCCAGTGCCAATAACTCATGTCATCTCTGTTCATCAGAACATTGCAAGCAACAACAACTAATAAACAACAGCAAAACAAGACACTTTCCTGCCTGTCGATCCACCCAACTACGTCTGATCCTAGAATCCACTGACCTGGGCTACTCGCTGACCTGACATCCATCCACAGATGTCCTTTGGCTCTTCTTTTAACACACAGCACTGAGTGGAGGCCTAGACTCCGACCTGACCTCAAACTCCCCCACGTCTCTTTCCCTAAACCCTAACCTGACTCCCAACTACCCTCTCTATCCCCAAAACCATCCTTATGAACCTAAAGAACAACTAAATTTAAGCCTCAACGGAAACTGCAGCTCAGCACCTTCTCGGCCATCAACATCCTGGTTGGTTTCTTAAGACCTTATGTTCAAATGCAGTTTCTACAGATTGGTTTGCAGGAGGTGTAGGACAGAGTGGTGCTCCAAGAGTGAATCAATAGAGAAAGCTATCATAAATCTTTAGAACAGGGGTTCCCAACCTGGACTCCATGGAACCCTCGGTTAATGGTAGGAATCCATGGCATTAAAAGGGTTGGGAGCCCTTTGCTTTAGAAAGAGCTTCAGTGACAATTGATACAACATGAGCATTTCCTTGTTTCCTGGGTGTAATAGATACGTCTTTATAAAATCTCAACTCTGTTTAGCTCATTTATTTTCAATTCTAAATATGGCCTTTATATGTTTGTTTATGTTTTCTGATTATCTCAACTTGTCTGCACTTATCTCTTAAATTAAACCCAAATGCTTTGAAGTGTAACTGTCAGTCCTATGGGAAGCAACCACAATGGTCACGTTCCTTATTACTGGTAACGTTGTTACAGATTGCTTTATCTAAAGCTTTCCCTGAGGCACATGATACACCATTTCATTAAAATACTATATTATCTACAGCGTGGAGCTGGCAAGCGAGCAGAGGAAAGTGAACTGCGACAGAGAAACATTAGTGCCAAAAAGTAGTGGTTGGAATAAATTGAAAATTCAACTTGTTGTGTTAGAGGAATGAAATTAATGTGATGGCTGCAAGCAAAAGCATAAAAAGGCAAACAGCTCAAAGTTCAAAGTTTAAAGTAAATTTTATTATCAAAGTACATATGTGTCATTATATACAATCCTGAGATCCATTTTCCTGCGGGCAAACTCAGCAAATCTATAGAATAATAACTACAACAGGATCAATGAGAGATCAACTAGAGTGCAGAAGACAACAAACTGTGCAAATGCAGATATAAGTAAATAGCAATAAATAACAAGAACATGAGATGAAGAGTCCTTGAAAGAGAGTTCATGGGTTGTGAGAACATTTCCGTGATGGGGCAAGTGAAGTTACTCCAGTTTTTATCACCTCCTGCATCACTCCAGATTTCTCAGTCTTTAAATGAATAATCTGAAATTTTGTACTTGAATCCAGCAGTTAGAAAACAATGGCTCATTTATTCAATGTCACAGACCTGTAAATTACGTTAGAATATATCGTCACATTACTCAAACATGATATCAATAGAAAATATGATTTCAAATCCTCATTGCAAGTTTCTTAAAGTTCCTCAAGCTTCATTTGGTTTAGCTCCATCATTGTATCCTCACCTCCAAGCCTCTCTTGGGTCTCAGCCCTTCTTCTGTATGCAAACGCACTCTCTTTATCATTTAGTGTCAGTCATCAGGGACTTCTACCACCCAGGCCATGATCTCTTCTGCCATGGGAAGAAGGCACTGGAGCCTCAGGACTCACACCACCAGGTTCAGGAAGACTTATTACCCCTGAATGATCAGGCCTTTGAACCAGAGGGGACAACTTCACTCAATTTAATTTGTCCCATCATTGAAGTGTTCCCACAACCAATGGGCTCACTTCCAAGGATTCTTAATCTCCTGTTCTCAATATTCGTTGCTTATTTATTTGTATATTTGTTGCTCTCATTTCTTTCTTTTTGTATTTGCATGGTTTGTAGTCTTTTGCACTCTGGTTGAATGCCCGAGTTGGTCAGTCTTTCATTGATTCTGTTATGGTGGTTACTCTATATAGTTATTGAGTATGCCCACAAGAAAATGAATCTCAGGGCGGTATGTGTATGTATGTATGTCTGTACACGTACAAACACGCACACACACACACACACACACACACACACACACACACACACACACACATATATATAATTTATGTGTGTGTGTGTATGTATTTTGATAATAAATTTACTTTGACTTGTGGACTTTGACCCTCTGGAGCCTCAGTTTTCAAACCATACCATTAAAGCAAAGTAATTGCTCACATGAATCACAGCTATAGACAGCAGCTTCCTCTGAAGAAAATTCCTGTGTGTATCTTTACGTAAAGAATGATCTTCTGCAATGGTGCCATATAAATTCAAGATTATTTAATGTCATTTCCAGTATACAAGTGTAAAAGAGAACAAAATAATTTTTATTCCGGATCGAATGCAGCACCAAAAAATCCACAGTTAGATATAGAACACAAAAATAATTTAGGAAAACACTTTTTTTTCTTTTATGTTTTCTGAGTGCAGGAGGGTGGGTTAGTGGATCTGCCTTACTGCTTGTTCTGTTTTTGAGTCTGGTGGTCCTGGCATGGATGCTATGTAGCTTCTTCCCTGATGGGCTTAGGACAAACAGTCCATGAGCAGAAGTCTTTCTTAGAAGCCTGATTGTCAATTTTGCACATGCCGCCTTAGTTCAAGATTTTGTTTTCCCTCTGCTCAGTGCCCATTTTACCTTTGAAAAATGACTCCCTGCTAAAGAAACATTCTGAAAATGGAGGCTGTTTATATACCTTCCATAACTACGACAACTTTTACTTTACAAAGCCCAAGCAATAGAGTAAAATATTAGGTTGAACTGCTCTCTACTAAACACAAATTTACCTATTCCCTTTAGACAAATTCAGGCAATGATTTGCACAATGTCAAGTTCATGTTTTAGTTTTTATTGTCATTCATCCATACACGAAATAAAACAATGTTCCTCTGGACCAAAGTGCACAATGCTGTACATATAACTCTCACACAGTGCAAAGGTAGTAGTATCACAAATCAGTTAACCAATAACAAGGTGCATTTATGACACGTTAAAATATAAACAATATAATGCCACTGGCGCTTCAGGTGTGATGACAAGGAGTTCAGTCGTCTCACAGCCTGGGGGAGGAAGCTGTTTCCTGTACTAACTGTTCTTGTTCTAATCCTATGGTACCTCCTGCCTGAGGCTGGGGTGGCGGGGGGGGGGGTCAAAGAGATGGGATGGATCATTGACAATGCTAACAGCCTTGAGTACGTGCTGTTCCTGATAAATAGCTTGGATATTTCTTGAAGCCTCGTTTTTTATTATAGGTAACTGAAGTGCTGTAATATCTGTGCTGCCATTTACTAGTGAAACCTGCAAGATTAAGTGTAATTATTTCACATAAAATAAATGGAATCTTGTTTCAAGGCAGGAAATGGGAGCGACACGGAGGTATGCTATCTTCAGTCTTTTTTGTTGTTCATTTATTGTTAAAATCAGATTGATGTAGATGCTGAGACTCTGAGTCATGTAGTTAGTTGTGAAATGAATAGGGGCTCTTATACTGAGAGTACATAATGAAACTAACAAAGAAACTCCTTTCAATGACTTCACAACTGAGCAGTCAATTTCCCTGTGTGCCTGAATTTTAAGATCAGTACTTCCAATCAGCTGCCAAATGTACCTTTCAGAAATCCCTTCTGCATTATCTTTGATACATGCAGTCAGGAACTTGTACCAGCAACTATCAGGTACAAATTTTGCAGATAATCTGTATTCTTTTTCTGGGCAACTGTCTTATGAAGTGTGTGATTTTTAACTTGCAAGTCACAGGCAGTGAGTTTGGAGAGGAGTCAATTGGACTGGATTTGAATATTCCATTGTCTGAATCTGACTGCTTGAACAGTTCCTGAATGCTAACCAGCTAAAGTATTGTTAACAGAGGCCACTTTCAGTCTCGTTGGTCCTCTCTCACATCTAATTAGGTTTCAGCTTTCACCAGGAATATGTTTTTAAATATTTTAAGACTTGACCATCAGTGAAAATTTGGGATAGCATGGTAGAGTAGTGATTAACCCAACACTTTACAATACAGGTGACCCGGGTTCAATTCCTACAGCTGCTTGTAAGGAGTTTGTATGTTCTCCCCGTGACTGCATGGGTTTCCTCTGGGTGCTCCGGTTTTCTCCCACAGTCCAGAGACCTACCGGTTGGTAAGTTAATTGGTCATTGTAAGTTAGTCCTGTGACTAGGGTAGGATTAAATCATTCAGGAGTTGCTGGGCAGCACAGCTCAAAGGGCTGGAAGAGCCTATTCCATGCTGTATCTCAATAAATAAAAAATAAATAAAATTTAAGTAGATTATATTATACTGTCAGTAGTAACATGGACTTTTTGTGCAAAAACTATAGCTTTCATTTCATTGTTCTTCCATTATTATGAAAGGTTTCATAAACAATTCTGCATTTCTCTCTTTCCCTGTATTTTAGCATCTGTGAAACCACACCTAGTTTTGATTATCTGTCTCCTCTTCTAAAACCATTAGCTCTTGCAGATGTTTGGGCTCTTTGGTAGATGTTAATTGTTGACCAGTCCTGGTGTCACCTTTGGCAAGACATTCAGTCACTGAGCTAGATTCTCTCCATCCCATATCTATACCTATCAGCTTTGCAACTGGTCTGATTGATTAGCAGACAGGATTGGGCATTCCTTCCCCTTCCTGCGTGTACTGAAATTAATTTTATCATCTCAAAATTGGCCTTGGATTGGAGCTGACATCCATTGATATTTCTGGCCTCATTATATACTGCAATATGCCAAGTGGTCCATAGAGCACTTATTGATGATGTGTGTTGTATGACAAGTTGGCCAAAGTTTTTCTGTTGCACTACAGAATTTTTTTTTTACATTTCCGACTGGGGCTGCCATTGAAAAGGCCAATTTTTCCAGTGCACCTCTAATTAGCCCTGAACAGTGGTGGTGAGTCATTATTCTACACTGTAGCAGTTCTTGTGATGAAGGTAGTATAAAATCATAACACATAGGAGCAAAATGAGTCCATTTGGCCCATCTGGTCTGCTCCACCTTTTCATCATGACTGATTTATTATCCATCTCATCCCCATTTTCCTCTCTTCTCCCCGTTACCTTTGACACCTTTACTAATCAGCAGCCAATCAACCTCTGTTTTAAATATACCCAATGAAGTGGCCTCCACAGTCCCCTGAGGCAATAAATTCCACAAATTCTCGATCCTCCGGCTAAAGAAATTCTTCCTCATCCCTGATCCAAATTCTCATCCTTATATTATGAGTCTATGCACTAAGGTCCTAGACTTCCCCAATATAGGGAACATTCTCTCAGGGTCCACTTTATCTAGACCAGGGGTCCACAGCCATGGACCAATGCCATTAAGCAAAGGGTTCATGGAAGCCAGGTGGGAAACTCCTGAGCAAGACCTTTCAATATTCGATGTTTCACTGAGCTCGTTCCTCCAGTCAGTACAGGCCGAGAGCCATCAAACGTTCCTTGTGCATTGATCCTTTCATTCCTGGGGTCATTCTCATGAGCCTCTTCTGGACCCTCTGCAATGGTGCTCCCACAGAGTGTCCAGTAGGGAGCTTCATCAACAACGAAGGAATGTCTATGTACTTCTATGGGTACACCATTTCTAGGGGACCTTTTAGGTGGTAGAAATCCAATGTTGCAAAACATTATGATTGAACATCCGAGTACATCAGAGCTCACATGTTATGGGAATCTAAGACCAAGGAACCAGAGGCAGAATACCATCTTCCCCAGGGAAGAAAGTAAGAAAGACAAAATTAACAACAGAACAGGTATTAGAGCAGTTTGTCTAACCTTCTTATGGGCATCAATAATTATCTTCAAAGTTCAAAGTAGATTTTATTATCAGAGTACATCAATGTCACCACATACAACCCTGAGATTCATTTTCTTGCAGGCATCCTCTGCAAATCTATAGAATAGATTCAATAGGGTCAATGGAAGATTGTATAGTTTGTAGAAGACAACAAACTGTACATATGCAAACATACATAAATAGCAATTATTTATTTACGAGAAAATGAAATAACAAGCTAAAGAGTCCTTAAAATGAGACCATTGGTTGTGGGAACATCTCAGTAGATGAGTGTTGTTATCCCCTTTTGTTCAAGGGCCTGATGGTTGAGGGGTAGTAACTGTTCTTGAACCTGGTGGTGTGAATCCTGAGGCTTCTGTACCTCCTTCCTGAATGTGGTGGTTTGAAAAGAGCATGGCCTGGGTGGTGAGGAGCTTTGGATGTTGCTTTCTTGCAACAATGTTTCATGGAGATGTGCTCAGTGGTTGGGAGGGCTTTACCTGTGATGTGCTGGGCCAAATCCACTAGCTTTTGTTGGATTCTGTATTCTTTCGTTGGCTTCCATCTTTGTGAGATTCTATATTTCTTCATGAAACCAGACGGATAGATTGAAAGGCAGTTCACTGATTTCAATCACATTAATTGTGCTAAAACAATTTCTTTAATATTTATGTCCTGATGAAAGGTCTTGACACCATATGCCAACTGTTTATTCCCCTCCATAGATGCTGCCTGACCTGCCGACTTCCTGAAGCATTTTGTGTGTGACTTGCCCAAGATTTCCAGCATTTGCAGAATCTCTTGTGTTCCTTAATAATTAATTGTATTCAACTATAGTATATGACACAGACAGTCCACAGGTTATGGCAGGTTTCAGTTCCCGAGAACAGTTCATGACCTGGACTGTCAGTAAGTCGGATTGGGTGAGAGAGAATCACAGAAACCACGGTGACAGGGGAGTGAACAGGCACAGGGTGAGCGTCTGCCAGCCAGTCTCACGGACTCACTGTGTTTCTTCACGGATCTGCCTGGCCCGACCCAGTCCCTCATTGTCGTGGCTTGGGAGTGGTGGCGGCTGAGGAGAGAAGGGACAAGAAGTGCCTGTTCCCACACGGCAGGGAACGCCTACAGTCAGCAAATCCATACTCATCAGTCCTGCTCGTCTCCCACATCTTCATTCATACAGATGGAGTGTCCTTACGTTAGGTGTTTGGAAGCTGGGGGATACCTGTAAAATGGTCTGTGAAGGTGGGGCTGGCGAGACATGGTGACGCTTTGCAGGCAGCTAACAAAACTTCTAACAATTCTAACAATTATGCTTTCTGGGACCACAATCAGTGAAATACGTAGCCTGTACCTGTACGTTCGCACTGGGAGGTAAGCTATTGAACCATCTCTTCAACCTGGCTTTTTGAGGATTTCTGAAATATTCGGTGAACTGGACATCATGGCCATCACTGGACCGGACTCGGGCCTGGGCCTGAGAGTGGATAGTGAACTGACGTTTGGCCGATTTAAGTGCCGTATTGAACCTGGCTTCGTCGCCGAGCTGAAGCACTGAACCTGAAAAGTACAGCACAGAAACATTCACTTCGGCCCATCTAGTGCACGAGAAACCATTTAATCTGTCCACTCCCATCAACCTGCACCCAGCCCATAGCCCCCCATACCGCTCCCATCCATGTACCTATCCAAACTTCTCATAAACGTGAAATCAAGCTTACCCGTACCACTTGCATTGGCAGCTTGTTCTACACCCTCACAGAGTGAAGTTTCCCTTCATGTTCTCCTAAAATATATCACCTTTAGCCCTTAACCCATGACCTCTAGTTGTAGTCCTACCTAATCTCAGTGGAAAAAGCCTGTTTGCATTTACCCTATCTATACCCCTCATAATTTTGAATGCCTCTATCAAATCTCCCTTCAGGCTTCTACATTCCAAGGAATGAAGTGTTATCTTTTGGGGGCTATGTGGTTCATGTTCTGTGGATTTGGATATTTGTTTGCATGATTTGTTGTTTTTTTCAACACTGGATGTATAACAGTCTTGGTGATGTGGATTTTTTTTCGTGAATTCTATTGTTTCTTTGTGGCTGCCTGCAAGAAGATGAATCTCAAGGTCATATTTTGTATACATACTTTGATCGGTAAAGCATGAAAACAGATCTTTCAGCCCTCTGAGTCAGTGCCGACTGTAGGCGCCCACTGTGAACTAATTCTTCATTAATCCTGCATTCTCATCGACTCCCCCCAGATTCTACCACGCACCTCCACACTAGGGGCAATTTACAGTGGGCAATTAACCTACCAACCTGCACTGCTTTGGGATGTTGGAGGAAACCAGAGAACTCTGAGGAAACCCAAGCGGTCACAGGGCGAACGTGCAAACTTCACACATACGGCATCCAAGGTTAGGATTGCACCCACTTCTCTGGTACCGTCTGCATGTACCTTACGCTATTTAAGATGTTTATTATTCAATACTATATATATATAGAAGTAAAATTAACCTTTTCACTGGGAATTAAGATGTGCAAATGTGTTGTAAGTATATCATGTGGTCAGTTTGAATGCATTTTCTAACGGATGATGTTTATATTTTAGTATACAATTAATGACGTGATCTTTAATCTGACCAATTATATACCTTTTCTTTAACCTCTTGATTTGCTTCCCCAAAGATATAGGACCATTATTGATGAGAATTCTTGGTATTTTTGACATCAGTATCTCTTTAGTATGAGCTTTATCATTGGGTCATCTTCATTTTAAGCCCAGGCCATCAACAGCATCTTACCGGAGTCCTCTGTTAGGGCTGATAGAAGGTTGATCAGCCCTGTGGCTTCTGTTTTCACCACATGACTTCACAAGTCTTTTAGGCAAAGATCCTTCCTCTCCTAAGGATAAAGTCTTTGGAGCTCCTGTTGGTGTTTCTGTAGTTCCGGGCTCTTCTGGGATGAGGTTGCTAGTCCCATGCTCAACACTCATCCTTTCGCGATTGGAGTTTTTAATCATTGGGTGGTCCAAGTTAATTTACAGAAAAGGGATTGCAATTCTGATAATGGAAAAGGGAATGGAGATGGAATAGGGTTGGGGAGGATAATATTTAACAGGGAATCCAATTCTGCTGGCCTTTTGGTTTAGTACGATCAGCAGAGGGCTAAGAGAAGGGGGCATAATTTTGAGGTGATTAGAGGAAAGTAAAGGGAGTGGCGTCAGAGGTAGGTTTTTTACACAGAGAGTGGTGAGTGCATGGAATACGCTGCAGGGAAGCTGGGAGAGGCCGGCATATTAGGAATATTTCAGAAATTCTTAGATAGGTATATCAATGATTTTTAACAAATGGATGGCTGTGTTAGATTGGTCTTAGAGTTGTGGTTTTAAGGGCCTGGTACTGTTCTATGTTCTGTATCTAATAGGAGCACAAATAATGATACACAATGTTGTCTTATGCAAATCCAGCTCCTGAAATGATTATTATTATCGAGATATGATGATGATTATTATTATTTGTATTTGCCCAAATTGTCATCTTTTGCATGTTGTTTGTTTATCAGTCTTTGTGTGTAGTTTTTCATTGATTCTATTGTATTTCCTTGTTCCATTATGTTTATCTGCAAGAAATTGAATCTCAGTGTAGTGTATGGTGAGTTAATAGAAAGCAAGGGCATCAAAGGCTACAGGGAGAAGGCAGGAGACTGACGTTGAGAGAGAAAATAAATCAGCCACGATGAAATGGTGCAGTCTATATCCTGTAGCCAACATGAATAAAAGGGGAAATTTTTTTTTTATCAAAGCTCTTTGTGAGAGCTGGCACTGTAGACATTAGCAGCCACTTTTCCAACATTGCAACAGTGGCTACACATCAGCAATGATTTTTTGGCTGTAAGGTTCTTTGCCTCGAGAGTGATATAAAAATCTTGGACTCTTGCTTCTTTTCTTACTGAAATAAATAGCAAATAGTACAAAGCAATTGGATTGGTTTTTGAAACTTTAGTTTTGAAGAAAAATAAGTATCAGATTTATCTGTTACATGTACATCAAAACATTGAAACATACTGTACAGTCCTCCTGAAGGGTCTTGGCCTGAAAAGTCAACTATACTCTTTGCTGTCAATGTTGCCTGGCCTGCTGCATTTTGTGTGTGTTGTTTGGACTTCCAGCATCTGCAGATTTTCTCTTGTTTGTGATTGGAGTACAGTGAAAGATGTCATTTACATCAATGACCAGAGCAGTCCGAAGACGTGCTGGGGCAGCCCACCAGCTTCGCCATGGTTGTGGTGCCAACATAGCATCCGCGTAATTTAGTGACCTCCAACCTGTGTGTCTTTGGAATGAGGAAGGTAACTAGAATATCCAGAGGAAGCCTGGGGAGAATGCACAAACTCTTCACAGACAGCAGCAGGAATTAAACCTGAGCGCTAAAGCTGGCGCTGTTATGGCATTACACTAACTGCCATGCTGGCGTACCACCGCTTCTGCATTGGACATTTTACAGTTCTGAAGGTTTTCTCAGTATTGGTGACATTCGAGAGCATTCGATGGAGGTTCACAAGTGTGATTTTGGAATTGAAAGGCTTATTGTATGAGGAGCTCAAAGGAATTCAGAAGAATGAAGTGGGATCTCATTGAATATTGAAAGAGTGAATGTAGAGAGGATATTTCCTATGGTGGAGAGTCCAAGAACAGAGTACATAGCCTCAAAATAGAGGGGCTTCCTTTTAGAATGGAGATGTGGAGGAATTTCTTTAGCCAGAGAGTGGTGAATCTGTGGAATTGATTGCCACAGGAGGCTGTGAAGGTCAAGTCATTGGGTATACTTAAGGCAGAGGTTGATAGATTCTTGATTGGTCAGGGCATGAAGGGATGCAGGGAGAAGGCAGGAGAGTGGGACTGAGAGGAAAAATGGATCAGCCATGATGAAATAGTGGAGTGGATTTGACAGACCAGATGGCCTAATACTGCTTCTACATATGGTTTTATGGTATTTGTCATAAGGAGTGACTTTATAGAGGTGTATAAAGCAGCGAGGGGAAAGTCTGGGGAGTGGGTTTGCAAGCAGACACTTTCAAAGGGTAGAGGATTGAAATTGAAAGGCCTAGGTTTAAGATGACAGGAGAAATATTTAAAGGGCATTTGAGGGATAATGTTTTGCACACAGAGGACAGTGGGTATGTGGAACGAGATGCTAGAGGAGGTGATAGAAGCAGGTAAATTACAACACAGTAACCAGGTATATGAATAGGCCATGTTTGAGAGAGATAGGTCTAACAAGAGCAAATGTGATCCCTGTGTCAGAGGGTTGTTTCTTTGCTCTAGACCTCGGTAAATCTGTGAAGTTCCAAAGTTAAATGTGAATTAACTGACCTTCAAAAAGTTGCTTGTTAATCTAGTGATAATAGAAGATTTGTTTCAACTTGGGCATACCATGCATCATTTGCAGAGAAACATTTAAACATTGTGTTGATTTTTCATGAACTTTTTGCTCACTTCTGAGAAGTGGACAAGAACCCCATGCTGACCCTGCAACAGCTTAACCACCCACTGTGAGGGTTATCGGCCTTGCAGATTACTGATGCTGATCACGTGGCTTCAGGTGCTTATAATACAAGTAGATTTGTTTCTTGGTGAACATAGTTCATGCCAGGCTCAGACTCTCAGGACTAAAACGCTAACACTGGACTGTTCAATTTATTATAGGAATGGCAGCTACACGAGCTTATGGAACAGTCAGGACCGTGCCACGTTTAAATTATACAGGGGTTCACAGTGTTACAGATGACATAATTTACGGAAGTCTGGTATTGTACCCATTCAATGCACCTGAACCCATTTATCTATCCATCCATCCAGCTCCGAGTAGGCCCTACCGGCCCGTCGGGGCATTTTGAACATTCCAGGACTTTCTAGCTTGATGTTTTATATTCAGCACATTTTTTGGCCGTTTGCGTGCTTTGTTTTTTTAACATGTTGAGGGTCTGATGTTTTTCCTTGAACAGGTTCCATGGTGTTTCTTGACTGTCAGTGGGGAAGACAAATCTCGTTGTTGTATACTGCATACGTAATTCGATAATTGATGTACTTCGACTTAGACTTTAACAGCCAAATGCTTATCCCACTTTTATTATGTTCTTCTAGTTGCACCCTGACACATTAACAGCACACTTATTTTAAATGCTAAACAAAATCAAGTTTCAGATTCCTTTGTTCATTTTGTGGACCGTTTCACTCCATTACTGACTGAAAATTGAATCAGCATTTTTGAAAGTAATTTGATGCTACAATTATTCTGTGTCCTTGTTCACATTTTTGATAGGATCTCATCGTTCCCAAATGCAGATAGAAAGCAAAGCCTTCTTCTGAAGTATTTCCAAGAATATGGCATGCATGAAAGAACGGGTGAATTATTGTGTTCCAAACGGGGCGGGGGGGGGGGGGGGAATATTACTCCTACCAGGAAGGCTCAGGTCAAGGCAATCAATATACTTGGAACTTAAGTAAGCTTTAACCAAATAACTCAGGCAATTTATTAAGTTTATCTAAATCTCCAAATAAAATTCAGTTACATTTTTGTTCCTTCTTTTACTTAGCTGAGAACAAATACTGTGACGTATCCCCAAAATATTCTTTTAGAAAACCACCAGATTTGTCTTACATCTGTCTTTAAAATTTTATTTTTTATTAGTTTAGAGGTACTTCAAGGAATAAGCCCTTTGAGTGGCCCCACGCAGCATCCCCCAGTTTAACCCTAAACATGGGTTCCCAACCTGGGGTGCACAGACCCTTCGATTAATGGTAGGGGTCCATGGCATAACAAAGGTTGGGAAACCCTGCCCTGGGACAATTTACATTGACCAATTAACCTGCTAACCAGCGCGTCTTTGACTGTGGGATGGAACTGGAGCACCCAGAGGAATCCCACACATTCTATGAGGGGAATGTACAGACTCCTTACAGATGATATGAGAATTAATCTCTGAATTTTGATGCTCCAAGCTGTAATAGTGTCATGTTAACCGCTACACTACCGTGCTATCCAATAACTGAGTGTCTTTGTTTATAGATTTTTCCTAGGAGCATACTTATTGTATTCCAGTGCATATTTTCTGTTAGGTCACATTAAAGATCCCTGTCTTTCTTTGTTACAGTGCTTAGAGTAATAGCCATGAGTGAAATCCTATTATCATCAACATGCTTCCAGTCTTAATCAGGCTGGAAGTCAAAGTATTGTATGAGATAACAATAACACTCTTATAAAAATCCATATGCAAGGACAGCGATTTTTGAAGTTGAAAATGGGAGCCTAGCAAACATAACATTTGGCTGAGTCACCTGATGTTACACAAATCTTGGTCTGGAGGAATGCTACACTGAAGCTTGCTGACAACCAGTCATCGGCCAAATCAAAAGTGGTGATGAATCAGCATATGGGATGGAGATGGAAAATCTGGCTGAGTGGTGTCACAACAACCACCTCACTCAATGTCAGCAAGATTATTGACTTCAGGAGGAGGAAACCAGAGGTCCATGAGCCAGTCCTCATCAGGGTATCTGAGGTGGAGGGGGTCAGCAACCTTAAATTCCTCAGTGTTGTCATTTTAGAGAACCTGTTCTGGGTTTAACACGTAAGGGCAATTAGGAAGGAAGCACAGCAGCACCTCTACTTCCCTAGGAATCTGCAAGAATTCGGCATGACATCTAAAACTTTGATCAACTGCTATAGGTGTGTGGTGGAGAGTGTATTAGCGAGTTGCATCACAGCCCGGTTTGGAAACACCAATGCCCTTGAATGGGAAATCCTACAAAATGTAATGGATACGGCCCACTCCACCATTGAGCACATTTACATGGAGCATTGTCGCAGGAAAGCATCATCCTTCAGTGGGCACCCCTACCACCTTGGTCATGCTCTCTTCTCACTGCTGCCATCAGCAGGAAGGTACAGGAGCCTCAGAACCCAACCACCAAGTCCAGGAATGGTTATTACCCCCAATCATCTGGCTCTTGAACCAAGGGGGATAACTTCACTTGCCCCATCACAGAACTGTTCCCACAACCTATGAACTCACTTTCAAGGATTCATCATCTCATATTTTTCATGTTAATTGCTTATTTATTCATTATTATTTATCTTCTCTTTTGTATTTGCATAGTTTTGCATGTTGGTTGTGAGTCTGCCCTGTTAGATATGGTCTTCCATTGATTCTGTTATGATTCTTGGATTTGCTGAGTATACCCACAAGAAAACACATTTCCGTGTTGTGTATGGTCACATATACAGAACATACTTTGATGATAATTTCACTTTGAAGTTGTCTCGTTAGGTGTTATACATGTGCATGGTTGAATGACTCAAAATCTCTATACACAGGCCAGTTTACATAGTGTTAGGCCTAAACTTACATTTCAGCAAAAGCTGCCTGAGGCAAGGTCAGGCTGCTGGCTGTAATCCAAGGTCCACTACGCTTCAGAAACAAAAGAGATTCTGCAAATGCTGGAAATCCAGAGTAACCTACACAAAATAGTGGAGCAACTCAGCTGGTCAGGCAGCATCTATGGAGAAGAATAAACCGTTGTTGTTACGGGTCAGGACCCTTCATCGTGACCTGATGAAACCCAAAACATTGACTATTTATTCCTCTCCAGAGATGCTGCCTGACCTGCTGAGTTACCCCAACACTTTCTGTGGTCTACTGCACTTCCTCCTCAGCTGGGAGCAGAAGGGGAGCACCCAATGGTGCTTTGGACTTCAGGGCAGTGGGTTTAGTCCTGACCTCTGGCGCTGTCTGTGTAGAGTTTGCACATTCTCCTTGTGACTGAATACTCCTTGCACATCCCAATGATGTGCATGTTGGTAGGGTTAATTGGCCTTTGTAAATTGCCTTTGTATGCAGGTGAGTCATGGACTCTGACAGGAGTTAATGAGGAACAAAAGAAAATGGGTTTGTGCGGGGATCATGTGACTAAGTGCCTGGACTTGTTTCAGTGATAGATCTACAATCAATGGCCACTTTATTAGGTTCATCTGTACACTTTGTTTTTTTTTAAAAAATTATTGAGTTCTCAACCTGTACACTTCGTTAATGCAAGTATCTAATCAGTCAATCGTGTAACACCAACTCGATACATAAATATATGCAAACATAGTAAAGACGTTCAGTTCAAACACCAGAATGGGGAAATATGTCATGGAAGTGACTTAGACCATAAAATCATAAGATATAGGAGCAGAATTAGGCCCATCAAATTTACTCCACCATTGAATCACGGCTGATCTTTTTTTTCTCCCCTCAGTTTCACTCACCAGCCTTCTCCCCATAAGCTTTGATGCCATGTCCAATCAAGAACAGATCAAGCTCTGCCTTAAATATACCCAGTGACCTGTCCTCCACAGCTGCCTATGGTAATAAATTTCACAAATTCACCACCCTCTGACTAAAGAAACTTCTCTGCATCTCTGTTTTAAATGGACCACCCTCGATTCTGAGGCTGTGCCTTCTTATCCTAGGTTCCCCCACAATGCAAATCATTCTTTCAAAATCTACTCTGTTTAGACCTTTCAACATTCTGAATGTTTCCATGAGATTTCCCCTCATCCTTCTAAATTCCAGTGAGTACAGACCCAAGTGATCCTTGTATGATAACCCTTCAATTCCCAGAATCATCCTTGTGAACGTCCTCTAACCCTTTCTAATGTCAACACATCTTTTCTTGGATGAGAAGCCCCAAACCGTTCTCAATACTCAAGGTGAGACCTCACTGGTGCCTTATAAAACTTCAACATCACATCCCTGCTCTTGTATTCTAGACCTCTTGAAATGAATGCTAACATGGCATTTGCCTTCCTGAGCACTGGCTCAACCCGTAAGTTAACCGTTAGGGTGTTCTGCACAAGCACTCTGTAGTCCCTTTGCATCTCAGAATTTTGGATTTGCTCCCTTTTTAGAAAAAAGTCTGCATATTTATTTCTCTGATTAAAGTGCAATACCATGCATTTTCCAACATTGTATTTCATTTGCCACTTTCTTGCCCAATCTCCTAATCAAAGTCCTTTTGCAGCCTACCTGTTCCCTCAGCACTACCTGCCCCTCCACCAATCTTCATATCACCTACAAACTTGGCAACAAAGCCATCAATTCCATCATCTAAATCATTGATAAATAGTATAAAAAGAAGTGGTCCCCACACCAACCCCTACAGAGCACCACTAGTCGCTGGCAGTCAACCAGAAAAGGATCTTTTTGTACAACACACACAAAATGCTGTGTTCCACCAGCATTTTGTGTGTGTTGTTTGAATTTACAGCATCTGCAGATTTCCTCGTGAAGGATCTTTTTATTCCCACTCTCTGCCTCCTACCCATCAGCCAATGCTCTAACTTGTTAGTAACTTTCCTGTAAAACCATGGACTCTAAGCTTGATAAGCAGCCTCATGTTTGGCACTTTGTCAAAGGCCTTCTGAAAATCCAAATATACAATATTCACTGCAATCCCCTTTATCTATCCTACGTGTAATCTCCACATAGAATTCCAAGTGTTCATCAGGCAAGATTTTCCCTGAAGGAAACCATGCTGACTTTGTCCTATCTGTCCTGTGTCACCAAGTACTCCATAACCTCCTCCTTAACAATTGACTCCAACATCTTTCCAACCACTGAAGTCAGGCTAATTGGTCTATAATTTCCTTTCTGCTGCCTTCTTTCTTTCTTACAGAGTGGAGTGACATTCAGAATTTACCAGTTCTTTAGCACTGGTTCCCAACCCCCCTGCCAATTAACTTAAACTCTCCCTAACAGCTCTAACAAACCTGCCCACGAGAATATTGGTTCCCCTAGTGTCATGGGCAACCTGTCACTTTTGAACAGGTCATACCTCCCCCAGAAGAGATTGCAATGATCCAAGAACCTGAAGCCCTGCCCCCTGCACCAGCTTCTCAGCCACACATTAATTTGCGAAATCATCCTGTTTCTGCCCTCACTGGTGCAAGTCACAGGCAGTAAAATAGAGATTATTACCCAGGAGGTCCTGTTTCTCAACTTTGTACCTCGCCATCCAAATTCTCTTTTCAAGACCTCTTTGCTTTTCCTTCCTATGTCATTGGTACCAATACGTACCAAGACATCTGGCTGCTCTCTCTCCCCCTCCAAAATGTTGTGGACGCAATCTGAGACATCCCTGACCCTGGCGTCTGGCAGGCAACATGGCATCTGAATGTTCCATTCACGTCCACAGAATATCGTGTCTGTTCCCCGGACTATTGAGCCCTCATCACTACTGTTCCCCTCTGTCTCTCTAACCCTTCTGCACCATGGACCTATACTCGGTGTAAATAACCTGGTCTCAGTGGCATTCCCGGGGAAGTCACCCCCCACAACAGTATCCAAAGAGGTATACTTATTTTTGAGGGGAATGGCCAATGGGGTGCTCTGCACTATCTGCCTATTCACATTTCCATTTCTCCTACAGTCATTCAGCTACTCACCTCCCATATAAGCTGCTGCTCCAGATCCCTAACGCTGTCTTTAAGAAGCTGCAGCCGGATGCACTTCACACAGATGTAGATCCCTGGGAGACTTTGGGTCTCCCAGGACCGTAACATCTGGCATGAAGAACACACAACAGCCATTTACTACAGGAGGTACAGTAGGAGAAAAATAAAAGAACCTGAAGAGAAGCTTACCCAGAGCCAATGCCTGACACTCCTACCGGCCTACTTCCAACACCCCGCTTAACCGTGGAGTGATTGGCGTATTTCAGAAACTGCAAATCTCTTGGGATTTCATGCACAACAGTCCCTAGAGTTTACAGAGAATGGTGTGAAAAATAAAAACATTCAGGGAGCAGCAGTTCTGTGGGTGAAACTGTCTTGTTAATGAGAGAGGTCAGGGCAGGCTGGCCAGACTGGTTCAAGAAGGCGACTGTAACGCAAATAACCATACATTACAACAGTGGCGCGCAGAAGAGCATCTTTAACTGTACAACACGTCAAACCTTGAAGTAGATGGGCTGCAGCATCAGATATATTAGAGTCTACATGTGGCTTCCTCCACTCTCAAAGACATCAATTACAGGGATTCACAGCCCTCTGAGTAAAGAATCACCAGCAAACACAGCTGTAGCTGATAAAGTGGCCACTGACTGTCTACTCTGTAACTTGAAATTGCCTTTGCAATTCCATTTTCCCACTGCCAGAGCCAATGGATATTGCCAATATACCGTGTGTTACTGGATGGAGACGTAAATGATACTTTATGTTCAATCTGTAAAATGAGGGGAATAAAAGGACTTTGGCAAATTTTAAGATTTAAAGTTTTTCCTCCTTACAACTTTCCAGATGATGTAATTCCTGAAGTGGAAACTGGGAAGTGCTGAAAAATGTTAGCAGCTTAAACCAAGAAGCTCTTTAATATGTTTAATATGTTTCATCAATTTTACTTACTCTCCAAGTATTGCAAAAGTTTAAATCTTAGTTGGTAGTAAAGTTACAAATAGAGTGGGACAGCTTCCCTCTTACCAAATTAGTTATGTCTCGTATTAGCTAGATACTATTTGATAGGAATTTATCCGTTGCTACACGTCTCTTGTTTCACTTGTTCACTCAGAAGTTTAGCAAAGAGTTTAAAGAGTGTTCTGTAACAGGCGATCTATTAATTGCCAGCTGTCCGATTATTCCTGCTCCCTCGCTAGTTCACAGCTCTTTTCCCATGACCTTTTGGCAGCTCCTTGGGGAGCCTCCTCTTCCTCCTCCCTCTGCCTCTCTCTCTTACTACTCCTTTTGTTTTCTTTCCTCCCCCTCCCTCCTCCTCTTCACTCCTCTTCCTTCCTCCTCCTCCTTCCTCTCCTTGTCTCTCTCCCTGTCCCTCTCCCCTCTCCCTCCACCCCCTCTCCTTTCTCTCCACCTGTCTCTCTCACCCCTCCCCTCTCTCTCCACACCTCCCTCTCTCCCTCCACCCCCCTCTCTACCTCCCCCTCTCTCTCCACCCCTCCACCTGTCTCCCTCCACCACTCCCCTCTCCCCTCTTTCTTCACCCCTTCCTCTCTCTCCACCCCACCCTCTCTGTCTCTCTACCCCTCCACCACTCTCTCTTTCTCCTCTCTCTCTCCCTCTCTCTCTCCCCCTTTCTCTCTCCCCCCCTCTCCCCTCCTCCCTCTCCCTCCCTCCCTCGTTCACACACATTCATGATCTGGCAGCCCAGGACAAGTGTAAAACACATTGAAGTCATGAACATCCTGTGATGTGTACTCACTTGGAAAATGCACATCAGAAGTTCACAAAATTTCCGCTAATCCAGAAAACTGTGTGTTCAGGAGTGACAAGTGTGGTGACGAGAATTTCTCATGATTGGATGAAAATGACCAGCGTAGCTTATTAACTTTCTCCTACTTTTCCATTTCCAGTGGCTCTAACAGGGTGAGGTACCTTGTATGTAAGATGTACAACAAACCAATGAACCTCCTGTTCCGATGGAACAAGGTACAAGTGGCTCCATTCCTCCTGCCTCCACCTTTTCCCGTTCCGTATTGATGTGCATCAGGTCTGGCTGTCAGATTTCTATGCTCCCTAGTGTATTGGCCTTTTTGTAAATATTTTGTACTGTTTTGTTAATACTCTTATTAAAAATACCAGACAGCCAGTCTTTTTCCAAGGGTGAAATGGCTGATACAAAGGGGCATAATTTTAAGTTGGTTGAAAAAAAGTGTGGGAGAGATGTCAGGGGGAGGTTTTTTACATGGAGAATGGTCGGTGTGTGGGATGTGTTTCCAGAGGTGGTGGTGGGGGCAAATTACATTAGAGATTTAAGAAACTGTTAGATAGGCACATGGATGAAAGAAAAGTGGAGGGCTATGTGTGAAGGAAGGATTAGATAGATCTTAGAGTAGGTTAAGAGGTCAGATGTGGGCTCAAGGGCCTGTACTTGTGCAGTTCTGTTCTACGTTCTATTCCTGAATATACAGGATTGTGCAAAATTCTTAGGCACTTTTGCCATATGTACATGCCAAAAACTTTTGCACAGTTCTGTGGTAATTTTATGTATCGCTGCCGCACAAAAAAAAACAAGTTTCATAACACATGTGAGTGATGATAAACCTGATTCTGATATGGGTCTTTATTGTGGACTGAGAGTGGGAAGGAGGCAGGCAGAGGGGTTGTGGAAAGGGGAAGGGAGAGGGGAGAGAGCAGGAAGCACCAGAGAGACATTCTGTAATAATCAATAAACCAATTGTTTGGAATCTAATGACCTTGCCTGGTGTCTCGGCTTGATGTGTCTGCACCTGCACCACCCCTCACACATAACACACCTTCTCTGCCACCTGTCTTGTATACCTCCCGCAGCACTCTGCAAAAGTCTTAGGCACCCTAGCTATATATATATATACATACATACATACACACACACATGAGGCATCCGTAAGTCTCGCAAGACCATGGATCTGCGCCTGGAAAGTCTTGCTTCAGCTCTCCAGGGTGCAGGCCTGGGCAAGGTTGTATGGAAGACCGGCAGTTGCCCATGCTGCAAGTCTCCCCTCTCCACACCACTGATGTTGTCCAAGGGCCGATACAACTTGGCACCAGTTTCGTCACAGGAGTTGCCAGAATGAGGTTGAAGACAACATCGGACTGCCTTAGGGACTCCAGCTCCGAATTTGTCCTCAGGGTTTACTCCCAAAGCCTGTCCCATGAGTGGGTATGGCCGCAAGGCAGCGGAGGTTTGAAATCAGAGTTTTCCCTCTCTTAGATGGACCGTCTTCCCAGGCATACAAGCTCGATTTACAGCTTGGGCAACTGCTGGTCTCCCATACAACACTGCCCAGGCTTGCGTCCTGGAAACTTTCCAAGGCGCAAATCCATGGTCTCTCGAGACTAATGGATGCCTAAAAAATATACATATATCATTAATGAAAGATTTAAACCTGATTGATTTGTGGAGAAAAATTAATCCAAGAGCAAGAGATTATTCATTTTATTCAAATAGACATAAGACTTACTCAAGGATTGATTTTTTTTATTATCAAAAAATATTCAAGATAGAGTAAAAAGTGTGGAATATAAAGCAAGAATATTGTCAGATCATTCCCCCTTGATAATGACAATAATAATGATGGATAAGGAGGAATCGATTTATAGATGGAGATTTAATTCAATTTTATTAAAACGTCAAGATTTTTGTGATTTTATGAAAAAACAGATACAATTTTTTTTGGATACAAATTTACATGCAGTTGAGGATAAAATTGTATTATGGGAAGCGATGAAAGCATATTTAAGGAGTCAGATTATAAATTATACATCTAAAATTAAGAAGGAATACATGGCAGAAATAGATTAATTGGAAAAAGATATCATAAAGTTAGAAAAAGAATCTCAAAGATATACGACAGAAGAAAAATCAAGACAACTTGTTAATAAAAAACTACAATATAATACACTCCAGACATATCGTACAGAAAAAGTAATTATGAGAACTGAACAGAAATATTACGAATTAGGTGAAAGATCACATAAAATTCTTGCTTGGCAGTTGAAAACAGAACAGGCTTCTAAAACAATAGAAGCAATTAGAACAAGTGTAAATAAGGTTACTTATAAACCTTTAGAAATTAATGAAACTTTAAAAAATTTTTATACTGAACTATATCAATCAGAATCATAAAATAAGATTGTTGAGATAGATAAATTTTTATCACAAATAACCCTTCCAAAATTAAATTTGGAAGAACAGAAAGGATTAGATATGCCCTTTACATTAAAAGAAGTTGAAGAAGCTTTAGGATCACTTCAGAGTAATAAATCCCCAGGAGAAGATGGTTTTCCTCCTGAATTTTATAAAAAAATTAAAGATTTATTAATTCCTCCTTTTATGGAATTAATATACAAAGAATGCATAAACTCCCACAATCTTTTTTAACAGCGATCATAACTGTATTGCCAAAAAAAGATAGAGATCCTTTAAAACCAACATCATATAGGCCTATTTCTTTGTTGAATACAGATTATAAAATAATAGCAAAAATTTTATCTAATAGAATATCTAAATATTTACCAAAATTAATAGATATGGATCAAACAGGTTTTATTAAAAACAGACAATCAATGGTTAATATAACCCGGTTACTTAGTATAATTCCTTTGGCACAAAATAGAAAGGAAATGAGTGTGGCAGTTGCTTTGGATGCAGAAAAAGCATTTGATAGATTGGAATGGGATCTTTTATTTAAGGTATTGGAAAAATATGAGTTAGGAATATCTTTTATACAATGAATTAAAACCTTAAATACTAAACCTCAAGCTAAAGTAGTTACAAATGGTCAGATTTCAACACCATTTTGCTTAACGAGGTCAACTAGACAAGGCTGCCCATTATCACCTGCTTTATTTGTATTGGCAATAGAACCATTAGCTGAATTAATTAGAACAGATTCAGACATTGGGGGCTTTAGAGTTAATCAAGAAGAATATAAGATTAATTTATTTGCTGATGATGTTTTGATTTATTTAACAAACCCATTGCAACCTTTGCAAAGATTATCTTTTAGATTGGAAGAATATGGGAAAGTATCAGGGTATAAAGTAAATTGGAATTGAAGTGAAATTTTACCCCTTACCATAGGAAATTATAATCAATGTCGATTAGTAACTCAATTTCGATGGTCAATAAATGGGATAAAATATTTAGGTATTAGAGTTGATAATGAAGTATAAAATTTATATAAACAAAATTATTTGCCATTATTAAAAAAAATAAAAGAGGATCTTGATAAATGGATGATGTTACCAATAACATTAATAGGTAGAGTTAATGCTGTAAAAATGAATATATTTCCTAGATTGCAATATTTATTCCAAACTTTACCAATACAATTACCTCAGAAGTTTTTTCAAGAACTGAATAAATATGTAAGGAAATTTCTTTGGAAAGGAAAGATGTCAAGAATAACATTGGAAAAATTGACATGTAAATTTGATTTAGGAGGGTTACAACTTCCAAATTTTAAGAATTATTATAAAGCAAATCAACTTAGATTTATTGCGTCTTTTTTTGATGAAGAAAAACTGGCATGGATTAGAATAGAATTAGATAAGATAGGAGAAAACATACCAGAAGATTTTATATATAAATGGGAATCCAAATGAATACGGGAAAAAAAAATCTCCTATATTAAGACACTTGATTGATTTATGGAATAAGGTAAATATGGACAATGAGATAAAGAAATCTTTATTAGCAAAAAGAACTTTAATTCAAAATAGGCGTATTCCTTTTACAAAGGATAATAAACTTTTACATAATTGGTTCCAAAAGGGGATTAAGTATATAGGTTATTGTTTTGAAGGAGGTATATTGAAGCCGTTTGATCAATTAAAAAATAAATATAAAATATCAAATAACACTCTTTTCTGTTATTTTCAATTAAAGGCTTATTTATGAGAAAAGCTGGGACAAACAATGTTGATGCCAAAACCTAGTGAAATAGAAATATTAATTCAAAAAGGAAAAATTTAAAAAAATGTATATCTTGTATGTATAATTTGATTCAAAAACAGACAATTAAATCAGGAATTCATAAATCAAGACAAAAATGGGAATCTGATTTGAATGTTAAAATTGATGGAAAAAACTGGTCAAGATTATGTTCTGATAGTATGAGAAATACAATAAATGTTCAACTTAGATTAATACAATATAATTTTTTACATCAATTGTATATAACACCACAGAAAATAAATAGATTAAATTCAAATATGTCTGACCAATGTTTTCGATGTAATCAAGAAATTGGTACTTTTTTACATTCTACTTGGTCTTGTTTTAAAATTCAACCATTTTGGATAAATCTAAGACTTTTATTGGAACAAATTACTGGAGTACAACTCCCACATAGTCCAGTATTATTTTTATTAGGAGACATTGAAGGGACAATACCGAAACTTAAATTGAATAAGTATCAGAAAAAATTTATAAAAATTGCATTGGCAGTAGCCAAAAAAGTTATTGCAGTTGCTTGGAAATCTGATTTATATTTAACTATGGATTGTTGGAATAATGAAATACAGAGTTGTATTCCACTTGAAAAAATTACATACAATCTAAGAAATGAATATGATATATTTTTGAAAATTTGGCTCCCATATTTACAAAATTATATACATAGGTCCTTTGAAGATAAAATTATAAAGTAATTCAGGAATGTAAAAATAAATATTAAAATTATTTTGAACTCCATGGAGCATGTTGGGATCCTTCGATATCCAGGCAATCTTTCTCTTCTTTTTTTTCTTTCTTTAGATAAGGGTTAAGGGGAGGGGGGGAGGGTTAATATTATTTTTCTCACTATTTTATCATCACATTTATTCTTTGTAATCTTCTAAAATTTAATAAATAAAATAAAAAAATATATACATATAAACATGAGAAACTCTGCAAATCCTGGAAAGCCAAACAAAATGCACACAGAATGCTGGAATAACTCAGTAGGTCAGGCAGCATCTATGGAAGTGAATAAACAATGGATGTTTTGGGCTGGAAACACCAGTGTTTATTCATTTCCATAGATGCTGCATGACATGCTGAGCTCTTCAGCATTTTATGTATGTTGTTGGTGAAATATATGTGCCTAAGACTTTTGCACAGTACTGGAGATCACAAGTTCTCAAGTGTGCTTGCATTCACAGAAGTTTCATTCCATGAGCAAGTTAATGGTTTAGCTCCGTCCTGAAATTTGTGTCGTAGCTGTCCTTCTGTCTTCTTACTTTCCCGGTATTGCTACATGTCTGAAGGAATCAGAAGGACAGACCTTATTTGCTTTGTGCTGAGTTCCGTACAGTGACATTTGATAATCAGATGTCTGTTATAAAGTAAAAAGGTACTTTCCTGAAACTAACGATGACTTTCCTGTGAGTGGCAAAGCAAACAAGCAGCATGATTATAATGTATGCATTTCTTATCTTCCTCTGTCAATTTATAATTGAGAAATTGGTTCTGGCAGTAAATTAGTATCAGCATTATGTTTTTATATATTGCTTAGAAAATGAAAATAGGATCTTTTTCCCCACAAGTTCCCACTTTTAGTTCTGAATGAAAATTGGTGAAGAATGGTATGTTTTCATTGAGAAGTCTAGGCAACTGATGAAAAGCAAATCAGTCAACTCAGTCAACTAGGCATTTTCAATATCTCATCCCTTTTAAACAAAACTTCAAAAGTCACCGTGAGTACCAAGCGGGAAGAGTCCACAGAAAGAACATATTTGATGGATTGCACTCTTGGAGATAACTCCACCATGGATTCAGAATCAGGTTTAATATCACTAACATATGTCGTGCAATTTGCTAACTTTGGGGCAGCAGTACAATGCAATACATATTAATAGAGAGAAAAACAGTAGTGCAAAAAACAGAAATACAAAAAAGTAGTGAGGTAGTGTCTATGGGTTCTGTGTTCAATCAGAAATCTGATGGCAGAGGGAAAGAAGCTGATCCTGAATTGTTGAGTGTGTGCCTTCAGGCTTCTGTACCTTCCTCCTTCCTGATGGTAGCAATGAGATGAGGGCACGTCCTAGGTGGTGGGTACTTTAACGATGGATGTTCCCAAGCCCAGCTGTGAAAGGAGGAGGGTTGGGGATAGGGATAGTAACCCTATCCCGTTAAAAACCAAGAGCTACAGAATTGCCAACAGAAGCTCCAAAGACCTCATCCCTGGGAGAGGAAGGATCTTCTCCTGGAAGATATATGAAGTTGTGCGTTTAAAGTCGATCGACCTTTGACCCAGAACTGAGGATTTTGGGCTTAAGTAGCAAAAAGACTCTTGAAGGTGCTAGGTATTCAACAACACATAATAACCTAACTCCGCTGGTCTGCTCACAGGATTGAATTGATTGTTCTCAGATCTCTTTGTGTAATAGATTATTTTCCCAGAGTGTAAACAGGTCCTGTCAGTTTACACATGATACACACTATAAACAGGATCAGAAAACAGGAAGTCTAAGATTTTGTGTTGGAGTAAATAATTAACATGGAATTATACCGGTCTCAAAGTGACACGTGTAGAATTGAGTTCATCTTACATTTAAACAGGTAAAAATTGCTGTTGAAGTGAACTTTATTAATTGGCTAAGTGATTGGTCCAAGTATGAGGTAACTAGGACCTATTCTGTATTCTCAGGAAACAGTGTGTTTCATACTGCGAACCACTTGAACATCACAGTGTGCAGACCACAGAGAATATAGGACCTTCTTTGCTCCAAACCTTTTTAATTATTCAGCAATTTGATATGATTGATGCAAAAATATAACAAAATATGTATTTGCATTTGAGTCAAGGGAGAACAGACATTCAATAAGAAATTTGAAGACTTGAGGAATGATATAAACCATGCAAGGTAGCTGTGGATAATTCCTGAAATGCAAAGCTTCCAAAATGAGTGATATATTCACAGACAGGGTATTAGTGTCTCAGACGTGGAAGGCTGCCTCCGTGAGGTCAGTACACAGTGCTGCTGGTAAACTAGAAGGCTCAGGAAAGTTTAATCTCGGCCAAACAAACAAACCTTTTCACACCCTCATAACTGGCCACCTCGCACCCTTTGTCAGTTGTAATTGCTGTTTCCTCCTCTACTTCGGAATTGTGCTCAGAGCTACAGAGTCACAAGATATGGGGACAGACCCTTTGGCCCATCTTGCCCTTGGCAACCAAGCTGCTCATCCAACCTAGACCCTTTTCAGAATCAGAATCAAGTTTGATATCACTGGCATACGTTTGTAGCAGTACATTGCAATACATAATAAAAACTAAATTACAGTAAGAACTATATATGTAAATATATATTTAAAAAGTTAAATAAGTAGTGCAAAAAGAGAGGGAAATAACTAGTGAGGTAATGTTCATGGGTTCAATGTACATTTAGAAATCTGATGACAGAGGGGAAGACACTGTTCCCAAAATATTGAGTGTGTCTCTTCAGGCTCCTGGACCTCCTCCTTGACAGTAACAATGAAAAGACGACATGTCCTGGCTGATGGCACTTGCTTAGGAAGGAGCTGATTCTAGGAATAACCAATCTCAAAAGTTCAAAGTAAAATTTATTATCAGAGTACATACGTGTCA
The DNA here is from genome assembly GCF_030144855.1 of Hypanus sabinus. NCBI lineage: Eukaryota > Metazoa > Chordata > Chondrichthyes > Myliobatiformes > Dasyatidae > Hypanus > Hypanus sabinus. The sequence continues at coordinate 60,839,194 of NC_082727.1, read as the reverse complement.
CCACATACAACCCAGAGATTCTTTTCCTGAAGGTATACTTAGCAAATCTGTAGAGCAGTAATTGTAAATAGGACCAATGGACATCAAACTGCAATGCAGATATAAATAAATAACAATAAATAATGAGTATGAAATAACAAGATAAAGAGTCTTTAAAGTGAGTCATTTGGTTGTGGGAGCAACAGAAGTAGAATGCGTGTAGTTATCCCCTTTTTGTTCAAGGGCCTGGTGGCTGAGTGGTACTAACTATTCTTGAACCTAGTGGTGCGAGCATTTCATCTTTCATCACTGTAGGTATGCCCCCATTTGGCCCACATCCTACTAAACTTTACCTATCTATGTACCATTCCAACTTTCTTTTAGAAGTTGTTATTACATGCACCTTGACCACGTCCTCTGGCAGCACAGTCCATCCATGTACAACCTCAAAGGTTTCAAAGTTATCAGAGAAATGTATACAATATACATCCTGAAATGCTTTTTCTTCTCAACTATCCACAAAAACAAAGGAGTGCCTCCAAAGAATGAATGACAGTTAAACGTTAGAACTCCAGAGTCCCCCCCCCCCCCTGGTTCCCCTCCCTCCCGTGTGTAAGCTGCAGCAAGCAATGATCTCCCACCCCATCGGCACCCACCACCGAGCACTCAAGTGTGAGCAAAGTAACAGCAAAGACACAGACTTGCAGCACAAAGACTACTCATTCACCCAGTATTCGACATACCGCAGGCTCTCTCTCTGCCCCCGATAAGGCAGAAAGAGGAGTCTCCATTTCAGAGTGAGAGGGGAGACATGACAAACAACTCACTGGTTTATGATATTAAAAGTCCGTTGTGTCGCTTTTTCCGAGCTTTGTGCCTTAGATCTTCCATCTCCCACGATACACTGATCTACAAAGAACTGTTGTGTGAAAAGTAAATGTTGCCTGTCAAGTTGCTATTAAATCTTTCCATTCTCCACAAAATCCTATGTCCTCTCATTCTTGATTTGTCAGTTCTGGTAGTGGGAATTAAAGGCTTTGAACATTTGCTCACCTATCCCTGTCATGGTTTCATATACATCCATAAAGTCACCTCTGTCTCCAATGCTCCTACACCCTGAACACATCTTCCACCTCAGTGCCTTCCCAATAGAACCTTGGAGAGAGAGCATAAAAGTTGTATTGCTGTTAAATTCTCAATGTCCGGATAACTTTTCCTTCCCGATTTCTTGCTTAAACTCTTCCCAAGTTCACCATTGCCCTGCCACAGCTCACAGCAAGGCCTTAATTAATCTCTGCACTTTGGAGTTGTAGTGAGTCTACACCCCATGGAACCTCAGACCAAAGCACACACTTGTCTCTCACGGACATAAAACACCTAATGGTGCCATAGTGGTTAGAGCAACGTTATCACAGCTTGGAGTTCGGAGTGCAATCCCATCGTTCTCTGAAAGGAGTCATACGTCCTCTCCATGGAATGCGTGGGTTTTCTCCGGGTGCTTCGGTTTCCTCCCGGAGTCCAAAAACGTACCAGTTAGAGGGTCATTGTCAGTTATCCAGTTATTAGGTTAGAGTTAAATCAGGAGTTGCTGGAGCAGCATAGCTGGAGGGGTCAGAAGGGCTTATTTTGCACTGTATCTCTAAAAAGGTAAATAAACAAATGAATAAATAACATGAGAAATATTATCCCTGGTCACCAGGCCAATATTTACCACTCAGTAAACACCACCAAAATAATTTTTTGTCTTTTTTGCTGTTTACGAGAGCTTGTTTGCACACTTGTTTCCGGGTTTCGACAATGCAGCTGTAACAGTCGTTCAAAAATACTTAATTGGCCATAAAACCCCATGGGTCTTTCAGAAAAAGGATGAAAGAAGCATTATGCAAATTCAAGTCATTTTAGTATCTTTTCCATGTCACCTGCTTCAATATAATTGCCAAAGAGATGCACTTTAATTCCATCGTGAGTTCATTTTATTATCGCTGACTGGTGACCCTCAGCTGGATTGGATCCTGGATTTTCATCAGGGACTGCAAAACGCCTATAAATATTGGCCTGCCTACCCATAAACAGGCAAAAGGAAATGGAAAGTGTATCACGCCAGTTTGTGTCTTAGAAATTACTTCCTGACAGAGTGTTCCTCAAAGCCGGAGTATGTGGGACCAGGATATGTTCAAAGTCTAAGTGAATTTTCGTGAGGATGGCGCAAATCTGGTTTTAATTATGTGGTGTTTCCATTGGGTGGTACATGTGGTCATTTCTGAGTGGATGCAAAGCTACACATTTATTGGAAACAGAGTTTTAAAGTCAAAAACTGGCAACCATTTGGGTGTTACAGCTTTTAGTTTTAAGTAGAGAGTGGTTAGAATGGAAAACTTGCAATTACATGGACCCCTTCCCCTCATAAGCCAAACAACATGTAAAGGGAAGCTAGTTAAATACTCATTGACCAGGGGAGTTCTTGCAGACCATAAACACCTGCAAAACTTGGATACAGTAAGTGATATAGTTCTTGCTCCAAATTCTATGGAATTCTGTAATTCTGATCATGCCAAATGATTCCCTGGATTGCAAAGGATATTTTGATTCTCCATTCCCACAATAATCAGAGAACAATCAGTTTGACTTTGTAGTGACACCAGGTGGAATGTAATCGCTGTGGGATATCCACACTAATAGAACATGCAATGGAAAATTCCACAATGTGCATGATGCAACATCCTAGTGTCCACTTAATCATAGTTAAATGTGCTACAGTTTGATTGCAGCCTTTCCATACGTACTGTTGTCATCCCGTAGAGGGCTATTTGATTTCAGCTCAACACACACAAAATGCTGGAGGAACTCAGCATGTAAGGTAGCATCTATGGATTGAATAAATGGTTAATGTTTTAAGCCGAGACTCTTCTTCAGGACTAGAAAAGAAGGAGGAAGATGCCAGAATAAAAAGATGGAGGAGAGGGGAGGGAAGACTGACTGACTGGAAGGTGACAGGTGGGTGAGAAGGGTAAAGGGTTGGAGAAGAAGGAGTCTAATAGGAGAGGAGAGTGAACTATGGGAGAAAGTGAAAAAGAAGGGGGCACCAGTAGAAGGTGAGGAAAAAAGGTAAGAGGCCAGAGTGAGGAATAGAGGACGGGGGAAGGGAAAAAATTACTAGAAGGAGAATTCATCACTTTGGAGGCTACACAGATGGAATATGCGGTGTTGCTGCACCACCCTGAGGGTGGCCCCATCGTAGCAAAAGAGGAGGCCATGGACTGACATGTCAGAATGGGGCTAAGAATTAAAATAGTTAATAGGAATTAAAATTTGATTTCAGCGCTGTTGCATTATGACCATTTGTGGTCTCGCTGGTTTGCTGTATGGCCTCAATGTGAGCAGTTAAACAGCAGGCATATCGACACCAACATGCTAATCCAGGAAGTCCAACTGGAGCTCCTATATGTGCACTTGGCAGATACTTCAAATAAAACCCCAACTGTTCACTCCACTATATGACAGAAACTCATTATAGATGTATCAGCATTGTGGTCTGTAGTCATTCACTTGAGCTCTCATCTGCTGGTTCCTGTTACTGTTTTGTTCAGGGACATAACCAAGAGAGTTCAGATCGTTTAACTACTTCCTTGTTTCTGGGTTTTTGTTTGTTGCAACTACCTAATTTATGAATTCATTGACAACAAAAAAAAGTTGATTTATTAAGAACAAGAAATTTCTTAACAGCAAAACAAATCTTAATCATTTTTATATTGAATATTCGCCAGTTTAAAGTAGTATGTTCATTGATGGAAGGATTTAGAGGGGAGTGAAGAACTAACTGATGGGGTTCTGCCACTCGCTGTGTAAAAGTAGTTAAAGGTGGAAATGCTACCTGCGTTTTCAGGAAGCACCTGCATGAGAACTTAACTCGGAATTTGAAAAGTTATGGATCGAGTGTTACCATGCGGGATGCATGAAGTTTCCGGCTTGGATGAACAAATGGTCTCCTCCAATGCTGTAACTTTCTATGCTTCAGTAAACTTTAAAATCAAATTGTTTAAACTTTGACTCTAAACTACTTAATGTTGGAATGTAATTAAGAAAATGTCTGTCATGAATATTACATAACATGAAAATGTTTTGACATAGTGTAGAGATAGTTTACTTGCATGGAATGTTGGACTGCACTTGGGAAGATATCAGACACTTCGGCACATGAAGAGGGACAAAATACTAGGGACTAATTAAAATTAACAGGACAAGAATGCTTCAGGATCTGTAAGACACATAGAAAAATTAGACCAAAGCAGGAGTTGATAAAAGTTTGTTGTGAATCTCAGTCAGGTGTGTCAGATTATTGGGAATTGAATTCAAAAGAAGTTGTTTTGCTTCAGGTCTATAGTGATTGTGTGGACACATCGGGAGGCTCTGTATTTAGGAAAGGATGCAAGAGTGTTGAAGGCAATTCAGTAAAGGTTTACCAAACCAATCCCTGAAATGGACAGGTTGTTTTGTGAACAAAGGTTGGAAAGGATAGACTTGTATCCTCCATGGATTAGACTAAGAGGGACTTGATTGAAATAAGATCCTAAGGATTAAAGATAATAAAAAGCTTTATTTGTCACATGTACATCAAAATGTACAGTGAAATGCATCATTTGCATCAAATCAGATCAGTAAGGATTGTTCTGGGCAGCCCGCAAGTGTTGCCATGCTTCCAGCACCAATGTAGCATGCCCACAACTCACTAACCCTCTCCTTAACAGTGCATATTTGGAATGTGGGAGGAACGCAGAGTACAGGGAGAACGTACAAACTGCTTACAGGTGCAGCAGGAGTTGAATGTCAATCGCTGATGGTGGGCGCTGTAATAGTGTTACTCTAGCGTGCAGCTCCTGGATGTGAAGAGGATGCCCCTTCTTCTGGGATAATCTGGAACCGGGAGTGTATCTGTGAATCAGATGTGTACTTTGCTTACTTCTTTCAGGGGCTCAAGTCTTCAGGATTCTTTTCTCAGAGGGCAGCAGAAGCGGAGTGTTTGATGAGTGTGGGGTTGAAAGGTCACTGTGCTTGGGCTGGACTACAGAGTGAAGATAACAGTTAAATCACCATTAACTTACCAAATGGCAAAGAAGCTGTGATCGACTGGGTCCTCACAAATTGTATGGTCTTAGGTAGAACTATAGCGGCTATTCAATCATCCAATGTTAAACACCAGACATGGGTAGTTATCTTGTATGACATGCTCTTTGATCAATCAAATAATAACGTTCCAAAAAAGTCAAAGAAATGTTTTCGATCCTTTATGAGCAACTAGCAATACATACAATCTTGAAGTGATGAAACTTATGAAACTAAAACTAGCAATATTAAACGTACTTAAGTGAAGTTCAGTAGAGTTAAGCTATTTCAAGTGTAAATAAGTGAAGTTAGGCAATCAACAAAAGATATCACACACTGCGGTCCTCTGCTCTAATCTGCCCAGAACAAGGCACAAATACGTACCTTACGCCCCTACCAACATGACTAGCATAATAAACGTAGAATACAGTGCAGATAGAAAATGGATGCATGGCTTCTACAGGAACTATATGCTCTGCAACATGAGATTGTTGGAGTTGTCCATAGCCGTAGCATGGAAGAAGTGGAGAGGAATGAAATCAATGAGCCTGTAGAATCAAGGAACAGAGAAAGAGAATATTAACAGACTGGGTTATAAAAATGACCAGATAGTGAAGTGTGGAGCTAAGGATCCACAATGAACAGAGGAGAGTAGATGGGAGCAGGTAATCCAAACTAGGTTACACATTGTGGAAGAACATAGACAAACTTAGAAAGTGTAGAGCCCCTGGTTGAAAGGATGTTCACCTCTGAATAAATGGAACAGAAAAAAAAATTAGAATCAGAATCAGGTTTAATATTACCAGCATTTGTTGTGAAATTTATTGTCTTTGCAGCTGCAGTACATAATAATTGGAGAAATGTCCATTCAGAAATTGGATGGTAGAGAGAAAGACGTTGTTCCTGAATCATTGTGTGTGCCTTCAGATTTCAGTACCTCCTCCTTCACAGTAGCAATAAGAACAAGGCATGACATCATGGATGATCAGTGTCCTTAATGATGGATGCTGACTTTTTGAGGCATCGCTCCTTGGAGATGTCCTGGATACTATGGAGGCTAGTTCCCATGATGAAGCTGAATAAGTTTAAAACACTCTGCAGCTTACTTCAATCCTTTGCAGTAGCCACCCCCACCCCCCACCCCTGCCCACTCCCATACCAGACAGTGATGCAGCCAGTTAGAATGCTCTCCACGGTACATCCGTAGAAATTTGTGGGTTTCTTTGGTGACATACCAAGTCTCCTAGAAACAAATAATGTTCCTGAGTCATCAAAAATAAGCAGAAGAAAAGACAGGCGGAAGGACAAGAAGAAAACAAAGAAAAAAGAGAAAGAAAAGAAGACGAGAAAGTTCAGAGACTGATTTTTTAATGCAATGCTAATCACTCAAGTTTCAAAGAAGTTATCGAAGTGCATATATATCAACATATACAACTCTGAATTTAGTTTTCTTGCAGGCATACACAGTAAATCCAAAATCCCTACCTTAGAAATTACCTAGGGTTACCCGTTGCCATCTATTTTTCTAAGCTCCATGTACCTATCCAAAAGTCTCTTAAAAGACACTATCGTATCCACCTACACCACAGTTGCCGGCAGCCCATTCCATGCACTGTTAGAATGTCTGTTAGAAAATGAATTTCAGGGTAGTATTTGGGGACATGTATGCATTTTGATAATAAATTTACTTTGAACTTTGAAGATATAGTAGATTGTAGTTAATTGGTCTATCAGTTAATTGGGGCAGCCGCTTATTTGTGACAACTCTCAAAGAACAAAAACTAATTGAGAAAATGGCAGGGATTCCCTTTGTTAATTTGGGGCACTACACCACTTAATTCGGGCAGGAAACTATTACCAACGTGTTTCTATCTAGCGTCAGTTGCCCACACTTGTGTGGCTGTTAGACACTACACTGTGCTTAGAGCAAACTGTTTTTAAATAGCATCAGTTGTGTGTATTTGTCTTCAAAAAGCAGCAATTTTGTCAGTGATAGCTGGTGAGAAATAAGCAGTAAGACAATTTAGAACCGTTTTGCTCACTGTGGTTTCAAGCATTCAGGCTTGGAGATGCTAGCAACAGGCAGGAGTGAAATGAAATGATTTCATTACTTGAAGAAGTTAAGAACTATGAAGAATTTGAAGATATTGACAATTATCTTAAATGTTACAATTGAAAACGAAGATTTGGATGGTGCAATCATCAGTAGCATTGTATGGAGGCAGTCCATTATCTGCATTGTCTGCACTGATTTTGTTCATTTATAGTCAAAAGAGCATGACAGAGATGAATTCCTCTGTTGATAAATATTAGGAACTAATATACATTTTTATAGTACTGCAGTGGTATTGGTAGTTTTCTAATTTGTTCTGTATTTCATTTACATACACAATTTATGTCATCTTTTTTATACCTTTTTAGCTTATAATTGGAACACCCACTTAACTGGGCCAAAATGTACTGGTCCCAGTTAACTGGAATTCACTGTATTTTGGAACTGCAAACATTCCACCTTTTCAGTGAAAGTATGTCTAACACGCTACAAATCCAGGATTTAATGGGTGGCATTTTTTCCAAAGATACACCTGAGACATGATATTATTTTCATTCACAGCTACAAGCCCTTCATTACACTATATCAACATCACCAATGGTTCTGCCTTAAAGCTTGCATCAGTAGAATATTTGGGAGGCAATTACACAGGGCTCAACCCCTCCATATTTAGTGTGACATGACCAGACTTTACTGAGTGATGTGTGCCAGGCAGGAATCCACATGAAAGCAACTTCAGCAGGGGAATATCTCTCAGATTCTCATCAGCCAAGTTGAACATATCTGGGAGATCATTTTCATTTTATTGGAGTCTCTTGTCTGGAGAATTGGGAAACAAAGCCTTCTTTAATTACTTCAGTTTGATGTTTTTAATTAGTGAATATTGTAAGGTGCTTTTAATTTATCTTTGCATTTTTGGTAGAATTCGTTTACATTAATTTTTATAGACTTTAAATGTTTCAGAATATCAAAGGCATTTTAAAAATGGGGATTGGACAGGAGGCAAAGCCTCAGTAACAGTAAAAGTTTGGAAAGCTCTCTTGGTGTCTTTCTCATCCTTTCCATTCAAAACGAATTAACAAAGTTCAAAGTAAATTTGTTATCAAAGTACATATGTCTCCATATATAACCCAGAGATTCATTTTCTTGGTATTCACAATAAATACAAAGAAAGAAAAATAATAATAATTACAATACCAATAAATAAACAATAAATGTTGAAAACACGGGAAAATGAGTCCTTGAAAATGATTCCATAGGTTATGGGAACAGTTCAGTGTTTGTTTGAATGAAGTAGAGTGTGGTTGGCCCCCTGGTTCAAGAGTCTGATGGTTGAGGGTATTGACTATTCCTAAACTTGGTGGTGTGGGTCCTGAGTCTCCTGTACCACCTTCCTAATGGTACTGTGAGAAGGGAGCATGATGGGTCCTCAATTTTGGATGCTGCTTTCCTACAATAGTGTTCCATGTAGATGTGCTCAATGATGAACTGGTCTGTATCCACTACTTTTTCATTGGAGAGCAGAAATGATCTCCAGTGAAATTTTGCAAAAACTAAAGCCAATTCATTCCACCTCAAATTCTGACTCCATTTATCTCATCTGTGATTGTGTGGGGCAGTTGGATTCAACTTAAGCTTCTGACTATATTTCTATTGCATCACTTACTTCCAGTTGTGTACAGTCACCTCACTGTATCTTGCCTCATCTCACTTGCTATTGAAACTATGAACCATGCCTATGTCATCACTCAGTGTGGCTATCCCAGCACTCCTCTTGTTGAACTTTTGTTTTACACTTTAAATCTCCAACATGTTATCCAACATTTTGCTTCCTTCTTGCATCTTATCTAGTAACCCATCATCTCTATGCTAGATAGCCAATATTGATTCCCTGTCAAGGCAGGCCTCCAGTTTAAAATTTTCTTTCTTGTTTCAGATTTCTCATGGTAAAGTGATCTCTGTCTATGTGCCATCTCACTGCCCACTGAGTGCAGAATTGGAGAACTTTTCCAATTCTCCCCTTTGATGTTGCTCTTTCCTATATTGGCAGCCAACACTTCATCTACCCAGGCCTATCTTTTACAACATTTGCCAGTGATATAAACCTGATTCTGATTCTAAAACATCTCTCTAACATTCTTTCTCCCCACTTCTGGACATTTTTGGGCCCTTCTTATCATCCCTGTGTTGGCTTCTTGGTCTAAGATATTTTCATGTGGCTCACTGTGAAACCAGGTTTGAAAATTATCCTGTGGGGAATTTCAAGAACATTCTGCTACATTAGAGATGTAACCTAACCACATGACTCAAATCGTTCAGCAATTCACATAGATATGCGTTTAAGTGATCCCAGTGTGCATTCTAGGCTATACTGTAAGCATCCAGGAACTAGAGGATAATAATCCAAAACTAATAAACAGGCAGGTGCTGGGTTTTAGCCCCTTGGAATTGTTGATAACAAATCTAATCAAATATTTAACCTGGATAAGAAAATAAGAAAATAAGTTATTTTTACCACGCTTGAGCTCGAGTCAAGATAGGACATAATGGAACAAGGAAAGTTGTGGAATGCAGAGAGACTGGGCCAGGAGCAACATACAAATAAGGTTTGTTAGCATAAATGTGTAGTTTGTTTTTGGCTGCTCACAGTTGTCATGTAGTTTGTTTTTGGCTGCTCACAGTTGTCATGGAGATTGAAGCTAGCAGATTATCCAAAATGAAATAAGAAACACGGAAGTCCCATTAAATTGGACAGATTAAAACTTGTGGGTTGGAATTAAGAATATATTATTTTTAGAAAATAAACTTCCTTTCAACAGAATGGTAGACTTCTTTTTATTAACTGGAACTCTCCCTTGAATTAAGTAGTATGACCAGAAGACTTTGGAGCAGAATTTGGCTATTTGACCCATCGCATCTGCTCCTTAGTTTGATCATGGCTTCTCTCTGAACCCCATTCTCTTGTCTTCTCCCCATAATCTTTCACACCCTGATTTATCAAAAATTTATCAACCTCTACTTTAAGTACACACAATGACCTGACCTTGAATTCCACAGGTTCTCAGCTGGTATGTAAAATATTCTGATACTGTGCCACAGGGTTTATTCACACAGCTCAGCTCTCTCTTGCCTACTCCTGTCCTTTGTCCTTGTTGTTATAGTTTCATTAAGTGTCTAACACCATACTAAAGACAGAGCTCCTTATTTTTCCCAAGGTGGGATATTTGATAGAGTTGTTGTAAAGTACAGCACAGAAACAGGCCCTTCAGGCAATTGACTCCATATCAAACTATTTAAATTGTCTACTCCCATCAACCAGCACTGGGACCATAGCCCTGCATGCTTCTACTATCCATGTACCTACCAAACACTAAGCTCACATCCACCACTTGCTCTGGCAGCTTGTTCCACACTCTCACAACCCTCTGAGTGAAAAAGCTTCCCCTCATGTTCCCCTTAAACATTTCACCTTTCACTCTTAACCCATGACCTCTAGTTGCAGAAGTATATAAAATGATAAGAGGTCAGGTCAGAGTAGAGGCTACTTCCTACGAGAGGCTGAAAGATATTTTGGCAAAGGAACTGAGACCAAATGTGATCTTGACCTCCATGAGAAGACTTTCATATGAGAACTAGTGGCTGAAGATCTTCCTGCAGAACATCACATATCTCGGTGTTGATTGTTGGGAAAATCTAAACTTGTGAGTATATCATCAACTACAATAATCCAAGCAGAATGTAGCCTCAGAACTAAATAGGAATAAGTTTTTTGTCGATGCCAGTGCCTCTTGACCTCAAATGAAAATACACACCTCCATGCTCAAATGCTTTTCATTGTCCAAAATTGCTTTTCCCAAGGACAGCAGATTTGATTCAGTCAAAAAAAACAGCAAGTTCACACAACATACTTCTGGTTCTATCTGTTATGGTACCACTGTGGTTGTAGTGTAGAACTTTCTGCTCCAATCAATGTTTGTACAAATGAGCTTTGTGAATAGTGATGTCATTTGATGGAAGTCTGATCCAGGTAAAGGTGAAGCATGCTAACATGAATAGCATCCAGGTGTACTCGATCAGTTTTATACACAGTAAAGTTACACCCCTTTGTTTTAACTTCCTATGTAGGGAAAGTCAAAGTTGAACTACACAGCACCATTATCCATATTATGTGAATGATTTTTTAGGTTTATGTTAGTTAATTGTAAATGTCGGTATTATAGATAATTAAAAATAGCATGATTACCAAAGGTATTAAATACTTATTGTTACTAATTTGAAGCTTTGCTCATTCTGATGTGAGTGCCAACATTTGATGTGCATTGTCATTAACATCCCTTGAAATGATGGGCTTGCTGGCCATGTTAGTGGTCAGTTAGTTCAACCACATTGTTGTGCCTCTGGTGCCTCACGTAGCTATAACTGTGCCATAGAAATAATCTTGTGCCTGATCTTGTGTGTATAAGATAAGGAGATGCATTGATCATGTGGACGGTCAGAGGCTTTTTCCCAGGGCTGAAATGGCTAACATGAGAGGGCACAGTTTTAAAGTGGGGGGAGGGGAAGGAGGCTAGCTGGAACCTGATAGGTGAAGCCAGGTGAGTGGGAAAGGTCAAGGGCTAGCAAAGAATCTGATAGGAGAAAGAGGACCACAGAAGAAAGGGAAGGAGGAAGGGACCTAGGAGGAAGTGATCATCTGAGAAGAGGTAAAAAGCCAGAATGGGGAGCAGAGCAGAGGGAGAAAATTTTTTAACTGGAGCGTGAAATTGATATTCATGCCATCAGCTTGGATGTTACCCAGATGGAATAAGAGGTTTTGCTTCTGCATCTTGAGGGTGGTGTCATCTTGGCACAAGAGAAGGCAATGGCCCAGCATGTTGGAATGGAAATGGGAATTGGAATTAAAATGTTTACTGTGCCAGATTTTTCCTTGTATATTTTTGTGCCATTGGCTTTGTCTGCCTTTAAGGACTTGCAGCACTGCACTATCTCATTGACATGGGATACATTGCAAATGGGAAATCAACTCTAAACGTGTGCACGCAATATGTAAGTGAAACCAAAAGGTGACTTCTGCTTCTCGAAGCAAAGAAAACTTAATAATAAAATTCAGTTTTTTTTATTGTTTATGGAGAGCCCAAAAGGAAATTTAACTCAAAAATGTTTTAGAAATCTTATCACTTGGAATAATTCCTTTGAGATCTGACTTGGTAATCCTCAGACCACAGTCATGACCACAACCTATAATCTACTAAAACCATCCTCTCTGTGGCACTGACATATCAGCAGAAATATTAGCTTAGCTGTACATTATAGTTTTGAGATATTTGCAGCAGTATGGTGCAACTTCCAGAAATGCTTTTGAAACATTTTAGATAATGCTGTCTAATATTATTTAACTTGAAATTTGAATGTGGCACTTAGTTGTTTGACCTGGATTTCATCTGTGCCTCATGAAACCTTGAAGTTGTATTGGCAGTGGGTAAATGAACAAGGGAGGTAAGTAACACACATAAAACGCTGGAGGAACTCAGCAGGTCAGGCAACATCTATGGAGATGAATAAACAGTTGACATTTTGGGCCAAGACCCTTCATCTGAACTAGAAAGGAAGGGGGAAGATGCCAGAGTAAATATGTGGGGGGAAGGGAAGGAGGACAATCTAAAAAGTCGATAGGTGAAGACAGGTGGATAGGAAAGGCAGTTGGGTAGGAAAGAAAGGAATCTGCTAGGAGATGAGAGTGGACAATAGGAGATAAAAGTACTGTTAGTTTATGGGAGTAAGCACTCTGCTCACATTGAAAAATCCCTTTTTTGTGTTGGGCTCAAATTTGGACTAGACAAGCCAAGTCAAGTCAAGTCAACTTTTATTGTCATTTCGACCATAACTGTTGGTACAGTGCATAGTAAAAATAAGACAACGTTTTTCAGGACCATGGTGTTACATGACACAGTACAAAAAACTAGACTGAACTACGTAATAAAAAAAAGCAACACAGAGAAAGCTATACTAGACAACAGACCTTCACAGAACTGCATAAAGTGCACAAAAACAGTGCAGGCATTTACAATAAATAATAAACAGGACAGTAGGGCAAGGTGTCAGTCCAGGCTTCGGGTATCGAGAAGTATGATAGCTTGGGGGAAGAAACTGTTAGATAGTCTGTTCGTAAGAGCCCAAGTGCTTCGTAGCCTTTTCCCAGACGGCAGGAGGGAGAAGAGATTTATGAGGGGTGCATGGGGTCCTTCATATTGCTGTTTCCTTTGTGGATGCAGCATGTAGTGTAAATGTCCGTGATGGCAGGAAGAGAGACCCCGATGATCTTCTCAGCTGACCTCACTATCTGCTGCAGGGTCTTGCGATCCGAGATGGTGCAATTTCCGAACCAGGCAGTGATGCAGTTGCTCAGGATGCTCTCAATACAACCCCTGTAGAATGTGATGAGGATGGGGGGGGGGGGGGGGAGGTGGTGGGAGATGGACTTTCCTCAGCCTTTGCAAAAAAATAATTTAAAAACATTAATTAAACATTAAAACCACAACTCAAAGTTTAATTCACATAATTGAAAGGCTTGCAATTTGTGACAAGTGTTTGAAAACATTTTTATTACTTATTGGGGGAAATTGTGGGAATGAGTAATATAAAACTATTCACAGTTCATCTACTCTGTTAATTGCTTGTGCACTAATGTAAATATATAGAGAGAAAACAATCTCAGCATATATATCACAAAGTAATTATTGTTTATTATAGACATGGGAAATAATAGTTCTACCAACCCTGAATTGGTTCAGTTATTGTTAATAACTTGTAAAATTGTAGTTTTTTATAAAAACAATTCAGAAGTTTTCTGAAAAAGTAGGTTAGTAATAGAAGCTTTATATCAAGCATCCTGTAAAATGAATTATGTTATTCCATGAGTGTATAACTTTATTCAGACAATGTAAGGTTGTTCTACATGAATTGGCTGTCTATATGAATTCTATAGGTTTGACCATTTTGGTATATTGGAAAATGTCTGTCTCATAAGCATTTTACAATAATAGAGACAGTCTCTTGAGAGAGATGCTGGAAGTTTTCAGATGATAATTCTTTTGCATTACATTTAGGGCATTCTGATTTATTAGATTGCTTAGATTCTATTGGGTGACATTCTGTGCATAAATTAGAGTTGTGCTGGCACACTGAAGGAATGATGAAAGTTATTGGTTTTAGTATTATGCAATTGTATAATAAATTCTCCTCAAAGTAAAAGATGATGAAGACTATTTCTGGTAATTTTGCGTTAAGTTGGAACAATGATTGGGAACTTCTGGGCATGAATCAGCCATGCAAGTCCATTACAACTGGGAAGTCAGAGATGTAAGTAATAATGTCAAAATTATGAAAGGTGTAGATAAAATGGAGGCAGAGAAGTTGTTTCCGCTGCAAGTGAGATGAGAGCTAGGGGACACAGTTTGAAAATTTGGAATTTTCTGACCAGGGATGCAATTTATTTGAGACACGTTTAGAAAGATTTTTACATAGCAGGGGAATTATGGGTTATGGAGGAAAAGACAGGTACATGAGGCTGAGCCTATAACCAGGTCAGCCATAATCTTTTTGAATATCGAAGCAGGCTGCACAGGCCAGATAGCCGACTCTTGCTCCTATTTCAGAATCAGAATCAGGTTTAATATCTCTGGCACTTAAAAAAAAAGTTAAATATTTAGTGAAAAAGACAGAAATAAAAAAAGCAGTGAGATTGTATTCAAGCTGGTGTTCATGGGTTTAATGTCCATTCAGAAATTGGATTGCAGAAGGAAAGAAGATGTTCCTGAATTGTTGAGTGTGTACCTTTAGGCTTCTGTACCTCCTTCCTGATGGTAGCAATGAGAACAAGGCATCTCCTGGTTGACGGGAGACCTTAATGATGGATGCCACCTTTTTGAGGCATCGCTCCTTGAAGATGTCCTGGATACTACAGAGGCTATCGCCCATGATACAGCTGACTAAGTTCTTATGTTCCGTTAGGGGCTGATTTAGACACTGGAGCAAGAGGTCAATGGGTATGGGTAGTTTATTTACTGGATGAAGAGAGGGATTTGATATGAAGGTCTTATTCAATGTAGGTGGGATCAGGGACCAACAGAGTTAAGAAAGGGTTGGCGGATTGGACGTGGACAGGACGTTGGGTTCAGTAGTGACAAACTAAATGGAAGAGAAGGTGTCAAGTATTGGAGTAATCAAAGGTTGGATTTTCAAGGATGAATTAACAGATTGGGATCCCTGTGACTCAAGTAACCATGCAAATCTAGTAGGTATGAAGCGACATTGAATGACGCTGTATGTGTGGGTGTTAAGAACAACGCTGTGGACCAAGGTGGTGAGCACCCTGTGTGAAGGTAGCTCAGTCTAGTACTTTGCAGAGAAAAATTAGTTTTCATATAATTGCTCAATAGGGGTAGTTCCAGCTCAATATAATTTGCCAGCAATATTGCACAAGGAATGACATTATTACTTACATCTCTGACTTCCCAGTTGTAATGGACTTGCATGGCTGATTCATGCCCAGAAGTTCCCAATCATTGTTCCAACTTAATGCAAGATTACCAGAAATAGTCTTCATCATCTTTTACTTTGAGGAGAATTTATTATACAATTGCATAATACTAAAACCAATTGAACA
This sequence comes from Hypanus sabinus, assembly GCF_030144855.1. Taxonomy (NCBI): domain Eukaryota; kingdom Metazoa; phylum Chordata; class Chondrichthyes; order Myliobatiformes; family Dasyatidae; genus Hypanus; species Hypanus sabinus. The sequence goes on along the minus strand of NC_082727.1, from coordinate 60,823,397 downwards.
TCTAGGTGTGAATCGGTGAGGGGAAAATGCTACATAGGGCGGAATACCAGTTTGTCTTCATGTGCATTAATCTTGTTGTGGCCTCTAAAAGTCCAGTACGTTTTGTGGGAACATCACTTCCCAAACATAAACTGTTTTATTATATCATTTCCTGCATGGGTAAGTTTTTATTCTGAGAAACACATATCCTCTCATTATTTGCCCTTGAAAAAGCAATATCTTTACACAGAAAAGCGATCTTATTAAATTCCCTGAAGAAAGTTTCCACCTCGGGTGACTTTGGAGAATTTGTTTAGCTCACCGAATAGCTGTGTTCACACGCACAGTGAGGGCAATGTAATGAAAAGATAGGTCCTCTTCAAAGGTGTAGCCCCAGACTGGAGATGCCCCTGAAGGCCAGAGACAATAATATCAGCTTCCGACTCCAGCAGCATCAAATGGCAAGACCTGGAGGTTAGGTTAGCATGTGGCTCAGCTACCATGTTTTTGCAATGCTCAAGCAAAGCCACAACTAGCATAGCTACAGAGGCGAGCTCGCGCCAAAGCTGGAGCCGCAAGAAAGAGAGCAGCATGGTTGAGCGTGAAATTGAGCTGCAAATGGAGAAAGCACGTATAGACGTGGAGGCAGCATGTATAGAGGTTACATTAAGTTCACTGAAGGAAGAGCGTGAAGCTGAGGCAGCCTCACCAGGGACAAAGGCATAGAAAGCCTTTTTATATGTTGATATACGTCTTAGACAGTTGTGAGTCTGTAACCGGAACCAGTCATGCTTTGCCATCACATCAGCCAGTGTGTCATACTAATGAATATGTCCAAATATAATTTGGCTATTAAAAAGACAGTGTTTCAGCTGTACGAGAAGAGGCCAACTACACCACTCAGCCAACGTGTCTTTCACGTAGGCCAGGTATTGGTCGTCAAGGTCTACAGCACCAAAGACTGACAAAAGTCTCTTCCACAGTCTGACATCAGCCAAGAGTTGCTACTGATGTCAATCCCATACGGACAGACTGAACTTCCATCCATGCCATCCCAGGAAAGACATGTCTCCGCAGTGATCTCACTTGGGATCCACGGTTAGGTATCTGACTCGTCCTGACCTAGTCACGGCAGGACCTAAAGTGTTCAACAGCCAGTTACCTGTCCTAGAAGACAAGCTTTCACAACTCCATGGAAGGACTAAGTCTCAAACCTAGCGAAGAGATGGACCTGCTCTGTAAGTGACTTGTTGAGGAGTCGCTGCAACATGTAGAGCAGTTCCCATTAATAATTCAACTACGTGTTTGCAAATGCAACAGTGAGGGGTTCAGGTATAAAACAGCATCCACAATTTACATTCTTACTGGACTTAGCTGCCATACATGAATACAAAATGACCCTAGTTTTGTGGTCTCAGCCTTCTGGTAACACCTCATTCAAGGAGAAGTCTCCAGCCAAAGAATAGAAAACCAAAACCCCGTCACAGTTGGCAAAGCTGAAGTAGAATCGACAGTTGTGTGCATCTTTTCCCAGCTTTAATACTACTGAACTGTAAACAGAATACTTTGATTTGCTTATTAGAATGTGAAATTAGAAATTGAAATACTCAGAGGTAGTGGAACCAGAGGAGGTGGGAAAACTAAAAAGAGTCAATACTACTAAATGTTTTTGACAAAGGTATTTAAAATTCAGAAATGAGCTAATAATTAATTATTCACAAGCTGGTTGGAAATGTCCCTGTGGGCTTGGAGAGAAATGGAATGAGCTATGATGTGTAGGATTTATGGTGGATGGCTGACTTGAATGCTTTGCTCTTCCTTTGTTCCTTTTTAAGCCCATCACACCTACTGGGGCAGGGGTCACGAACAGCAGCTCACCCCGTTCTCTGTCCTCGGCCGACGGAAGGTAGATTGGCCTTGTGGCTGCTGTTTTCACCACACGACTTCATCCATTTTCCAGGCAAAGGTCCTTCCCCTCCCTGGATTGTCTGTTGGTCTTTCTGTGGTATGGGTTTACTAGCCCCATGTTCACCCCTCCTCCTTTCATAGCCAGGCCTGGGACTATCCATGGCAGGATACCTTCCTTTGTTTAACTGCAGTTAATTGTAGCTCATGGTAGATCAAGGAGTCCAGTAACCTGAATGACTGAAGAGTTTGAGAAGGGTGGAAATTCTGTAGGTCGAATGCTGATGTTCAAGGGCTGCAGGCAAATACAATCCAGCAGCCATTGTCTGATGTGTCAGCCACAGGTATCAGAAGTTTAAGAAACCCAAACCGCTGTCAGACATCAACTGGTCTTTCCCCTCCATAGATGCTGCCTGACCTGCTGAGTTCCTCCAGAATTTTGTGTGTGTTGTCTCAGGTTTCCAGCATCTGCAGAATCTCTTGTGCCTCCTTTCAGATGAGTTGTTAAACTAAGGCCCAATCTGGAATCCAAGGTAAGCATAAAACATCTCTTATTGATCTGCAGAGAAATTGCATCTATTCTCCTACAGTATTATCCCTTAACCACACAAGATAAATAGTCACATCATCAGCATCATTATGTACCATGGCATATGATGCAGGCAATCATGATCTCATGACCATGATTGTTCTTAGCGAATTTTTCTACAGAAGTGGTTTGCTATATCCTTTTGGGCAGTGCCTTTACACGACAGGTGAACCCAACCGTTATCAGTACTCTCAGAAATTGTCTACCTGGCATATCTCTAATTCGCCACCTAAATTAATAGTCTGGGGATTGCTAAATGTGAGTAAACTGCCCATCACCCACATATTGCCTTACCCACCTCCCTCACTTGCAGCTAAACTCCACTTCAATCTGCTCTCATCATCTACAGTTCTTTGTCATTTCTGCCTATCACCCCCTGGCTTCCTACTCTCTCCCCCCTTATCTGCCTATCACCCTCCTCTCACTTGGATCCACCTATTGGCTGTCTGCTCTTGCACCCGCCCCTTCTGTCAACCTTTATATACTGACTACCTCCTCTCCATCCTCAGTCCAGCATAGTGGGGGGAGAAAGGAGGTGTCAGGCACTCCTTCCCTCCGCTAGCCTGCAGGTCACCCTTGGACAAGGTGTGGCACCTGCTTAGATGAAGGTTCTCGACCTGAAATGTCAACTGTCCACTTCCCTCCATACATGCTGTCTGACCTGCTCAGCTCCCCCAGCTTTTGTTTTGAGTTGTGGTATTTTCTGCACCACAACAGCAAGTACACTTCAAAAGTACTTGACTTCAAAAAGCTTTGTTTGGGTTGACCTAAAATCATGAAAAGCACTATGAAATGTGTTTTATTTTTCTCTATTGTGAATGGTCTCAGTAGCCGGACATACCCAAATTTAATGAGTTAGAACAGCTTCTCTCTTTGGGTGGTCGAAACATGTTCTTCACCAGAGTCTTGAAACTGATTGTTAACCACTTTTTTTTCAAACACTGAAGAAGTCTGATTTGTGACTTTTAATTTGTTTTTGTTCTGCCCTTGAGAGAAATATCGCTCATATTAATTAACTATTAATTAAAGTGATAACAATAATTCATTAAAACAATTCAGAGGCTGTTAAGAAACAGCCATATGTTTTGGAGTAGAAACCAGACTGAGATAGGGGTGGGTTGGAATTTAAGTTATCACATGATGCAGGAGGAAAAGACTTGGCAACTTGGAATAACCTAACTTGGAACCAAGAAGGGAGAATTACTGTTAATGTTCAGAGCCTAGAGACGTTCTTCCTTTCCAACACATGTACTAGTTGGCACAGGTACATGTTTGCTGAGTTTGCTAGACAATTAATATTTCTTTCTTTCTTTAACATTATATGTTCAAGAGCAACAGACACAAAATGCTGGAAGAACTCAGCAGGTCAGGCAGCATCTATGGAAATGAATAAATCAGCTGACATTTCGCGCCTTTCTTTAGAACTCAAAAGGAAAGGGGAAGATGCCAGAATAAAAAGGGAAAGAGGATAGCTAGAAGATGATAGGTGAAGCCAGATGGGAAGGAATGGTAAAGGGCTGGAGAAGAAAGAATCCGACAGGAGAGGAGAGTGGTACCATGAGAAAGGGAAGGAGGAAGGGACCATGAGGAGGTGATAGGCAAGTGAGAAGAGGTAAGAGGCAAGAAGGGAGAGGGAGGGAACTTTTTTTAACTGGAAAAAGAAATTGATATTCAGGCCATCTGGATAGATGCTCCCGAACGGTATATAAGCTGTGGCTTCACCTCCCTGAGAGTGGCCTCATCATGGCAGAAGAGGACTGACATCTCAGAACAGGAATGGAAATCAGAATTTAAAAGTTTGGCCACTGAGCGAGTCCGCTTTTAGTGGATGGAGCGGAGGTGCTCAGTGAAGCAGTCCCCCAATTTATGACGTGTCTTATACAGTATGTTTATAAATTCAGCCTAAAATGCTTTTCATTGAGATACTAATTGCCAGCACTGTGGAAGAGGACAGAAAGCATCCTGTTCTTCACAGATCAGCCGATTCTTGACTTTTGTTCTTGCCAGTTGTGATTGGGAATTAGTTATGGACTAACTGGTGAAGTAACCCATGAATGGGTTCTTGGCCCTCAACTTTTACCTGTTTCCATCAATGGCCAGGAGAAGGGAACAAAATGTCTGTCTACGTATGAAAAGGTAGGAAAGCACGTTGTCGTGAGGACCTTGTGATCCAGTGAGAATGATTCAGTGACAAGGCGTAAAACTGGCAAATCGGAGGCCAATGTGGGATGTGTGAGGTCATGCTTTTCAGTAAGAATGATCAAAAGATGAACTGATGGAGACAGAGGGATCTGGGTGATCTGATGCATGCATCACAAACAGTTCACAGGCAGGCCCAAAAAATAGTTGAGAAAAGAAATTTTATTTTTGGCCTTTATTGAGAAGGGTGTAGGAGCCATGCATCTGTTCTCTATCCTGTGTTGTGCATTTATTATGCTAACTAGTCACAGGAGAGTGGGTGTGGTAAGAGTGAAGGGAATAAGTTACATCTTCAAGCTTTGCTCATTGCAGTTTGCAGTAGCTGGGGGCCAGCAGATGTCATATGTTTTGCCGACTGTTCAATAACACTCACTTACGCTTAACTTACACTTGGGTACGTTTAAGTTTCATCGCTTCAAGTTTGTATGTTTGCTAATTGCTAATAAAGGACTGAATTCTCAACTTTTGGAACAACCATTATTAGAGTGCAAGTACAGCATGCAAGTTTCGCAAATCCTTGGGGTCGCTGGCGGTGGCAATTGGTTTGGTTTGGCCACTACAAGGGGATTGCTGTTTGTGTAGAAAGAGCCTTTGTTACAGTTGTACAGAATGTTAGTGAGACCACACCTGAGAAATTGCCCTAATATCTGATCCTCTTGCCTAAAGGTGGATGTAGTAGCATTGGAGGAAGTCCAGAGGAGATCATCAGGCTAATTCCTGAAGGGATGTCCTTCGAGGAGAGGATTGAGCTTTGGGGCTGTATTCCTTGAAGCTTAGAAGAGGTATATAAATACATACAAACATATAATAACTTAAGATTTGTGACAGGATAGATGTTGAAATGTTTTCTTCAGTGAGAGAGTCACAATCACGGAGACATTGCAACAAGGTAACAGACCATTTAAAGCTGAGGTGTGTAAAAATTCTTCTCCGAGGAAACTTCTAGAATTCTTTGCCTTTGAGGATGGTGAAGGCCGGTTGATTGAAGTCGAATTTATTGTCATATGTACAAGTGCAATCAAAAACTTACTTGTGGCAGCATAGCATTCATAAAGCATCAGAAAAGCAGCATTCTGAAGAAAAAAACAGGAGCTAACCATAAACTATGCACAAATTTACAAGAAAGACGCAAACAGGAGGAAATCTGCAGATGCTGGAAATTCAAGCAACACACATAAGAAGTACAGTCGACATTCTGGGCCAAGACCTGTGCTTCTTCCTATAGATGCCGCCTGGCCTGTTGCATTCTACCAGCATTTTGTGTGTGTTGCTTGACCAAAGACATCAATTCTTGTACAATGATTAAACTGAAGTAATTAGGGTTGTGTCAGTTTCAAGAACTGAATAGTTGATCAGAAGTGAGCCTAGTGATGTGAAACTCCTGCCCAAAACTCAAAGTAAATTTTATTATCAAGGCACATATATATCAACATATACAACCCTGAGATACATTTTCTTGTGGGCATACTCAACAAATCTATAGAATAATAATTTTATTACAGAGTCACTGAGAGACTGCCCAACTGGGGTGTTCAACAAACTGAGCAGAAGACAACAACTGTGCAATTACAAAAAGAAGAAGAAAAAATAATAAATAAATCAATAAATAGATAAAGAAAGAAAGAAAGAGTAAATATCAAGAACATGAGATGAAGACACCTTGAAACTGAGTCAATCAGTTGTGGGAACCTCTCAATGATGGGACAAGTGAAGTTGGGTGAAGTTATCCCCTTTGGTTCAAGAACCTGATAGCTGATGATAGCTGTGAAAAGATGGTGTAGCCTAGGTGGTGGGGATTTATAATGATGAGGCTGTTTCCTTGAATAAGTGCTGCTTTTAGATACTACCAATGGTGGGGAGGAATGTGACCATCATGTATTGGGCAGTGTCCACCGTTCTCTGCAGCTTCTTATGTTTTGCACATTAGACTGGGAGAAATCGAGGACCTGAATTATAAAGAAAGATTGAATAGGATAGCAGATTATTCCCTAAAATGTAGAAGATTAAGGGGATATTTGATAGAAGTATACAAAACAATGAATGGTATAGATAGGGTAAATGGAAGCAGGCTTTTTCCACTGAGATTGGATAAGACTATAACTAGAGATCATGCATTAAGGGTGAAAGATGAGATGTTTAGGGGGAACATGAGGGAAACTTCTTCAGTCAGAGGCTGCTGAGAGTGTGGAAGGAGCTGCCAGCACAAGTGAGGGATGCAATTTTGCTTTCAGCATTCAAGAGAAGTTTGGACAGGTACACAGGTGGGAGGGGTATGGAGAGCTATGGTCCCAGTGCAGGTTGATGGGAGTCGGTAGTTTAAATGGTTCAGCATAGATATATGGGCCAAAGGGCCTTTTTGTGTTCTGTAGTTTTCTATGACTCTCTTGGTGGAAATGGATCCATATTTGATAGTTCAGTGAATTGAAGGACGTAGACCACTGGCTGGAACAGAAGAAAAGCTGAGGCTACCACAGATCAGTCATGATCATATAGATTGATAGGATAGCCTACTCCTGCTCCTTGTTTCATGTGTGCTTGTGTTATACACTGGAAGTCTGGCACACTGCTGGAATTGTCGCCGAGTCCAGGGGCAGCACATGGTGGTGATGATCTGAGGACTTGGTTGCACTTTGTCCTCAGCTCCTTCACTTTGTGCTTTGTGTTGCAGACGGCTAGTGTACGTAACCCACGTGTCTGGATGGACACACCAGTCTGTATTGAAAAGATAAATTCTGGGCTGAGTTTTCCAGAGATTTTTGTATTTTACTTCACATCATTGAAATGTTTTATATACTTTTATGTATTGATTCAATTTGTTAAAATATATTATTTATTTTAAGCATCTCAGCTGTTTTCAAATTTGCCTAATTAACAGACACTTAATTCTTGCAGAACTCAGTGCACTTCTGATAGAAGGACACGAGGGAACTCCATGGGCGTGTTCTTGTAATCTGGTACTTGAGGCCATGTCATTGTTTGCAGATCACTCTGCTTTTTGGGATAGCCATGCCTATGAGATCAATTAGACTTGCAGACTATGTAATGTAAATGTAGCTGTAGAAATAGAACCGGAGTGAGGGTGGGGTAAGGTCACGAATGTAATGATGTACACCATAAATTTTTGATCGGTTTGAAATGTTTGTATCTCTTGAACTGAAATATTTGAATAACAAACTATAATCTGGCAGAGAAGTGAACTTGCTGGTTGTGTTTTTGCAGCTAACCACTTTCTAGCAGTTACATCGTCTTCCCTGTCATCGACCCTGATAGTTACTGGTTTCTTTTTAAAGCCTGCCAATATGACATTGTAGCCCAACTTCCCAAATGTTGCAATCTTCTGGTTTGATCTGTGGTGATATGAAAGATTTATAATTATTTTGGATGAGTGGGGTTATTCAGCAAAAAGTTGTAGTTGGACAAAACTTTTTATCAGACAATCTTGCAATTGATAGGTTATTTAATTAACTTGACTTACTTTGATTTCACACTTGGCTAACCTCATCCATGTGGGAGGATAACAAAAAGTAAATTAAAAAGTCAGTTAAAGTGAGTCCCACTGTGAAGTCTCTCACAAATAGTTCAACGAGAAGATAAGTTCAGAATTTCAGTTATTTGTGAAGTCTCTCACAGATAGCTCAACAAGAAGACTAGTTCAGATATTCCACAGTCTTATCAAGAAGGTGGTCTTAAGTGAAGAAGATAGAAATACAAGATTACTGGCTTAGTCCTCTGGCTTGGCTTGATTCAAGTGTACTAAATTTATCTTCACTCCATAAACTGTGACCGATCGCCTAACCCACTGAGTTTGTCCAGCTTTATGAATGCTGATCTACATTCCAATTGCAGACTCTTGTGTGTCAATGGTTTATGCCCAAGAGACTGCAGCTGCTCGAATCTGGATCAATACACAATATGCAGGAGGAATTTAACAGGTCAAGCAGCATCTATGAAGGCAAAATCTTAAGTACAGATGAAGGATCTCAACCTAAAATGGTGGCTGGCCATTTTGTTCCACTGGCCAACTGAGTTCCTCTGGATCTCATAAACACAAGAGGTTCTGCAGATACGTGAAATTCAGAGTGGAACGCAAAAATTGCTGGAGGAACTTGGAAGGTCAGACAGCATCTATGGAATAAACAGTTGACATTTCAGGTTGAGACCTTTCATCGGACTATGCTCTTCATAGATGTTGCCGGAACTGCTGAGTCCCTGCAGCATTGTGTGTGCGTTCCTCTAGTATCTTCTGTGTTATTCCCAGTTGATAGCCCTTCCTCCACTTCCTCCATTTACCTTGTCCATCTCTGGTCTGACCTTGCTGTATTGTCCACCTTCTACAAAAGGCACTAAGCAAAGCTTCTCCAATAGTCCTACCAGCAATCTCAAGGCTCAAAGTAAAAATGTTTACATATACAACCTTGAGATTCTTTTTCTTGCGAGCATACTTAATAAATCTATAGAATAATAACCATTACAGAATCAATGAAAGATTGCATCAAGTTGGGCATATAACCAGTGAGCAGATGAAGAGCCCTTGAAAGTGAATCCATAGGTTGTGGAAACATTTCAGTGATGGAGCAAGTGAAGTTGAGTGAAGTTATCTCCTTTGGTTCAAGAGTCTCTGAGAACTAGAAGAACAATGTCACCAACCCAGTAGGAATACCATCACTCCCATTCCTCACAGAGTTGCAAACTATCTGGACAGGGGTGTCTGTCACCGCTGCTTTGGATGTAGCTGGATCCGAAAACTGGAACATTCTTCCCGAAAGCACCTTTATCACATGGACTTGAGTCATGAAGATCACCACCAGCTTCTCAAGAGCAGTTAGGATTGAACAATTCTAGAAATGATCTTTTTGGAAATTCCCATATTCTGTGGGGTTTACAATTACCAAAAATTGTTTTGGGTTTACACAATTTCCAGCACATTCTCTGAACATGTTGTTCCATTTTTAAATGGTTCCAGAGGAATCAAATTTTGAAATTCAATATGTGCAAACATTGGTATGGATAGTGCTACCAATCCAGGGGAAAATTTCAATGTGATTGATATCTAGGCTACGGCAGTTAAAGCCTGCAGTTGCTGGAGTTAAGACAGTTATGTAGTGCAAGATTGATAAAGGATGAGGGTTATATTTGGAACGGGTTCTAAATCTACCTGATGGCATGAACACTGATTTCTCCTTCCAGTAAAATTTTTCCTTTCCCTTTCCTCTTCTTTTATTCCACAATCTAGCCTTTTACCTCTTCTCCTCACCTGCCTAACATCTCTGCCAGCTGCATCTTCTTCCATCTCTCCCATAGTTCACTCTCTTCTCCTGTCAGTTTCCTTCTCCAGCTCTTTACCTTTCCCACCCACCTGGCTTCACCTATCACCTTCTAGCTCAGTCCTCCTTCCCCTTCCCCCACCTTTTTACTCTGGCATCTTCCCCCTTTCTTTCCAGTCCTGGAGAAGGATCTCAGCCCAAAACGTCAACTGTTTAATCATTTCCATTGATGCTGCTAGATCTTCTGAGTTCTTTTAGCATTTTATGTGTGTTGCTCTGGATTTCCAGCATCTGCAGAATCTCTTGTGTTTATGATCTGTTTCTGTGCTGTACTGAGTGATTAATGATTCTATGACTATTTACAATCAAATGATATCTGAAGCATGGTTCCACAGCAACTTTCTTGAATTATATTAGGGTTGAGGACTTCAGTTACACAGGGAGACTGCAAATTGGTATTCTTCTTGGTGCAGGGAAGGTTGAACAGAGATGTTCAAATAATGAATAGTTTTGAAAGAATAGGTAAAGGAGTAAGTGTTTTTTGATGCCAGAAGAATTCTTTCATACCAAAAGGATGCAGATTTAATGTGGAAGAAAAACATAATCAGCATCAGAATCAGATATAACACCACCAACATATGTCGTGAGATTTGTTAATGTTACAGCAAAAGTACAGTGCAATATATGATAAATAAATACGGAGAAATCAACTGAATTACATTAAGTATATTAATGTCTATTAAATAGTTAAGTTAAATTAAGTAGTGCACAGAAAAACAAAATAAAAATGTAGTGAGGTAGTGTTCATGGGTTCAATGTCCATTCAGAAATCTGATGGCAGAGGGGAAAAGATGTTCCTGAATCGCTGAGCGTGTACCTTCAGGTTCTGCACCTCCTTCCTGATGGTAACAGTGTGAATAGAACATGTTCAGGGTGGTGGAGATTCTTAATGATGGTCACTGAGGCACTGCTCCTTGATGATGTCTTGGATACTATGGAGGCTGGTACTCATGATAGAGCTGACCAATATTACAAGTTTCTGCAGCTCATTTCCATCTGGTAGTAGTCCCTCCCCCCTACCAGATGATGATGCAGCCAGTCAGAATACTCCCCATGGTACATTTATGAAAGTTTTTAAGAGTGACTTGATTGACAAATCGTATCTCCTCAAACTCTGAATGAAATATAGCCGCTGTCTTGCCTTCTTTATAGCTGCATCAGTATGTTGTATCCAGGTTTGGTCCTCAGAGATCTTGACACCCAGGAACTTGAGATTACTCATTCTCTCCTCTTTTGATTCCTCTATGAGGATTGGTTTGTGTTCACTCGTCTTACCCTTCCTGAAGTCCACAATCAGCTCTTTGGTCTTTCTGACATTGAGTGCCAGGTTGTTGCTGCAACACCATTCAACTAGCTGCTATATCTCACTCCTGTACACCCTCCTGTCACCATCTGAAATTCTGCCAACAATGGTTGTATTATCAACAAATTTATAGGTGGCAGTTGAGCTATGCCTAGCCACACAGTCGTGGATATAGAGAGAGTAGAGTAGTGAGCTAAACACACATCCCTGTGGCACACAAGTGTTGATTGTCAGCGAGGTGGAGGTGTTATTTCCAATCTGCACAGATTGTGGTCTTCTAGTTAAGAAGTCAAGGATCCAGTTGCAGAGAGTGATACAGAGGCCTATTCTTGGCACTAAGTCTTTGCTTCCTAACAACTTACAGAGTCTAACATCTGTAGTTGACAAGATATTGCAAGTATTCTAAGGGACCAGATATATAAGTATTTGGATAGACAGGGACTAATTAAGGACAGTCACATGGCTTTGTGCCTGGTACATGGTGTCTAACCAATCTTAGATTTTTGAGGAATTTACAAGAAAAGTTGATGAAGGCAAGGCAGACAATATTGTCTACGTGGACCTTAGCCAGGCATTTGACAAGGTCCTACTTAGGGGGTTGGTCAAGAAAGTTCAGTCACTTGCTATTGAAGATGAGAGAGCAAATTGGATAAGACATTAGATTCATGGCAGAAAGCAGAGAGTGATAGTAGAGGGTTGTCTTCCTGACTGGATCAGTGCAGCACCATTGCTGTTTGTCATCTATTTCAATGATCTGGATGACAATGTGGTAAATTAGATCAGCAGACTTATGGATGGTAGACAGCGAGGAACATTATCAAAGCTTGTAGTGGGATCTGGAGCAGCTGGAAAAAAGGGCTGAAAACTGGCAAATAGAATTTAATGCAGACAAATGTAAGGTGTTGCAAACCAGGGTAGACTGGATGAGCCAAAAATCCTGTTTCTGTGTGGTAGTGTTCTATGAGTCTTTCCAAAAGGCAAGGTCTGAAAATCTGGCTAAAACTGATGTAATAAAATTCAAATATGCATTGGATTCATGAGAGCAAAAAATTAAAAGCTTTGTGGAAAGGTCAGGAAACATGAATTCAATGAATTGTTCTGACAAAAACTAAGCTAATAAACGAAGAACTAATTGCCTTCCCACTGTAATATATAATTCTGTAAATCTATCATTTAGTTTGAACTGTTAGAGCACCAAATCTGCTTGGCTTATAGTGATGGTGTATGTGTATTTATGGATAAAATAGAGTTTTAACATAATTTACAATAGGAGTGAATGTCTCATTTCCACAGGGTCCAATAAATAAATTAGAAATGAAAATCCTTTGCTAATTTGATGTTCAGGGAAGTTTTATTCATGTTAAAATATAACTAAAGATACCCAGAATGAATTACAATGTTATGCAGAAGACAACACACTGGACTTCATCCAAGGCCAATGGCAGACAGCCCTACTGCTTCATACCCACTTAATCCAGCTGCTGACATGATTGACATCACCTATTTCTTCTCATCAGCAAATTAACTAATCGAGGGAAAATTAAAAAGAATAGGACTTCGGACCATAAATGGTGTAAAAGTAGCAGCCTACCTAATACGAAATGCAAACATAAGCAGAATTATTTGGTGTCAGTTGTGCAGCTTAGCAGTGTCTGTACACAGTACTCCACTTCCAACATTTGATTCTATTGAAATCAATTACTTAAAAATAGTACAAAGTGACTGCATTTTGTTGCATTAATTTCATGAGAATTTAACATTTCTTACATTTATACGGCAGAATGTGAAACGCTGAAGTAAAGTTGCACTGTAGTATCAAGGCTTTTATAACTGAGAGCCGAGCAGAGCAAGGCCAGTATGAAGCATTGGGCATGATATACTGTAACATAGCATGGTGCTTAGTTACAGTACATGGCTGGTATCCAGAGGCCTGAGTCATTGGTCTGGAAACACAAATCCTACAACAACATCTGGGGGATAAAAGAGGTCAAATAATTATATAAGCCAAGAATTTAAAAGATGTGTGTGTGGGAGATGAAATTTGCTCCAATTTGGAGTGATGTGCACATCCATCTTTGTGCCTGTTTCCCCCCCCCCCGATGAATACCTGCAAATAATGGTGATCACAAAACAATTGAACTGTTATAAAAACTCATCTGCTTTAATAATGTCTTTTAGGAAAGAAAATCCTTGTCCAGTCTGTCTAAATGAGACTGCAGTTCCATACCAAATGGTTAACCTCAAATGAATTGGCTTAGCAAACCATTCAGCTTAGGAGGAACGAGGCAGGAACAATAAATGCTGGGTCCAGCAATGGCCACATCTCATTTAAAAAGAGCAGAATCTTGGAATTCTGTGCCACAAACAAGGCCTGATGGCTCATCGCTGTCTGTGGGTGCTACAGGTAACAGGAATCTGGCAGCGCCGCTGCCCTGCTTTTTCCCCATGGACCTGTTCTCTCTCAAGTGCCAATGCATTGAATGATTCAATTAACCCTGCCCTTACAGTTAGTCAGTTTGAGATTATAAGCAACACATATACTGCTGGAGGGAATCAACAGGTCAGTCAGCATCTCTGGAGGAGAGTAAGCAGTCAACGTTCCAGGCCGAGACCCTTCCTCAAGATTTGGAATTCCCCTCTTAAGTCCTGATTAATGATCTTGGCCTGACCTGCTGGGTTCTGATTTTGTGTGTTGCTCCTAGTTTCCCCCATCTGCAGACTCTCTTGTGTTTACAATTTGGGATTATTATTAGTTGAGTTAAAACTAAATTTTCTTTCATCCTCCTTGGATCTTTTGCCCAAAATTTTAAGCCTGTATCTCGTCGCTGTTTGTATGAATACCCCTCCCCCTCTATTCTATCGTAACCAATTGTGATTATCACTGTGAAACTTTTTCTAGGAGAACTATGTTCTCCCTACTCTTGGACCCATTCTAATAAATCCTTCTGCTGCATCCGCTCTGGGTCTTTTATTTTCTTCCCAAAGTTGGATGACGCAATTTAAATGCACATATTTCAAACAGCCACTGTTTCATATTCCTGTGGGAGTCATGGTGAGGAACATATACTTGGCTGGAAAGTCTTTTAGCATCACAGTGGAACGATAAACACTAAACAAATCTCGGCCTACCTTCACTCCACAGGGCAGCATATGCTGTTAAGAAGACAGATAATAGCTCCCAGCTTGAGGCATGCAGCAACAGCCCTTTGGCAGTACTGTTAATGTGGCTGAGGGAATCACTTGCTGAATTTAACTCTTGAAAATTAGCTATTTCACTTTCCTCCCTCCTGGGAGGGAAATGTGTGGCCTGTAGAGGTGTGCAGCTTCCCAGTGACACAGCTGAAATCTGGAATTCTCAGTTGACTGGTTATAATGTCAGAAGGTACTTAAGTTGCAAATGGCAAAGAGTAGTGAAGTATTGCAGTGCATATGTGATTGTTTATTTATTTGTTTTTTTAAGGATTCAGTGCAGAATAGACCCTTCTGGCCCTTTGAGTCACACTGCCCAGCAACCCCCAACAGCCCCCGATTTAACCCTAATCTAATCACGGGACAAGAGCATCTGGACCAAACCCACACGTTCTATCGGGAGGACGTACAAACTCCTTGCAGGAGACACAGGGACTGAACTCCAATGACCCAAGCTGTAATTGCGTTGCACTAACCGCAATGCTTCCACACCTACAGAAGCTGATACAGTGCACAGCAAATATGTCGTTAGATTGTTGTTAATGCCAAGGCAGGATACACGATCTATTGAATTTACACAAATATTTATGACAACATCTGTTGCTGTGTTTAGTGCAGCCAACCAATTAGCTGCAGGAAGTCTAATGCTCTGTTTCCGGAGCAAACGAAAACAAACTACTGGAGAAATTCAGGGACTGGGCAGCTTTTATAGAGACTAAAGGGATGGTTGACATTTTGGGTGGAGAATCTGCTCAGTTTCATTTTGCAAATCTTCTGTCCAATTGTGGAGCTGATCAGCTGTACATACTGTGCACCATTTCTTCTCCCCCCCACCAATCAGGCTGTTTTTTAGATGAAAAGCAAAAAATACTGCTAACACTTGGCAGACCAGGCAGCTCCTCTGGGGAAAAAACGTTAGAGTTAATGGTTCAAACCAAAATGAAGGAGAGAAAGCTAGTTAGTTTTAATTTCTGAAGAAGGTGAAGAGGACATAGGGAATATCTGTGAAAGAATGAGATCAGAGTTAGATTTGGTTAACTCATCTCTTTTTCCCAGTTCTAATGAAGGATCTTTGACCTGAAATATTAATCCTACCTCTGCCTCCAAAGATGCTGCCTGACCTGCTTAGTGTTTAGAGCAGGTTAGATATAATTTCCAGAGAAAGTAGAGGAAGAATGATTAGGATAAAAGGAATATTTGTGACAGAATCACACCAAGATTAGACTTCTCTTTTTTCCCAGTTCTGAAGAGAGATCTTTGACTTGCAATAATAATCCTACCTCTGTTTCCACAGATGCTGCCTGACCTGCTGAGTATTTATAACATTTTCTTTTCTTATTAGCCATTTTCAGCACCTTCTGATTTCTGTTGATTTTCTGGCTGTTTCTTGGGAAGTTCTGTGGGTTATGGTCTGGATGATAGTGCAAAATGGTAAACACAAGAAAGTGAGAAAATGCTGGAAATCCAAAGCAACACACACAAAACTCAGCGGGTCATGCAGCGCCTATGGAAATGAATAACCAGTCAATGTTTTGGGCCAAGGCCCTTCTTCAGGACTGGAAAGAAAAGGGGAAGTTGCCAGAATAAAAAGGTGGGTGGAGGAGAAGGTGGATAGTTAGAAGGTGATAGGTGAAGCCAGGTAGGTTGGGAAGGTAAAGGGCTGGAGAGGAAGGAATCTGATAGGAGAGGAGAGTGTACCACAGGAGAAAGGGAAGAATAAGGGGACCCGGGAAAGGTGATAGGCAGGTGAAAAGAGGGTAAGCGGCCAGAGTGGGGAATAGTGAAAACGGAAGGAGAAATTGATATTCATGCCATAAGGTTGGAGGGTACCTAGATGGAATATAAGGTGTTTTTCCTCCACTATGCGGGTGACCTCGTCTTGGTTCAAGAGGAGGGAGGCCATGTACCAACATGTCTGAACAGAAATGAGAATTGGAATTGAAATATTTGGCCACCAGGAATTTCCACTTTTGATGAGTGGTGCAGAGGTGCTCGATGAAGCAGTCCCCCAGTTTACAACAGGTCTTACCAGTGTAGAGGAGGCCATATCAGGAGCAGCAGACACAATAGACAACCCCCGTAGATTTGCAGGTGAATGTGATAAGAGCTGTGTGTGTCTCAGCTGGTAGGGATTCCAAAGATAAGGAAGAGGCCATGGAAGGATTTGAAATAAAGATGAGAGTTTCAAAACCAGGGCATTAGCAAGAGGGTGAACACTGGGTGAAGTGATTAGTACCACTTTAACATCTACTCTCTTCCTTTTTACATTGCTCAGTATAGAACTGGCCAGAACTTGTCTGAGACTAAGCACACAACAATAATATTGTCCTTCACTGAAGTTTATTTTTAGTTTGGTAAGATACTGCATTGGTTTAATCTAAAGAGAGAAAAATCCTGAGGTAGGTGAATGGAGGCAGAGATCTCAAAAAGTTTTAGTTTGTAGAAGAACAAAAAAATTTCTAGCATTATTATCATTTCCATATCTAAACAAATAAATATTTTGAGCTGCAGAGGAGTTTATTTATAATTCTTATTTGCTAACTACATTTGGGTATAAAAATATATTTTGGTGCAAAATGCAATCATTACATCATTGCACCATTTGCAATGTTGAAAATAAGTAATCATTCATATCACTGTGAGTGTGGCTATGTGCATATGAATCTGTAAACACATTCAGCTAACTTTATTTTTATAATACACAACAAAGGACAGAGGCAGGGTAGATTGAAAAGGTCTTTTCTTGATTCATGTGTTAGATTGTATCATGGCTTCTTTATGATTATTCATCACAATATAATTCAAAACAGGCAAAAAATGAAAAAGCCCTTTGTAACGTTTCATTAATTTGCAAGACATGCCATTTGGTACTTCTGAACAGCTAGTGCTCCTGAATTGTATATTTTCTAAATTAACTCATTTTAAACATGAAAAACTTAAAAACTTAGGGATATAAATTGGAATCTAAATATCTTAGGAGTTTAGAAAAGTAATTTCAGTCTAACAGTAGGTTTACAGTTATATGTGCTGTAAAGAAATGGAACAGTAAAGAAACAAAATGAGTTGTTCATAGAGCAATGGAGTCATACAGCATGGAAGCGGGTTTCTTTGTCCAACTCGTCCATGCCGACTAAGGTGACCTCCTGAGCTAGTTCCATCTCTCTGCATTTGGTACATGTCTCTCTAAATAGCGGTTAGTGCAACAGTGTTACAGCTCGGGCGTCGGAATTCGGAGTTCAAATCCAACACCATTCGTAAGGAATCTGTGCATCCTTCCTGTGGAAGGTGTGGGTTTTCACCCGGTGCTCCGGTTTCCTCCCACAGTCCAAGTACCTACTGGTCAGTAGGCGAATCGAGCTTTCTAAATTGTCCCATGACTAGGATTGAAATGGTGGATTGCTGGACAGTATGGCCTGAAGGGCCGGAAAGATCTATTCTGCGCTGTAGCGCATAAATAAATAAATAAACCTTTCCCATCCATGTAATTACCTAAATTTCTTTCAGACTCTATAATTGCAACTAACTCTACCACTTCAGGGTGGCAGGGTGAAGATATGTCTCCCCCAAATGAAATTGTCAGTGGTCACATAACCAGGACTTGTGATGTGCACCAGCTGCTCATACAGCCATCCACCACCTGCTCCCATGGCTTCACGCGACCGTGATTGGGGTGGGGGTGGGGTCTAAGCAGGTGCTACACCTTGCCCCATGCACAGAGGACAAATATAAGAATATTTAAAAGATGTGCTGCTTTGCTCTCAGTCAGTATATTATAGTTGCAAATACCCTCAAGAAAATGAATATCAGGGTTGTATATGGTGACATATACGTACCTTGATAATAAATTTACTTTGAACTTTGGGAATAGGGCAGGCGGTATGGGTGATAATGGGTGATCAAGAGTTTTTATTAAGAATAAGGATCTGAGGTACATAACTCGGCTTGGAGAGCATCCTGCTAATTGTATTGATTGATTGATAAAAGATTGATTACTTAACACATAAGTGTCAGTTGACTTGAGAAAAAGTCAATTAAAACAAGTTTCAGAGCCCTTATGCAAAGTGGTCATCTCATTTGTGTTTGGTATCTCCAATATAGACAACACCATATCATGCGCACTGACCACAGAATCTAAATTGGAAAAAGTACGGGTCCACTTTACTGAACACGTCTGTTTATTTCTCACTGTTGTCCTTGAGCTTGTAGCTGCCTGGCATTTTAATTCTTCATCCACTTTTATTCTAATCTCTTTGCCTTTGGCACCTGCCTGTTCCAATGAACACAACGTAATCTCGAGATACAGTTTCTCATCTTCTGCCTAGACTGTTACAAATGTCAGAGGACAAGACATTTCAATTTGTAACAGAATTGACTAGTCTAACTACTCACTTGGTTTCCCACTCGATTTGTAAATCTCAGAACCCGATGCATTTTTTCAGTTTCCTTCCTAAAGCTGTCTTAATTACCTTCAGCTTCGTGCAGATCAAAGTCAAAGTAAATTTTATTATCAAAGTATGTATATGTCCCCATATACAACCTGTTGATTCATTTTCTTGTGGGCATATTCATGTAGAATAATATCCATAACAGAATCAATGAATGACAGCCCAACCAGATCCCTGTTCCTGCAACTCCACTGGAACTGACCTCCGTGGTATGCTGTCTTCCTTGAACCTCTAACCAAAATGTATCAGGATATTCTTCTTTGTGTTGAATTACTGTACACCGACCCCAGCTCTGCCCTTTGCACCATCTTGTTCACACACTTTTGCAGTCCGTAAACCACCTCCTTAATATTTTTATGGCACTTCTGCTCCTTTTAGGCCATTACAAACACCTTTTTACAATTCAAGAACATAAGAAATAGGAGCAGCAATCAGTCATCCAGCCCATTGAGCCTGCTGCACCATTCCATTAGACCATGGCGAATCTGGCCGTGGACTCAGCTCCACCTATCTGCATTCTTCTCCATAGCCCTTAAATCCCCTAACAGCAAAAATCTGCCTAACTATCTTAAATATATCTAATGGCATATCCTCTACTACTTTCCTGGGCAGAGAATTCCAGAGGTTCACTACTCTCTGGGAAAAACAGTTTCTCCTCCTCCCTATCCCAAAGCTGCTTCTCCTCATCTCTGTCCTCTTAGATATTGCATTCTATTACGCATCGCTGGAAATGCACGGCTAGCTCTGGGAGCTGTGGTATATTTTGTGGAAAATCATAATGTAAGCACTGTTTACTGAAGAAGAGTTTTGGCCCAAAACTGTTAATTCATTTCCATAGGTGCTACCTGACCTGCTGAGTTCCTCCAGCATTTTGTGTGTGTTGCTTTGGATTTCCAGCATCTGCAGACTTTCTCGTGTTTATTGTTATATTTTTGAGCTAAAAAAGTGCTTCAGATTTATAGAGGTGCAATAGGCCACACATGCTGAAATCTGAAGCAAAGAACAATGGACTAGAGCAGGATCCCCAACCTTTTTTATAACATGGACCCCTGCTATCAACCGAGGGGTCCATGGATCCCAGGTTGTAAACCCCCATATTAGAGGGTCAGGCAGCATCTGGGGAGGCAAAGAAATTATTAACAATTGGCACAGGATTTTAACCTGAAAGATCAATAGTTCCTTTCCTCCCGCACTTGCTGCTTGACCTGCTGAGTTCCCGCTGAAGTCTGTCACTTCAATGTTATTTACTTTTATCCATGTCCCCTACTGAATTCACAGTTGTGCTTATCCATATTTGACCATGAAGGGCTGGATACATATCTTCTATTTCTCCCTGTTGCTCTAACTGGCACTGTAAAATTCCCATGAACTTTAGAGATGGTAATCTCCAAGGATATACTCATCAAAAAAGGTTATTTCTCATAGGATAAGAGGAACCATTTTTGACATCAGTTCTTGGAAAAATAAGTCAACTTATCATCCAAGCTTACATAATATTTATCCAAATATTATCTATGATTGTTTTGTGATTGAATTCAACACTCAATTCCACTGTGAAATAAAAGTTATGATGTTCAGCAATCTTTCTCTATAATCTGTGTGTGCTTAACTTGCTGAAAAATTCAAGCTGATCCCTAAATATTTTATACCAGCCTCTAGAGAATTTGAGTCACTACTCTCAGTTACAGAAATTGTGGCACAGTTGAGATGTGAGTGTAAATGAAGCTCAATTTCCCTCAGGATCAATAAATTTGGGTTTGTCTGTCTGTCTGTAAACTTAAGAAAATGTCAAGTCTGTCAATTGTTAATCTTTTGCTGGAAGATTTTAATCCATGTCAAACCAGTGCTGATGATATCTTGTTCATATTAAAGTTATTTGGAAACAATTCATAAGAATTGAGGAGAGGAGGTGAATGGTAGGGGGAGTGATGGGGACACAAGACATTAATTTGTTTTATATGGGTAGGTGAGTAAAAAGAACGTAATATTAAGCCTTTTCTAAATTGTGTCTCAGAGTAATCCACAATTAGAATCAGAATGAGGTTTAAGATCACCGGCATATGTCGTAAAATTTGTTAACTTTGCAACAACAGTACAATGCAATATATGATAATATAAAAACTGTGAATTACAGTAAAAATATATATATTAAATAGTAGTGCAAAAACAAATTAAAAAGTAGTGAGGTAGTGTTATGGGTTCAATGTTCATTTAGAAATTGGATGGCAGAGGGAAAGAAGTTGTTCTTGAATCGCTGAATGTGTGGTGTTAGGCTTCTGTACCACCTTCCTTCGGATAGCAGTGAGAACAGGGCATGAGGTGAGTGATGGGGCACCTTAATGATGGACACTGCCCTTTTGAGGCATTGCTCCTTGAAGATGTCTTGGATACTATGGAGGCTAGTACCCATGTTGGAGCTGACTGAGTTTACCACTCTTTGCAGCTTACTTTGATCCTGTGCTGTAATACCCCCCCCCCCCCCACCACCACCCCAATACCTAACGATAATGTAGCCAGTTAGAATGTTCTCCAAGGTACATCTGTAGAAATTTTTGAGTGTTTTAGATGACATACCAAACCTTCTCAAACTCCTAAAGAAATATAGCCACTGTCTTGCCTTCTTTATGTTGGGACCAGGTTAGTTCCTCAGAGATATTAACACCCAGGAATTTGAAATTGCTCACTCTCTCCGCTTCTGATCCCTCTATAAGGATGGTTGTAGTACCTAGTGATGTGGCTTAAAACACCAGAGCCTGACAGCTCATCTTTAGTTTCTGAAAAAATGAATCGATGATTCATTTAGCAATCTTCAAATCTATTTATAGTAACTAAAGTCATCAACAGTCGTACACAGAGCTTTAGGGTAACTGCTCGTCTAGTCTTGGCTTCAAATCAAACATAGTTTTGTTTTACACACAGTCAAGAATGAACTATGTTGATTGGGTTGCTACCTGCTGTTTATTGGGAATTGCTTTTGTCAGCTACATGTATTCATCCACCGCCATTCAGCAGAATATAAAGTTTTTTATTTATGTATCTATTTATTGAGATTCAGTGAGGAATTGACCCTTTCAGCCCTTTGAGCCACACCACTCAGCAATCCCCTGATTTAGCCCTAGCCTAATCACAGGACAATTTATGATGACCGATTAACCTACCAACTGGTTCATCTTTGGACTGTGGGAGGAAGCGAGAGCACCAGGAGGAAACCCATGTGAGGAGAATGTATGAACTCCTTATGAGCACCGTAGGGAATTGAACCAGGGTCACCTGTACTGTAAACTGTGCTAAGCACTACAGTACTGTGGTTACTGCGTTTAACATTGGTGCTTTGAAGGGCACCATGTATTGACAAGTTCTAGTGCACAGTTCACAAAGGCTAATGTGAAAATAGTATGGACAGCTCGGAAAACTAACAGAATGTTATCAGTCATTACTGGGAAGTCCAAAGGTTCAAAGGTCAAATTTAATGTCAGAGAAATGTATACAATATGCGTCCTGAAATGCTTTTTCTTCGCAACCATCTACAAAAATAGAGAAGTGCCCCAAAGAAAGAACAACAGTTAAATGTGAGAACCCCAAAGTGTCCCCCCCCCAGTTCACCCCTCCCACGGTTAAGTGGCCGCAAGCAACAATCCCCCCTCCCCCCACCAGCAAAATAAAAAGCGCACTTGCTTCCGAGCACAAGTGTGAGCTAAGCGATAGCAAAGACACAGACGAAAGTTACCCCAAAGGCTTCGCGCTTCAGCCAACATTCGACAGCCCACAGGTTCTCTCTCTCCCTGGCAAGGGAGAGGGAGGTGTCCCCCATTTTAACAGTGAGCAGGAGACATAGCAACAACCTGCTGGTTAAAGGTCCGTTTTGGCGCTTTTCTCGAGCTCTGTGTCCAAAGATCGCAAAGACCTCGGATCTTCGGGCCCACAGCGAAAGATTTTCCGGCCTTCTCAAAGAAACACGAGTCTCCTGCCATGACACCGACCCTTGATCCGCCCGTCTCCAGAGCCCCGAGATCTTAGGCTTCCAAACACAGTCAAGACTCTCAGGCCAAGCCCTTGGTACGTCAAATAGCAGCCAGGTGTGGAACCCCAAGAACGGGTCCCATTCACGCAAAAAGCCGAAGCCTGTGTGTAACTCCAGGTCATCAAAAGAACCCTGAATGGGAAAAATAAAGATATTAAAGGTGGAAATAGAGCTATTTCCAAAGATGCAGCAAAGGAGTCGCTGTTAGGCACCATTGAAATTGAATACAAAGCAGGGAAAATTATACTCCAATTATATAAAACATTGGAATGAACACATCTGAAGTATTTCCGAGGTGCTTGCCTCTTTACTCAAGGAAGAATGTAAATGTAGAAGAATCTGAATCAGATTCTTTATCACTGATGTCTGATGTGAAACCTTTTGCAGTGGCAGAACAGTGCAAAGACATAAAAATCTATGCTGACAATAAATTGTGCAAAAAAACAGGAGGTGGTGTTCATGGGTTTGTGAACCGAGCGGAAATCTGATGGCAGAGGGAAAGAAGCCGTTGTTAAATCACTGAGAGGGGCCCTTCAGGCTCCTGTACCATCTCCACGTCCCCTGATGGTAGTAATGAGAAGAGGGCGTCTCCTGGATGGTAAATATCTTTAATGATGGATACCACTTTCTCAATGCACTGCCTCTTGAAGATGTCTTTGATGGTGGGGAGGGTGATGGAGCTGGTTGAGTTTGCAACCTGCTGCAGCCTTTTTTGATTCAGTGCATTGGACCGTCCATACCACTTGATGAATGCCCTCCACAACACACCTATAGAAGGTTGAAAGAATTATTGGTGCCATACCAAATCACTGGAAGCAGTTCAGTGGAAGCTCACTAGACTAATGTCTGCATTGTCTTCTGAAGGACGATTGGACTGATGTTTAGAAGAATCAGGGTGGAATTTTCATGGTGAACGTGTACACTTGTTGGAACCAGGGGTTACTGTTTAAAAAAATAAGATGTCTTCCATTTTAGGCAGGCAAGATAACTTTGTTTTCTCTCAGAAGAACATGAGTCTTTGGAGCTCTCCTTTATACAGTGGAGGCAGAGTCTTTTAAGTCAGGGTAGACAAATACTTGATGAGCAAGGGGTGAAATATTCATGGAATTGATGGGAAAGCAAGGATATGAATAGAGCCAGATCAAAAGATGTCTTATTAGAGGAGCTTGTTCAAGGGGTTGAATAGTCCATTTCTAATTTGTACCTTGTAAATACTAAGAGTATTTTAAAAATCAAGCAGTTAGGTTTTTTTTAAATGGAGTATTAGCTAAACAGTAGTGTTTGGTTAATTAATGAGTTATATTTAATATGCAGATGGGCAGGGTGGAGATATGTGTCTACCAAAAGAGGTGTAAAGCAGTGCTTTCCTCTGCTAGCCTGCAGGTCACACTTGGGTAGGGTGTAACATCTGCTTAGGCCCCCAAATCAGGGTCATGTGAAGCCATGGCAGCAGATGGCGGATGGTTGTATGAGCAGCTGGTGCAGATCACAAACCCTGGCTATGTGACCACTGACACCAGACAACCTCGGAAGAGTATTGATAAGGACTGGGTCACCCATCTTGTAAGACACTGCCCAGAAGAAGGCAATGGCAAACCACCTCTGTAGGAAATTTCCCAAGAACTATCATGATCATGGATGGAGACAGATGGAAGACCATGGCCACCTATGTCATATGACACTGCACATAATGATGATGATATTTAATACAATCTGAGTATAGCCAGGGTTAAAATTGTGTGTGCTGAATGTAAATTATTGACTTACAAAGGTCCCAACTTGTTTTTGGCAAATTGTGCAAGAGAAAACTTGTAAGTTGCAGGAAGAAATGGGATCACCTAACAATCTGGCATAAACACATTCCAGTAACAAGACAAAATCAAAGAAAGCTCGGATAGCCAACATGTACAAACTAGGCACTCGGAATTCCATGTACATTCAATCAGAAACCTCTCGGTACAGACTGGTACATTTATTATGGAAAGTTTAACAAGACTTACCTAACCCAATGAGTAACTGCAGAAATGTCATAATAAACTTATTGAACTAATTGCACTAGACAGTGGAGGAGGAAGAATGCTTATTTAAACATACAGGATTGCTATGTTGATGTTTTTATTTTTTGACTGCCCCATTGTTGAGATGCAAGTATTTGGCTCTTGGGAGCTTGAAATTTTGATGAATGCAAGCAAGTCGAAGCATTCCAGATATAAAATTCATTTTATTGTGGAAAGAACAGCTGCCCATTGTGAAAAACGATCCGCCAGCATTCGTAAACTTGCACAAATGTAAACATCATTCCATTATTAACATGCACATTATAATGAAAAATTGCAAGTATGTGCACTTCATAAATTTTGATTATTGCGTCCTTTCCTCAAATGTTTATGGATGAAAGCAGCTTGCCTTGAACAAACACTCGGCGATGAATTTCGTTCTTACAAGTTGCTTTACAATGAATTGTTAACATAAGCAACTTGTCAAAGATGCATATCAATTTACGTCCACAGCAATTTATGTTCACTGTGCTGACACATCAAAATGGTAAAAGGTTGAACTAATCTGCATTACAGTTGTTCCTCATGCTATTTAATCATAATCATACACATTGTGAAAACTTATTTAGCTAAGGCAGCTGACTGGAGAGAATTTTTCTGAATAGTAGGTTGATTGTTTGAGGTTGTTAACATCATTATATTTATTATTTTATTTACAGTATTTAGATGTAGAGCATAGAACATGGAGCAGTGTAACACAGGAACGGGTCCTTCATCCCACAATGATTTGTTGGATGTTTCTTTGTGCCGGTGGGGCGGGTGGTTGGAATTTAGTGATTGATGTTCTTGCTGTCTGCACAGTTTTTTTACATGGTGGGTGGGGTTGATGATCGTGTTGCAGTTTGTGAGATTTGTTTTTTTGTGCAGGGGAGGGGCTGATGTTTTTCTTTGAACGAATACCATGGTTTTCTTTATCTTGTGGCTATCTGGAGAAGACAAATCTCAGAGCTGTATGTTGTATACATACTTTGATAATAAATAAACCTTTGAATGTCTTCACCAAACACAATACCAAATTAAACCAACTGGCTTCTGCCTGCCAATGATCCACATTCATCGGTGTCGTGCGTGGAGCGTAGAGCAGAGTAGCACTGTACGCCCTTCATCCACGACATTGTGCCAACCTTTTAACCAGCAGCTACAGTCTTTCTGTCTCTTTCCAACTGTCTACCATATCAATGCCTCTAATAATTTTAATAATAACCTTCTCTTAGGTCTTCCCTCAGTCTCCAGCACTCCAGAGAAAACAGCACATGTTTGTCCAACCTCTGAGTTTAGCTAATGCACTCGAATCCAGTAACGTTCAGCTCCGGGACAATATTCCTGCAATGGGACAAACAGAAATACATATCTAAACTTAAAATGATATTTTTTCTATATACTGGATGGCACGTTGTATCAGAGAATGCCTGGTATTCTCACACACATACACGCATGAGCGCGCTTTGCCTTGCCTGTCTGCTGTCGTTGCACTGAGCGTGTGCATTTCAGTGTTCTTATGAAGGGTTTGGCTTTCTGGTGCCTTTCCCACCTACATGGTGGGACTTCCCATTTCTCTAGTAATAGTGATGTGTAAATGTGTACATATTGTTTACATACTGTATTTAAAGTAGATACTATTTATTTTGTGATATGGTTGTAATTACATTGTGGGGTGTGTTACATTCTAATTCACGTGCTGTATTAAGTTAACTTGGTTAGTAATTAAGGAAGGTACATCCCTGTGCCTAAAAAGACTGGGCTCTTGGACAGAGAGAGACGGGGACTGCTAGGAGTTCACAATGGACAAAGTATGGAGCTGTTGTTGTGTTTTCTGGTTAGATATCTTTTTGTAAATATTGGCAGTTTTCTTTTCACTATCTCTGCTAATTTTTGTAATTTTTTTTTTGATGCTCCAAATAAACCCCCTCATACTAAGTGGCACCAGCCATTTTTTCTTAGGTTTTAACCAGCTATCTAACACACATAGTACACATAGTTAGCACCTCTGCCTCGTTGCCCAGTTAATCCAGTGCTACCTGTGTGGATTTTCTCCCTCTGATGATGTGAATCCTCATTGGCTGCGCCAGATTCTTCCTACATCCCAATGCTGGTAGGTTAATTGGCTACTGTTACTTTAGGTAAGTGGGGAAAGAATCATAGGGGAACTGATAGGCATGTATGATAAATAATAAATCACAGGACCACGGGGAAAGTATGGGGGGGGGGAATATGATGTTCTAACTTGGGGTCCACAAACCGCTCAGTTAATGGTAACATAGAACGTCGAACAAGAGCAGGTCCTTTAATATCATTGCACAGTGGCGGTGTTTAAATCAACATGTCGGAATAGGAATGACCTCTATTGTTGCAGTGAGGCCACTCTCAAGATGGAGGAGCAACACCTATAATTCTGACTGGGTAGCCTCCAGCCTGATGGCATGAACGTTGATTCTTGAACTTCTGGTAATGCCTCTCCCTTCCTTCACCACTCCCCATACCCTTTTCCCTCTCTCACCTTATCTCTTAAAAATGGCCCATCACCTGCCCCTTTTCTTTCTCCATGGCCTTCTGTCCTCTCCAATTAGATCCCCCCCTTCTCCAGCCCTGTATTTCTTTCAGCAAACAACTTCCCAGCTCTAAACTTCGTCCCTCCTCCCCACCCCCCCCAGTTTCCCCTATCAGCTTGTGTTTCTTCCTCCCTTCCCCCACCCCCCCCCAGTTTCCCCTATCAGCTTGTGTTTCTTCCTCCCTCCTCCCCACCCCCCCCCAGTTTCCCCTATCAGCTTGTGTTTCTTCCTCCCTCCCCCCACCTTTTGCACTCTGACTCCTCACCTTTTTTTTCCAGTCCTGAGGAAGGGTCTCAGCCCAAAACTCTCTACTCCATAGATGCTGCCTAGCCTGCACTTTGTGTGTGTTCCTTCAATGTCATTCCCCAGTGTATTCTTATAATGCCACAATGTGGTTACAAAATATTGCAAAATAAACAGAAGTATCTATTGTACAGTATACAAACATATACACATTTATACATCCCCATTACTAAAGAAATGGAATATTCTGCCTGTACAGTGGGAAAGGCAGCATGAAGCCACCACTGTTCCATGTCCCTTGGCATTAAAAAAAATGTTGGGAACCCCTGCTGTAGTGGGACCTGGCATAGATCCAATGGGCCAAATGGTCTCCTTTTCTTTAGTTGCTGCAAGTACGATCATGCACACCCTGTTCTGGGTAAGTTCTCAGCCCGTTACATGCAGACCACCCTGTGAACAGGGCCCACTACCATGCTTAATTTCTATCTCCAGTTTCATTTTAAGGAGATACAGTTTAGAGCAGGGTCTTTTCACACCACTGCCTGGGTTGGTATGGAACCAATCCAAATAAAGCCTGTTTCACATGCAAGTGGTATGTAACAAAAAGGAGGAAGTGGCCTTCTGTATAAAGTATAATTGACTGAGGCTCAGTGTGTTCAGCCAGAGGGGTGATTAAGTGTTTGCAAATAGAGAGCAGTGAAGAAAATGAGGATTGATTGCGCTTCAAGAGGAAGGAAAAGATAATGAATAAAAACACAAAGATGGACTGAGAACTTGGCTACAGCTGTATTCCCCGCTTGGTGCCCGTCACCTGAAGGTGAAGGCCTGCCGTGTTGCACCAGGTCACAGGCATTTGCAGCTGTCTAGTAATTTGTTGAACTGGTAACTAATGAACTCAGGCGTGAGGGCTGGCAAGTTAATCCATTGTTGGCACAGCTGACCCTGTCCTCGTGTCTCCCACATGGAGACAAGCACTTTCCCAGCAATGCTAACAAAAAGCAATCAAAAGCATTCCTCTCCCTAACTTAAAGAGATCGATTGTTGGTGTTTTCACTTTGAACCTGAGCTTGGGCATATCAGATATTTAATCTGGCACCTCACTTCAGTGTCCCAGCACAAAGTGCAGTTACACACTGTGTCAATAAGGCAGACAGCAATTTCAGTAAATACAGTGGGATTTTTATTGAACTGATTCAAGACCTGAAATATTACTATCTTTTATAAATATGTATCTTCAAAGAATGTATGCAAGGAACTTATTGCCCATTCTTAGTTTCTAAGGACGGTGTTTGATTTCTGGATAGCTTTAGGGATCTATTAGGAATCAGTGTGGGACTAGAGTAAACCCAGTTTCTTGTATCAGGCATTTTATAGTTTCCACTGTCATGATCTTTCCTTTAACATTTTGCAGGAAGCAAATATTTTCAAGGAAAAACACTCAGAGTTGTAATTTATTCCTGTTTACTTGCATTGAATTTATAATGTAGTAATGTATAATTGTACCTTCAATTGATACAAATGAAATTAAGGTCCAGGATGGAGCTCAAATTCTGATTCATTAAATATACATTGAATCTGTGGAATTTGTTGCCACAGGCAATTGTGGAGGCCAAGTCATTGAATTGACTATTTCTTACATCCTTCACATACATGAGGAGTAAAAATCTTCACATTACATCTCTGTCTGAATACACAATGTGAAAGTTATAGTAATTTGTAGTAAATAGTAGAGTAAGATGTACAACAGTGGGTATATTTAAGGCAGAAGTTGATAAATTCTTGATTAGTCAGAGCATGAGAGGTTATGGGGAGACTGGGGCTGAGAGAGAAATGGATCAGCCATGGTGAAATGGCAGAACAGACTTCATGGGCCAAATGGCCTCATTCTGCTCCTATATCTTATAGTCTTATGGAAACATACAGTACTGTGCAAACGTCTCAGGCACATGTAAAAAAATTCTGTAACAAGAAGGTGCTTGCAAAAATAATGAAGTAAAAAGTTCTTAAATATTAAAAAAAATTACCACAAAGAGCAGTAAATAGTAAAAAAAAACTAAATAAAATCAATCAAAAGCAAGTGACAATCTGCAGGTGCTGGAAGTTCAAGCAACACACACACAAAATGTTGGAGGAACTCAGTAGACCAGGCAGCATCTACAGAAAAGAGTAAACAGTCGACATTTTGGGCCAAGACCCTTCATCAGACCTACTGAATTCCTCCAGCTTTTTCTGTGTACTGTCAAAATCAAATCAATATTTGCTGTGACCACCCTTTGCCTTTAAAACCACATAATTTCTCTTACGTACACTGTCACGCAGTTTTATAAGAAAATTGGAGAAAAACAGCATACACACAAAAACAAAACACATTACATGTTTAGTAAGTGCAACACCATAAATTGCTATCAGTTCAATTTACGATACCTGTTTCTGACTGACTGCACAACAGGGCTGAACTTGGTATTTAAGCACTTTATCCACAGATTCTTCAATGCAATTCATTGTATGTGTAACAAATTAAAATGTTTTATTTTTATATAAATCCTTTCCTGTTTTTCTTAATATATCCTTTGGTCTCATCTTTGCCAATGTTTTATCCATTTACCTTTCAACTTTTAAAAGACGTTTCCTGAATTCCCTGGGATTTATCCACCCAGTGAAATACAGTTGTTACTTGAAGGAATTAATCGATGCTCAGCCAGTGGCCATCTATGAAACAGCCCTTGCACGCTTTCCACCCGTGCTGGGCTAAGTGTCGAGATAGCAACTTGGCCTTGTTAAAGAACAGACTGGTGCTAAAGAAATGGCAAGGTTGCATCCCGATGTGCCCGGAGATGTGGAGAGGATCAGCAAACAATGAAACAGCACAACGCAATAAAACGTTAGCATCTGCTATCAGATTCAGCCTCCAGTGAAACATCATTGACATACGATTAATGAATTGCATTTTCACCTTATTTCACAACTTCAAAACAGACACACACACATACCTGAGGAGCACACACAGACCTCATTGATAGTTCAGTGGTGAAAAGAGTGAACAGCTCAGGTTCCTGAGCAACGATATCTGGAAGGATGTATCTTGGGTCTGACATAAGGCACACGACCAGATCTACTACATTAGGAGTTTGAGAAGATTTGGTACATCGCCAAAATCTTGCAAACATCTACAGATGCAGGTGGAGAGAATTCTAGCTGGTTGCATCACAGCCTGATTTGGAGGCTCCAATGGATAGATCACAAGACACTGCAGAGAGTTGTAGACTATGCAACTTCTTTGAAATCCTATGCACTGTCTTAGACTGGTTTAACATTCTTAAAATACTAACGCCTACTATATGCCCCAGGTGGTGGGGTGGGCATAGATCTCTTTCAAAGAAGGTGTAATGGGCTCCTTCCCGTCATTAGCCTGCAGGTCATCCTTGGGCAAGATGTATTACCTGCTTAGTCCCGCCACTCAAGGTCATGTGAAGCCACGGGAGCAGGTGGTGGATGGTCATATGAGCAGCCGGTGCATATCACAATTCCAGGTTATGCAACCACTCACTGATGCCAGGCAGGCAATCTCTGAGGAGTATTGATAATGGCTGGGGTCATCTGTGATGTAAAGACACTACTCAACAAAAGGCAAAAGCAAACCACTTCTGTAGAAAAATTTGCCAAGGACAATCATGGTCAAAGACTATGATCACCCTCATCATACGACACGGCCCATATTGATGACGATGACCATGTGTCCACATGTCTACCATAGATTACCCTAACTTACTGCAATCACAATGGAGACACAAGAGATTGATGATGCTGGAACCTGGAGCCATAGCAGATCTGCTGAAGGAACTCAGCAGGTTAAGCAGCATCTGTGGGAGCGGCGGGGGAAGCACTGCTCTGAAATGATTCAGGTTTTTCTCCTACAGAAGCTGCTTGACACACTAAATCCCTTCAGCAGGTTATTTGCTACTCATGTGCTTGCCAGTGTGGTGGTACCAAGATCGATTACTCTTATGGTCCTTTGTCATCTAGATGATGCACAGATTTGGCACAACATTAAAACGTCATCAAATTTCTGTGGGTGCTTGGTGGAGAGTATATTGACTGACTGCATCTCGCCCAGTATGTCTCCACCACAGAGCACGCCTACATGAATTGTTGTTGTAGGAAAGCAGCATTAATCATCAGGGACCACTCACCACCTCCCCCCCACCAGCCCCCCAAACCACCTAAGTCATGCTCTCTTCTCACTGCTGGCATCAGGAAGAAGGTACTGGAGCCTCAGGACTCACACCACCAGGTTCAGGAATAGCTATTACCCCTCACCCATCAGGCTTTTGAACCAAATAGGTTAACTTCATTGCCCTGTATTTGCAATGTTTCCACAGCCTATGGACATGTAGACTCACTTTCAAGGACTTCTCCCAATATTTATTGCTTATTTATTTATTATTTATTTCTTGGTGCATTTGCACAGTTTGTTTCCTTTTGCACTTTAGTTGAACGCCCAAGTTGGAGTGGTCGTTCATTGATGCTTTATTCTATAATGGATCTATTGAGTATACCCACCAGAAAGTGAATCCCAGGGTTGTAATGTGGTGACATATGTGTACTTTGATAATAAATATACTTTAAATTTGAAATCAAATCATTAAATCACAAAGTGTGGGCATAAGAGGGCAACATTTGATTTTGCTATTCATTTTCAGGCTCTTGTACTTGTTATTTCAAGGCCTACTGGAGCTCTCAACCTAGGATCCATGGATCCCTGGGTTAATGGTAGGAGTCCAGGACATAAAAAGGCTGGGAACCCCTGACTAGCATACCTAGTACATAAATCTATCATTAGCATCATTGAGGGCAGCAAATGACACGGCTCTCTGAGTTGCTGCTTTGACATTCCAATAACCCGGACCTCTCACATTGTCTGGCAGCTCGCACGCTTTTCTTCTGACTGTGTGGGTTTCCCCTGGGTAGTCCAGTTTCCTCCCACATCCCGTAGATAGGCTGATTGATAGGGCAAATAAAAGCGGTAAACGCAATTAGCTAAATAGCAGATGCCTTGTTCATAATGCAACCATTGTCAATCGAGGAAGTGACTTAGAAATCGGATAAAATTGCATATTAGTGAAATTAGCTTCATGGATGTAACCGTCTTCACTGTTTGTTTAAAATGTCAGAATTTTTAGGGTCTTGAGAGGGCAAGTGAACAAAAGATGTGCTTTAGGAGCAGGAGAAAGAGATATTACAGGCAACCCATGCCAGATCTGAGTAGGCAGCATCCATCAACACAGTGTTTATTCACTCAGCAACTGTGCACACCCAGGAGATCTGAACTTTTCCTTGACTACACCAAATACTACAAACAATATTCTAAAGTTTCCCCCCGGAAAACAGCACTTTCATTTGTACTTTTGTTACATTGTACAGTACAGAGTACCATCAAAGTCCCAAAGATCTTTGCATATCAGAATAAGAATCAGGTTTAATATCACTGACAAATGTCATGGAATTTGTTGTTAATTGGCTGGACGACATTGCAATACATAATAGTAAAAATTGCAAATCACAGTAAGATGAATATTTAAAAAGTTAAATAAGTAGTGCAAAAAGAGAAAAAAATCATAATTTTACATCAGGAATCTAGAGTCTTGTTTTTAAGGACTAATTTTGTTCGAGTAAGTATAATGGAATCAATGTAATTTTTGTTACTAAACTCCACAATAAGTTCATTGTTCGGTGCCTTTCATCTGGATGTTATTTGGCAGTGAATAAAAAGCCCCTTTGCCTCTCCAGTTATTGCTGTTTATCATTTTAGACTTGACATAGTGATCACCAATATGATGAAACAATTAGCTCTGGAGATTCTCAATCACTTATATATTTATAGAAGGGACTTAATTCCCCTCTTTAAATGTTTAATTCTGTCCCTCTCATCCATTGCTGTGTGTAATTGCTGTAAGGCCATCAAGAGTTGGCAAGTAAACGTACACCTAGAGTACAGTGTATTGATTGTTTCAATAACCAGCCTCTCCAATACCGTATGACAATTATTACGCACTAGTGAAGTACCCTGAGATTCCCTAGATAATTATCTCGTTTCAGAATGGGGGGTGCTGTTTGAAGGGCCTCTCACATGCTTACTAAAAGAAGAGCATTCATCTATTTAAAACATGCATTCTCCATACAGTGAGAACAAAGATGACAAATTCATCATATGCAAATGAACTTTGAATGACAACTAGATAGCAACTAGCTCTCAATATTTGGGAAATTCCTCATCTTTTCCTGCTTCGAGAACCCAAAGTCACCCATCAATTGAAGAAGCAGGAACAAGTTTTCATCACAGACATGTCGTGAAATTTGTTCTTTTGTACTGTGACATAAAAAGTTACAAAGGCAAAATACTGAAGGAACTCAGCAGGTCAGGCAGCATCTATGAAAATGAATAAACATTTGACGTTTTGGGCCGAGACCCTTCATCAGGATTGGAAAGCAAGGGAGCAGAGGCCAGAATAAAAAGGTAGGGGGAAGAGAAGGAGGATACTAGAAGGGGATAGGTGAAGCCAAGTTGGTTGGGAATGAGGAAAGAAGTAAGAGACTGGGAGGTAGAAAAGGCAATGGGCTGGAGAGGAAGGAATCTGATAGTGGGGGAGAGTGGGCCATGGGAGAAAGGAAGGAGGAGGGACATCAGTGGGAGCTGATAGGCAAGTGAGGAGAAGAGGTAAGAGGCTAGAGAGGGGAAATGAAGAAGGGGCAATGGGGAGCTGAAAAAAAATTGCAGGAAGTTGGAGAAATCGATGTTCATGCATCAGGTTGGAGGCTACATAGATGGAACAAGGTGTTGGTCCTCCAACCTGAGAGAAGCAGAAGAGGGCATCATGACCGAAGAGGAAAGAGTAAGTGCTTAAGATTTCAGTTTAATAAATAAATGGTGTAAAAGAGGAATGGTGAGGTAACATTCAGAAATCTGATGGCAGAGAGAAAGAAACTGTTCTAAAATGTTGAATGTGCATTTTCAGGCTCCTGTAACCCCTCCTTGATGGTAGTAATGGTAGTAGGCATGTCCTGGGGTGGGTGGGGGGCTGACATTCCTTAATAATGGATAACAACTTCTTGAGGCACCACTGTTGGAAGATTCCTCGATTATGGCGAGGCTTGTGCCCGTGTAAAGCTGGCTGAGTTTACAATCCTCTGCAGCTTCTTCAATCGTTGTTTTGGAGCCTCCACATCGGATGGTGATGTAACCAGTCAGAATACTCTCCGTGATCTCTGTAGAAATTTGCTAGAGTCTGGTGACAAGGACTGCAGTAGGTTAGAGAGCATCTGTGTTAGGTAACGGATAGTCAACAACTGGCTGTATCACATTCTGGTATGGTAACACCAATGCCCTTGAATGAAAAATCATTCAAAAAGTAGTGGATACGGCCCAATCCATCACAGGTAAAGCTCTCACCATCGTTCAGCATATCTACATGATACGGTGTTGCAGGAAAGTAGCATCCACCATTAGCAACCCCCACCACCCAGGACATGCTCTCTTTTCACTGCTGCTATCGAGAAGAAGGTACAGAATCTTCAGTGCCCACAATTCCAAGTTCAGAAACAGTTACTACTCCTCATTAATCAGGCTCTTGCAGGGGCACAATTGAGAGCATACTGCCTGGTATAGGAACTGTACTTCCCTCAATTGCAGGACTCTGCAGAGAGTGGTGCGGACAGCCCAGCACATCTCCCACTATTCAGGACATTTACAGTGACAGGTGTGTAAAAGGGGCCCAAAGGATCATTGGGGACCTGAATCACCCCAACCACAAACTGTTACAGCGGCTACAATCTGGGAAACTGTACCGCAGCATAAAAGCCAGGACCAACAGGCTCCGGGACAGCTTCTTCCACCAGGCCATCAGACTGATGAATTCACACTGATACAATTGTATTTCTATGTTATATTGACTGTCCTGTTGTACATACTATTTATTATAAATTACTATAAGTTGCACATTGCACATTTAGTTGGAGACATAATGTGAAGATTTTTCCTCGTGTATATGAAGGATGTAAGTAATAAAGTCAATTCAATTCAAAGGGAAAAACTTCACTCACATCACTTGCCCCATCATTGAAATGTTCCCACAACCTAAGGACTCACTTTCAAGGACTTTTCATCTCATGTTCTCGATATTTATTGCTTGCTTGCTTGTTTATTTATTGATTTGTTTGTTTATTTATTTCGTATTTGCCCACTGGTTGAGCTATCTTTCATTGACTCTGTTATGGTTATTATTCTATAGATTGTTTGATTATACCCACAAGAAAATGAATCTCAGGGTTGTAAGTGATTACATATATGTAATTTGATAATAAATTTACTTTCCTCTGAAGTTGGGGTCAATACCCTTCATCAGGTCTAGACTATCCATTTCCCTCCACAGATGCCTGACCCACTGAGCTCTTCCAGCAACTAGTTTATTTACTGCAGTACAATAGTCAGTTTGAGTTGCTAAGAATCTTCTCTCATGGCAGGTTCCATTCTGATCACTTTACAAAGAAAGCTATTCACAAGCAAGGTATCTGTAGTTAACCCTTCCCGTGGAAACGGCTATTATATATACATACTACAATTAATATGCATATTGATTAGGGAAACCATGGAATCAAGCGAGCAAAAATCCTAATGAAGCAACACTTTCATGTTCACGCTGGTATTTTTGTTAGGCAGGAAGGGAGGGCAATAACTCAAGTTCAAGTTTATTGTCACTCAACTATACACATGTATACAGCTAAGTGAAACATTGTTCCTCTGGGGCCAAGGTGCAAAACACAGTGTATACAGTCCCAAACAGCACATATAGTTATGATCAAACACAAACCGTCACCAGCTAATATCAGCTCAAGTCCTAAAGTGGCATGGCCTAAAGGTTAACAGGTTGACATACAGTGTGAGGTGTATGGGTATGTGTATAATGTTACTGGCATTATTATAATAAAACAAACCATCATATAAATAAAAAACAGCAGCAATAAAAGATAAAAAAAATGACTGGTGCAGGATGAGAGTGTGTCTGTGAGTTGGGGAGAGGGTTGGTGGGACATTCGGAGAGAGTGCACATGTGTGTTGGGTGGCAAAGAAGTACACCAGCCTCGGGGCAGACACAGGCACCTGTGATGCATGCTACATCACTTTCAAGATATTTCTTAAAGAGTTAATAGGCGAGAGAGGCTCTACATCCAGTTTTCATTTGTATTCAAAAGGAAAAGTTCCCAAAACCCCTACCCATCTGTCTGTCACTTCAAGATACAGTCAGCCGGTTTCCTTACAAAACAAGCAGTTCAGTGCGACCAACTTGTGCATTGTTGGCAGGGCATCAACCACACTTGGTTGGACGTCAGGTATTATGGCAGGAAGGTCTGCAAGCCCACAGGGTTTTCCATCTCTTCATCTTAATGGCCAGAAATCCCTCACTGACCGTCCACATCCAGACTCCTAACAGGCACAGGAAACTGTGGCTGGATAGCAAGCCATTGGTTTGTGGCACAAAGGACAGAAATGGAAGGGAAGTTTCATGTGAAATTACCTGTGCCAAATCATCAGAACTTCTGTGACTGGCTCAATTTTGTTGCCAGGAATCTCAGTCCAAACCAGCAGCACTAAATTAAAAACAAATGCTACTTCATTCCAATCAAACAGTGCAGCTATTTGTTAATTACAAAATATAAAATGCTGCTAATTAGCAACTAAAAGACTGTGAGGGGTTGTAGAGTATGACAATGAAAATAACTATATGGCACCCCTGCAGTGTGAATTGTCTTTTGTTCAAAGATTAATGTACTACCTTTGTATAGAACTCGGTGGCATGAGATTAATCAAACACAGTTACATATTTCTGTGTGATAGCTGGAAGCTGCTTGTCACACATCAGTATCAGAATTAATGTTACTGGGGCGTGACATGAAATTTGTCTGTGGCAGCAGTACATTGCAATACATAATAATAAAATCCATAAATTATAGTATGTATATATAAAAAATAATTTAAATACATAGTGCAAAAAGAGAGGGGAAAATAGTGAGGTGGTGTTCATGGGTTCATTGTCTGTTCAGAAATCTGATGGTGGACGGGAAGAAGCTGTTGCTGAATTGTTGAGTGTGTGTCTTCAGGCTCCTGTACCTCCTCCTAACAGTCGCAATGAGCAGAGGGCATGTCCTGGATGATGCTGTCATATTCCTTCATTCTCTTTTATAACAGTAGTCTGACTTTTTCTCAAGCTTATAAAGGCTTCCAGTAAAGCCCTTTGCCCTTTAACTGACCTGTAAGTTTGTATACTTTAATTTTGCAACCTTTAGAAACTTAATCTGTAGTGAAAGCCGAGGATAAGGGTTAAGATCAGGAGGATTTAAAACCCTTGATGTGGAATCTGGAGCTTCTGGTGCTGGGGGCCTCTCTGAGGCTTTGATCTCTACCCACCAATAAACTTGAATGGAAGCTGGAGGTGTACATCACACATGTTCAGTGGGGAATGAATTGGACACAGATGTCTTCAATTATGGCAGCCAGGAAGTGAATTGCAAAATTCTAAAAAAAATGGAAAAATAGACACAGCTCACTAAATTGCAACGAAGCCTCTTTGCAACATAAATCTCAAAATAAGGCACACATTTCCTGACAACTTAGTCCAAAGATCATATTCAGCATATCGGTATTGCTTCATTGGAGCTGAACATAGCACATTGACAACAATCTGTAGACACAACAACCATATTTACAAGAGGAGAGAATAAAACACTTTCATTGGCTGCTCTGTCTTTTTTTTGATAAGTTTGTGCACATTTGGGAGTTAACTTTCAAAAGTGTCTGCACAGTCTCTGTCGTTTGTGTTGAAAGCTAGCATCTAATTAGGTTATCAGAAGATTATGCTCACTAGGCACTGAAATAAAAGTAAATCTTCCCTTTCTTATGCCCCCTGCCTCGTAGAAGGCTGTGTATGATTGCTTGTGTTTCCTCCAATCACGTTGCAGGTTCCTGTGTGTCCTTCTGACTCTCAGACTTTGCTGGGGTCACCGATTGTGTCCGGTGCACCCGATGCAGCTTCCTCTACATTAGTGAGACCTTTTGTAAGTCGAGGGATTGCTTCATGGAGCACCTCCACACCATCCACCACACGCAGAACTTACCCGTGGCCCAAAGTTTAATTCCCATTCCCATTCTGACATGTCGATCCACGGCCTCCTCTTATGCCAAGATGAGGCCACCCTCAGGGTGGAGGAGCAACACCTTATTTTTGGTCTGGATATCCTCCAACCTGATGGCATGAATATCAATTTCTCCTTCTGGTAAAAAAAATTTCCTCCCCCATTCTTCTATTCCCCACTTTGGCCTCTTACCTCTCCTCACCTGCTTGTCACCTCCCCCTGGGTCCCCTCTACTTCCCCTTTGTCCTGTGGTTCACTCTCCACTCTTATCAGATTCCTTCCTTTTCAGCCCTTTATCGTTCCTCACCACTTGGCTTCACCTATCACCTTATAGCTATTCTCCTTTACCCTGGTGTCTTCCCCCTTTCCAATCTTAATGAAGTGTCTTCATCTGAAATAAGACCATAAGATACAGAAGCAAAAGTAGGCCATTCAGCCCATCAAGTCTGCTCCGCCATTCAGTCATGGGTTTATCCAATTCTTCTTGTCATCCCCACTCCCCTGCCTTCTCTCCATCCCCTTTGATGCCGTTTCTAATCAAGAACCTATCTATCTCTGCCTTAAATGCACCCAATGACTTGGCCTCCACAACCGCTTGTAGCAACAAATTCCACAGATTTACCATCCACTGACTAACGTCATTTCTCCGTATCTCAGTTCTAAATGGACGTCCTTCAATTCTGAAGTCATGCCCTCTTGTCCTAGACTCCTCTACTATGGGAAATAACTTTGCCATATCTCATCTGTTCAGGCCTTTCAACATTTAGAATGTTTGTATGAGATCACCCCCTCATTCTCCTGAACTCCAGGGA
Organism: Hypanus sabinus; assembly: GCF_030144855.1. NCBI lineage: Eukaryota > Metazoa > Chordata > Chondrichthyes > Myliobatiformes > Dasyatidae > Hypanus > Hypanus sabinus. The sequence goes on along the minus strand of NC_082727.1, from coordinate 60,783,598 downwards.
ATACAGCCCAAGAGATGGCAGACGTTCCTCATATGGTAACCCACTAATTCCTGGAATCATTCTCGTGAAACTTCTCTGAACCCTCTCCAAAGTCAGTATATCCTTTCTAAAATAAGGAGCCCAAAACTGCACACAATATTCCAAGTGTGTGGTCGCATGAGTGCCTTATAGAGCCTCAACATCACATCCCTGCTCTTATATTTTATACCTCTAGAAATGAATGCCAACATTGCATTCACCTTCTTCACCACTGACTCAAGCTGGAGGTTAACCTTTAGGGTATCTTGCACAAGGACCCCCAAGTCCCTTTGCCTCTCTGCATTTTGAATTCTCCCCCTATCTAAATAATAGCCTGCCAATTTATTTCTTCCACTAAAGTGCATGACCATACATTTCCCAACATTGTATTTCATTTGCCACTTCCTTGGCCATTCCACTAAACTATCTAAGTCTCTGCAGGCTCTCGGTTTCCTCAACACTACCCGCTCCTCCACCTATCTTTGTATTATCGGTAAATTTAGCCACAAATCCATTAATCCCGTAGTCCAAATCATTGATATATATTGTAAAAAGCAGTGATCTCAACACCGACTCCTGTGGAACTCCACTGGTAACAGGCAGCCAGCCAGAATAGAATCCCTTTATTCTCTGTTTTCTGCTGATCAGCCTATGCTCCACCCATGCTAGTAACTCCCCTGTAATTCAATGGGCTCTTATCTTGCTAAGCAGCCTCATGTACAGGACTTTGTCAAATGCCTTCTGAAAATCCAAGTACAGCACATCTACTACATCTCCTTTGTCTACCCTGCTTGTAATTTCCTCAAAAAATTGTAGTAGGTTAGTCAGGCAGGATTTTCCTCTCAGGAAACCATGCTGGCTTTGGCCTATCTTGTCACGTGCCTCCAGTTATTCCGTAATCTCATCCCTAATAATCGATTCCAACAACTTCCCAACCACTGATGTCAGGCTAACAGGTCTATCGTTTCCTTTCTGCTACCTCCCACCCTTCTTAAATAGTGGAGTAACATTTGCAATTTTTCAGTCATCCGGTACTATGCTAGAATCTATCGACTCTTGAAAGATCATCGTTAATGACTCCGCAATCTCTCCAGCTACTTCCTTCAGAACCTGAAGTTCATTCCATCCACCCTCAGACCATTGAGCACCTCCTGAGCACCTTCTCAGTTGTAATTTTCACTGTACATCTTCACTTCCCTGAATGTCTTGAATGTCTAGTATACTACAGATGTCTTCCACTGTGAAGACTGGTGCAAAATATGCATTCAGTTCCTCTGCCATCTCTGCGTCTCTCATTACAATATTTCCAGCATCATTTTCTATTTGTCCTATGTCTACCCTCGACTCTCTTTTATCCGTAATTTATTTTAAAAAGCTTTTATTATCTTCTTTGATATTAGTCTCCAGCTTCCTTTTGTAATTCATCTTTTCCTTCCTAATGATCTTCCTAATTTTCTTCTGCAAGTTTTTAAAAGCTTCCCAATCCTCTGTCTTCCCACTAGCTTTGGCTTCCTTGTATGCCCTCTCTTTTGCTTTTACTTTGGCTCTGACTTCACTTGTCAGCCATGATAGTGTCCTTCTTCCATTTAAACATTTCTTCTTATTTGGAATATACCTGTCTTGCACTTCCCTCAATTTTCACAGAAACTCCAGCTGTTGCTGCTCTGCTGTCCTTCCTAGAAGTGTCCCTTTCCAGTCAACCTTGGCCAGTTCCCTTCTCATGCCATTGTAATTTCCTTTATTCCAGTGAAACACCGACACATTGGAATTTAGTTTTTCCTTCTCATATTTCAAAGTGAACTCAGTCATATTGTGGTCACTGTTCTCCAAGGGTTCCTTAACCTTAAGATCTCTTATCACCTCCGGATCATTGCACAACACCCAGTCCAGCACAGTCAGACCCCTACTGGGCTCATCAACAAGCTGTTGTAAAAAACTTCCCTCAGACATTCTACAAATTCTCTCTCTTGAGGTCCAGTACTGGCCTGGTTTTCCCAATCCACTTTCATGTTAAAATCCCCAAAGACATTGCCCTTCTGACATGCCTTTTCTATCTCCTGCTGTAATTTGTAATCCACATCCCAGTTGCTGTTTGGAGGCCTGGCATATCCCAACTGCCATTAGGGTCCTTTTATGCTTGTCGTTTCTTAACTCAACCCATTGAGACTCTACATCTTCTGATCCTATGTCATTCCTTTTTAATGATTTAATATCATTTCTTATACACAGAGCCACACAACCCCCTCTGCCTATTAACCTATCTTTCCAGTACACCGTATATCCCTGGACATTCAGCTCCCAACGGCAGCCATCCTTTAGCCAAGTTTCAGAGAAGGCCACAATGTCACACTTGCCAATCTGTAGCTGAATTTCAAGATTGTCCATTTTATTTCTTATTCTGCAGGCATTCAAATACACTTTCAGTCCAGTATTTGTTGCTTCCTGTTTTAACTGCACCGCGTCTCTATTGCAATGGGACTCATCTGCTGGCTGTGATTATACCTCATCTCCTGCCTGTCCTTTCTATCATCTCTGTTGCACGCTATCTTTGATTTATTTCTGTTTTTCCTTTCCTTAGCCTTATCATTCTGGTCCCATTCCCCTGCCAAATTAGTTTAAATCCTCCCAAACAGCTCTATTAAACCTGCCTCCTGGGATATTGGACCCTTTTGGGTTCAGGTGTAACCTGTCATTTTTGTATCTCCCCCAGAGAATGCCTCAATGATCCAGGAACTCGAAACCCTGTCCCCTACACCAGTCTCTCAGCCACACATTAATATGCCTGATCATGCTATTCTTGTATTTGTTAGCATGTGGCACAGTCAGCAGTCCTGAGGTTACTACCCTGGAGGTCCTGCTTTTCAGTTTCCTAGAACTCGCTGAATTCTCACTTCAGAACCTCCTCCCCTTTTCTACCTATGTCATCGGTATCAACGTGTACTAAGGCTTCAGGCTGTTCACCCTCTCCCTTCAAAATACTCTGGACCTGATGCAAGGCGTCCCGTACCCTGGCACCCGGGAGGCAACACACCAAGCGGGTATCTCTAACAGGCTGACAGAACCTCCTAACTCTTCCTCATCTTCCTCTTTTCCTTCTGCACCACAGAACTAGGCTCAGTACCTGAGACCCAATCGCCATAGTCATCCTCTGTCAGGTCACCCCCTCCCCCCCACCCCCCCAGCAGCATCTAAAATAAGATAACGATTACTGAGGTGGATGGCCACAGGGGTTTTCCCTGCTACCTGAGCTCTTCCCATCCCTTCCCTGACAGTCACCCACTTGTCTAACTCCTGCAGCTTTGGGGTGACTAACTCCTTGTAGCTCCTACCTATCTCCTGCTCCCTTTGCCTAATAAGCTGCAGCTCCAGCTCTCTAACATGGTCTCTCAGGAGCTGCATCTCAGTATACTCAGCACAGATGTGGCCATCTGGGAGACGGGGAGATTCCCAAGATTTCCACATCTAACACCCAGAGCAAAGTACTAATCCTACAGACATTACTCGAAATCAAAATTAAAAAAAACGAAGTCCACTCACCCATTTACCTCGCCAAAGTCCGAATGAGCTAAAGCCCTCCCACTCTGCCTCAGATCTCTCTGTCAATGACCGCTCCGCTGGGCAGTGTCTCCCTTTTATGCCTGAACCTTCCCTGCTAACTAACTCATGACTGGTGCTCTGGTTACAGCTGCTGATAGACCATGTACAAATGTTGACTGTTTTATTCATTTCCTCCAGCACTTTGTGTCTGTTGCTTCGGATTTCGAACATCTGTAGACGTCCTGATGCTTATGATTTGCTTCCCTCCCTTTTGACTCACTGGGACACGATTCCTATTTTCCCAACTAATTCTCCAGAACCCCAATTCCTACACTCACCCAGGTTCCCTTTAAGCTTACCTGGGTTCACTTGGAAATTTATTGTAATACTACGTAACATCTTAACAAGAGTGAATTAAAAAGTTGTAGTTGTATTAATATTTGAATAACTTCTTGAAAAGTCAAAAATTGCTAATCCAGCAATACCAAACGTGCTGAATGATTGGGATGGTGTTTTATTTAGTAAAGTGCTAGCTGTTTTGACTTATCCCATAATTTTGATACTACTTAACAGAAGTCTCTGCTGTTACCTACTTGAACAACTGAAGAAAGGTAGAACGATTTACAGCCCGTGGCCACTGTATTAGGTACACCCGTATACCTGCTCATTAATGCAAATATCTAATCAGCCAAGCATTGTATAAAAGCATGCAGATCTGGTCAAGAGGTTCACTTGTTGTTCAGACTAAACATCAGAATGGGGAAGAAATGTAATCCTGGTAACATTACCCATGGAATGATTATTAGTGCCAGACAGGATGGCTTCAGTATCTCAGAAACTGCTGATTTCCTGGGATTTTCACACACTGCAGTCTCTGGAGTTTACAAAGAATGAGGAAAAAGGCAAAAGGACATCGAGTGAGCGGCAGTTCTGCGGGTGAAAATGCCTCGTTAATGAGAGAGTTCAGAGGAAAGTGGCCAGCCTGGTTTAAACTGTCTGGAAGGAGACAGTAAATCAAATAACCACACCTTAAAACTATGATGTGCAGAAGAGCATCTCTAAATGCACTGCACATCAAGCCTTGAAGTGGATGGGCTGGAGCGGCAAAAGACCGCCAATGTGCGCTCAGTGGCTGCCTGATTAGGTGCCTGCTGGGCTAGTTATACAGCAGCGGGATGTATTTCAAAGTTTCGAGCCAGCCACTTGCTGCGGTACAAAAATAGTTTGCATTCGTCTGGGGATATTTATTCAAAAAGTAATAACATTGCAGTTGTACCCTGGAAGTTTTAGGTTTTTGCAGTTTGGGTGCCACGGAAGCATAGCGGCCAGTGTGATGCTATACAGCTCGGGTTGTTTGAGTTCGGAGTTCAATTCCAGTGCCATCTGAAAGGAGTCTCTTACATTCATGATCATGGCCAACCTCTCTCAGCATCAGTTCCCAGTATGAACCTATCATCTATTCATTTCCATAATGTCCATTGCTCTGTGAAACTGTTTGAATGAGCGAGAGGTCTGTGTCCATAAGACCATAATACATAGGAGCAGAATTCGGCTATTTAGCCTGTCGAGTCTGTTCCGCCATTTCGTCAAGGCTGATCCAATTTTCCTCTCAGCCCAAATCTCCTGCCTTCCCCCTGTATCCCTCCATTCCCATACCAATCAAGAAACTATCAACCTCTGACGAAACTATCAACCTCTGGTGATCAAAACTGCACACAGTATTATAAATTAGTCCTCACCAATGCCTTACATAACATCTTATCTCCTATACTCAATAGTTTGATTTATGAAGGCCAATGTGTCAAAAGCTTTCATTATGACCCTATCAAACTGTGATGCCACTTGCAATGAATTATGGACTTGTATTCCCAGATCCCTTTGTTCTACAACACTCCTCAATGCCTCCTTACGCCTCCCACTCCCCAATGTGTAAGACCGACCCTGGTTGGTCCTACTAAAGAGCAGCACCTGCGCTTGTCTGCATTAAATTCCATCCGCTATTTTGCAGCTCATTTTTCCAGTTGGTCCAGACCCCTCTGCAAACCATTACAGTCTTCTGTGAATGCTGTGCACCTTCATAGTATCTGATAAAAGAGAGCTCAAAAGGTTAGAAGTTCCTTTGTAAGCCAGTTTTACCCTTTTTTTGTTTGAATAGTTTCATTTTCTTCATCCATATCCAAGAATGTAAATGCTTCTGAATATCTGGTCCGAGCTACAGAAAGTTAGCATCCTTTGTAGAAATGCAAGTTGATGCATGTTTTATCAGTCTATCAGTCTATATATTACTAAATTTAGGCAGATAATATTTGTTATATTTTTCCTCTAGATTTAAAACTGTTAGCAATGAAAAACGGCCTTTTAATCTGTATTAAATCTCCTTTGGAAATGAAAAAATCTGTATTAAATTTCCTTCGGAAAAGAAAAAAATATCCACTCATAGGTGAGGCTTAGGAAGTAAACCCTGAGGCATAAAGCAGAGGTAGGGTCCCTAAGGCAATCCTCCACTGACAGACCGGCAACTTCTGTGCCGCCACTGGTGCTGAACTGTATTGGTTTCTGTTGTTCCTTTGGATTCACCAACTGCATGGGCAATGGCTAACTCTCCACAATCGCATAGCCCTGGCATGCGTATCACATGGACAGCTAGGGCACAATACCTATGGTTTCCTTGACCAATGGAGGCCATCAGGTATGCTCAGTCATTTCAGGGAGCAACTAAGAACAATCGCATGAGCCTGGGGTCAGATACAAAGCAGGACCAAATAAGGATGGCCACACCCCAGTCAGACATAAACCACTCGATTCATGCCCACCATTACTTACACAAGTTGCTTTTGTTTTAAAGCTGAGATCATGACTTCATCAATATTAGGGAAAACAAGAGCAAATTTACATTTGTGTAATCGACTGCTATGTGTTCAATGCATGTGATTTCTGTAATCCCTGATTCAGAGTCTACCATGTGCACATGAAAGAGGTTCATTCAATTATTTAACATTTACCTAATACATAATCTTGTAGCTGGTTATTATTAAAAGAAATGGTGAGGATCTATTAATAGGCCTTTGATCTAAAGCAACACACAAAGAACACTGGAGAAACTCAGCAGCATCTGTGGAAGTGAATAAGCAGTCAATGTTTTGGACTGAGAGAACTTCTTCAGGACTGAGGAAGAAGGGGGAAGACACCAGAATCAAAAACTGCAGGGAAGGGAAGGAGGATAACTACGGGGCCTCTGTTCTTTCTGGGTATTCTATATTTTTTGTTCTAATACAATATTGATTATGTAAATATTGCAGCAAGATATATTCAGATAGCCATGAATGGATTTTTAAAACATTATTATGACCCATATTTATGAACCATGAGTCCAAGTTTCCTATAGCAATAATTTTAAAAATGACAAGGTTTTTAAATTGGAAGAAGAAACTGAATTTGTGCCTTTTGTGGCTCTAGTACTGTGTTGAATGTCCACACGAAAACATGAAGTCACTCTCTTAAGGCGTTAGTGACATTATCGGGTGTGTGTATTGGATGGTGTTCTTCATCCAGCAGAAATTGGCTTAGAATTCTGTCATGAAATTATTTGCAACCAATTTATAATTTTGTTGGTAGAGAAACACAAAGATCATGAACCTTGCATCCCATGATAAAATACATCATAAATTAACGTGTCCATTAGTCATTCCCTTGCATGATATTTGTCCATTAAACAAGGGAATAACAAAATATTGGTTGAAGAGGTCAGATGCACGATGAGTATCATGACTAACAGAAGAAATCAGAATTCTATGAAATGTTAAATGCATGTCCAGAATAAGATCAGTTTATTCTAACACATTTCTTTCCAATTGACTGTAACTGCAGCCAGCAAAGACATCTGGAGAAGTCCAGATGTTATTTTATAAACATTGCTGGTCGCTACAGAGCTCTTATAACGTCCCCTATAAGTTTCCACAGTGAGGGCTGAAAACCCAGTGACAGCAACATAAAGAAGCAATTAGTTTGGAACAAAAAAAAATATGGTTATGGAGTGTTTCAAGAAGTGCTGAAGCAATGCTCCACACTTTTATTCATTTTAAGGACAGGGTGGCCTTACAATATTATCTCATCGGCTATCAGCTGCACTTGTCCAGTAAATCTCACACCTTTGTGCGTCTGAGGTGGGGTACTAATGTCCGAAGTGAACTGAAGGGTGGATGCAGGTGGACCTAACCATCTATTCCATTGCATTGAACCTCGTGGAAGGATCGAAGGAAGGTCATCATGCCAACTCCATACGAAAGGGTTTGCTAATCCTGTGGGAAAAGATAGATGCAGATTGGTGCTTCAGTTATTTTACTTTCAATGATTTTAAAGCATAATGGTGTTTTAATTAACTTTAAAAAATATAAAATATTTAAAATCTAGTTTCTGAACGGACAATGAGCAACCCATGAACACAAACTCTCTGTTTATCATCATCATTATTATGTGCAGTGTCGTATGATGTGGCCGATCATGGTCTGTGGCCACGATTGTTCTCCAGAAGTGGTCTGCCATTATCTTCTTCTGGACAGTGTCTTTACAAGATGGGTGAGCCCAGCCATTATCAATAATCTTCAGAGGTTGTCTCCCTGGCATCGATGGTCGCGTAACCAGGAATTGTAATATGGACCAACTGGTCATATGTCCATCTGCCACCTGCTTCCATGGCTTCTCCTGACCCTGATTGGGTGAGGAGGGGGTGGCTACACCTTGCCAAAGGGTGGAGGGAAGGGGTGCTTTACATCTCCTTTGGTAAGGAGGTGTACACTGCCAACCAAATGCGTAATGGTGTTCTAGTTAACTTTTTAAAATATAAAATATTTAAAATCTAGTTTCTGAATGGACAAGGAACAACCCATGAACACTGCCTCACTATAATTACTCTCTTTTTACACTATTTATTTAATTTATATACATATATCAGATTGTGACTCATACAAGAAAATTTGCAAATGTTGTATCTTGATGAAGGGTCTTGGCCCAAAACTTCGACTGTACTCTTTTCCATAGATGCTGCCTGGCCTGCTGAGTTCCTCCAGCATTTTGTCTGTGTTTTTGCAACTTACAGTATTTTTTTTATTTATTACACTGTTCTGGTGCCAGAAAACAACAGATTTCATGATATTAGTCAGTGATATTAAACCTGTTATATGCGGTTACATGCTTAATTGAGTCCTTTCATAAAGTTAGAGGTTGTCATATATTCGACAGCACAATAGACAAATTGGTGTATGTCGTACACCTCATATTCCATCTACTATAGGCACTGTCCAACCTGGTGGCATGAACATCAATATCCACTTCCAGAATTGTTTTCCTTTCCTCTTCCGGTATTCCCCACTTTCGCCCCTTACTTCTTTTCCTCACCCATCTATCACCTTCCTCTGGTGCCCCTCCCCTCTCTTTCATGACCTTTCAGCTTGTCCCTCTTCTCCTTTCCCCACCTTTTAATTCTGTGATCTTCCCCCTTCCTTTCCAGTCTGGATGAAGGGTCTCAGCTCGTAACACCGACTGTTTATTCAATCCCACGGATGCTGCCTGACTTGCTGAGTTCCGGCACCATTTTGCGTGTGTTATATGTCACGCAGGCATGCACAGACTGACGATGTTTGTCACAGAAGTTCTGTTGTTTCAGTGAAATGACTTACAATGGAACACATTTTCTGAGGCAAATTTTAATCAGTACAAATGCTGGAAAACTACTAATTATTTGGAAATTTTTTTTCCTTGAAATGGTTTGATATCATTGTGACATTTATTTTCTTTTTGTTTTTTCCAGCACTGGATCAGCTCCTCACAGAACTCGAGACCTTTTTAAAGTTACTGGACAACGAAAACCTCAGCCTCACAGCCTTAGCAAAAAAATGTGTCTTATCCGAGCTCCTTCATACTATCGTCACTTCTTCAGGTCTGTGTTAAATTTCATTTTGACTGGAATTTCACTTTTATTGAAATTTAACTTTTACAGTAAAGTATAACTATATTTTCATCATAGAATTGAATTGAATTTATTTAAATCTTACATCCATTCCACAACGTGAGGGAGTAAAAATCTTTGTGTATGACTCCGTCGCAATGTACAGACATGGGAATTTATAAGTGTAATGGCTTGTAGAAAGAATTTGTCCCATGGCCTGTTGGGCCCGGCTTTAATGCTACAGTACTGTTTGCCAGATGGAAGCAGCTGAAACAGTTTATGGGTGGGGTGATTGTGTGCCATATCGTATGATGTAGGCGATCATAGTCTCATGACCATGACTGTAATTGGCACATTTTTCTACAGAACCAATCTGCCATTGCCTTCTTCTGGGCAGTGTCTTTACAAGTTAGTGACCCAGGCCAGTATAAATACCCGTCAGAGATTGTCTGTCTGGCATCAATGGTTGCATAACCAGGACCTGTGATATGCACCGGCTTCTCATACAACCATCCATCATCTCCCTTGCCCAAGAGAGACTTGCAGCCTAACAGAAGCAGCTTACCCCTTTGGCAGAGATGTATCTCCAACCCACCACCCAAACTGTATATTTTAGAGTGCCTAAATCCGTAAGTGAGACATGAAAATCAGAGAATTCAGGTATTTTCAATGCAATATACAACAGTAGAGGTGGCCCAAAATATTCCTCAAAACTATTGTGTTCTTCAGTAAGCTCCAGTTGATCCCACCTTCCCCTGCAGATTTGCATGATTCTTGGCATACCATGTTAGTTGCATAGAAACATAGAAAACCTACCGCACAATACAGGCCCTTTGTCCCACAAAGTTGTGCCCAACATGTCCCTACCTTAGAAATTACTAGGCTTACCCATAGCCCTCTATTTTTCTAAGATCCATGTACCTATCTAAAAGCCTCTTAAAAGATCCTATCGTATCCGCCTCCACCACCACTGCCAGCAGCCCATTCCATGCACTCACCACTCTCTACGTAAAAAACTTACCTCTGACATCTCTGTACCTACTCCCCAGCACCTTAAACCTGTGCCCTCTTGTGGCAACCATTTCAGCCCTGGGAAAAAGCCTCTGACTATCCACATGATCAATGCCTCTCATCATCTTGTACACCTCTTTCAGGTCACCTCTCACCCTCCTTCACTCCAAGGAGAAAAGGCCAAGTTCACTCAACCTATTCTCATAAGGCATGCCCCCAATCCAGGCAACATCCTTGTAAATCTCCTCTGCACCCTTTCTATGGTTTCCACATCCTTCTGTAGTAAGGTGACCAGAACTGAGCACAGTACTCCAAGTGGGGTCTGACCAGGGTCCTATATAGCTGCAACATTACCTCTCGGTTCCTAAATTCAATTCCATGATTGATTAAGGCCCATATACTATATGCCTTCTTAACCACAGAGTCAACCCGTGCAGCTGCTTTGAGCATCCTATGGACTTGGCCCCCAAGATCCCTCTGATCCTCCACACTGCCAAGAGTCTTACCATTAATACTATATTCTGCCATCATATTTGACCTACCAAAATGAACCACCTCACACTTATCTGGATTAATGAAGCATTTCACACTTATCTGGGTTAAAGTTTGTTGTAACGTTCGCAAAATAAGTTGCTATGATTGGATTCATTGTCTGAGGACTTGGTATAAGAAAACCTCTACTGTAAGATTTCTAGAATTACAGCAACATAATCTACCCATGATTCTACCTATGATGACAGGTACAACATTAAGTTGTATCACGGCCTATCTGAACTTCATTCCATTTGCACACTTTGATTTAATACTCATGTCTAATCAAATTCAAAAATCCGCTTTGGAAATTGTGCAGATATTGGCAGGTGTTTGCGAGCATTCTGACTCCAGCTGGGAAAAGGTTCAGGCAACATATAGGAAGGAAGTAGTGCTTTTGACATTATGTGGAGAACAATGCAATTAAGAATTAATTCTTCATCCTGAACGTTAGTAACCCCTCCCTTTGCTCAGTCAGCTTGCCCCCCAACATCCAGGATGCCTTCAAAAGGAAATGCCCAGAAAGGCAGCTCCATCACCCAGGATATATCCTGATCTCATTGCTACCATCAGGGATGCAGGACAGGAGCCTGAAAGCACACACTCAATCATTGAGGAACAGCTTCTTCCCCTTCATCATCAGAATCTTGAATGGATATTCAAAATTCACATATATATATATATATATACACACACACACGTGTGTGTGTGTGTGTGTGTGTGTGTGTGTGTGTATGTGTGGTGAACTATGTGCCTGTCTGGACACATCCCCTGCTGACTGCTCTTGTGGCTCCTCCCACAGATCCCTTTATAAAGGTGATCGAGGCCTGATCCCGGCCTCTCAGTCTCCAGGATGTAGTATGGTGGTCACTCACTGCTTGTTCCTTCTTCCAGTCAATAAAAGCCGATATCTCACCTTACATCTCAAGAGAGAGTTATTGATGGTGTAATTTTTGGAACAGCTACTGTTTGACATGAATACAGTACCAGCAAGCGAGCTGGGTTCAGGTCTTGCCACTGTTGGTAGGTAAATGGTCATTAAAATTGCCCTGTGACTAGGCTAGGATTAAAATTGGGGGATTGCAAGGGGACACAGCTTGAAGGGCTGGAAGGGCCTATTCTGCACTGTGTGTTAATAAATAAATACATAAATAATAAATCAATGAGTTATTTCATACAGTTTTCAACTTTTACAAATGCTGCATCCATAAAAGTTGAAGTGTCAGTGTTGGGTCATGTTGGGTAAATGATGCCTACAAATACAAATACAGATGCTTTAAGTGATTCCATTTCAATTTACTTAGGGACTTAGGTTCATTACAAGTAGTTGTTTTACACCTCAGTTCCTCTGTGCCCCTTGTGAAATCCTGATATCTGCAGATACATTCAGTAACATGTAATACTTTTCTGGATTCTGCTTCCTTGATATTTAGTGATTCATCTCTCCATCAGCCATTTATCTTGTGACATCATCATAAATGAGGACCTATCCTGGGTCCAACATATTGATGCAATTACAAAGAAACCCCACAGCGACTATATTTCATTAGGAGTTTAACGAGCATTGGTATGCCACCAAAGCCACTCACAAATTTCTATTGATAAACCGTGGAGAGCATTCTAAATGGTTGCATCACCATCTGGTATGGAGGGGGCACTGCACGGATTGGAAAAAGCTGCAGAATATTGTAAACTCAGCCAGCTCCATCATGGGCACCAGTCTTCCCAGCATCCAGGAAACTTTCAAAAGATGATGCCTCAAAAAGGCAGCACCCATCATTTAGAACTCTCGTCACCGAGGACATGTCCTCCTCGCGTTGTTACCGTCAGGGAGAAGTTACAGGAGCCTAAAGGCACACACTCAACTTCTCAGGCACAGCTTCTTCCCCTCCCACTGTCAGATTTCTGAATGGACACTGAATCCATGAATGATATCTCAGGCGACACGAGTGAATCTGCAGATGCTGGAAATAAATAAAAACACAAAATGCTGGCAGAACTCAGCAGGCCAGACAGCATCTATGGGAGGATGTAGTGACAATGTTTCGGGCCAAAACCCTTCATCAGGGGTGAAGACTGAGTGCAGACTTCACTCCTGATGAAGGGTTTCAGCCCAAAATGTCGTCACTACCTCCTCCCATAGATGCTGTCTGGCCTGCTGAGTTCTGCCAGCATTTTGTGTTTTTAATGATATCTCAGTATTTTTTCCTCTCTATTTGCACTTAATAGTTCTTATTGTAGTTTACAGTTTCTATAATCATGCGTTGCAATGTACTGCTGCCACAAAACACAGATTTCATTACATGCCAGTGATATTAAGCCTGATTTTGATTCTGAAATTTGCTTAGAAACTTAAAGAGAACTTCCATAAGGAAGTCCCAAGAACAAACTCAAGTGCTGAGAACAAAATCAAGTAGGTTCTATGGTAACTTCTACTTTACAAAAAGACCACTCAACAACTTGATGGCCAAAAGAGCATCTTTATCTGGGACGGCAAATGATATTTACAATACAGAGGCTTCCAGGTACCTCGTGCGGCCTGGGTGGGGGAACTATATACAATGCATACTGGGAGTAAAAAGAGCGGAAGTAGAGACCCCGCCAACCCCGGATCCCACCTCTTGCTACCAACGGCGTGCAGTCGTAGTCTGTGGCAAGAGGCGGTATTTAAACAGGAAACGTGAAAGCCGGGTACTAAGACAGACCCCTGTCGTCCGCTTCAGGCCTTCCTTCACTGTCTGAGCAGCCCGCTCAGCCAAACCATTTGAGGCTGGTTGGAAAGGGGCCGTCCGAATGTGACGAATGCCATTCTGCCACATGAACTCATCGAACAGCTCACTGGTGAATGTTGGGCCATTATCAGTGACCAGAGTGTCAGGCAACCCTTGGACCGCAAACACTTGCCTGAGTTTGTCTGTGGTTGAGGGGGTTGTGACGTTGCTCATGATGTGAGCTTGGATCCATTTGGAATGCACATCTACCATTACAAGAAACATCTGCCCCATAATGGGGCCAGCAAAGTCCAAATGTAGCCTAGACCAGGGGTAGGCTGGCCACTCCCATGGGTGCAAAGGAGCTGGTGGTGGCATGTTCTGATTGGTCTGACATTGCGTGCATGACTTTACCTTGTTCTCCAGATCCTGATCCATTCTTGGCCACCAGACGTAGGATCTTGCAAGGCTTTTCATTCGAGACACCCCTGGGTGAGTCTCATGAATTTCCTCCACAATCTGTGAATGGCCAGGGGGAGGCATGATGACCCTCGCCCCCCAGAAAATGCAACCATCCTGCAGACACATACGACCATCCACCACCTGCTCCCCATGGCTTCACATGACCCTGATCGGAGAGCTAAGCAGGTGCTACACCTTGCCCAGGTGTGACCTGCAGGTTAGCGGAGGGAAGGGGGACCTTATATCTCCTTTGGAAAAGATGTATCTTCACCCCACCACCATCATGGAGGTAGGAAAAATGTAAGGCTAACTACTTTAGGGAAAACTTGAAAACAAAGAACTTTTTAGATGTTGAGAGATTGAAGAATGTTAATGTTCTACACGATCTATATTCCCTATATTCCTTGTGCACATGTCACGGAAAGCCAGCAAGTAGGTGGAAAAAGGGATTCGGGAGGTAAATGGAATGAAAAATACATGTAACTGAAGGAAGGGTGGTAGTGAAGATGTGTATATTGATGGAATGCTGGTAGGTGTGTTCCAGGAAGACATTTAATAGATAATGTGGGGTCATAGGGTGCAGAATCAGGACCATCGCCACCACTCCCCCATGTCTTTACCATAGAGTAAAAAGTGGCAGGGTTCTGCTAGAATATAACCAGAAGCAGAAAAATATTTGACCAGTAGGTGAACATTTAGTTCAGATAAACTGCCAACTGATCTTTTCTTTCTCTTCTGAAACCTGTTACTACTACAGTACCAGAGTATAGGCTGCCAACAACAGCTCGCCAGAGTCCTCTGTCCTGGGCTGACAAAAGGTTGATCTGCCCTGTGGTTTTTGCTTTCAACATTCATACGTCTTCGGGCAAAGATCCTTTCCCTCACAGGACTGAAGACTCTGGAGCTTGTGTTGGTATTTCTGTAGCTCTGGGTTTTTACAGGGTGAGGTTGCTAGCAGGATGTCCAACCGTACTCCATTCGTAGCCAGGCCTGGGATCATCCATGGTGGAGTTCTGCTGATTTCAGTTCATCGTCAATTACAAATGATATAAATAGTGTTTAAACGTGTAAGCTATTTTTTAATTGCTAATATAAATGGATGTAAATGTATTTTTGATAATTAGCATTAGTGGATGTGAGGGTATCAGCTGTTGTGTTTGTACCTCTGTTCCACCCACAAACTCATGGAATAAGACCATAAGATATAAAAACAGAATTAGGCCATTCAGCCCATTGGGTCCACTCCACCCAGATCCTATTCAACCCCATACACCTGCTCTCTCACCATATCCCTTGATGCCCCAACCAATCAGAAATCTATCAATTTCCACTTTAAGTAGACCCATGGACTTGGACTCCACTGCAGTCTGTGGCAGAGCATTCCACAGATTCACCATTCTCTGGCTAAAAGAAATTTCTCCTTACTTCTGTTATAAAAGTCACCCCACAATTTTGAAGCTATGCCTTCTAGTTCTGGATACCCTCACCAGAGGAAATAACCTCTCCACATCCACCTTATCAAGTCCTGTCAATCAGGTTTCAATAAGATCCCCACACATTCTTCAAAATTCCAGTGAGTACAGGTTCAAAGCTGCCAAACACTCCTCATATGTTACCCCTTCATTCCCAGAATCATCCTCATGAACCTCCTCTGGGCTCTCTTCAATGACAACACTTACTTTCTGAGATAAGTGGTCTGCAACTATTGACAATACTTGGTGTGGCCTGACTAGTCTCTTGTAAAGCTTCAGCATTATCTCTTTCATGCCTCTGTAATTCCCTTTATTTCATTGTGATACCGATACATGTGACTTATGTTTCTCCCTCTCAAATTACAGCATGAATTCAATCACGTTATGATCTCTGCCTCCTAAGGGTTCCTTTACACTAAGCTCCCTAATAAGTTCTGGGTTATTACACAACACCCAATCTAAGATGCCTTTTCGAGTCGGCTTGAGCCCAAGCTGCTCTAAAAAGCCGTCTCATAGGCTTCAACAAATTCCCTCTCTTGCAACCTGATTTTCCCAATCCCCTTGCATATCGAAGTCCTCTATTACAATTTATTACATTGCACTTATTACATGCCCTTCCTAGTTACCTTTGCAATCTTTGCCCTACATCTTGGCTATTATTTGGAGGCTAAATAGATATGATTCCCATAATGTTCTTTTTATCCTTGCAGTTTCTTAAGTCCACCCAGGAAGATTCAACATTCTCTGACCCTGTGCCACCTCTTTCCATCTCTTACCAATAGAGCCACACCACCACCTACGCCTTTCAATACAAAGTATATCCTTTGATGTTAAACTCCCAGCTATGACATTCTTTCATCCACGACTCAGTGATGCCTACAGTGTCATACCAACCAATCTCCAATTGCGCCATGAATTTGTCCACCTTAATCCAACTGCTACGTGCATTTAAATACAGCACCTTCAGTCCTGTATTCTTCACCCTTATGAATTTTGCCTCTGTGGTACAACTTAACTTTTTGCTATATCTGTAGTTGTAACCAATCATTGGCTTGTCCTTCCTTACATATTACATATTCCATCATCTTATATTACATATTACATCATCTACTTGTAAACCTGCTGGATCATCGTCAGCTCCATCATACTGGCTCCCATCCCCCTGCCATACTTGTTTAAGCCACAGCTCGAGGAAAACTGTCCACAAGATATTCATCCCCTTGGATTCTAAATGACACAATTTCCTTATGGGATACTTTGGATGTTAGGATTGTGCAGAGAAGTCCAATCCCTGGGTCATTTTAAGCTTTATCGGTTTGTTTATTATCAAAATATGTATGCAGTATACAACTCTGAGATTTTTCTTCTCCAGACAGCCATGAAACAAAGAGAAACCACGGAATTCAGTTCAGAGAAAAACAGCAAACCCACTAACACAGTCATCAACCTCCCAAACACCCCTCCCCCACACAAAAAGCAACATGAAAGTATGGCAAAAACACAGAATATAAAAACCATAAGATAGAAAAAGAAGTCAGCAGTCCATAGTCCAAAATCCATACGCAGTAACCTCGGTAATATTCACCGAGTGTTTCCACAAGTGATCAGAAAGCCATTAGCACTCGCCCTCCATATTTCCCTCGATGTTTGAGTCTTTCTCATTGCTTTAATCAGAGAAATGGAGTTGAGCATCGGCTCATGACCTTTCTTCTCCTCAACAATGGTGTTCATTGCTACCCAAATTTTCTCAGAAACAGCAAGGTGCTGCATTCAGTCGATCTGCAAATCACAGGTTCTAGCGGTTCCAGAAACACATTCAAGATGAAAATCTGATGAAAAAGAAGTGAAATAAATGGCTTTGTGATTTATCCAGAAGATGTCAACCGAAGGAGCTTTGTATGCAGGCACCAGCTTTACACTAGATTGTTTAGCAGGCACACCTTTAGAAGAGCATCAAATGGAGTAGGATTCATGAACAAGAAGAAAAATACAAAAACTGTATACATCATGCATATTATTTCCTGGCGATAAAAAAAATCAGCAGCTTCCAATATTTTGCTCCAAGTTTCCAATGTGCACTGAAAGAGCAAGATTGTGAGACAAATTCAGAAAAAAATAGTATTTATATTACAGCTTGTGACATCTGTGGGAGATTGCTCGGTAGTTTCACTTCAATTATTTTTTATGTATTGTGAATTTTGTGCAGACAAAATTAGAGATTATGTTGCACAATAGTGTTCCGCAAGTGACTCCTAGATAAATGAGTGGTAATGTTGGCTGACAGGTGATTACTTGTCAGCAGTCTCAGAGTACTTTTGTAAATAGTGTTTTGGGGATTTTCCAATGCTAGTTGCGGAAAGGAGTTCGAACCTGCAATCTTTTAACAGAAAAGAATGCTATCAGTTGATCTCAATGGGAATCAAAAGATCCAGTGGAGACATCAGACGTAAGAGCAGGGTAGGGCTGTTAGCAAACTGTGATGACTAGTGCCAGTCTGATAACTGTGTCATGTCTGTCAAACGGTCGAGAGGTTACAAATCCTGCTGTTCAAACGTTGCAGGAGGATACTTTTCTGATGAGTTCTATCAGTCTGTCTCCACCTTAATGTTGAAATAGACCACAAATGATAATTATTCTGTTCTTGAAATATTTTGTAAGAATGCCCTTTGCATGTTTACAATCTTAATCACGGTACAGATGCTGTTTACTTTCACAGAGTGTAAAACGCTGAAACATATCTAAACAAATAATTTGTCTATAGTCTGTTGTAAAGAGTAAGTTAACAGTTCGAATGATATTTTATTTCTCCAGAAGCACTTTTTATAGTAGAATTCCATTTATTTTTTAATTTGCTTCTTAAAAAGCCCATTTCCCATCTGAAGTGGAACTAATTTATTGCTTAAATTTGTCTTTTGCTTATTGTTTGTCACTTTGTTAATGTAAAGTTTTTCATAAATTATATTGTACTTCTTTATTGTCCTATAAATGCCTGCAAGAAAATGAATCTAAAGGTAATATATACATACTTTGAAAATTACAGCTGGCGAAGAGGAGTATATTTACATGAACAAGGTTCTACTAGAAGAAACAGCAGCAACTGAGAAGAAAGTATTGGAGAAAGGTAGGTGGACCATTGCTAATCGTAATTCACTATGAGAAGACATATATATTTACAGTTTTCTATTTTTCTTCCATTAGAAAGTTAGCTAAGATTAAAGTACCTTGGGCATTGTGACATTAATGTTAATCTGTGGCTGGATGAGGACCTAAAGAATGTCCTTTGTTGCCGTGGTAACGTAGCGATTAGCACGGTACTGTTACAGCTCAGCGTTCAGAGTTCAATTTTGACATCACCTATATGTTTTCCCCAAGTGATGCATAGGTTTTTTCTCGGGTGCTCTGGTTTCCTTCCACAGTCCAAAGATGTACCAGTTTGCAGATTAATTTGTCATTATAAATTGCGCTGTGATTAGGTTGGGGTTAACTTGGGGTTTCGCTGGGCGGTGCGGCTCGATCTGCACTGTATCTCAATACGTTGATCTATTGGTTGGATAAGAGCCTAAAACAACTATCAAAGCATAGTACACAGCATATGCAGACCAATAAGAAACAAAATATTGCAAGGTGAAATCATCGAATGAGAATAAGCTGAGCTTTGAGACAATCGTTTCTGCAGGTGTTCAGCACAACAGTGTGGGCTGAAGGGCCTGTTCCTGTGCTGTACTGTTCTGTGTTCCAAGATGCTGGGTAAGAGAACCCATCGGCATAAAACATTCCACTTGAATGCAAAGCAATACTTGTGAAATGCTGGAGGAACTCAGCATGTGAGGCAGCATCTATGGAAATGAATAACTAGTCAACACTTCAGGCCGAGACCTCACCCCCCCCCCCCCCCCCCACCACCACACACCTTCGGGACTCAAAAGGAAAGGGGAAGATGCTAGAATAAAAAAGGAGTATTTGAATACAAGTTCTCTTAAGAGATTGACTTTTATAAGACCATTAGACATAGGAGCAGAATTTGGCCATTTGGCTCATCAGGTCTGCTCTGCCTTTTCATCATGGCTGATCCATTTTTCCTCTCAGCCCCAATCTACTGCCTTCACCCCGTATAGTTTCATGCTCTGACCAATCAAGAACCTATCAACCTCTGCCTTAAATATGCACAAGAACTTGGCCTCCACGGCTGCTTGTGGCAATGAATTCCTCAGATTCACCACTCTCTGCCTAAATAAATTCCTCCACATCTCTGTTTTAAATGGATGCCCCTCTATTCTGAGGCTGTGTCCTAGGATCTTAAACTCTTCCACCACAGGAAACATCCTCTCCACATCCACTCAATCCTTTCACCACTCAATAGCTTCAATTAGGCCTCCGCTCATTCTTCTGAATTCTAGTGAATACAGGCCCAGAGCCATCAAGCGCTCTTTATATGACAAGCCATTCAATCCTGGAATCATTTTCATGAAACTCCTTTGAACCTTCTCCAGTTTTGACACATCCTTTCTTAGATAAGGAGTCCAAAACTGCTCACAGTATTCCAAGTGAGGCCTCATCGGTGCTTTCTAAAGTCTCAACATTACATCCTTGCTTTTATATTCAATTCCTCTTGAAATGAATGCTGACATCGCATTTACTTTCCTCACTACAGATTCAACCTGCAAATTAAACTTTGGGGAATCCTGCACAAGGACACCCAAGTCCCTTTGCGCCTCAGTTTTTTGAATTTTCTCTCCATTTAGAAAACAGTCAACATTTCTTAGATAGGAACATGGAGCTTGGAAAAACAGAGGGCTATGTGCTGGGGAAATTCTAGGCAGTCTCTAGAGTAGGTTACATGGTCAGCACAACATTGTGGGCTGAAGGGCCTGTAACGTGCTGTAAATTTCTATGTCTATGTTCATTTCTTCTACCAAAGTGCATGACCATAGACTTCCCAACACTGTATTCCATCTGCCATTTCTTTGCCCATTTTCCAAATCTGTCTAAGTCCTTCTGTAGCCTCTCTAATTCCTCAAAACTACCTGCCCCTTCTCCTATCATCGTATTGTCCACAAACTTGGCCACAACGCCATCAATTCCATCATTCAAATCATTGACATATAACTTTAAACAATTGGTCCCACACAGACCCCTGTGGAACACCACTAGTTACGGGCAACCAACCAGAAAAGGCTCGCTTTATTCCTACTCTTTGCCTTCTGCCAATCAGTCATTGCTTTATCCATGCTAGCATCTTTCCTGTAACACTATGGGCTTGTAGCTTGTTAAGCAGTCTCATGTGTGGCAACTTGTCAAAGGCCTTTGAAAATTCAACATCAAGCAATTCTTTTTTGTCTATCCTTCAAAGAATTCCAACAGATTTGTTAAGCAAGATTTTCCCTTGAGGAAACCATGCTGACTATGGCCTATTTTAACATGTGCCTCCAAGAACTCCAAAACCACATCCTTAACAATCAGCTCCAACATCTTCCCAACCACTGAGGTCAGACTAAATGGCCTGTAATTTATTTTCTTCTTCCTGTCTTCCTTGAAGATTGGAGTGACATTTGCAATTTTCCAATATTCTGGAACCATTCCAGAACCTAGTAATTCTTGAAGGATCATTACTAATGTCTCCACAATCTCTCCAGCTACCTCCTTCAGAACTCTGGAGTGTACACCAGCTGGTCCAAGTGACTTACAGTATCTACCTCAGACCTTTCAGTTTCCCAAGAAGCTTCTTTCTAGTAATAGTACCTTCACACACTTAATGACCCTGACACCTGAAACTTCCACCATACTACTAGTGTTTTCCACAGTGAAGACTGATGCAGAATGCATCTGCCTTTTCCTTATCCCCTGTTGCTACCTCTCCAGCACCATTTTCCTGCAGTCCGATATCCACTCTCATCTCTCTTTTACACTTTATGTATCTGAGGAAACTTTTGGTATCCTATTTAATATCATCGGCTGGTTTACTTTCATATTCCATCTTTACCTTCTTAATGACTTTTTAATTGCCTTCTGTTGGTTTTTAAAAGCTTCCCAATTCTCTGCCTTCCCACTAATATTTGCTCTATTTTATGCCCTCTCTTAGGCTTTTATGTTGGCTTTGATTTCTCTTGTTAGCCATGGTTTATTATTGCGAGCAGCTAGAGAATGAAATTGAAGCATTTTCACATGTTAAACAAATAACCTCTTCATATCCTTCAATAACCTCTTCACATACTGTGAACTGGAGAACGCTAGCAACAGTTTAGACAACTTCCCAGTAGCTGTCTGTGAAGACTTCCTATATTCCCAAGCACCTATAATGATATCCTTCGGGTGGGAAAACTAGCTGGTTATTTTTAATATGGCTGAGAATGCCAATTTTGGAATCAAGTCAACTCTCTAAGGCCAATTAGATACAAAGCCACTCTGCGATCTTCCAGATTCATTAATCATGGGAACAAATGGCATCTGGGGCTGTGGCATTTACTAGGACTGGAATTCTTTCCAAGTGGCTCTGGGTAACGCTACAAGCCAATGGTTTATTTATTTATTGAGGTAATGAGTGGAACAGGGTTAACCTATGAACTGGTATGTCTTTGGACTGCGGGGGGAGACTGGAACACCCAGAGGAAACCCACACATTCCATGAGGAGGACATACAGACTTCTTACAGTTGGTATTGGATTTGAACTCTGAACTATGACATCCCGAGCTGCACAGTAGTGTAGTGATTAGCATAATGCTTTACAGTACAGGCGACCCAGGTTTGATTCCTGTCGCTGCCTGTAAGGAGTTTGTACGTTCTCCCTGTGACCGTTAGGGTTTCCCGCAGGTACTTGGGTTTCCTCCCACATTCCACAGGCATATGGTTAACTGGTCATTGTAAATTGTCTCATGATTAGACTGGGATTAAATCAGGTATTGCTGAGCAGCACAGCTCAAAGGGCCAGAAGGGCCTGTTACGTGTTGTTCTTCAACAAAATTTAAAAAATAATAAAATAATAGTTTCATACTAACCACTATTTACAGGGACATTGGCCATATGCATCTCATGAGGTCATCTTGTTTGGCCTGGACAAGCTGGATGAAGAAGCCCATTTCCATGCTTTATAAAGCTATTGCTCTATGAACAACTTATCTTGTTTCTTTACAATCTTTACTGTACCATTTCTTTATAGCACATATAACTGTAAACTTGCTGCTCTACTGAAATTACTTTTCTGAACTCCTAAGGTACTTAGATTCCAAATTATATCCTGAACTCATAAGTTTTCATGCTAAAAATGTATGTTCATTCAGAAATAGCATTTGTTTTTTAGTTAATTGGTGTTTTTGTTTGCCGATCTGTAACAGTGCATCCCAGTTTTGATCTTGTCAGTCTTCTTAATCAATTAAAGTACATTCTTAACAACTATAAGCTCTAATGGGCAAACAGACTGAATCTCTGGCCTGATTTCTTCTGAGCTCATTCAGAAAGTCCTTAATGGTTTTCTGCTTGTGCAAAGTTCTCAGTTCTGTCAAATCAAAGGGAGTAACTAGGGAAGGTGTAATGTTTTCTCTGCGGTATAGTCCAATTAGGGAATTTCTTGGTTTTGTATTAGCCTTTGTGAACCACTTTGTAGTTCAGTGGAATGTTTTCTTTGCGCCTGATTTAAGAGATGTTTATCAACGCCAAATTTATGATTGTTTCCTTATATTGGCTTTCATCACTTGCTGACACACTTCACTGTGAATAAGAAAGGTGTGTGTTGAAGTCAGACTTCACAATGTAATCACATGTTACGGTACTTCGACGCAAGGTTTGAGAGGAAGCAACACTATGGGAACTGGGAATGCAGGTTCTTAATTCATTGAAAGTGGACTATTAATTATGTTCATGGTCTGCAGAAAGATGTAAATAATGTTGAAAGAGTACAGAGAAAATGTACAAGGATGTTGCCGGGACTGGAGGACCTGAGTTATAAGGAAAGGTTGAATCAGTCAGAGCTTTATCCCCCAGAACATAAAAGATTGACAGAGATTTGATAAGGTAAGCAAATTTATTGGAAGTATAGTTAGAGTATATGCAAATAGGCTTTTTCTACTGAGATTGGGTGAGACTACATCTGGAGGTCATGGGTTAAGGGTGAAAGGTTCCCTCTAAGGGGAACATGAGGGGAAACTACTTCACTCGAGAGTGATGAGAATGTGGAATGAGCTGCCAGCGCAGGTGGGGAATGTGATTTTGATTTCAATGTTCAAGAAAAATTTGGATATACCTGGATGTGGGGGTAGAGAATGGAGGGCTATGGTCCTATTGCAGATCAGTGGAACTATGCAGTTAAACATTTCAACACAGTCTGTATGGACCAAAGGGACTGTTTCTATCCTATGGTTTTCTATGACTCAATGGCTGTATGTGCGGAAGAGAACAGTTGTGGATTGTGGAACAGTTGCTACATTGCTGAAAGGAAGAGATACCTTAAAGGTTCAAAGTTTCATTATTATCAATGTATGCATGCAGTATACAACTCTGAGATTCATCTTCTCCAGATAGTCACAAAACAAAGGAAACCATTGAAGTTCAAAGAAAAATATCAACCCCTGCCACAAAACAAACACTTACAAATCACCCCAAATTACATCGTGCAACAAGAGCATCAAAGGGGCCGCGTCATGCAGAAAAATAAATCAGGTGAACCGCAAGAACATCAAACCCAAACCCCACCACCCCGCACAAAAAAAACTGACAGATCGCATTAAAATTAAATCACTCAGATGGCAACAAGAAAGAACACAGAATATAACAAACATAAAAACGAAAGTACAGTCCAATCCATTACTCACTGAACTTCATTAGAGAGACAGAGAGAAGGTGTGTGCTGTGGGATCATGGTTTTCAGGGAGGAACAGTATTGAAAGGGCATGGCACTGTAGAATGCTGGTGCTGGAGGGTAAACATCTTACTGAGAAAGTGTTGTGTTAGGGAAACAGATTACTAACAAATGTACTGTCCTCAAGATAGATCCTTTCTAATGGTTGAGTTGGATGCTGAAGTTCTTCCAGGAATGAGGTTTGGAATTCTCCTTTATATTGATACATCTCTTTTAAATCGAGGTTTAAAACTTTTCACTGTAGCTTTTTCCTGCATTTCTTTATTTTTATATGTGATTTTATTCTCTTTATATTGTCTGATATCTGATGTTTGATTTTTCAATCTTGTTTTATGTAAAGCACTTTGGGCAGTATAGGTCAAAGGGCAAAGGGCTGAAAGGGCCTATTCCATGTTATATTTCTAAATAGATAAATAAATAAATAAATAAATAAATAGATAGATAGATAGATAGATAGATAGACAGACAGACAGACAGACAGACAGGCTGGCAGACTTCACACCAAAGGACTGCAAGCAAGTAGATTTCTTCCTCAAGGCTATTATTCTGCTGGTTTTGGATTCACAACTTAGCAAAGTTAAATTCAAATGCACTGGTGAATTTTCATTTGAGTTGGACTCCAGGAAGTGTATATGTGGTGATTACATAATCCCACTTTCATTGGCAGAAGAATCCCAGATTTGCGAAGACATCCAACAGGCATATGTTTTGCTGCTGATTAAGAAGTGGTCACATTATGTGGCCACAGTTTCTTCCTTTTGCAGTACTGTTCAAACCAGGCCAACAACCACTCTTTTGCAACTCCGTCATTTTGGTTTGATTGTGCAAAGTGCTTGCTTCAAGAATGACTTGAAATCTTTTGGGAAAAAGTCCCTGATGATGACAATGCTCCAGCTGCAGACCCATCCATTTTATCAGGATAATAAATACTGATATAATTGAGGTGGTTTTGCTTTTTTCAATGGAAAATACTACTGCTTAATCCAACTCCAATTGTTGCCAAGAATCAAGAAATGAAGAAGTGAAGCAGTCAACTCATCTCTGTAGTTGCTGACAAATGTGTTTCAGGTCTGAAATGAAAGAGAAGGTTGATATTTCGGGTTTGCTGTAGGATTGTTCACTGAGCCTGGAGGTTAGGTCACAAACATTTTGTCAGCGGTCAAGACGACATCAGCACCTCAAATGGTGACAATACGCTTACGGCCTAACCTTCAGGCTGGGTGAAATACCCTACAAGCAAGTGTTTCACATCGGCTAGGGCAAAATTAGTCTTAAAATGGCAATCTTCTCAAAAAATACTTAACATTACAGCAGCATTTGAAACAGTAGCTTTATATTGAAAAATCAGAGCCCACGAATTTCCTCCCTTTGATATTTTTTAATCCTTACATTACAAACTCCATGCTTCTCCAGTCCTCGGGGTCTTGTCTGCTCTGTGGTGGTGCTTTAGGCTGTGAATAAGGGGCTTGAGGATTTGTCTACCCGCACTATACCCACTACACCTAATAAAGTGGTCATTGAGTGTATGCTTGTGGTCTTCTGCTGCTGTAGCCCGTCCACTTCAAATTTCAATGTGTTGTGTGTTCAGAGATGCTCTTCTGCACACCACTGTTATAACACATGATTACTTAGTTATTGTCTCCTTCCTGTCAACTTGAATCAGTCTGGTCATCCCCTATTGACCTCTCTCATTAGGCATTTTCACCCACAGAACTGCCCCTCACTGGCTGTTTTTCTGTAAGCTCTAGAGCGGATGTTCCCAACCTGGGGTACACGGACCCCTCGGTTAATAATGAGGGTCCATGGAATGTAAAAGGGTGGAAAGCCCTGGTCTGGAGACTGTCATGCGTGAAAATCCCAGGAGGTAGGCGGTTTTTGAGATACTCGAACCACACTGTATGTTACCAACGATCATCCTCCAGTCAAGGTCACATAGATCACATTTCTTCCCCTTTCTGACATTTGGCCTGGACAACTGAACCTCTTGACCATATCTCTTTGCTTTTAATGTATTGATTTGCTGCCACATGATTGGCTGATGAGATATTTTCAGCAACCAGCGGACATACAGGTATACTTAATAAAGTGTCCGCTGAGTCCCTTTCTCCATGACTATAGCAACTTATTGCCCAAGATTCCCCCAGATTTACCGAGGCAGCGAGAAGTATAGACAGAGCCCATGCAGATGTAACTCGACTGTTTGACCACGTTCATTTTCTTTCATTAATAACTTCCTTATTTTAACAAGCTTTTCACCACAATTTCTTTTGGCTGGTTATGTGATTAGCCAACATTTCTGACTATAAATTCCACAGTGCTTTGTGATAAAGAACTCTGCTCACCCAGTAAGCTTTCCTCCTGAACATACAGACTCAGCAGACGCCAATCACATGGAGATGACAGACAGAAACACGGTCCTTGCTTTTTGTTCTGGCCTGTAGTTGAAGAGTAATAATGTTGATGTGTTGATTTCAGTCAGTCCAGACATTCTATTGATTTTCTCACCTCAATGTTCATTAGTTATTAAAGGTCACTCATTTCTTGGCTCCTGGTTTGAATTAGACCCTGACACAGAGCAGATTATGCAAGGAATCTTTTCCGAATGAAATGCATCTATCACAAAATTGGACTGGGCATTCCCTGTATTGACTTTTGATACATCAGACACATGGGCAGGTGATGTCACCAAATCTCTTATCCTCTACCAACTAACATTTAATCTCCAACATCAAAAGTGAAACAACTATATGGCAATCACAATAAAAAGAACGCAACCTGGGGCACAGTATGTACTGGTTAGTGCTGTTGCAGCTCAGGGCATCAAAGTTCGGAGTTCAGTTCCAGCGTCATCTATAAGCAAGTTTGTACGTTCCTTCCTCTGTGTGTATGGGTTTCCTCTGGGTCCTCTGGTTTCCTCCCACAGACCAAAGATGTCAGTTAGTAGATTAATTTGTCATTGTAAGTTGTCATGTGATCAGCACCTACTTCCTTACTACCCGTTACACCACTGGCATTTAGGGCAGCAATGAAGGTCCTCCATCTCTGCTGGTGTCCAAGGCTTCCTTCATTATGTCAGTAACTTCCTCTCAGTTTTCACTACTGTCAGTCAGCTGGAGACTCAGGAATACCGTTGCACTCAAATGTGGAAGAATTCTCCATTGCTGTTTCTGTAACAGTTTTGTGCTACCAGACAGGGTTGTTAGCCCTGAGCTGAACCTCCGAGCCTGGATGACCAGTAGGTCACTCATAGTCTGGCCTCTACCCTTTGACCTGTTTGGCTCATGTGTCCCTACCAAGAGCCAAAGACCAGACTCCAGCCAAGATACAAACAAAAGAAAATGTGTGTTTGGTGGAAATCCCAGCCACACACACAAAATGCTGAAGGAACTCAGCTGGTCAGGCAGCATCCATGAAAAAGATTACAGTCGACATTTTGGGCCTTCTTTTCCACAGATGGTGCCTGGCCTGCTGAGCTCCTCCAGCATTTTGTGTGTGTTCCAGCCAATATAGCCCTCTAGATCATTGAGGCACACAAGCCTCCAAACCACAAGATGGTGGTTCTCTTGGAGGTCCTATGATTAGGCAAGAGTTAAAATCGGTGGGTTGCTGGGTGGAGCAGCCTGGTGGCCTGCTCTTCATTGTATCTCTAAACAAATAAATTAAATAGAACTGTTGAAGCTTTCTGCTGAGTTGTGAATTGAAGGTTGTCCATTCCTGTATCGCATGCAGTATCTAGCTGCTTTAGTTTGCAGTATTCAGGATATTGCAAATTGGCCCAGCAAAGATAACAACCTGTTTCTCTTACTGAGCTCGGTGCAGATGTTGTGATCTTGTCACTACAAATCGCACTGCAATTCGGAGTGGTGTTTCTTATGGGGACACGATCACATGGTGGAAGCTCTGTCCTCTGCCCCTCATATTTATCCCTATCTCCATGGCAACCTTTTATACAGCAGGTCTGTGCGGTCCTCTAAGGCCTGACAATTTTTCTAGTGATAAGTGCATGGCCGCATGTTCACTGACAGGATTTACAGGCGTCGGGGAGGAGGCAGTGTGCCTAGTGTCACTTTATGGAAATATAATCAATATATATGTATGTGATATATATTTCTTATGTACATATATCTTATCATATGATACATATATCTTATGTATTTATAAGTTGTTCTTTATCTTGTTTAGTTCCTGTGTGCTACATTGGGTCCAGAGTAATAATTACCTCATTTTCCTTTACACTTTTGTACTGAAAATAACATTAAAGAATCTTGAATCTTATTTTTTACTTAACGATACAGCTCTTCCGGCCCTTCGTGCTGTACCCCTTCAGCAACCTCACAACCCCAATTAACCCTAACCTAATCATAGGACAATTTACAATGATCGATTCACTTACCCTATACATCTTTGGACTACAGGACCTGGATATAAAAGTATGTGAATGGCATACGTCATGACACTACCACGTCAGAAAGGTGTGCCTTGCTAAAAGATAAAATGAAGTTTATACGTATCCCTCAGTCTCCCTTGCTTTAAGTTTTAGAGTTACGAAATGTAACAATCAGCTCCAGATAACAGTTGCTAGGAGCCACAAAACCAGCTTCCTCGCAGTAAAAAAAAACTGAATTGTTGCCGCCAAAGTCTTAGCAACCAGTTAGTTGAATGGGTGGCTCTGTGAGTTAACACTTTGTCTGGTCACCTTTGCGAAATGGCTTCAGAGCAAGTGCTAATTGGCTGAATGAAGTTCTGCACTGTATGTGGGTCACAAAGGTCCTACATGAAATGAGTTTGGTCTTTGTCAAGTTTGACTCCTGTCGAGTGTTGGCCAGTACCCGAAAACTGGCACCAAGCTTGTGGAAAAAGAGCAAGCATGGATGGTGTGGGAAATGGAAACATCATACTGATGCAATGGAAAATAACAGTGCTTTGGATGTTTGGACAAAGACGCATTGTTGGGAATGGATCAAGTGAGTTTCACAATGAATAACCGTACCTGACCTTGGAATACTGGGTGCTCGCACAAAGGAAATCTTTCCATTTTAAAGCACTGACATCCTTTCTTTGATTTCCAGAGTATTTAGAAAAAATTATTACTGCATTTGGAACAGAATTCCGTTTATGCATTAAAGTTAAACTGAGTTTCATTTCAATGTCCATGACTCATACCCTGGCCTCATAATCTCTACTGAGTTCCTATGAAAGAATGTACCTATGGATTCACTTTCAAGGACTCTTAACCTCATGTTCTCGATATTTATTTCTTATCTATCTATTTATTTATTTATTCTTTCTTTCTTTCTTTCTTTTTGTATTCTGGGTTTGAAAAGCTTATCATATGAGGAGTGGTTGATGGCTCTGGGCCTGTACTCACTGGAATTCAGAAGAATTACGGTGGGTGGTGGAGGGATCTCACTGTAATCTATTGAATGTTGAAAGACCTTAATAGAGTGGAGATGGAGATGATGTTTCCTACGGTAGAGGAGTATAAGACCAGAGGACGCAGCCTTAGAATAGAGGGACGTCCATTTAGAATGGAGATGAGGAATTTCTTCAGCCAGAGAGTGGTGAATCTGTGGAATTCACAGGTGGCTCTAGAAGCCATGTATTTACGTATATTTAAGGCATAGTTTGATAGATTCTTGATTAGTCAGGGCATGAAGAGATACAGGGAGAAGGCAGGAAATTGTGACTGAGAGGGAAATGGAACAGCCATGATGAAATGGCAGGGAAGACTCGATGGGCCAAATTGCCTTTTGCTGCTCCTGTATCTTATCGTTTTATGGTCTTACAGTATTTGCAGAGTTTGTTGCCTTTTGCACATTGGTTGTTTGTTTGTCCTGTTGGGTGTGGCCTTTCATTGATTCTATTCTGTTTGCTATGTTTACTCTGAATTCCCACAAGAAAGTGAATCTCAGGAATGTATATAGTGATATATGTGTACAGACAGACATACTTTATTGATCCCAAGGGAAATTGGGTTTCGTTACAGTCGCACCAACCAAGAATAGTGTAGAATATAGTAATATAAAACCATAAATAATTAAATAATAATAAGTTAATCATGCCATGTGGAAATAAGTCCAGAACCAGCCTATTGGCTCAGGGTATCTGACACTCCGAGGGAGGAGTTGTAAAGTTTGATGGCTCAGTGGTGCATTTCAGTGGAATGAGTCTCTGGCTGAATGTACTCCTGTGCCTAAACAGTACATTATGGAGTGGATGGGAGACATTGTCCAAGATGGCATGCAATGTGGACAGCATTCTCTTTTCAGACACCACTGTCAGAGAGTCCAGTTCCACTCCACAATATCACTGGCCTTATGAATGAGTTTGTTGATTCTGTTGGTGTCTGCTACCCTCAGCCTGCTGCCCCAGCACACAACAGCAAACTCTTACTTAAATAATAATGAGCTTTGAGTACTGAGGGATATCAGTACAGTCAAAAATGCTAGATTGAATGTAAAATTAAACTGAGCCCTTCTCCTCTGAATATCAAAGATCCCAACCTATCATCTTAAAGGAATTTTCCAGATGAGCTGGCTGATATTCAAAGTCGTGAATAATCAGTTGATGTGGTCTTGTATTGTCGCTAATTCTGGCCTTGCTCTATTAATATCCCATGCAATGTTTCTTGCGATAAAGAGAACAGAAAAAAAAGGGTCTGTCAAACATTTTAAGCCTTTGAAATGTATTTTGCGGGTGCAAGATTTTTTTCACATTTGTATATTGTTAATAAAACTAATTCCCTTAGGTCACAGATATTTAGAGTCCTGACCAGATTGATTTAAGTAGCATACACCAACTTGTTCAGAAAGCTCTGCTTTCAATTCATGAAAATACTTTCCATCTTTGCTGAACTTGGCAGCTGTTGAACTGTAAGGGTGTGTTATGATGAGAATACATCCAAGTTTTAAGACCACTCTGGGGATTTCAAATCATCTTGAAGGAGCCAGGAACCTCATTATGTAACATGTTTGAGGCAATATTAGAAATAAGTGATGGACATTATCCCACTCAACGCCATTCTCTTACCTTCTCCCTGTAACCTTTGACACCCTGACTAATTAAGAACCAATCAACTTCCGCTTTAAATACACCAAATGACTTGGCCTCCACAGCCGTCTGTGGCAATGAATTCCACAGATTCATCACTCTCTGGTTAAATAAATTCCTCTTCATCTCAGTTCTAAAGGGATGTCCTTGTATTCTGAGGCTGTGCCCTCTGGTCCTAGATACCCCCACTATATAAAAAAAACATCCTCCCCACATCCACTCTATCTTGGCCTTTCAATATTCGTTAGGTTTCAATGAAATCTGAATTGTCTGTTATTGTTACAGTTTCTGCAATATATTCTTTCTTAGAACTAAAATATTAGGCTGAGGATCAAAGAGTGTTAGTTACTGTGGAAAATATGGTCATAAAAGCATTAATTGTTTGCCGAATACTTTAATAATCACAAACTGCTGCTTTGCCAACAACATGTAAATAGGAAAGGAAGAGTAACACTCATAGAACGTTTTCACAAGTACTTGACATCCCAAAGTGGTTAACAGTCAATGGGGGACTTGGATACATAATCACTTTGGTGATCTATGGAATAGGGCAGCCTTTCACTGAAGGCAAGCTCCCACAAAATGGCAAAATAAGAACAGGAAATCTCTGTTTTTAAGGGATAGATATTGAACCAGTGAATCAGAATCAAATTTAATATCACCATCATGTGTCATGAAATATGTTAACTTTACGGCAGCAGTACAATGAAATACATCATAAATAAAGATAGTGAAAAATTGAGTGTGTGTATATAAAATGTCTATTAAATAGTTAAGTTAAAATGAGTGGTGCAAAAAAAAACAGAAATAAAGAAGTAGTGAGGTAGTGTTCAGGGCTTCAATGTTCATTTTGAAATCAGATGGCAGAGGGGAAGGACTCAACTAACTGGTGTACCTCACTCCTGTGCTCGCTTTCGTCTCCATCTGAAATTCTGCCGACAATGGTTGTGCCATCAGCAAATGTATAGATGGTATTTGAGCTGTCCCTAGCCATACCGTCATGGGTATAGGGAGAGTAGAGCAGTTAGCTAAGC
Source organism: Hypanus sabinus (assembly GCF_030144855.1). Lineage (NCBI taxonomy): Eukaryota > Metazoa > Chordata > Chondrichthyes > Myliobatiformes > Dasyatidae > Hypanus > Hypanus sabinus. The sequence continues at coordinate 60,750,979 of NC_082727.1, read as the reverse complement.
ACACATCCCTAAGGTGCACCAGCGTTGATTGTCGGTGAGGTGGAGATGCTATTTCCAATCCACACAGACTGTGGTCTTCCAGTTAGGTAGTTGATGATCCTTTTGCAGAGGGAGGTACAGTCTTCTTCGCCTACCTGAAAAAAATCCCAAAAATGCAAGAGACGATGAACAAGACCAGGCCACTTGGCCTCTCAAGTCTGCCCTGATATTCAGTAAGGCTGTGGCTGCTCTACACTGGCCTCAGCTCCACTTCTGTGCCAGTTGACAGTGGACAGGGCCTTAATATCATGGATTATCGGCAAAGTTACACGACTCGCATTAAAGTACTTAGCTCTGCACTGGTGTGATAGACTACATTACTGATATCAAGCAAGTTTTGAAGTTCAAGTTCAAGTTTAATTGTCAATCAACCCCAGACAAATACCCATGAATATAGCCAAACAAAACCGTGTTACTCTAGGACCAAGGTGCAAAACACAGTACAAACAGTCATAGATGTCACAAGGCACATATAGCACTGATGCAGCATCAATAACTCACACTGAGACGTAAGGCGAGATATCGGCTTTTATTGACTGGAAGAAGGAACCAGGAGTGAGTGTCTATCATACAAAGTCTTGGAGACTGAGGCCGAGCGTCAGGCCGCAGATCTCCTTTATACAGGGGCCTGTGGGAGGAGCCACAGGAGCAGTCAGCAGGGGCGTGTCCCGACAGGCACATAGTTCACCACAAGCACATAAAAGATAGCAGTAAACATACAGTCACACAAGACCTGAATCTATGTATGTCATCAGCAAAAACAATCGACAGCAGACTTCAGATGAATGCAGTCGAGACTGTCTTCCACAGAATGAACACTAGAGGGTAGCAGCAACCACACCACACCGCCTTTGGCTTCACTTCTCCTGGGGGGCCACAGCAGGCAACACTGCGGTGTGAGGCCTAGTCAGCGCTCCCCCAATGCCAGTGAACTGAACTTGCAGCATGCCACATCACCAATGTCGAACAGGGTCTTGTGATCACAACAAAAACATTCACTCACTGTTAGACTGCACACTGTCTTCATGCACCAGCTTCAATGCCTCTCTATAGCTGGTAGCAACACGGCCCACACCAGGAACAGCTCCTCCACCAAAAAGCAACGCGCTGCCGGGGTAGTCCTGCAGTCGTTGAAGTTCTTAATGACCAGCAGAGCCTTATGATGATAAAAAAAAGGACAATAACACGTTTGGTTGGTCCCATAGAGACTGCTGTGTCTACGCACGCTGCCATCTTACTGGAAGAACCTGGTTGAGCCTCCTCCTTTTTCACTGCAGATATTGTGGCAAGGGCATCATTCAACATAAAATAATCAAATGATTAAATAGTGATCCAATTTGTGCTCGATCTCACTTGCTTGTCCAGGTCATTCCCAGTAATGTAGCCGACCTCTCCCAACATCCATGCTTTTCTCATACCGATGTGTGTGTCCAGCTGAACTGGGATAACTGATCCCTCGGCCTGGCAGGGATGTGAGTCTCTGCAAGACCGCTGGAGAAGTCCAAGGCCCACTGGAGGCAGGAGGCCCACTGATGGGGTTAGAGGACCGTCTCTGAGTCTACTGTACATTGTTAGGGAGGAACGGAGTAGCTGTTATTATTCTTTTTTTGCTGCTGCTCTGTTGTTGTTGTTGCCCGTGTGTTCTGCAGGAATATTGGGTTTGTTACGTTAGTGGTGCAATGTGTGGTGACTCTTGCAGGCTGCCCCCAGCTCAGCCTTGGGTTGTGTTGGTTGTCAATGCAAACAACACATTACACTGTATGTGAAATACCCCAATACCCTTGAATGGAAAATCCTACATTAGTGGAGACGGCCCAGTCCATCATGGGTAAAGCCTTCCCCATCACTGAGCACATCTACATGAAATGCTGTCGCAAGGAAGCAGCGTCCATCATTAGGCCCTTCTCTTCTCACTGCTGTCATTTGGGCTGGCCTAATTCTGCCCCTAATTGCATCTTATGGTTTAATGACTCGCCCTTTAGCAGAAGGCAAGGCTGGAGTCATAACATCAGCGCCTGTCAAAGTTTCTGAGACTCCACGAGAATATCTAGAACTATTTCAATACTGTTCTTTTTATTTATTGAAGTAATTAATAGATAATAACTTTACAACATGACCATTGGGCGCATTTACACGGAGTGCTGCCTCAGGAAGGGTGATTGAGTCACAGAGAAGCAGCACATCTTCAAGGACCCTACCATCCAGGACATGCTCTCTTCTCACTCCTGCCATCAGGAAGAAAGTACAGGAGCCTCAGGACTCACACCACCAGGTTCAGAAACAGTTATTACTGCTCAACCATTAGGCTCTTGAACTAGAGAGGATTACTTCACTCATCTTGAAAGTTCAAAGGTCAAAGTAAACTTATTATCAAAGTGCAAACACAAGGGAATCTGCAGATGCTGGAAATTCAAAGATCAAAGTACGTTATTTGTCATCACATAAAACCCTGAGATTCATTTTCTTGTGGGCATACACAATAAATCTATAGAATAATAACCATAACAGAATCAATGAAAAGACTGCCCAACTTGGGCATTCATCTAGAGTGCAGAAGACAACACACTATGCAAATACAAAAACAAGAAATAATAACAATAAACATTTCAGTGATGAGGCAAGTGAAGTTGAGTGAAGTTAACCTCTTTGATTCAGGATCCTGATGGTTAAGGGGAAGTAATTGTACCTGAAGCTGGTGGTGTGAGTCCTGAAGCTCCTGTACCTTCTTCCTGATGGCAGCAGTAAGAAGAGAGCCTGTCCACCACTCAACCACATGACTTAATAAGCTAACTCATCACAGCCTGCCATTCATCCAACAAGAATAGTGTTGTCAGCAAATTTGAAGATGGCATTAGAGCTGTGCTTAGCTATACTGTCGTGTGTGTGTAGAGAATAGACAGGGAGCTAAGCACGTAGCTTTGAGATGCACCCGTGTTAATGGTCAGTGAGGAGGAGATGTTGTTACCAATCTTCACTGAATTAAATCCATCAATAAGAAAGTCAAGTATCCTTTTGCAGAGATACAGAGGCTCAGGTCTTAAAGCTTGATGATGTTTAGATGGGATAATTGTGTTGGACGACAGGCTGTAGTTGATGAAAAACAGCCTGATGTGGGAGTTCCTGTTGTCCAGATGGTCCAGAACAGAGAGAAGAGCCAGAGAAATCACATCTACTGCTAACCTTTTGTAGTAGTCGGAAAACTGGAGTGGATCCAGAAGAGGTCTCTGTGCTGTATAACTCTCTGACTCTGTGAATGGTGGAGCAAACTCAATGGGTCAAGCTGCTCACTGCTGATCCTGTTTTTATGTTTCTACTAGAAAATAGTGTGATACAGAAGGAGCCTTGTGAAGCTTGAAGTGGATTAAGGAAGAACAAAGTTAGCAATTGTAGATAGGTTAAAGTACAAGGCATGAGGACAGTGGCCCTAGCCTTCATCTCATGCCAGAAAGATGTCTTCGAGTGAATCCACAATGACTGATACACATTTGCTTGTTTTTATTTCCTAGGACCAGATCGTGGTAATATACCCAATGGAATAGATTTAGGAAAGATCACACCTGCACCTCAGAAGAGTTTGCCTGAGCTTCCACCTGCAAAAACTGTAAGTTTTACAATTGTATTCAGTGTGCTTTAGGACTTGCATCTTAACTGGCATTAAAATCACACTCGGCTAATTATCAAACAAGAGAGAATCTGCAGATGCTGGAAATCCAAGCAACACGCACAAAATGTGGAACAGAGTGAACAGTCGGCGTTTCAGACCAAGACCCTTCATCAAGACTGGTGAGACCTGCTGAAGGGTCTCGGGCCAAACTGTCAACTGTCATAAATGCTGTCTGATCTGCTGAGTTCCTCCAGCATTCTGTGTGTGTTGCTCCACTAATGTCTGCAACAAATACCTGTCAAAGAGCGACTCCTGTTCCAGTTTGGGAAAGACGTAAGGGGAGGGATATGCTCTCTCAGGAATTTGCTCAGTTATCGCATCTCCTGAGCAATGCAGAAATGTGCTGAAGTATTTCTCCCAGGAAGGTTTGCCGATGAGTTTTTTACTCTGATTCTGCAACTATGCGAAGTTCTCCAGTTGAATAGTGGCTCATTCTGCTTCCTATCTGAAAGCCACAAACTCATTTTCCAAAATGCTCTGGCGTCACAGCTGCCCCAACCACTAACCTCTCCCAGCTGTTTTTAGGCTGCCAGAATCCTAACTTAGGAAAAGAAACTGTTCCAGTGTGTTTCAACGTGATATTGGAATTTACATAAAAAGGTAACTATTTCAATGAAATATTATTGAGCATCATTCAACATGGCTTATCAAGTATTGAAAATTTCTTATTGGTATTTTAATTAAATACCTTCTTCAAAAGTAGGATTTGAAATGAACTGCTGCATGCTCATTTTCCTCATTATCAAAGTCAATTGGGTATGAATGTAACTGTTTTTATATTGAAATGTCTGGAAATCGGCATTTCAGTTTGACCGGTTTCATTAAATCGATGCTGAGATGCATCCTAGGATGTGCTGGAACACATCATCAGCGATGTAACCTGGGCTCATCGGGTGTTCCGGGCCTCTCAGCATCAGACTCTCGCCCGGGTGACCCAGCAGGGTCTGTCACACTCTGGCTCGTGTCCCAGCAGCATCGGTCCACGGGCCACACCTCTTCATCTGAGGCATCTGGAGGCTCACTCAGCAGCCATTGTGATGGTCCTGAGGGCTCTTTTCGATACAGCCCTTCTAATGCCAAGGAGAGAAGCACTGGGTCAAAATTTATTTATCAATATTATTATTTTATTTTGTTTTTTTCTATATAATGTATTGCATTGAACTGCTGCTGCTATGTCAACAAATTTCGTGTCACATGCCGGTGATAATAACCTGATTCTGATTCTGAACGTGTTAGAAAAAAATAATTCTTTTTCCACAATAACTTGAGCAGAAACATTTACCTCCAACTGTCTCTCAGGCATTTATTCTACCTTGCCAGCAGGAATTACTCTTTGCTTTAATCCATAAATCCCTTCATACAGAGTAAGTTTTGAAATAGTTGTTGTGGTATTGTTTTGAGGTCTTGCTGTTCTGTTACAGGGACAACTGGGCCACTTAGAAGCTTGACATGTCATTAAGTTTAGAATATCGAACATAGAACAATAGAGCATTGTATATGGCCCCTTTGTCTCTCGATATGGTGCTGACGCATATAAATCACAATCAATCTAACTCTTTCCTCCTGCCTATAATCCTCCGCTTTTCCTACAACAATATGCCTATCTATCTATGAGTACTTTAAATGTCCCTGTTTTATCAACTTTACACCAACCCTGGTAGTGTAAACCACTTTCTGTGTAAATAAAACTACCTCGGACATTCCCCTAAATCTTCTTCCTCACACCATGAATGGATGCCATCTCGTTTTGGCCAATGCCATGCTGGTAAAAGGCTCTGGTAGTCCGCTCTATCTATCCCTCTTATAATCCGATACACGTCTATCAAGTCACCTCAAAATTCTTCTGAACTCCTCAGACCCTAGCTAGTTCAGCCTTTCCTCTTAAGACACATTCTCGAATGCTGCCAGCTTCAATTGGCTTGAGTTGGTTGCCTGTTATAGGAGGGATCTGGTGATTGTGGAGAGGGTGTAGGTGACGAGCTCTAAGGATTAGTTGTCAAACTTGTACTGTTTGCGATGTCAGAGGCTGCAGGAAGTCCTGATGGAGGCTTTTAAAATTTTGAAAAGCAGACAGAATCTTTTCCTCAAGGAACACCAGAGGATATGTTTTTATGGTAGAAAGGAGAAGCTTAAAGACAACATGATGGGCAAATTTCTTCTTACGCTTTTGATAGTAAGTGTTTGGAATAGGTAACCGGGGTAATAGTGAATGTAGGCAGTTTAGTGCAGCTTAGGAGACTTTTAGATGGACAAGTGAGTGTGATGGTAATGGAGGGATATGGGTGAGGACACAGGAGGAAGACATTTGGTATAAATTGGCACCAAGGTTGGCACAAAATCATAGGTCAAATGTCCCATCCCGTCCTGTGCTGTTCCGTATTGCATGTACAATACGAATGAAAAATTCCATGCATTGCTGTGGTAAATGCATTGTTTACAAAAAAGTCTAAAGTAAATGAATGTTACTTTGCAAGAAGAAAAGACAATGTTTACAGCATTTCACGTCTTCAGTGTTATTTCTAACAAATGAATTTAAATGCCATCTTATGTGGCCAATATATCTGTGGTGATACAAGTTGTATTGCACAGGTCTGGAGCAGTCCTGGAGTTTAGTCAAACACTGAAGCTGAATTACAGCCATGGTTAATGTTGTACATAGTGTTGTGAGTGTACTGCTTCCTAACATTTCACCTCAGTAACTGTTTCCAGCTTAATAATGTCACTTGCAATTTAAGCCATTCATGACCCACAGTAACTGCGTGAAAACAAAAAGGCCAAATCTTGCAATTGATATTTTTATATGTCCCATATGACATTGTTGACTTGTTCATGATTTACCAAAGCTGAGTACACAGTTGTGTGATTTTGCCTTTTGTCATTTCCACTAGACGTTTGTTTAGAGAATTGTTCACAGGTCATTTTTACTTTATTTTCCTCAGTTTAACTTACTGACAAATATGCCCCTCCTGGGTATCATCCATATCTCTCCATTCTCTTAGTACATATGTGTCAATCTGAATCCTATCAGCACTCACCTCAGTACTGAACTGGTTCCGTGATTGGGGCCTGCATCCAACAGGCTCCTGGACCGACTGCAGTGCTGAACTGGTTCCGTGATTGGGGCCTGCATCCAACAGGCTCCTGGACCGACTGCAGTGCTGAACTGGTTCCGTGATTGGGGCCTGCATCCAACAGGCTCCTGGACCGACTGCAGTGCTGAACTGGTTCCGTGATTGGGGCCTGCATCCAACAGGCTCCTGGACCAACTGCAGTGCTGAACTGGTTCCATGATTGTGGCCTGCATCCAACAGGCTCCTGGACCGACTGCAGTGCTGAACTGGTTCCATGATTGTGGCCTGCATCCAACAGGCTCCTGGACCGACTGCAGTGCTGAACTGGTTCCATGATTGTGGCCTGCATCCAACAGACTCCTGGACCGACTGCAGTGCTGAACTGGTTCCACGATTGGGGCATGCGTCCGTCAGGCTCCTGGACTGGCTGCAGTGCTGAACTGGTTCCATGATTGGGGCCTGCGTCCGTCAGGCTCCTGGACCGACTACAGTGCTGAACTGGTTTCATGATTGTGGCCTGCGTCCGTCAGGCTCCTGGACCGACAGCAGTGCTGAACTGGTTCCATGATTGTGGCCTGCGTCCGTCAGGCTCCTGGACCGGCTGCAGTGCTGAACTGGTTCCATGATTGTGGCCTGCATCCACCAGGCTCCTGGACCGACTGCAGTGCTGAACTGGTTCCATGATTGGGGCCTGCGTCCGTCAGGCTCCTGGACCGACAGCAGTGCTGAACTGGTTCCATGATTGTGGCCTGCGTCCATCAGGCTCCTGGACCGGCTGCAGTGTTGAACCTGGTTCCGTGATTGGGGCCTGCATCCATCAGGCTCCTGGACTGGCTGCAGTGCCGAACTGGTTCCATGATTGGGGCCTGCGTCCGTCAGGCTCCTGGACTGACTGCAGTGCTGAACTGGTTCCGTGATTGGGGCCTGCGTCCGTCAGGCTCCTGGACTGGCTGCAGTGCTGAACTGGTTCCATGATTGGGGCCTGCGTCAGTCAGGCTCCTGGACCGGCTGCAGTGCTGAACTGGTTCCATGATTGTGGCCTGCGTCCGTCAGGCTCCTGGACCGACTGCAGTGCTGAACCATCTCAGTGGCTGTGGACTTACTTTTGGGGACTCTGTGGTTCATGGTCTGTGGATTGTTTATTTCCTTTTTTTTTAATTGCTTGCATGAATTATTCTTTCTTTTTTGCACATTGGATGTATTACTGTCTTTGTGGTGTGGGGGGGCTTTCATGATTTCTGTTGTTTCTTTATTTTGTGGCTGCTTGCAGAAGGATGAGTCATAAGCTTGTATATAATACACTGCACGTACTTAGATATTAAATTTATTTTGAACTTGGAGTGTTGAAAAGTGCTGCTCCTTGAACTCAAAACCGACAGGAGATAGAAATGAACCAATAACAAAATGCCCATTGACGCAGATAAGGGATTAGCTGGGTGGGAAGGAACTGTTATAAAGAATCAGATGCCTGAGATCAGTACAAGCAGGAGACCATAGAATCAGACTGCACTTCTCTGGAATAACATTAACTGCAGTGGAAAATCTGCCTTATAGGCCGCACCTAGACTCTGTCATTCTCGAGATATAGACGGGTGGATAGAGCAGATTGAACAAAGACTTTCCACTGGCTTTGGAACTTAGGGGCACAGTCAGGAGAGGAGAAGGAAGCTGCTAGGAAGCGAATCTGATAATATATTTGCATTTTAAAGGGTGGTATAAACTTCTGCTAATAGTAGTGGAGTTTGCATCACTTTTTGGACGTTACATATGTGAGTAATGTACATCCGATAAAGCTTTCAGAGGATGTGGCAAATGGTAGCTAAATGGAACAACTGCTGGAAGAACTCAACAGGTCAGGCAGCATCTATAGAAATCAATAAACAGTCGACGTTTCAGACCGAGACCCTTCTTCAGGACTGAAAAGGAAGGGGGAAGATGCTGAAATAAAAACGTGAGGGGAGGGGAAGGAGGAGAGCTAGAAGGTGATAGCTGAAGTGCGGTGAGTGGGAAATTAAAAGTCTGGAGAAGAAGGAATCTAAGAGGAGAGTAGAACAGTGGAGAAAATAAAGGAGGGGCACCGAAGGAGACGTTAGGCAGGTGAGAAGAGGTAAGAAGCAAGTCTGGAGAATTGAAAAAGAGAGACGGGGGAGGGGAAAAATGAGAAAAAAAATGAAAAAGAATTTACTGAAAGATTATATCAATATTCATGCCATCAGGTTGGAGGCGACCCAGGCAGAATTTGAGGTGTTTTTCCTTCACCGTGAGAGTGGCAGAAGAGGAGGCCATGGACATGTTGGAATGGGAATGGGGATAGAAATTAAAAAGTTGGGTCTACAGGAAGTTCCACTTGGTGGATTGAAAAGTGGAGCTCAGGAAGCATCCCCCCAATTTCTGTCAGGTCTCACTAATGTAGGAAGATCACATTGGGAGTACTGGATGTAATAGACGACCTCAGCAGATTCACAGGTGAAGTGTTGCCTCACCTGAAAGGACCTGGGGCCCTGAATGGAGGGTGGGGGGGGGGGGAGGTGAATGGGCAGGGGTAGCTTTTCTCTCACTGCCATGAGGGAGATTAGTAGGGAGGGACAAATAGACAAAGGAATTGCGGAAGGAGTGACCCCTTGAGAAGTGGAGGGGGTAGGTGAAGTGGGGGGCAAATTGGAATTACAGCAAAAATAGTAACGGGCTGCAAGGTCATAAAGCCCACACTTTTTCCTATGTTCTCAACTCCATCATTCCTGCATCAATGGTTTAATCAAAGGAATATATACTTATACATTTGTTTTATCAAAGTAAAAGTAACTTATCTCTTAAAGTTAATGGCATACATTCCGTGGGTTAAGTGGAAAGAGTAAAAATAAACTCAGGTTACACTTGGGTGATGAAATTGAGAATCAGCCCAACAGCGATACCCCATGCAGCAGCAGGGTACACTCAGTGGCCACTTTATTATGTACAGAAGTTACCTAACGAAGTGGCCATGGAGTGTACGTTCATGGTCTTCTGCTGCTGTAGTCGATCCACATCAAGGTTGAACATGTTGTGCATCAGAGATGCTCTTCCGCACACCACTTCTGTAAAACCTGGTTATTTGAGTTACTATCTTTCCTTGCAGTTTTAGTCCTGACAAAAGGTCTCAGCCCGAAACATCGACTGTACTTCTTCCTATAGATGCTGCCTGGCCTGCTGCATTCCACCAGCATTTGTGTGTGTTATTTGAGTTACTGTTGCCTTCCTGTCAGCTTGAAACAGTCTGGCCAGTCTCCTCTGACCTCTCTCATTAACAAGGCATTTTCTCCAAAAGAACTGCCGCTCACTAGACTTTTTTCGATCTTTGGGCCATTCTCTGTAAACTTCTAGACAATGAGATCATTGTCATTGTCCTGATCATTGAACAGGAGATCAGTAGTTTATAAGAAACTCAAACCACACCATTTGGCACCAACGATCATTCCACTCTCAGTCTCCTAGATCACATTTCTTCACCATCCTGATGTCTGGTCTAAACAACAACTGGACCTCTTGACCACATCTGCATGCTTTTATACATTGAGTTACAGCCACCTGATTGGCTGATTAGGTATTTTCATTAGCAAGCAGGTATACAGGTGTACCTAATAAGGTAGCCACTGAATATATACTATTAACTTTAAGAGATAAAACTTGGCTTTCTTTCACTTTGGGGATTGATGAAACGTGTGTACAAGTACATATTCTTTTGATTAAACCATTGATGCAGGAATGAATGAGCAATGGTTAAATTATGGATTCAAAGGCCTGGATTTAAAATCTGAGTGCAAAAGTCTGCGACACATGCAGTATATAGTATATAGTTGAGGTGCCTACGTTCAACCACCGTCTAAAAGTCAACAACCTGTGCAAATACAAATAGAGAAAGATTAATAATGATGAATATGCAATAAATATCAAAAATATTGTTACATGGAGCTACCCCTTAGACACAGAGGGAATCTATGATTACCGTCAATTGTCTCAATGGAAAAGCATGTGAACCTAAGGAACCAAATACCTGTGTGCACATGTTAAGTTTTCCCAATCCTCCACGAACAGTTAAAGAATAGAAAAGGCAAAGCCTGGAAAAGGAATTTGTGCTGGCTATGTGTTCCTCATGGTCCCATTCCGATCTGCACATGTCTGTGAGGTTCTCCACATCTGCGATGGTTGGTCTCTGGTGGTAGGAGAGTTATTATTTTGCATTTGAAGCTTCTGATTTGTATTCATTCCTTATCTGTTCAAATGCTGCATTTTGGTATTGTTGGCTACGGGTCACCTGACTGACCCTATAACACTTTCTTATTGGCTCTGGTCCAGGCCCCCATCCTTTTATTTCTCTTCTTCTGCAAGTGTCTACTGATAATTTATCGCTCTTTCGTCTAAATAAGTTACCAAACCAGTAACCTGCTTGAATCACTCAGGGCAAACACAGACCACACGATTCACAAACCTGGTTACATCTAACCAAAGAATACCTCACAAATATCTTATTATTTGGAATTGTTTTCTAGTCCAGCAGAATATCTGAAGCATCATTGTGTCAACTTTAAAACACTGACTGAGCCAAGCGAAACCAGTTTACAAAATGGAGAATGCAAAGCAGCTTCACAAAATGGCAGCCTCCATTTCTTCAAACTCATGGCAAGAACATGGCAGTTGGTTTGTCTCCTTCCACAGTCCTTGGTTCATTTGAGTTTACTAATTTGTTGGCTATAGTTCTTTCTGGCCAACAACATGAGATGAAGACATAAAGCACAAAAAGAGCCAATTCAGCCCATCAAATACATACCAACTTCCATCCACACACTTACAATGACAGGAACAGGAACTGGAATTGTCTTATTATTCTCACAAGTGTCAAGATATGGTAAGAAGCTTTGTTTTGCATCTCATGCATACAGATTGTTTCATTACAACAATACATCAAGATAGTTTAAAAGAAAACAGATATAGAATGCAGAATAATGTTATAATTGCAGAGAAATTACAATGTGGGTAGATAATATGGTGCAGGGCACTGACAATGTAATCCTATGATAATCCTATTATTTATTTTCCTAACATTCTCATTGACAAACCACCCCACCCCACCCATCCCTTGTTTCTAGTATCACCCACATCCCAGGGTCTAGGTACAGTGGCCATTTACGCTACAAGTCTTTGGGATGTGAGAGGAAACCCAAACGCCACAAGGAATCCCATGCAGTCACAGGGGAAAAAGGACAAATTCTGTACAGACAGCACCAGGGTCAGGATTGAACCGGGGTCACTAGTGCTGTGAGACTTACTTACTGCCCGTTACGCTGCTGGTGTTTCGGGAAGTCCCTCATCTCCGGTGATGTTCAGGGCTTCCTCCATCATGTCATTAACTTCTTAGTTTTCACTACCTTAGTCATGCAAGTTGTGGGTGGAGACTTGGGAATACTGTCGCATTCAGATGTAGAAAGAGTCTTCAATGTTGTTTCCTTAACAGTTTGGTTGACCAGTCAGGGTTGTTAGCCCAGAGCCGAACCCCCAAACCTGGAGGACTGGCTGGCCGTACTTAGACTGTCCTTCACCCTTTGACCTGCTTGGCATGGGTGACCCTACCAAGAGCCAAAGCATAAAGATTTGACTCCAGCCAACATAGCTGTCTGGGTCATTGAGGCACATAAGCCTTCAAACCATGACGAGGTTGTAGTCCTCTTGGAGGGCTATAAGACAGCAACCCTATAAACTGCCCCACTCTGCTGCCCCATTCAAACTTCAGACTCTGGGAATCCACACATAGGCACAGTAACCACCTCCCAATTACCACCATACCATCATCTCTCTGCTGGTGAATCAGTGCACTGATTCCCTGAATAGGAAATGTAGAGTTCATCACCGAGACTGGCTTCATAACATAACACCATCACTGATTGAGCTAGCAGTCTTGAAGTATCTAACTGCCAGTCTGCATCTGCCATGGATAAGGACTGACTCAGCACAAGGAATAAACCTTCATAGTTTCATCCTCATCAATTCACCTATTATAGATGCAGATAGCACATGGACAGAAATTACCTTCTGAAAGATTGATTTTAAAGTTATCACGGAATAACATACAACTTAACATTAACAATATTTTGCAAAAGGGATCACAGAATTATTGATTTAACTATATAGAGCTATTCCTTAAGACTATGGGTCTATTTAATAGAAATATAAATATATAGGATTTAGATATTCTAACCTGCACTCCAGTTCAGAAGGTGCCAGTAGTGCAACTTAAAAGCTGCTTACTAACCACCATAAAACCTCAGAAGAAAAGATTACCTCCCACCACCCTTGTGGAGACAAATTCCCTTGTTTACAAGTGGACACCTTCCATTATCTTCAGCCAGAATCTAATCACCCACCCTTAGCATTCAATGGTTTTCTTACCACCTCGTCCTCCATCATAAATATTCTGGGTAGTCACTCCGATCAGAAACTCGACTGAACCAGCCACGTAAATACTGTGGCTACAACAGATGATGAGAGTCCTGGATCCACCCCTGCTTCTGACCAATGTGGCAGACCTACCCATGCCTGTGACTGCAGTGAAGTCGCTCAGTGGGTAAATATGTCCAGCACAGGATTATTTACACAAATCACAATGGCATTATGGAGCGCAATAAAGTTCAAAGTTCAAAATAAAATTGTTATCAAAGTACATATATGTCACCATAAATTGGCCTGAGATTTATTTTCTTGTGAGTGTTCACAGTAAATGCAAAAAAAGCACACTAGAATCAACAAAAAACACTCAAAGCAAAGATAGACAAACAACTAGTGTGCAAAAGACAACAAAATGTATAAATACAAGAAATAAATAATAATAATAAATAAATAAGCAATAAATATCGAGAACATTTCAATGAAGAGTCCTTGAACGTGAGCGCATAGATTGTGGGAACATAGTGCGAGTGATGTTGAGTGAAGTTTTTCCCTTTGCTTCAAGAGCCTGGTGGGTGCGGGGTAAAACTGTTCCTGAACCTGCACATTCTTCCTGATGTCAGCAGTGAGAAGAGGACATGGCCTGGGTGGTGGGGTTCCTTGAATGTTGGGTGTTGCTTTCCTGTGACGGTGTTCTGTCTAGATGTGCTCAATAGTGGGGAGGGCTTTACCCATGATGGACTAGACTGTATTCTCTAATTTTTATTGGCTTTTCCGTTCAAGGGCATTAGTGTTTGCATACCAGGCCATGATGAAACCAGTCAGTATACGCTGTACTGCATACCTGTAGAAGTTTGTTAACTTTTTAGATGGCATGCCAAATCTTTGCAAACTTCTAAGAAAGTAGGGGCACTGCTGTGCTTTCTTTATAATGGCATTTATAGACAATAGACAATAGGTGCAGAAGTAGACCATTCGGCCCCTCGAGTCTGCACCGCCATTCTGAGATCATGGCTGATCATTCACTATCAATACCCAGTCCCTGCCTTGTCCCCATATCCCTTGATTTCCCTATCCATCAGATATCTATCTAGCTCCTTCATGAAAGCATCCAGAGAATTGGCCTCCACCGTCTTCCGAGGCAGTGCATTCCACACCTCCACAACTCTCTGGGAGAAGAAGCTCTTCCTCAACTCTGTTTTAAATAACTGACCTCTTATTCTCAATCCATGCCCTCTGGTACTGGACTCTCCCAACATCTGGAACATATTTCCTGCCTCAATCCTATCAAATCCTTTAATTATCTTAAACGTTTCAATCAGATCCCCTCTCAATCTCCTCAATTCCAGCATGTACAAGCCCAATCTCTCCAATCTCTCTGCATAAGACAGCCCTGCCATCCCAGGAATCAACCTAGTGAATCTACGCTGCACTTCCTCAATTGCCAGAATGTCCTTCCTTAAACCTGGAGACCAAAACTGTACACAATATTCCAGGTGTGGTCTCACCAGGGCCCTGTACAAATGCAAAAGGACATCCTTGCTCTTGTACTCAATTCCCCTTGTAACAAAGGCCAACATTCCATTTGCCCTCTTCACTGCCTGTTGCACTTGCTCATTCACCTTCATTGACTGGTGAACTAGGACTCCTAGGTCTCTTTGCATTTCTCCCTTACCTAACTCTACACCGTTCAGACAATACTCTGCCCTCTTGTTCCTGCTTCCAAAGTGGATAACTTCACATTTATTCACATTGAATGACATCTGCCAAGTATCTGCCCACTCACCCAGCCTATCCAAGTCTTCCTGTATTCTCCTAACGTCCTCTTCGCATGTCACACTGCCACCCAGTTTAGTATCGTCAGCAAACTGGCTGATATAGTTTTCAATGCCCTCATCTAAATCGCTGACATAAATCATAAAGAGCTGTGGTCCCAATACAGAGCCCTGTGGTACCCCACTAGTTACCTCCAGCCAGTCCGCGAAAAACCCATTCACTGCTACCCTTTGCTTTCTATCTGCCAACCATTTTTCTATCCATGTTGAAACCCTGCCCCCAATGCCATGAGCTCTGATTTTACTCACCAATCTCCTATGTGGCACCTTATCGAATGCCTTCTGAAAATCTAGGTACACTACATCCACTGGCTTACCCTCGTCTAACATCCTTGTTACACCCTCAAAAAACTCCAACAGATTAGAAAAGCATGATTTGCCCTTGGTAAATCCATGCTGGCTCGGCCTAATCCTATTACTGCCATCAAGATATGCCACTATTTCGTCCTTAATAATGGACTCAAGCATCTTCCCCCCTCCCTTCTTGAAAAGTGGGATAACATTAGCCACTCGCCAATCTTCAGGAACTGATCCTGAATCTAAGGAACATTGGAAAATGATTACCAATGCATCTGCAATTTCCTGAGCCACCTCTTTTAGAACCCTCGGATGCAGACCATCTGGACCCAGGGATTTATTAGCCTTCAGTCCTACCAGTCTACTCATCACAGTTTCTTTCCTAATGTCAATCTGTCTCAATTCCTCTGATATCTTATGACCCTGGCCCATCCATACATCTGGGAGATTGCCTGTGTCCCTGGTGAAGACAGATCTAAAGATCACAGATTTATGTGCTAGACCATCAGATGCACGTCTGATCCCCTGATTAGGACATTGGCTCATGGACCCCAGTTTCCTCCTCTTGTAGGAAAGTAGAGACATAAGAGGTCCAGGTATCAGCTTTCAGCTTAAGAGGACAAACCAGCTTCCAAATAATGCAACTGCAGATGTCATCTGCCCACTAGCACCATGATGTACCTGGAAACTTCATAACATAGCCAGGCAAGTGTTAAAGCAGACCAATTTCATATGCTAGAAGCATTTAAAATTGGCTTCATAATTCTTGTATACAGTTTCTTGTGTTATTGCAAGGCAACCTAAGAGGCTGCATACAAATATCATGAAGTGATGTTTAAATGCTTCTAGCTTTATTCAGAACATGTACCCACTCTGAGAGGGCAGCTGCAGAACAGTGCTGTTTCTCAGCCTGGAAGTTTGTTTCTGTGAATTTTCATTTCCTGCCCGACTCAGTAGATGGCATATCACACAGAATGTGTAGGGGACGAGATTTTGCTAGAAGAATGATGGTATCTAAATGACACACACAGTTATTGATCCATCATTGGACAGATGTTCAGAGAGAGAGAAAAACTCACAGAATTACAAACCTACGCAAGCTGTTGTCATTATAGGAAAGTAATTATTGTTAATGGCTGCCCTACAGTTCCCTTGTCCAGATGTTGATCATTTAGGGGTGTGGAATCTTCAACTTAAAAGTACTAAACGAGTTTGAGGGATTTTAAGAGGTTATTAAATAAAACTTAGCCTTTTCATCTCTGTACATTTTATTTCTTAATCCTAACCCAGTCTTTCTCTCTTTTCTTTTCCCTTTCCATGCTTGACTTAGCATTGAATTTATTTTCTCTAACTTACCCTGATAGTTCATTATACAATTGTTTTTTATATCCATTAGTTAGAGGAATAACTGGCTGGCCCAACAACTGATTCATGTCTCTACCCTCCTGTCTTCACTGTGCTTCTTTCACAATAATTTTTACATCCATAAATTTGAAGAAAGCTAGCTGTCCCATCATAGCCAAAGACTGCACATCTTCACAGTCTTATTATTAGCTTTCAATCCAACCATTTTATTGATTTACGATTAAACTGTGTAGTTGAAAGTAACCCATAGGTCACTGAGATGGGAGGTCTGTGAGAGTTCAGAAGTCAATGCCTGAAGCTCTCTGCAATTGAAGGTCAGTCAACTCAGAAGTTGGATCAGTCAAAGCCCGAAGATTAGACCTCTGATTGGTGAATCCTGGGGTTGATAGCAAGGGGTTGTGGAAGTTCAGTGGGCAAAGCCAGAGGCCACAGTCCAGAGCTTGGTGAGTCCAAAAGTAGAAAGCTCGAAAAGTCATAATCCAAAGTCGGCGAATCCTGTGGTAGAGGCCTGAAGGTTGAAAATGGGAGAGTGGGCCAAGGACTTGGAGACTGCAGACTCCATGTTTGCAAGTCCAAAAATCCAGGGCCAAGGACTGCAGGCCCGGAGGTGGTTGAAGAACAGTCTGTGTGTGTGAGAAGTGGGAAGCTGAGAAAGGGGTTTGCTTTACTGTTATTTCTTCTTTTGTTCTGGCCATGTTGTTGTTGTGTTTAATAGTTCAATGCTATTTGAGTGATCTTGTGTATATATAGGTTGAGTAAGCATTAATTTGATTAAATAATTAATTATGGGTTGTATGTAAAAGATGTTAATTCCATACGTCATCACACCACCACGTGATATGTGCGTGCCTCGCTTAAATTTCCATATTCCCAGACTCTTGTATCTTCCTTTGAATTAACTTAATTCCTTTAAGTCACAAAACATAAGAGTGTCATACTATGTTGGCACCAGAATGTGTGACAAGAGTTGGTTGCTCCTTGAGTATGTTGATTGTTAATGCAAATCACACACTTCACTGTATGCAATACCATAGAAATACAGAACAGATAAAGAACACAACAGTAAAAACACAATAAATATGTGGTACGTAAGATAATTATTTACATCGATTGATTGTTCTTCCATAAAGTGTCACTAGGGCGCACACAAGGTGACTGACGGGAAATAATAAAGTAGTGGTGGGGTTAGAGGGTGGAGGTGGTGATCAGCCTTACCGCTCAGGGAAAGGAGTCTGGTGAGCCTGGCATGGATGCTTTGTAACCTCCTCCCTGATGGGATCAGGACTGACTGTCCATGAGCAGGGTGGATGGGGTCCTTCATGATGTTACTGGCCCTTTTCCAGCATTTTTCATGAGAGCAACAAATATGTCTGAAGTGTGAAGAGTAGTTCAGGATTTTCTCCACAGTTGGTATAACCACCGTAAGACTGGAAGATTAATCAGAAAGGTAAATGTTTAACTTGATTTCTCTTTGAGCAAGCAGGGACACTCACTGCACAGCAGCCTCCCCTAATAGTTTGCAGTTGCATCTGAAATCACCACTACGGTATCAGCCATTAACAACAGACCAGTTGCTGACTGAAATGACTTAAAGACATGCACTTGGCTGAAACCAAAGCAGAGAGCCTGTACTTGCTGAGCAGCCTAAAATAGCTGCTGCCCTTTGTCTGATGTAAGCAACACCTTTAAAATTCGCTCCTCTAATAATGACCAATGTTCAGCATCTTTTCTCCATGCGAAGCTTGGAGAGTGCAAATATGGACTGTTTCATCAGCCGAGATACAGAAAAAAATATCCCTGTTCATCTGAAGCTGACTTTTTTTTTTGCAAAGCAGTAAAACTCCAGGATAAAAATAGAAATTCTTGTCATTGTGCCACTTATTTACAAATTTTTGGGAAGTCTGATATTTGAAGCAACATAAACATATGTGAATCTGACGCTGGGGAGAAAGCTGAATTATTGGTAATGAAGTGATTACTTTTTATGTTTTACTCTCCGCAGCATTTAAATACAACTTGAAAAAAATATTAAAAACATGCTCAGTATGGGCATTTGGTTTTTAAAAATGCTGGGAACACATGAGGCCAGAGCAATGCAGGACACATGTTGAATAACACAGGCCACAACAGTGACTGGAGAAGTTTTAGCTGTGTCAAGTAACACACTGGCGAAGACTGTGGGAAAGTGAATGGTTATCATCTGCAACCGGAGACTGAATTCCCTGGTATTCACACACATTAAACAGAAAAGCACTAGATGCTGCATCCAGTGCTGTTTAACCCTATGAGTGCTGTTTTTTTTTAGGATGTCTTGGCATTGTGTTTGTTTCCAAAACTGACTTATTGAAAGGATCACTATCATTATGTGCCATGTCGTATGATGTAGGAGATCATAGTGTCATGATAGTTCTTGGCTAGTTTTTCTACAGAGGTTGTTTGCCGTTTCCTTCTTCTCGGCAGTGTTTTTACAGTGCACCACACACAAAGTGCTGAAGGAACACGACAGGTCAGGCAGCATCTATAGAAAAGTGTAACCAGTTGATATTTCAGGCCGAGACACTTTCTCAGGACTCTGAAGAAGTTTGCACATCAAAGGTTAAATATGTCCTCAAAGAGGAATCAGAAGTGGAGAGAGTGAGTAATTTTAAGTTCCTGGGTGTCAGTATCTTTGAGGACCAAACCTGGGCCCAACATATTGATGCAGCTATATAAAAAAGACAAGACAATGGCTATATTTCATTAGGAGTTAGAGAAAATTTGGTATATCACCAAAAACACTTGCAAATTCCTACAGTGGAGAGCATTCTGACTGGCTGCATCACCATTTGGTATGGGGGGTGGGGTGCTACTACACAGGAATGAACAATTGGCGTAAGATACCAAGAGTTGTACGTGTAGTCCACACCATCATGGGTACTAGCCTCCATAGTACCCAAGACATCTTCAAGAGGTGGTGCCTCAGAAATGTGCCATCCATCATTCCCAACCACCAAGGCCATGCCCTCTGTTCATTGCTGCCATCAGGAAGGAGGTACAGAAGTCTGAAGCCCACACACTCAACAGCTTCTTCCTCTTTGCCATCTGACTTCGGAATGGACATTGAACCAATGAACACTACCTCACTAGTTTTCCCCCTAATTTTTGCACGACTTATTGAATTAACTATTTTAGATATATATATATATATAACTGTAATTTACATACCTTTCTCTATTATCATGTATTGCATTGTACTGCTGTCACAAAGTTAACAAGTTTCACGACATATGCCGGTGATAATAAACCTGATGCTGCTTCTGTGCCAAGCCTAATGGTTGCACTTCTCATTGAAATCTTGCATGCAATTAAAACTTTTGTTCATTGGTAACTGAGTTTTTCCCATTAAACAGTTAACAGAATGTAGTTTATTCTCACATTAATGCTGGCTGAATGGTAAAGGTTAATACATTCACAGGTGACAAAAGTATCTCTTAGTTTTCCATAAACACCAGAGATTCTGCAGATCCTGGAAATCCAGAACAACAACCGCAAAGTGCTGGAGAAAATCAGCAGATCAGGCAACAACTATGAAGAGGAATAAATAGCATTTCAGGCTGAGCCCCATGGAGGATGCTGCCTGACCTGCTGAGTTCCTCCAACATTTTGTGTGCATTGCCTTGGATTTCTCGTTCCATAACTTCAGCAGACAATCAACTTGGACCATTGAACAATGGTCCCAACCATGAGCAACTTCTAATATGAACGGAGGCCAAGGAAGCTGTCAGGTTCTCCTGAGAACAAACTGTGTAAGATTATGAAGATGTTCAAAATCATTAAAGTTTTGGAGTGAGAGAATGAACTAAGAGAAACTGTATCTACTAAATGTAGAGCTAGTAAACAGGGAACAAAGAAACAGATGGCCGCCACAAGTGATGAAGAGCAGATGAGAAATGCTTGTTTTAATGATCATTATTGTGATCTGAAATGCACCATCTTAAGGAGCAGAAGAACATGTGCAAAAATGATTTTCAAATGGATACATACTTGGCAAGGAGAATATTACCATTTATTGTTAAAGGAAATGATTAAAGATACTTACATTTACAATTAGTATTCTCAGCTTCTAACCAACCAGCCTTTATTGAAACTGAACATTTGGTTACCAGTACTGACTAGTACAACCTTTGTTTGACACTCTTGTAAACCAGCTAATCCTTTATTGGATATGAGCTTTGAAATTTGTGAAAGAAGGCATTTAATCTGTTCCTCAGGAAAAGGGCCACTTACCATAAAGTACTTCCATTATTATTGTGTTTGGTGGACTAGAAAATTAGTTGGTTTCCAGTATATTTAACTAAATTTATACCTTTTGGTTATAATTCATATAAGTAAATACACTGGATGAATATTTTCGTTGATAACTATAAGGAACCCTAGTAGAATTGGTAGTGCTCTAATTTGTTCAGTATTTCATTTAACTACATAATTTGTTACTCAGTTAAATGGTAGTTTGTCTTTTTTAAACCTTTTAACTAGTTCCATGAAACTTTGGATAATTGGGATAGCTGTTTAATTGGGCCAAAATTTACTGGTCTCGATGTGTCCCAATTAACTGGAATCCACTCTACTTCAAAGTTCAAAGGAAGTTTATTATCAAAGTACATATATGTCACCATATGCAACCCTGACATTCACTTCCTTGTGGGCATACTCAATAAATCCAAAAAATAATAACTATTGTAGAATCAATGAAAGACAGCTCAACTAGGCCATTCAACAAGTGCAAAAGGCTACAAACTGTATAAAGACAAAAAAAAAGAAATAATGATAAGTAAATAAGCAATAAATATCAAGAACATGAGGTGAAGTGTCCTTGAAAATGAGTCATCGATTGTGGGAACATTTTAATGATATGGCAAGTGAAGTTGAGTGAAGTTATCCCCTTTGGTTCAAGACCCTGATGGTTGAGGGGTAATACCTATTACCAAACTTGTGTGAGTCCTGAGGCTCCTGTACCTTCTTCCTGATGCCAGCAACAAGAAGAGAGCATGTCGTGGGTGTGGGGATCTCTGCTTTCCTGTGACAGTGTTTCACGTAGATGTGCTCAGAGGTTGGGAGTGCTTTATCTGTGATGGACCGGGCCATCTCCACTACTTTCTGTAGGATTTTTCATTATTGTTGTTAATGATTACATTTTTAAACTCAGAATATTGTTTATTTGGGGTACCACATATTCTGACATTTGATATATTGTTGTATTAGCCGTGTACAACCATGAAAGTGGCATACATTTCTGGCCATCAGTCATAACTCACAACTTAACTTACATGAACATACATTAGTTACAGCAGTAAATAAAACTATGCATTTTCCCCAAAATATTCTGAACTATCACAACTGCTGTAATGGCAATGTCTAAACACAAGAGATTCCACAAATACGCAAAATCTTGAGCTACACACACAAAATGCTGGAGGAACTCAGCAACACAGGTGGCATCTATGGAGGGAAATAATCAGTGGACATTTCAGACAGAGGCCCTTCATCACTGGAAAGGAAGGAGGCAGGAGCCAGAATAAGAAGGCGGGGGAGGTGAAGGAGTACAAGCTGACAGGTGATAGGTGAGAACAGGTAAGGGTGGGTGGTGGGGGAGAGAGGTTAAGGAAGAAACTAGTAGGGGATGGGAGTAAAAGGAAATGGGCCAAAGAAGAAAGAATCAAATATGTTCACTTCTACTAGATTTCATCTTCTTGAATCTTTCATCTCCTATTAGGACACTTCATCAGGACTTAGCCGAAACCATTAACTTTTAACAATGACCGATGGTGATTGATCCTCCACATTTGCAGTTTGCCATCATTATTCTGTTCTCTTTCCCCTGGTATATGCCTTGTGATTTCCACAGCAGAACATTTCAAGTGGGTTATCAATGGCAAATGTTTAGTTTCTACTTTATTCTTCATTAAGCAAGGTGACCGTGATGGGTCTTGTATCCAAACACCACAGATAATGATTAGCACCCAGCTGACAGGAGTGGTCAATGCACCAGAGATTCAAAAGTGTTAACACATACTCCAGTTAGTTCTTAAAGGTACATTTTGATGCCTCTGTCAGTCAGGGTCAACCATGGATATTGCATCCTAGCTGTCTAGATAAGCCCGGGCAAACTCCCCCTCTCCATGTAGCTGATGAATCCAAAAGAACGGCAGAGACCGATACAATTTGGCACCAACATGTGACAGGAGTTTCCAGTGAGTGTTGTATAGAGACTCCAGCTCTGGATTTTTCCCTCAGAGTTCACTCCCAAAGCCTTCCCTGTGAGTGGGCACAGCCACGAGGTAGCACAGATATGAGATCAGAGTTTTCCTTCTTCTAGAAGAGTTGCCAGCCTCTGCTGATGAGTCCATCTGCCCAAAGTGATCGGTTTTAAAGTACTCGTAACCTGCCTCTGCCCATTCTCCTGTCAGTAGAAATGTTTCTGTTGGGTTTAGTAGCTAAGCCACAATGTGAAGGCCTGGAGCTGGACTTGGTTGTTAAGATGCAAGCTATTGGGTGCATTTAATAGGTAGTGGGAGCTTGTCACATTATCACCCCCAACATTAATAACCTTAAGGTACACACACAAAGCCAGAAAACAGCAATCACATCCAATTCAGAAGAGGCTGAAGTATATTGCAGGAGTACAAAGACCTGCAGAAGTGTAGCCACAATTGTAAAGTGGAAAATCCACTGATCAGCTTCTACACCAGAAGCTTCCACAGATGCGACTAGGGCTGGAGAGCTAGAATGGTTGTGTGATTCTTTCAAGCAGATACCATGTGTATGTTGAACTGAAGAACCTTCAGGGTGGGATGATCCAATGATACTGAAAATTGTGGAAATGGACGGGAGATCAGAGCCTACTGACTACACACTCTGCAAGAACTGTCGAGGTTAAACCATGATTTGGAACAATTTACTTCCCGGATTTAATTTGTAGTGAAGTATTACGTTTAAACTGTGTGAGCTATAGATACTATTTGTTGCTAAAATATTTACGTCCTTCCAACCTCGGGCAGCCCATAACAAAGGAGAAAATGCATCCAGCTATAACTCCTTCAAGATGGTGTTAGGGATCTGGAGCGGCAGCTGGATGACCTTCAGCTTGATTGGGAGAGTGAGGAGATCATCAATCAGAGTTACAGGGAAGTAGTCGCCCCAAGTTGGAGGAAGCAGGTAGCTAGGTGACTGTCAGGAGAAGGACTGGGAAGGCGAATAGGCATTAGGCACAGAGCTCAATGATAAGTATACTGTTGTGGGGGATGACCTCCCAGGGAATGCCACCGAGACCAGGTTCCTGGCAATGAACGTGAGTCTATGGTGCAGATGGGAAAGGGGGAGAAGAGAGGAGCAGTAGTTATAGGGGACTCAGTAGTCAGAGGAACAGACAGGAGATTCTCTGGACGTGAATGGGACGTCTGGATGGTACATTGCCTCCCTTGTGCCAGGGTCAGGGATATCTCAGATTGTGTCCACAGCACTTTGGAGGGGGAGGGCAAGCAGCCGGATGTTTTAGTACATATTGGTACCAATGACATAGGAGGTCCTGAAGAGAAAATTTAGAGAGCTAATCAGAAAGCCTAGAAACAGAACCTCCAGGGTAGCAATTTCTGAATTCCTACCTGGGCCACGTGCCAGTGAGGGTTGAAACAGGATGAGTTGGCAGGTAAGTGTGTGGCTGAGAAGGTGGTGCAGGAGACGGGGCTTCAGGTTCTTGGATCATTGGGATCCTGGGGAGGTATGAGCTGTGCAAAAGGGACTAATATTCTTGCTGGCAGGTTTGTTAGAGCTGTTGGGGAGGGTTTAAACTCCTTCAGCAGGGGGATGGGAACTGGAGTGAAGGGACTCAGGATAGTACGGATGGTTTAAAAAAAGCAAAGATAGTGTGTCGTCGGACTGTCAGGAAGGACAGGCAGAGGACAAGACAAAATTGCGGCCAGCAGGATGAGTATCAGTGCATTCGGGATGCAGAATCAAAAAGGATAGCAAATACAGAACTCAGAGTGTTAGATCCCAGTGCATGGAAAATAAGAAATAAGGTGGATGACCTTGTTGCATTTTTACAGATTGTCAGGTATGACCTTGTGGGCATCACTGAATCGTGACTGAAGGATGGTTGTAGTTGGGAGCTGAATGCCCAAGGTTACACATTGTATCGGCAGGATAGAAAGGCAGGCAAAGGGGTGGCTCAGCTCTGCTGGTAAAAAGCTAAAGTTAAAGTCTGTCCCGAGCCTTATAGGCTCATCAGGCCGGTGATTATGCCGGTTTCCATTGCGTGAAGCGACTGAGAGTACGAGACTCCCCCCGGATAGGACGCCAGACTATCGCGAGGTTAACCCCAGCATTTTGCCGGTACCCATTTTCAGCTGGGTGGACTGGAGCAATGTGTGGTTAAGTGCCTTGCTCAAAGACATAAAACGCTGCCTCAGCTGGGGCTCAGACTCACGACCTTCAGATCACTAGTCCAAAGCCTTAACCACTTGGCCACATGCCACATGTCTGCTGGTAAAGAATGGCATCAAATCATTAGAAAGATGTGACATAGGATCAGGTGATGTTGAATCCTTGTTGGTTGAGTTAAGAAACTGCAAAGGTAAAAGGACCCTGATGGCAGTTATATACAGGCCTCCAAACAGTAGCTAGGATGTGAACTACAGATTAGAAGGGGAAATTAAAAAGGTGTGTCAAAAGGGCAATGTTATGATCGTCATGGGAGATTTTAACATGCAACTAGATTGGAAAACTCAGGTTGGAAATGGATCTCAAAGGAATGAATTTGTTGAATACCTATGAGATGGCTTTTAAGAGCAGTTTGTCATTGAGCCTACTTGGGTATCAGCTACACTGGCGTGGATGTTATGTAATGGAGCTTAAGGTAAAGGGACCCATAGGAGACAGTGATCACAATATGATTCCGTTCAACTTGAAATTTTATAGGGAGAAAGTGATGTCCTTGTGTAGAACACCCTAAAGGTTTACTGGCAGGTTGAGTTGGTGTTGAGGAAGGCAAACGCAAAGTTAGCATTCATTTCAAGGGGTCTTGAATGCAAGAGCAGGGATGTGATGTTGAGGTTTTATAAGGCACTGGTGAGGCCTCACCTTGAGTATTGTGAACAGTTTTGGGCTCCTTAACTAAGAAAAGATGTGCTGGCATTGGAGAGGATTTAGAAGAGGTTCACAATGATGATTCCAGGAATGAAAGGGTTAACATGTGAGGAATTTTTGATAGCTGGCCCTGTACTTGCTGGAATTTAGAAGGATGGTTGGGGGTGTGGGGGTGTGGGGGTGTGGGTGGATCTCATTGAAAGGCCTAGACAGAGCAGATGTGGAAAGAATGTTTCCTGTGGTGGTGAAATCTAGGACTAGAGGGCAGAGCCTCAGGATAGAAGGATGTCCATTTAAAACAGAGGTGTGGAGAAATTTCATTAGCCAGAGGGTAGTGAATTTGTGAAATTTATTACCACAGGTAGCTTGGAGGCCAAGTCATTGGGTGTATTTAAGGCAGATACTGATCAGCTACGGGGAGAAGGCAGGGGAATGGGCCTTAGGAGGGGAAGGTGGATCAGCCATGATTGAATGGCGGAGAAGCCTCGATGGGCCAAACGGCCTAATTCTGCTCCTATGTCTTATTGTCTTATAAATACCTGTTTCTGAAGCCATTACCAATATATCCAATACACAACAGAATGAATCACAACTATCCCTCTTGTCCATCACTTCATCAAGAAAATATCTAAGCAGCTGCTGAAGAAGCATTTCCTATGAAGTAATTATATATTCATGTATGTCACCACATACAACCCTGAGATTCATTTTACTGTGGGAATGATAATGTAATTTATAATGTAATATCCTATCCTAATAATTACATCCTGTCTCAGCCCAAATCATCAACTCTTTATCCATTTCCACTGATTCTGCCTGAGGTGCTGAGTTCCTCTGGCATTTTGTGTGTGTTGCTATGGATTTCCTGCACCTGCAGAATTCTGTTGTGTTTGTAAATAGTTATATATCTGTGTATTTTGTGTGAATTCAATAAGGATTAAATATTTAATTATTCAGCTTATGCTAAGGAGCACAACTTTTGTATACTTTCAAAGCAAGAATAAAATAATTATCGGTCTCTGAAGCAGGGATTAGTCCCTTTGACATAAAGTTTCGGTTCAGATGTGGAGCAGTCTGACATTTCAGACCCTATTTAACCCTGTGAGTGGGATTTTGTTTGCACTTTGATGTCCAGCTGGACAGAATGTCACTTACATTAGCATTTGCAGCTTTCAAAACCGAACTCCACTGCGATGGATCTGCGTTATTTATGGTGGCAAAATCTACAGTTAACTTTTGCAACTGCTTTCCCTCTGATATATTAAAGGCAATGTCAAATTCTCCCTCACAGAATCAGCACCAATTATGTTTTGCAGAGTAATTCTCAACCAAGTTAATCACACAAAAAATTCCA
This sequence comes from Hypanus sabinus, assembly GCF_030144855.1. Classification (NCBI taxonomy): domain Eukaryota; kingdom Metazoa; phylum Chordata; class Chondrichthyes; order Myliobatiformes; family Dasyatidae; genus Hypanus; species Hypanus sabinus. The sequence goes on along the minus strand of NC_082727.1, from coordinate 60,723,817 downwards.
AATATTTTACTTACATTAAAACACACACACACAGCCCTTAAATGCTACAGTCATAAAATTTGATAATACTTCCTGTTTATACTTGGAAAATTACCCTTGCATACAAATCATCTTGGCTCTTCCAGAAAGGAGTTTTTTTTATTGAAATACTTCTAAGTTCATATGAGGATATTTTGCTTACAGAACATCATATCAAATTGTCATCATTACTTGTGCAAATTTCAGATCTTTGGCTCTCATTTTAGGAGGAGTGAATGACCTGGCACATTATCATTTTTTAACCACGTGAGATTTAAAATCCAGCATGTAGTGTGCATGCTTCTCTCTGAACCAGATGCTTTTTGACAAACTTATATAAATGTGCAGTGGAGAGTATATTGAATGGTTGCATCATGGCCTGGTATGGAAACACCAATGCCCTTGAATGGTAAATCCTACAAAAAGTAGTGGATATGGTCCAGTCCATCACAACTAAAGCCCTCCACACCATTGAGCACATCTGCATGAAGCACTGTTGCATGAAAATAGTATCCAATATCAAGGACCTCCACTATCCAAGTCATGCTCTGTTCTTGCTGTTGCCATCAGGAACAAAGTACAAGAGCCTCAGGACCCTCACCACCAGGTTCAGGAACAGTCGCTATCCCTTAACCATCCAGCTCTGGAACCAGAGAGGATAACTTCACTCACCGCCCACTGAACTGTTCTCACAAATAATGGGTTCACTTTCAAGGACTCTTCTCCTCATGTTCTCAATGTTTATTGCTTAATTATTCATTTATTTTTACTCTTCTGTATTTGCACAGTTTGTTGTCTTTTGCTCATTAGCCATTTGCCCGTCCTGTCGGGTGCAGTCTTTCACCGATTCTTTTGTGTTTCGTGGATTTACTGTGAATGCCCACAAGAAAATGAATCTCAGGGTTGAATATGGTGACATATATGTACTTTGATCATAAACTTACTTGAACTTTGAACCTTAGAATAATTCTGTACAAAATCATGCACCAATGACATTGGTCGACTACTATTGTGACATGTTTAAATGATACGGTAATTTTATTTATTTCATGATCCAAAAGATTCATGGTCAGTAGTTCTATACCTAGTAAATACTTTCAAGTGGAACTCTTAGCATGTCTCTGCCTCTTCATTCTCATTGCTAGCCATTGGAGCATTTCTATGGAGATAGTTCCTCTCAGCTGTGTGGCATATTCCCAGGGCTTTCAATGTTTACACATGACATCTTTTGGCCCTACTTACTGGGATTTTCCAGATGCTAAAGTGCTGTCAAAGATAGTGATTTATCCCTGTGCACATCTGTCATCATAATTATTTCCTCAATGGTCCACCAGATTAACTCTCACTTGAATTTCCATAGAATTGACCTTGTAATGCAAACTAAGTTTCTTATCTCGTCTTTTCCTTTTGATCTTCCTAGCTTTTCTGGGTGTACATCACTCTGCCTGTGAAAGAAAGATTTGCAATTATTTCTGTCTTTACAGATCCCAAAATCTCCTAAATCTCTTTCCACTGGGGGAAATCTTTTTCAAATACGGTCACTGTGAGATGTGGAATCGTGAAAATCAATTTACACATTACCACCAATGAAATAAATTAGAAAGATTATCTCTAGCTGCCATTGTCTAAACAACATATTTTCAACACTACGAACTTCCCTCAGAGTTTAGAGTAACAGCAGGGCCTGAATGTCCTCACCTTTTGTCAGTGGTTCTATAGAGAATTGGCAGCAGAGCCCCTTCATTGGTTATCAGTGAAGAAATCAAAGGCGAACCAAACGATTTCAGTCTCATACCCACTCTGTGTTTTGAGCACTTGCCCTTAAGTAGAAATCTTGATATTCAAATGGATCAGAGTACATTTATTATCAAAGTATGTATGCAGTAAACAACCTGAGATTTGTCTTCCCCACAGACAGCCACAAAACAAAGGAGAACCTTGGAACCCGTTCTTGGACACCTTCAACCATCAAGCACCCACCATCAACATGGCCCTCAACCACATCTCTTCCATTCTGCGCACTTCTACCCTCACCCAATCCTCCCGCCACCCCTCCAGGGATAGGGTTCCTCTTGTCCTCACCTACCATCTCGCCTGTCTCCGTGTCCAGCACATAATTCTCCATAACTTCTGCCATCTCCAACAGGATCCCTCCACCAAGCACATCTTCCACACCTCCCCCCCCACTTTCTGCAGGGATCGCTCCCCATGCAACTTCCTTGTCCATTCGTCCCTCCCCACTGATCTCCCTCCCGACACTTACCCTTGTAAGTGGAACATGTGCCATTCCTGCCCTTACAGCTCCTCCCTCACTACCATTCAGGGCCCCAAACAGTCCTACCAGGTGAAGTGTCACTTCACCTGTGAGTCTGTTGGGGTCATCTACTGTATCTGCTGCTCCCGGTGTGGCCTCCTGTATATCAGTGAGACCCGATGTAGATTGGTAGACCGCTTTGCTCTGTCTGCCAGAAAAAGTGGGATCTCCCAGTGGCCACCCATTCTGATTCCACTTCCCATTCCCATTCTGACAGGCCAATCCATGGCCTCCTCTACGGATGGGTTGAGGCCACACTCAGCTTGGAGGAGCAACATCTTATATTTCATCTGGATATTTCTGTTCCGCTCGGTGTTCTTTATCTTCAGGCTGCCCTGATCCAAAAATCACCCAAAATAAAACCAACAAAAGGGGAGTGACCAGAAACTAGAACGTGAATTAAAGTCCACAATCCACAAACTGCACCTATTAAACTGGCATCATCAAGGGAGAGAGAGATCATTCAAATGCAAGGACCTTCCCTCGGTGAGTGAGTGAGGAGGAGAGAGAGGCCATCGCACACTGACGCCCTTCTCTGGCCACAGCGAGTGAGGGGCTGGGAGATGGCGCTGAACACTCACTCGCCCTCCACATCCGCCTCAGTCTTCCTCTGCACTTCAGTCGGCGAGGTGAGTGAGAAATGGAGTCGATCGTGGTCTTCTAGCTTCCTGGCCTCCATGCAGCCTCACAGCCTCGTGGAACCCTCTTGGAGACAGCAAGGCGCCAGATTGCCTAATCAGCCCAAAATCATACCGTCAGAATGTAGATAACAGGCTCTGACAGTAGGAGAACCAAAAGGAAGTGAAAGGAGATGACTTGTGAACCACTTTTGAGATGTCACCTTTCATAGCAACAACTGGTACCAGCTTCTTAATTGAAACAGTGGACAGACAAGGCTAAAGTACTCCAGATTCCACCCATTATTCTTCACTGATCTTTTCAGAAACATTTTTTGTACTGTATCTTCACTCAGTATCGGCCTGGAACCAGAGGTCTCTATAAGACTGCTATCCTACAGTCTTTACAATTGGTCTCAACACAGGTACGACTACACAGCCAGCTGTGGAATAGGAATTAAATTAAATGTGGAACTTAAGCATGGAGATGAGCAAGGTGGTAAAATCCACCTAGTTTTCTAATGCTCTTCCAAGAATGAAATCTTTTGTCCTAACATGATCTGGATACGTGGGCTCCATACCCATTACAATAAATTGTTCTTAGCTGAGGTGGGAAATGGTGTAACAAGTCTCTGACAAATACCAGCATGCCAATATCACCCACATCTTGTGAAATTGTAAGATTTATCCTATATCTTTCATTATAGTCATCTACCTTTGAGCTGCCAGTGTAACTGAAGGAAACATGGCGTCACTGAACGTTAAGCTCTCATGATAGGAATTTCAAAAAGACTTCACTGGATCATAGAGAAGAAGAAATATTAATACAGTCGGCTCACCTTATCCACAAATTCTGCATGCACAAATTCAACCAACCGCGAATCGCAAAAATCCGGAAGTGCTCTTCCAGCACTTGTTGTTTGAGCATGTACAGACTTTTTTTTCTTGTCATTATTCCCTAAACAATGCAGTATAACAACTATTTTACATAGCATTTACATTGTATTGGGTATTATAAGTAACCTAGAGATGATTTAAAGTATATGGGAGGATGTGCGTGGGTTATCATGCATCGGGATCGAAAAAAGACAGAAGTTCTCTTACTATGTAAGTCAGAACAAGTACATCCAGTATTATTTAGTGTCAGTTAGTCAAATGTTTGTCTTAGTATATAGTATATATTTTACCTTTTTATGCATATAAAACACTTAAGAATGTATGTTTCAGTGCCGGGCTCGGGAAGTTCCCCAGTTCGGTCTAGTGACAGATCACTTCCAAGCGCGCTCTCCACCGTGCCGGGTTGATGTGGAGGATCAAAAACCCAAAACCCCAAAACTCAATAATTAAAGCACTGCGTTGCTTAGTAATAATTGTAGCTTTCATCGGGGCAGAGCCTTTCTCACTTTATCCTTTAAAATTGTTCCGATTGTTAACCGACTGCAGCCTAATGCTTTTCCAATGACCGATGGTGTTTCACCTCTTTCTGATCGCTTTATTATTTCCACTTTATTTTCATCGTGATCGTGATTATTTTCATGAACAGAAACACTGTGGATTCAGAGCTTCGTCGTCGGGTCCTATTGTCCACCGCACTGAGACAGGTTCAATAAGGTCTGGGGTTCCGCTGGGTCCTAAGGTCCACCACATTGAGACAGGTTGAATAAGGGACTTGAGCATCCACGAACTTTGGTATCCCCAAGGGGTCCCGGAACCAATCCCACGCGGATAAGGAGGGCCAACTGTACAGAATCATCAACACAAGAAAGTTTGCAGATGCTGGAAATCCAAAGCATCACACACAAAATGCAGGAGGTACTCAGCAGGTCAGGTAGCATCTATGAAAATGAATAAACAGTCAACATTTCCAACCAAGACCCTTCTTCAGGTCTGAAAAGGAAGGGAGAAGATGCCAGACTAAAATGGTAGGGGGAGGGGAAAGAGAATATTTGGAAAGTGATGAGTAAAGGTGGGTGGGGAAGGTCAAGGGCTGGAGAAGAAAGAATCTGATAGGAGAGGAGAGTGGACCATAGGAGAAAGGGAAGGAGGAGGGGATGCAGGGGGAAGCAATAGGCAGATGAGATAAGGTAAAAGATTCTTCTCTGAGAGGTTCATCATCTGAGCAAAGTAAGGAGACAGGTACCTGGCATAATTCATCTTATCATAGGCAAAGCACCATGGGATCATGGTTCTTATAGCATGGAGGTGCAACTCCCAGTCCCCCTCACGAGAGATGCACAGGAGACCAATGGCAGGTGAGAAAAGGTAGAAGGTCAGAGTGGGGAATGGGGGAGGGGGTGGAATTTGTTTACCAGAAGGAGAAATCGATATTCATGCCATCAGTTTGGAGGGTACCCGGATGGAATAGGTGTTACTCCTCCACCCGGAGGTGGCCTCCTCTTGGCACAAGAGGGGGTCTCGGACCAACATTAATACAGAACGTTTTGGAATGGAAAGGCTGCACAATGCTTCAGTGTGCAGTAAGCACTTAGCCCATTACCTGCACAAAGCTGCAAGAAAATAGTCGTTGCGGAACCAATCTGCAATGCAAAATCAGTGTCTCACGCTCGAGTATAGTAGCTTCTTCGGACGCAAACAAGAGGTGCTTCCGCCTGCTGAGGGGAACAATGCCCTGGACAATTTAGTTAGCTTTTGAGGACATGCCCATACAGACACTGAAGCATATTTCAAAATCGCAGGCTGTATTAGAATGTGACCTCAGAAACCACAAACCAGACACTTAATAAGGCAGTTAATTGCTTCCATGTGACCACAGATGAGATTTATGTTTGAAGAGAATGCCTTTGAATTACCTATTTTGCACCCGGTTGATGTTCTGTTGCTGAAAAGTGAGATTACTTTTTTGATATATAGTTTATTCTTATTATGTTGTCGAATACTGAGAATTTCAATTTCACCAAATAGTGATTATATAGAGTTTAGTTAATGAGAAACACATTGATACATTGTAATATACAAAGCAAGTCTAGCCATCCAAGATTAAAATCCAAACACATTGTGCTTACATTCTGCTTTAGAATTTTATTATGTACAAATGAAGAAAACCAACAAATTAAAAGGAACAGCTTTTAATCATTATGCCGATGTTTTTGAAATTGAAATTATAACTTGAACTACATTGATCATCAAAAAATATTGTTCTTATATGGGGGAATTTATAAATTGAATATGTATCCACCTGACATGAAGAAGAGCTCATATTTAACTTGGTGCTGGAGGAGGCAAGTCTATTAGCAGTTTAAGTACATGATGGAATCTTTGAGCATGTGGCTGTCAGATGGTGAGATCTAGCGCAAACAAAGGCATCAAACTGTATAAAATGTTGGCAGAGAGGACAGGAAACAAAGGATATCAATAACTTTGTGACTGGGTAAGGGGAATAATGACTAGAGCATGTTCTGTTATCTAGAATCTGTCAAAGGGGCTGGCACAATTGAGAGAATTCGGGTGCTGAACTTTGGTCATCCTGTATCACAGTGAGAACCAGCAAGGAGTTCTGGCAGCAATTTAAAGTGACTACAATGAAAAGGAAATGAGTACACCCTACTGATTAACTTCAGTAAACATAATACAATGTGAAGTAGACATATGTTAAATCCATGTCACCGCCAAAACATTACAACTGAATGTACTTATTTACTGAGATACGTGTGGAATCGGTCCTTCCAGCCACACCGAGCAGTGACTCCCAATTTAACCCTCACCTAATCACAAGACAATTTATAATGACCTATTAACCTACCAACCGGTACATCTTTGGACTGTGGGAGGAAACCCACACAGTCACTGGGAAAATGTACAAACCCTTTACAGGCAGCGGTGGGAATTGAACCCAGGTCATCTGTACTGTAAAGCGTTGTGCTAACCACTACACTACCGAACTGCATTCTGTTGCAATCTATTCCATTGATTGCACCATGTCATTTGTTACTGCAGTATTTAACATACATTTTTTAATATAATACCGCATTTGAAAAAGTACAGTCATGGCATTGTCCCAGTTCAAGGTAATTTCAACTCGTTCTCAAATGTATCATCTTACAAACATTGGCAAAAGATAGATATAAGAATTTTAATTATTCCCTTCCCTCCTTCATGTTTTATCGCAGCTTCTGTAAAGAACATAGTGCAAAGTTTACTTCTAAGTTGCCAAGTTTGAAGTTATCCCCAAATTACAATTCTTTTGTAAGTGTTGTGAGTAATCTCTTGGAAAGAACAGTTCATTTTCTGTGCTTTGAAACATTACAAGCTGAGCTTAATTTCTCATATAACTATTGATAATGTATGCTGTCAAATGTAGTTGTGAATTTAATTGTTTTTTGTACAAAATATAAGACAAGAAAAGCAGCTAATGCCATTTTCTGCTGGAAAAATACTGCCAGTCTCAAGGAGCCCTGTACCAGTCCACACCCAAATTGTAGAAGTGAGATCTTTAGCTAGCTGAGATAACTAGCAGTAACAACTCAAGTTCACTGAGGGGCAATGGCACAAGCCCTGACCCCACCTTGAGAAGTGGAGGTGGTTCCTTATTCCTAATCACTACCTAATCAGACGATGACCACTTTGCACTCCAGTGGATTTAGTGCTTTTGTTTGTATTAATTGTGCTCTTTCTCATAAAAATTGTGTATAATTTATACTTAATTTATGTTTTTCTTGAGAATGTGGCTTATCTAATACCATGAGTCTGTGATGGTGCTGGAAGTAAGTTTCCCAAAGCACCTATGAACATGTGTCCATGATAATAAACTTGACTTTGACTTTTTGATAATACCTGGGCGTATTGTTAACTCCAGAAGACATACCAGAGCTGAAGTTAGTCCATCACCAAGGTGAATTGGAGACCTATTCAAACCAAAACTGCAAGTGAGGCAAGTGCAGTTGACAGCCTAATGGTTTTGTGGAAACAATTGTTCCTGAAGCTGGTGGTGTCAGTCCTGAAGCTCCTGTGCCTTCCTCCAGGTGGCAGCAGTGAGAAGAGAGTGTGTTCTGGGTAGTGTGGGTCCCTGATGAAGATGCTCCTTTCTTGCAACGGCATTTCATGTGGATGGGCCGAATGGTTGGGAAGGCTGTACCCATGATGAACTGGGCGAATCCTCTACTTTGTGTGGGGTTTTCCTTTGAAGTGCATTGGTGTTTTCATACCAGGCTGTATGAAAAAGTTGCCCCTCAAGTTCCTATAAAATATCTCCCCTCTCTCCTTAAACCTGTGCCGTTTAGTTCTCAATTCCCCAGCCTGGGTACAAGATTAATGTGCAAGATTTCCACCGCTTCCAACGAACAGGATTCAGGGATGGGAAGGCTGCCTGAACTAAGACAGTGGGTGGTTCAGGCAGAACATTGCCAACGCTGCACTGCGGCACTAGTTATTTAGTGAAACACCACTGAGTAGGCCCCCTCTGGCCCTTCAGGCTTTGCCAACCCAGCAACCCCCAACTGTTTACCCTTACCTAATCACAGGACAATTTCCAATGGCCAGTTAACCTACCCGTTACGTCTTTGGACTGTAGCAGGAAACCGGAACACTGGGAGGAATCCAATGTATTCCATGGGGAGGACGTAGAGATTCCGTGCAGAACAGCACTAGAATTGAACTCCAAGCTGTAATGGTGTTGCGCTAACCATTACTTTGCCATGGCGCCAGGAGGCTGGCACAGTATAAACTCCACCAGTGGCAGGAGGCAGCAGGATGGCCATAAGATGGCAAGGATAACCGTAACATAACTTTCTATAAGGAGTTCGTGTGGGAAGCAGGAACCATGCAAGGAATCCAAGGCCTCATCAGCTTCTTTATCACCACCACCCCAGACTCAACATGATATTGCTTAGTGACAAAGTAGAGTGGCACACATCACTGGAATTCGGTGTCCTTCTGGAAGTCAGTTGTAACAGTGATGAGTGTTACTTCAGGACTGTGGTGGCATGGAAATTTGGTGGGAGTGATCGCAATGCAGAGTTCTAGCAAAATGGTCAGATCAAATGTAGTGGCATTGGACTGTCCAGTCACAATGAAGACAAAACTTCAATAGGTTTCAATAGGTACATTCAGTGTTAGAGAAATGTACACAATATACATCCTCAAAATTCTTTTTCTTCACAACCAATCCGCGAAAACAGAGCAGTGCTCCAAAGAATGAATGACAGTTAAATGTTAGAACCCCAAAGCCCCCCCAGCAGCAGCAAAGCAGCAACCCCCCCCCCCCCCCACCAGCAAAATAGCATCGGCAGCCCCCATCAAGTACTCAGGCACGCAGCAAAGCATCAATAAAGTCAGAGACTTGCAATTACCCTAAAGACTATTCATTCATGGGTAATTTGCAATGTGACAGGCTCTCTCTCTCTCTCTCCCTAACAAGAGAAAAAGAGGTGTTCACGTTTCACAGCGAGAGGGGAGACATAACAAAACAACTCGCTGACGTATGGTGTTAAAAGTCTGTTGCGTCACTTTATCTGAGCTCAGTGCCCAAAGAACTCGGGTCCCTGGGCGCGCAGCCAGCAGCCAGCTTGCTGCTTTCGATTTTCTGTGTACACCCTCGACATATTAGGTGGCAGCACCAGTCTCGATTCAGCTAGTCCTCAGAGTCACAAAAAGCCGGCACCCTGAAGGAGCACTGGTCTTCCAGGCCGTGGCCTTGGCGGGTCCTGAGGCCCTAAGAGCTGGTCCCTTTTCCACAAATAACTGAAGTCAGTGTGCAACTCCAGATCAGGGTCTTCAAAAGAGCCTTGAAAGGGAAAAGAATATCAAAGATAGAAATAAACTGATAGAAACTTGCCCAATGAGAAAACTTTAAATATTTTGACCAAACTTTTAATAATGGTCTGTCTCAGAGAGACAGTACGGTTTTGGCATGAGTAGAGCATTAACAAATAACAGGCTTACACTGAAAATTTTACATTTAGCCACTTACTTACTGTTCATTACGCCACTGGCATTTCGGGCAGCAGTGAAGGTCCCCCGTCTCTGTCTGTCCATGCCCACTAATTTTGGTCCTGGTCTTGGCACCAGGCATCATCATTCTCAGTGCCTCAACCACCACACGCGGCTTTCTGTTAACTGCCTGCCACCACTGAGCAGCTTGAGTTCTCAGGATCTCCAGATCTGGAACTCTTCTCTGAAGATAAGATTTAACAGAATAATGTCTGGTTCTCTTGGCATTCAGTTAGTTACTCTTTAAAAATGTATTGCTATTGGTCCATGACCTTCTCTTGTGCCAAGATGAGGCCACCCTCAGGATAGCCTCTAACCTGAAGGCATGAATATCAACTTCCCCTTCTGGTAAACAAATTCCACACCCCCCCCATTCCCCACTCTGACCTGCCTATTGCTTCCCCCTGGGCCCCCTCTTCCTCCCCTTTCTCCTATGGTCCACTCTCCTCTCCTATCAGATTCTTTCTACTCCAGCCCTTGACCTTTCCCACCCACCTGGCTTCACCTCTCACCTTCCAGCTAGTCTCCTTCCCCTTCCCTAACCTATTCTATGCCGACGAGTTTCCCCCTCCTTCTCAGTCTTGAAGAAGGGTCTCAGCCTGAGATGCCGACTGTTTGTTCTTTTCCATTGATGCAGCCTGATCTGCTGCGATCCTTCAGCATTTTGTGTCTGTTGCTCTGTATTTCCTGCATCTGCAGACTCTCTGCTGCTTAGTATTGTCACTGTGTCGTGAACATTCCCAGGCAATGTCAGAACGGATCCATATTCAATTTGCATGTCAGTGAAGAATGACTGCAGCCAAAATTAATCAATTGCTGATAAGTATTCCTGCACCTTGCAAAGCCCTTCATCTCGTGAGGCAACTCATCAGCTTAGAGTAAGTGATGTGGAATGGAAAGCCACAATTTCTTTTAGCGTAATTGCAGTGACAGTGGCAGCCGTAAAGGTCAACTTCAAATTCAGTTCTAGGTCTTCTGGATGCCCTTTAATCCTCCTTTATAGTGTCACTGTCCAGCCTCTTCCAGAATATGGAAGAGTAAAGATACTTTTTCAGCACAACACCCACTAATACAGCTGACCAGTGATACCGGCAGAGATCACGTTGCTATGGCTACCAGTTAAAAACAACAATATCCAAGGCTACAGGAGCACCTAACTAGAAATGAACTTCTGATGACTGAAAATTCAACATGTCTTCATGCCATTGGGCAGCACAGCAGTGTAGCGGTTACTGTGAGGCTATTACGGTCCGGGTCATTCCAGAGTTCAGAGTTCAATCCCAACACGTTTCTGCAAGGAGTCTCTGTATGTCCTCCCCGGAGAACACAAGAGTTTTCTCTGGATCTTCCAGTTTCCTCCCACAGTCCAAAGACGCACCGGTAGGTTAATTGGTCATTGTTACTTGTCCCATGATTAGGTTGGGGTTAAATTGGGTTTGTCAGGGGTTGCTAGGTAGGCATACCTTGAAGGGCTGGAAAGGCCTATTCCATGCTTTATCACTAAATAAATAAATAAACAAACAAACAAATTATAAGGGCATTGGCTAAATGAAGAGAGATGTGGAATATATAAGTGAACCTTCAGGAACTGTGTACATACATCTGCCGATGCCTCTGGACACATTTCAGTGATGTTCCTGGAATCATCGGGTGTTTCAGGTCTTTCAACATCATACACCCTTCTCCAGGTGACCCAGCCGGGGCTGATCAGACCCCAGCCTGTGTCCAGATGGCTAGCTACTCACAGGACTATTTATAATGACCAATTAACTTACTGACCAGCGGAGGAAACTGGAGCACCCAAGGAAAACTCATGCAGTGATGGGGAGAACGTACAAACTGCCAAAAGTTGGTGCCAGAATTGAACTCTGAACTCCACCTCCCCAAGCTGTAACCACGACACTGCCATGGTGCCCCTCTGCAGCAATGTTCCCTCTAATTTGTAATGACCAGCCTGCACAAAAATCTTGTGCCATGCAATTTTTTGCCCAGAGATAACAATGTGTACAACTGTGAAATATGCTTAACATGCCAACGAGGTGGAGGGTGACAACCTTTTGTGTGCAGTTTAAGTTCCTTTGTGATGTGTACACACACACACACACACACACACACACACACACACACACACACACACACACACACACACACACACACACACAACATTGCCCTACAGCAGATGAATCAGATAAGATTTTTGAAGAAAATCTGAGTGGCTAAATAGCTTTTGTTATTTACAGAATTCTTGAAAAGTCTGATCTTTAAGGAAGTTATGCATCACAGTGTGAGTGTTTAATGGCTCCAAAGATTCCATGAGACAGTTTATGATTGTCAAGGATTTACTGATGTAGGCCAGTATACTGTCATTGGAATGTGGCATAAGTGACTGAAAACATTCATGGAAGAATTGAGAACATCAGAGACAGTGGAGGGAGTGAAATCCGGGGATAACTTCAGCAGGAAAGAGAGTACTTGAGGTAACCACAGGAATCTAATCCGTAGGTCAGATGCAAGACAGAGTTAAAGCAAAGGCACAGTATTGGAGCATCTTAACCAACAACCAAATTAGTTTAATGCATCTAATATTGTACCAAGTACAATGTGTCAAAAGCATTGAACTAATTTGTTTATTATTTCTTTGCATTAAGTGTAATGCTAATGTTACATATTCAGGCAACAATAAACATACGAGTTAGGCAAGGGTTTATACAACAAATAACACGTTCATTAAACACTGTAAGCAAACCCCCCAAAAGTAAACAAACACTAACTTAACCGGAAACCAGCTGCTGTGCGACAGCTTAAACAGTTCTTAAAGCGATGTTGCAAAAACAGTTCTTTAAAGTACTATTGCCAAAAGTTCAAAATGTTCACAGTCCATTTAAAGGAGAGACTTTTTAAGATGATTTAAATTCTCTTTCACGTCATTTTGCTTCTATCCCCGAAGTCGAACTTTTCCCACGAAGAATTTACGAAACGTTACGGCTTAAAGGCACTGACCTTTCCTTTATCACACTGTCCTCAATCTTTTCTGCTATCCCGCAGAGATTAACACGAGAACAGTCAACAAATTCCTTCCGAATAAGGACCAAACAAGGTCGAATCCGCTTCACCGTTGAAAATCGATTCTCCTCGATCTTTAACTCCCGAACTCCGATCTTCACTCTCCACTGATTCTCAACTAGCAGTATTGTAAAGAAACTGCTGGCAATGACCTTTTAAACTTTAGGCATTAGATAAAACTTCATCCTTCAACTAAACTGCGTCATCACATTAAATCACGCAGTGGCATGAAGTCAACATGGCAAATCCAGCCACGAACTGCCCCTCCTCACAGGGAGGGGTCCTCCTTTTATACCCTGTAAAAAAAACCTGTCACATGATCTCTACTGGCGGGAAAATGACATCACTCCACCATCACAAGACCATTACCTCAAGTCCAGTATAGCTTCAACCCCAGTCACGTGACAAGGGTACCACTGTCATGTGTCACGAGTATGTAACACTAAAGATTAGAAAATATCTAAGTATCAACTATTAATTTTAACCATATAACCATATGACAAATACAGCACGGAAACAGGCCATCTCAACCCTTCTAGCCCGTCCCGAACGCTTACTCTCACCAAGTCCCACTGACCTGCACTCAGCCCATAACCCTCCATTCCTCTCCTGTCCATATACCTATACAATTTTTTTTTAAATGACAAAATCAAACCTGCCTCTACCACTTCTACTGGAAGCTCATCCCACACAGCTACCACTCTCTGAGTAAAGAAATTCCCCCTCGTGTTACCCCTAAACATTTGCCCCTTAACTCTCAACTCATGTCCTCTTGTTTGAATCTCCCCTACTCTCAGTGGAAAAAGCCTATCCACATCAACTCTATCTATCACCCTCATAATTTTAAATAATTCTATCAAGTCCCCCCTCAACCTTCTACGCTCCAAAGAATAAAGACCTAACTTGTTCAACCTTAAAGTTAATGTATGGAAGACATTTATAGTTTGCATCATAAAACTGAAATGATATTGTAGTGTGGGATGTGAGATCAGTGTATATGAATCTTATATGCAGAAGTGATCCACTGTGATTATCAGAACTTTCTGTGGATGCTTTAGACAAGGGGTCCTGATCTTTTTTATGCTGTAGACCCTTACCATTAACTGAGGGGTCCATGGACCCAGGTTGGGAACCCTTGGTTTAGACATATTAAGCACATCAATGTTGTCAAGCAAAATAAGAAACTGAATACACTAATATTTATAATTGTATATGTTTCCGGACAAAAATTTATGTGTGTGAATTCATATTGGCCAAAGGTATGATTGAATGTGTTTAAATGGGATGATGGTTTTTTTTATGGGAAGCAATGTAGTATAGTGTGATCATATTTTACGTATGAGTTTTGGACTTCAGTCGAGGGAACACACACCAGCCTTCATCAAGTGATCAACAGTGGAAAGGGTGAGCAATTTTAAGTTCCTGGTTGGCAACATCTCTGACAGTCTATCCTGGGCCCAACATATCAATGCAATACAAAGAAGGCATGCCGGTGGCTGTGTTTCATTAGAGATTTCAGGAAATCTGGTATGTCACCAATCAGACTCTCAAATTTCTACAGATGTACCATGGAGAGCATTATAACTGGCTGCATCATGGTCTGGTATATGGGTGTCACTGCACATGATCCAAATAAGCTGTAGAAAGTTGTAAACTCAGTCAGCTCCATCATGGGCACTTGCCTCCCCAGCATCCAGGACACCTTCAAAGAGCAATACCTCAAAAGATGCATCCATCATTAAGAACCCCCGTCATCCAGGACATGCCCTTCTCATTACTACCATCAGGAAGGAGGTACAGGAACCTGTACTAACACTCAGTGATTCAGGAACAGCTTCTCCCCCTCTGCCATCTGATTTCTGAATGGTCATTGTACCCACGAACACTGCCTCACTACGTTCTTTTCTCTTTTTGCACAACTTATTTAGTTCAACTTTTTTAATCTCTATACTTCATACTGTATTTTACAATTTTAATTATAATGAATTGTAATGTACTGTTGCCACATAACAACAAATTTCAGGACATATGAGAGTGATAATAAACCTGAGTCTGATTCAGACACTGTATTCTGTCCACTGGGAGTTGGGAGTTTAATTACCTTCAATAACGGATGCTTTTGATAGATCTGCCTTTTGTTAGTAAACAGCCAGAAAAAAAGCCAAGAGACACTGTAGGTGAAGCACATGTCAAACTTGGTGGCAGCTGATTTGTAACCAGTTAGGATTTTCTCTAATGTTAGCCGGACTGAGGGCCGGAGAGAGCAGCTGTGTTTTCAATGTATTCCAGATTAACTTTAAAGGGCAGAGGATCAGATTATAAATTGTACAGATGAAAAATATTTTCAGGTGTTTAGGGACTTTTGTTCTTTTGTTCTTATCATTCCACAATTTGTTGTGGTCATATAACAATAACTTCAGGTTTGTCAGAAATACAGTGTAATACAATGGTAAATATAATGGTAAGTAAATTCATATGTGACTTTAAGCAGAGATTATCCAAATAGTGATCTCAAAGATAAATCTTGTGGTTGGGCTGCGGTCTACATTTGCCCATTTTTTTCCCACTGAGCAAACATGCCATAGTATATCTTCTCTCTTCACAGTTACTGATGAACCTGGTGACCAACATTTCCAATTACAACTTTCCTTCTGCATCTTCTGTTTCTTTTTGTCTCCTGTCTGTTATGGGATGATTGAGTGAATTACCATTTTAACTAAACAGTCAATATCTAGCACAGGGATTCCCAACCTGGGATCCATGGACCCCTTGCTCAATGGTATTGGTCCATGGCATAGAAAAGGTTGGGAACCCTTGATCTAGCAGAGGGGTGACCAACATTTTACATTCCATGTGTCAATTCACGCACGAGTTCAGATGTGCCATAGAACTCTTTTACCCCCATTCAATTCTTGTAAAGATATGTTAATATGGACATATTTAACATTTTTACATGATATATTGATTTAATATAAAAATAAGATAAAAATTACTTACCTTAATGAGACTTTTGAGTCTATTTTGATTTTGCCAAGCTTTTAATGTTTGGAGTTAAATTAGTTACTGAGAGCAGCAGAGGATTCTTCAAATTTGCATCAGTCAATTGCGACCTCATTTTGTTTTTAATCAATTTCTTGGCTGAAAATGCTTGTTCACATCTGTACGTTGTTCCGAAATGACAGATATAACTCTGGGCAAATTTTCTTAGTTCTGATTGCCAGAAATTAATCATTGTCAGAAGCATTTGGGACTGAGGGAAGCTCATCAAATTTCATTTTCAATAATGAATTTGTTTTCAAGTCAATAAGTTCCAATTGTATGCTACTAGGCATCTTCATGATTTTTTGTTCACTAAGTGAAAGTGGATTTATAAATGCAAGTATGCGGTCTTCCCCTTTAGCAGAATCATGAAAACGACTTTCAAATGTCTCTTGCAATAACCTGATTTTTTCAATATATTTTGTAAAATTGTCATTATCTTCAGCACATTCACTCTGCTCTTTTAAGTGTGGAAACTGGCTCAAGTCCTCATTTTCTAACTGAGAGGTGAACAGTTTTAACTTCATCTTGAATGTATTGATATCATTTACTAAGCTAGGAAACAGTATGTTCTTGCTCTGGAGTTTCAAATTTAGATCATTGAGATGGCTGGTAACATCAACTAAAAATGCTAAATCAAATAGCCAATTGTTATCACGTAAAAGGGCTCTTTCCTCAGGCAGCTCATTTTTCTCTTCTAGACAATTATGAACAGTAGCTTTCAGTTTCCAAAATCTACTCAGAACCTGTCCTCTAGAAAGCCGGTGCACCTCGCAATGAAGGACGAGATCGCCATATTCCAAATCTAACATTTCACAATATTCGCTGAATTCTCATCTGTTTAACCCTCTTGCACTAATTTTATTCACGCATTTCACAACCAGTAACATAACATGCTGCAAATTTAAAGTTTTTCCACACAGTGACTCTTGTTGTATAATGCAGTGATATTTTAGTAGGGGACGAACTAAAAGGTTTTCAAGCAAAGTTGTAGTCCCAGCGGCTTTACCTATCATTGACGGCGCTCCGTCAGTACAAACACTGATGAGTTGACTGGAATCTAGTTGTAGATTTTCTAGACATGATTTTACTTTGTCAAATATGTCAGATCTTGTTGTTTTTCCATGAAGCGACTCAAGACCGATAAGTTCTTCAAAAGCACTAAAATTATCATCAATTCCTCTTATAAAAATGCTTAACTGGGCTACATCACATATGTCAGCAGATTCGTCCAAAGCTAAAGAAAAGAAAGTACAAGCATGGACAAGGTCTTTCAGTTGCTCTGATACATCATGACAGAGTTGTTTGGTGCATCTCGTAACTGTTTGCTTACTTTGTCTACTTTCCTTTTGATATTTTTATCACCAAGACATCTTGCAAATATTTGGAGACAAGGCTTAACAATTTCTTCTCCATCAGAGAAAGACTTTCATTTTTTGGCCTACGCTAAAGCAATTTCGTTGGGCGCTTCTGTCATCACCAAACTTCCACAACTTCTTTTAACAAATATATTTTGTCTTCTTTTGATTTCTTCCTTTTTCTTAATCTCATATTCTTTCCATAACTCAAACCCAAGCACTAGCTTCAGTTTTCCTTCTATTTCGGTCTGATGTTGTGTCTTATAGTGTCTATTAAGATCATGTCTATTATGTGAGAAAGTGTTTTGACAAACAGTGCACAACGGTTTTCCTGACAGACCCGCTATAATTAAGAACTAATTTTTCCACTGTTCATTGAATTCACGCTTACGATCACTTTCTGCTTTTGCTCATTTTCTTTTGCACTGTGATGGGTAACTGAATGTAAAAACAAGTCTTAATTTTCGAAAAGGTACAAAACTGAGGTTGAACAAAGCACAACTCGGTAGCGCACGAGTGTCAGTTGTAAACTGACTGGCAAAAACCTGCGACGCACCGCTGGTGCAGACGCCTGGCACCTCAGGATCAAACAAGCATCAAACGTGTATTGAACGGTTATGGAACGACTGCAGTACCGAAGTTCTTCTTTCCTAGTTTGACTCATTGAACATTTTTTTTAATTTGAAAGAGAATAATATGAATGAAGATAACATTCACCAAAGGATGTGCACAAAATAATAAAATTGCTAAAAATAATTGCTAAGTTTTAGATTTATTCTCAGTAAAACCCATTTTTAGCTCTAAGTGACTTGAATTCCTGTTACAGATTTTATTTTCTACAAATCGGTTTTTGGTTAATACTTTTTGCATGAGAAGGCTTACTTTTTAATTATTATCACCGGGGTGCAATGCGCCACTTCTAATCATCCAATGTGCCACAGGTTGGCCATCACTGATCTAGCACATCCATGGTAATAGGGAATCTTGGAGAATTCAAGTAAACCCAGTGTAATTCAGCATTTACTGATTTGTCTACTTTGTACTGCAGGTAGCAGAGAGAGAGCCATTCCCTTTGGGCAGAGCTGATCCTGTTGAAGGACACTATGAGGAGGCTGAACCGTATGACACTGTTAATATTGGTATGTCTCAGCAAAATATTCAACGTCCATTTTGTTCCATTGAAACCCTGCTACTTTCTGGCCATGAACCTATACGTTATTAACCCTTTTCATCTTAAAAGTATTTAGCAACAGCTTTAGTTATTGTATTTATTTGGATACAACATTTAATAGGCACCTTGGCCCTTTGAGCCATGCTGCCCAGCAATCCCAGGAATTAATCCTAACCTAGGATTTACCTAATCACAGGACAATTTCCAGTGACCAATTAACCTACCAACTGATACATCTTTGGACCATGAGAGGAAATCCAAGCAGTCATGGGGAGAATGAAACCCCAGGCAGGGGCAGGAATTGAACCCCGGTCGCTGGTACTATAAACCGCTGTGTTAACCACTATGCTACCATGTAGCTGTAGAATTTAGTCTATTTACTAACTATGAACTAAAGAATTTCTTATCAAAACCTGAAAGTTAATTTACCCTATTAGGGATAACTGCATGGCCCTTTGAATTCAGTGTAACACGCATAATTTGTTGGGCCGGGATCTGAAAGATGTGGCACATGGCTGGATCCTTGCTGCCTTTGTTTAGAATAGAACAATTCCCCGTTGATAAGCAGTGGGAGGAGGGGGCCAGGGGATGAAGTTGTGGGAAGGACTGCTAGTGCCAGATGAGCAACAGTCAAATCAGGGACCTGCCATCAAATGGGAGATTTGGGGCAAATTTTAGGCCTGAGGCAGGATTGTGGCTTCAACCACAAGTGGGAAAGTAGAATTACCTTGTTTTAAGATATTTTCTAGAACCTCATCTGGGGAGGGAGAGCTTATTGAAATCTGTCAGATACT
Source organism: Hypanus sabinus (assembly GCF_030144855.1). Classification (NCBI taxonomy): domain Eukaryota; kingdom Metazoa; phylum Chordata; class Chondrichthyes; order Myliobatiformes; family Dasyatidae; genus Hypanus; species Hypanus sabinus. The sequence goes on along the minus strand of NC_082727.1, from coordinate 60,704,498 downwards.
TAAAGGCCTGGATAGAGTGGAGGTGAAGAGGAATTTTTCATGAATAGGAGAGTCTGGGATCAGAGGGCACAGCCTCAGAATAAAAGCAAGTACTTTAAAAATTGAAAAGAGGAGGCATCTTTCTGATCTGGAAAGCAATGAATCTGTAGAATTCATTCTCACAGAATGCTGTCAATGCCAAGTTAAGGCAGAGGTTGACAAGTTCTTAATTAATAAGGATGTTATGAAGTGAAAGCAGGAGAATGGGGATGAAACAAACCCATGATTGAATTGTGGGACAGACTCATGAGCCAAATGGCTTAATTCTGCTGTAGTCATGAGTGCTCTGCAATTTACAGGTGAAGCAGGGGCCAGCCCTTATGTAACCACAGAGTCAGTAGCCACGTGTGAGAACATGTTAGAATAGGATCTCTCCCCTGGAACCTTTTAGCCTCTTAACATCTGGCAACCCACTTGCAATGCAATTTGGTAACCACTTACATGGTTAGGAGAGAAGTCAGTTCACAATTTCTCTCTATCATTCTCAAGTACCTTTGTTTTCAAGACTTGTTCACTGGTGTGTATTAATCAACCTGATGTTGTCTGTATTATAAATATGAAGTTGAAGCCAGCAGAATAGGTTTGGTTAATTAAACTATTGACACAACTAAAGGATGAATTAAATGTGTAAAATGTATTAATCTTGTAGACAAGGGGATGTTGGGAAAGATCTCTCCAACCAATACCCAGTACCCTTCCAGAAGTGTTAAACATCATGAGGCATAGGGAACAGTGCACTTCTAAGCAGTGTCATTGCCTGTTAAAAGGGCTAACCCAAAAATGAAGTTATACTGGCTTCTATCTTTCAAACCAAATGAAGGGTCTTGACCTGAAGCATTGACAGTCCATCTCTTTCCAAAGATGTTGCCTGACCTGCTATGCTTGTCCAGTGTTCAACATGTCATGCTATGCTTGCTGTCACAATATGCGGAGGAAAGACAAACTCTGATGTAAAGGCGGTAACTAGAGTTGATTCATAATAATTCCAAAAGAACATCTGTGGCTCAGCTGAGGGACACCACAAAAAGTAATATTCTCAAAAACTAGGACCCTGTAATTAATGCTAATTGGGCATTTGCTTAAGTAATACCGGTAACATGGGAGTGCCTAAGCCTATCAAGAAAAACTTAACAGGCTTAAATAGAAAGCATGAGGAGACTTGAGGAAAGTCACTTGAGGAAAACTCAAGGAACTCTGAACGATTAATGACTTTTATTAAACAACAATTAACCATTTCAGGTGCTCTAAAAACCTCAAAGCCCACCACTCTCCAGCGCCCCGCACAGACCTGAAAAGCTCATTACAGCAGAAGTAACTTTGTTAAAAATATCCTTGCTTTATTTACTACAGATGAGGCTGAAGCGGTTAGTAGCTCCTATGAATCCTATGATGAGGAAGAGAATACCAAAGGGAAATCAATGACCCATCAGTGGCCTTCTCCAGAAGCTTCCATTGAGCTGATGAAAGATGCCCGGATTTGTGCTTTCCTCTGGCGAAAGAAATGGCTGGGACAGTGGGCCAAACAACTGTGCGTCATCAAGGAATGCAAGCTTCTGGTAAATATGTAGTATAGATAATAGTGGCAAAGTATTGTTGTTTGATATATCAAAGACATTTTAATATCAACATTCAAAATTACGTGGCAACTCCAGCAATGAAATAAATCTTACTAAGAGGGAAAATGGAACTTCAGTTATTAATAAAAAAATCTGTTGCTTGTTATGGGGAATAACAATTTCATGCCACGTTTCTCTTATTAACTTGTTTAACTGAGTTAACGTTTCTGCTAAGAATGACCCCTAGTTCAGTGATAAGACTCGGGACTATCGAACAGTAAGCTCTCTAAGTCTGAGCATCATTCAGAATCTGAATCAGAATCAAGTTTAATATCACCAGCGTATGTCATGAAATTTATTAACAGTGGCAGCAGTACAATGCAGTACATAATAATAGAAAAAAACTATGAATTACAATTAGTGTGTGTTTATATAATAGTTAAATAAGTAGGGCAAAAGCAGAAATAAAAAACTAGTGAGGTAGTGTACATGGGTTCAATGTTCAGTGTCCATTCAGAAATCGTATGGTGGAGGGAAAGAAGCTGTTGCTGAATTACTGTGTGCGCTGTCGGGCTTCTATACTTCCTTCCTGACACTAACAATGAGAAGGGGACATATCCTGGGTGGTGGAGGTCCTTAATGATGGACACTGCCTTTTTGAGGCACCGCTCCTTGAACATGTCTTGGATACTACCGAGGCCAGTGTCCACGATGGAGCTGACTTAGTTTACAACTCAATGCAGCTTACTTCCATCCTGTGTAGTAGGCCACCATACCAGACAGTGATGCAGCCAGGTAGAATGCTCTCTGTCTGTAGAAGCTTTTGAGTGTTTTAGGTGACATACCAAATCTTCTCAAACTCCTAATAAAATATAACCACTGTCTTATCTTCTTTATAGCTGCGTCGGTATGTTGGGACCAGGTTAAATGCTCAGAGATATTGATACCCAGGAACTTGAAATTGCTCACTCCCTCCACGTCTGATCCCTCTATGAAGACTGGTGTGTGTTCCCTCATCCTGAAGTCCACAATGAGCTCTTTGGACTTACTGATATTGAGTGCAAGGTTGTTGCTGCAACACTACACATTTAGCAGGTATATCTCACTCCTGTACACCCTCTTGTTTCCATCTCTCCATCTGAGATCCTGCTAACAATGGTTGTATCATCATCAAATTTATAGATGGCATTTAAGCTGTGCCGAGCCACGGGTCATGGGTGTAGAGAGAGTAGAGCAGTGGGATAAGCACACATCACTGAAATACGGCAGCTGTTGATTGTCGGCAAGGAGGAGATAGTATTACCAGTCCACACAGATGATGGTCTTCCAGTTAGGAAGTTGAGGATCCAGGTGCAGAGGGAGGTACAGAGACCCAGGTTCTGTAGCTTTTCAATCAGGACTGTAGGAATGAGTTATAGAATTCCAGAGAACTCTGGAAGTTTTCTGGCTTCAGATGTTAGGTTGACCAAAAGAATAGTCCCATCTGCTTCAAAAAGGCACCAATTATACCAGTGCCTAAGAAGAGTCATGTGAGCTGCCTTAATGACTATCACTCAGTAGCACTCACATCTACGGTGATGAAATGCTTTGAGAGGTTGGTCATAGCTAGAATGAACTCCTGTCTCAGGAATTACCTGGACCCACTACAATTTCCCTATCACCACTATAGGTCTACAGCAGACACAATCTTAATGGTTCTTCACATGGACAATACAAACACCTATGTCAGCATGCTGTTTGTTGACTATAGCTTAGTGTTTAACACCATCATTTCCACAGTCCAGATTGAGAAGCTACAGAACCTGAGCCTATGTACCTCCCGCAATTGGATCTTTGACTTCTTAACTGGAAGATCACAATCTGTGCAGATTGGTAATAATATCTCCTCCTCACTGACGATCAACACTGGCACATCGCAGGGGTGTATGCTTAGACCACTGCTCTACTCCCTTTATAACCATGACTGTGTGACACGGTATAGCTCAATTTACTGATTACTAAGTTTGCTGATGTTACAACCATTGTTGGTAGAATCTGAGATGGAGAGGGGAACAAGATATACCAGCTAGTTGAGTGGTGTCACAGCAACAACCTTGCACTCAATGTCAGTAATATGAAAGTACTGATTGTGGACTTCAGGAAGGGTAAGGTGAGAGAACATGAGCCAATCCTCATAGTGAGATCAGAGATGGAGAGAATGAGCAATTTCAAATTCCTGGTTGCTAATATATCCGAGGACGTAACCTGGTCCCAACATATCGATGCAGCTATAAAGAAGGCAAGGCAGTGGCTACACTTCACTAGGAGTTTGAAGAGATTTGGTTTGTCACCTAAGACACTCGTAAAACTTCCATAGGTGTAGCATGGCGAACCTTCTGACAGGCTGCATCACTGCCTGGTATTGGGGGTGGGGATGGGGGCGGCTACTACACAGGATCAAAGGAATATACAGAAAGTTGCAAAATTAATCAGCTCCATCTTAAGTATTAGCCTCCGTAGTATCCAAGGCATCTTCAAGGAGTGGTGATTCAGGAACAGCTTCTTCCCCTCTGCCATCAGTTTTCTGAATGGACGTTGAACCCATGAACACTAACTCACTTTTTTATATATATTATTTCTGTTTTGCACTTTTTAAAATCTATTTAATATACATACAGATTTATATTTACTGTAATTGATCTACTTGTTTATTTTTTTCTTTCTATATTATCGTGTATTACAAACTGCTGCTGCTAAGTTAACAAATTTTACAACACATGCTGGTGATAATAAACCTGATTCTGATGTCATTTTGTGAAATCACACAAACAAGGAATTTCAAATTCCATTGTACCCCAGTGTATAAAATACCATAAGACATAGGAGCAGAATTAGGCCATTTGGCCCATCAAATCTGCTCCCCATTTGATCATGGCTGATTCATTTCCCTCTCAACGCCATTCTCCTGCCTTTTCCCTATAACCTTTCACGCCTTAACTTATCAAAAATCTATCAACCACCATCTAAAATACACCCAATGACCTGGCCTCCTCAGCTGCCTGTGGCAAAGAATTCCACAGACTCACCACCCTTTGGCTAAAGAATTTCCTCCTCATCTCTGTTCTAAAAAGACATCCCTCCAAGTTGAGGTTGTGCCTGTTTATATAACAATAAACAGAATGTGAATGGGAAAGGCATTACTTGCTGGAGATTCATTAGGTAGTGCCACATTACACTTATGATGGGATTTTCTGCCTGTGAAGTAGTGACGTTGTGGTTGCTTCATGTGCTTTTAGCCATGGAAGAGAATGGTGCTTCTGCTAACATAAGAATGCATGAAGTATTCTAATCAGTGATTTCCCAATTATGTTCCATTCTTGTTTCCAAATACTCCTTGTTGTTTCTCTGAGGAAGCACTCATCATGGCACAGAACTTTGCACTCATAAGATTATTAAAGCATGATAATTATTGTAGGAGAAATACCATGCTTACCATTCAATGAAATGTAGGATGAATTGAATAGAACTTTATTGTCATTTCCCAAGACAATGAGATTGTGGTGCTACTCCAGTCCATGCAAAATGCATATTTACAATGCATGTGGTACAGCTTATTTTTTTTAAAAGATCTATATTTACGTGCAACAAGTGACTTCAATAGTCTATAACACCTAAAGGCCATAGAGCAAGCTGGGGTGTAGCATTATTCAGCTGACCGCAAACCTTGCACTGTGTTCTTTACAGAAGTTGAAATAAAAGGTGAAGGAGGGAATGGAATATTTAAAATTCTTAAATCTATCTTTTGCCAATGTTTGGAAGGTAATACAATACATTTGAGAACTTCTAGTTGAGAGTACCTTGAACTGGGATAATCCTTGTCAGTCAAATGTCCATCTAACTACATAGTCACATAATTTAACACAGTTGGATTGACGTTGTTGTACCAGCTAGAGGTAATAACGTTCAATTTCCTGCCCTGTACCCATATCTACTGAGATCCTTCATCAGGAGAGATCTACCATATCTGATTTGATTTTTTTGTAAAGGATGATTTTCATACCAATTATTAGGTCCGAAATCAGTGTTTATTTTTAATTGATCATGTTCCTTATGTATTATCCCCCTATCTTCCAGTGTTACAAAAGTTCAAAGGATCAGAATCCTCAGCTGGATGTCAGTCTGATTGGATGCAACATTGTATATAAAGAGAAACAAGTCAAAAAGAAAGAACATACCTTGAAGATCACGCCAGTCAATTCAGATGTAATCGTGCTGGGTCTCCAAAGCAAGGAACAGGCAGATCAGTGGTTAAAGGTGAGAAGATAATGATAGAGATGCATGTTCTATTGCAATTTTTACATTAACAGGAGTGACCCTTGAGTTGTAAAGAACAGGCCTCGGTAGACATAAAATACAGATGGAAAAACTCCAATAAACCCTAAAAAGTTGAATGTAGTCCCTGCTAAAAATCTGGTCCTGTTGAGAAAGGGGCCAGTAGGCTACCACAACAGCAGTAAACTTACCTTTTAAGTCTCGTAATCCATTGCCTTAGCATTGAATGAAGAGACTAATTAGCAATGAAGAAACATTGAGGAAATTGTGAACAGCAGTAATTTTTACAGGTGTAACCCCTTTCGCTGGACTCATTTGCAAACTCGGCTCATTAGCTGGCTCTGCTAACAGCCAAGTGACTCAGCGGTGAGAAGACCAGCTTTCATAAACAATACATGCCTAGGGTCGGTATGATTTGGGGTTCAAACAAACAGGAACGTCCTGATGTTCTGATTAAAGAAACCTCAATTTGAGCAAATGCTGTGTAAATACTGCCCATACATAATTGTTGGTTAGCGAGAAATAGCAGATCGTACAGTGCATAAAATTATAACGGAAGTATATTTACCGATGTCAGCTTTATCAGCAGTTAGTAGGGAAAAGCAAATAAAAGAAAATGAAGGGGTCCATGACAGTTAAACAAATCCAGTGTGCACATCACCGTTGGAGTTCGTCCCTTCCAAAACTGGGTATTCAGGGTTGTATTTCTTACTCACAGTCTCTGTGAAAACACCCGCCATATTTTCAAACTCCTCTCGAAGACCAAACTGGCTCTCTCTCTCTCGCCCTCAGGAATATTGATCTTCCTCCTTGGAGGCATTCATCTGCATAGAGCACTCTTTGCAATGGGAACTCCCCTTCCAATGACATTCTGTGGCATTTTCCTTCCTCTACTGCTCTGCAGTTCTCACCAAAAAATCCCCAAACCAGACTACTGTCTGTCACAAATCTCTCTCTGCTCTAACGTGGAGCAGAGAGCAAGAGTGTAAATCTGGTGGGTGCAAAGAATGTTGGGAATGGTGAGGGTGGAGGGGTGTGGGACAGGTGGCAGAGATGGAGTGCCAAGGGCAGTGGGGTGATGTGGGTGCAGACACAACCAGTCCTAAGATGCTGTCAAGGTCATTTGATTCCAAACAGCTGGTTGATTGGTCATTGCAGAATGCTCTCAGGTGTTTCCCGCTCCCTGCCCTCTCCCTTCCCCTTCCCATCTCAGTCCACAATAAGGACCCATATCAGAATCAGGTTTATCATCACTCACACACATCATGAAATCTGTTTATCTTTTTGTGGCAGCAGTACAGTGCAATACACAAAATTACTACAGTATAGTGCAAAATTCATAGGCAACCTATGTGTCTGCACAGTACTGTAGGTCATCCTCATAATGAAACTTATTCAGTGTGACCCAGGAGAAAGATAGTTTCAGGGCAGAATATACCTTTAGTACCTCATCCAAGTAATGATTATGTAGGAAAACTGATTGGCATTAGCTAAAATTATCCACACTGCAGTGCTCAGTAAAGTAACAACCTAATTTACATTTCTTCTGCAAACTATGTGCACCCACTTTTCATTATTTCCACAACGTTTCATTTGAAATACTTTTTTCAATAGGTCCCAAACACTTCAAATTAAGAGAAGAATATCATGTCAAGGAAGACTTAGTGATGGTCCCTGACTAGTGAGGGCGGCTGCAAATCCTAGGCTTGTATTCATTAATGCAGATGACAGCTCCCAGCATTGGTAAACCAGTGTACACTGCAGACGTTGCAATTCAGTGTAGTTTTTGTCAGCCATCATTCTTTGATCCATCCGATCAAAGTCCATCAGCCCTCTGAATGAGAAAAGCAAAGGAGAATCAATAATGAGAACTTACTCCAGAAAAAAGAAAACCATCAAAAAAGAACTTTGATGCCCCTCTTCTCATGGTACTGACATTTATTGGAAAAACTTTGTTTCCCAGTTTAAACCTTTCCCTGCTTGTTCATGCCTGGAATCCACTAACTGAAGAAAAATTTATTTTATTTATTGAGATACAGATATAGGTCCTTCCAGCCCTTCATGCTGCATCCCTCAGCATCTCCTGATTTAACCCTAGCCCAATCACAGGACAATTTACAATGACCAATTAATCTACCAAACCATACGTCTTTGGACTGTGGGAGGAAACGAATGTGGTCACAGGAGAACGTGCAGACTCCTTACAGGCAGTGGCAGGAAATGGTCTCATGTCACTGGTACTGTAAGCTATTCAGCTAACCACTATGCTAATGTGGTGCTCAAATGTTATACATAATTATCATGGTTTTCTAAATAATCATTTTAGCTTTAAATCATTTATTTATTTAGAGATAGAGAGTAAAACAGGTCCTTCCGGTTCTTCAAACCTATCCAATAAGAAATCATTGGGAAGCAAGAAAAAACTTTAAAATTTTAAGATGTTCTTTTAATCAAGGACTCTTCATCTAATACTCTAAATATTTATTACTTATTAATTATTATTTTTCTTTCTTTTTGTATTTACACAGTTTATTGTCTTTTGCACACAGGTTGTCCACCCTGTTGGTGTGGTCTTTCATTGATTCTATATGGCTATTAATATATTATGGATTTATAGAACATGCTCTGAAGAAAATAGATCTCAGGGTGGCATAGTCTCACCCACTGTAGGAGTGAGGAATGATTAACCTGAACCTAATTACGAGGCAATTTACAATGACCAATTAACCTAACCCGTATGTTAGGGGGAAATCAGAGCTCCTCGGGAAAAGCCACACATTCCATAGGGAGGACATACAGTATGGTGTTGGAATTGAACTCAGAACTCTGGCATGCCCTGAGCTGTAAAAGTGTCACACTAACCGCTGCACTACCATGGTGCCCAGTGACATGAAGACGAGTTGTGTCTTCAGTCATCAAAAGTTCTTTTCAAGTTAGATGCTCCTGTAGCTTTGGATTTTTGGCTTGTTTGGTTTTAACTGTGTAGCCATAGCAATGTGATCTCTGCCAGTATCCACCCGTCTCTTCAGCAGTGAGACTTGCCACTGTTTAGTTGCAGAAACATGTGCTGAAGTGTGAAGGAAGACAGGGGGTATGGTTACATTGGTCCCAACATTATTCCCTGAACATTCTGCTTTTTGTTTGACTGCATGGAGGAGTCCTTTGGAAGTGCTTTTGAGAATATGTTCTGTTAGTAGTAGGGATCTCACTTCAAATAGCTGCATAGACTTGCCTACTGTGAGAGTGAGGAATGGTATCAGCTCGAAACCCAATATATAGAATGGAGATACATTGGGGAAGAAGTTTTGATTTGGCCCCTAACAGCGGCTGCACTGTGGAAACCATATGATATAGGAACAGAATCAGGCCATTTGACCCAACAAGTCAGCTCCAACATGCCTATTTACTATCCCTCTCAGCCCCAGTCCTCTATTTTCTCCAAAAAACATTGAATACCCTGACTAATCAAGAACCTAATCTTTGCTTTAAATATTCTCACTGACTTGACCTCCACAGCCATCTATGGCAATGAATTCCATAGACTCATCACCATTTGGCTAAAGAAATTTCTCCTCATCTCTGTTCTAAAGGGATGTCTCTCCATTCTGAGGCTGTGCGCTCTGGTCTTAGACTCACCCACTATAGGAGATATCCTCTCCACATCCACGCTATTGGTGTCCTCTGGTCTTAGACTCACCCACCATAGGAAATATCCTCTCCACATCCACTCTATCTGTGTCCTCTGGTCCTAGACTCCCCCACTATAGGAAACATCCTCTCCACATCCACTCTATCTGTGTCCTCTGGTCCTAGACTCCCCCACTATAGGAAATATCCTCTCCACATCCACTCTATCTGTGCCCTCTGGTCTTAGACTCACCCACCATAGGAAATATCCTCTCCACATCCACGCTATCTAGCCCTTTCAATATTTGATAAGTTTCAATGAGATTCCCCCCCTCCCCCCCCACCTTTCACCTAAACTCCAGTGAGTACTGACCAGGGCTATCAAATACTCCTCATATGTTAACTCTTTCATTTCAGAATCATTCTTGAGGACTTCCTCTGGACCTTTTCCATTTCCTGTACATCTTTTCTTCGATAAGGAGTCCAAAACTGCTCACAATACTCCAAGTGCAGTCTGACCAATGCCTTATAAAAACTCAGCATTACATCTTTGCTTTTATATTCTAGATTCCTCTCAATATGAATGCTAACATTGCATTTGCCTTCCTTACCACCAACTCAATTGGAAGTTAACCTTGGGGGAATTCTGCACAAGGACTCCCAAGTCTCTCTGCACCTCTGATTTTTGAAATTTCTCACCATTTAGGAAATAGTCTATGCCTTTATTCCTCCTACCAAAATGCATAACCAAACAGTTCCTTACACTATATTCCATCTGCCTCTTCTTTGCCAATTCCCCCAGTCTCTACAAGTCATTCTGCAGACTCCCTGCTTCCTCAACATTACCTCCCTCACCATCCATCTTCATATCCTTGACAAACCTGGCCAGAAAACCATCAATCCAGGTCATTGACATATAATATCAAAAGAAGCTTCCTCAACCCCAAACCTTGTGAAAAGGCTCCCTTCATTCACACACTTTGCCCAGAAAGCTGATCTTCTATCCATGCTGGTATCTTTCCTGTTATACCGTGGGCTCTTATCTTCTAAGTAGCCTCATGTATGGCGCCTTGTTCAAGGCTTTTTGAAAATCCAACTACACAACATCAACCGATACTATCCTTGTTATTTCTTCAAAGAATTCCAACAGATATGTCAGGCAAGATTTCCCCTTAAGGAAACTATGCTGACGTTGGCCTATTTTATCACCCCAAGAAACACAATCCTTAATAATGGACTCTGATATATGCCCAACCACTGAAGTCATGCCAACTGGCCTATCATTTCCTTTCTTCTGCCTCCCGTCATTCTTAAAGAGTGGATTGACATTTACAATTTTCCAGTTGTCCAGAACCATTCCAGAATCTAGTGATATCATTATTAATGTTTCCACAATCTCTTCATCTACCTCTTTCAGAATCCTGAGGTGTAGATCAGCCAGTCCGGGTGATTTAACTACCTTCAGACCTTTTTATTCTAGATATCTGCATATATATATATATATATATATATATATAGATAGAGAGATAAATATCTGAAAAAAGCTAGGGTTTCCTCTTGGCAATCTTACCTTCATATTTCATTTTTTCTCTTATGGCTTTTTAGTTGCCTTCTGTTGTTCTGTAAAAGTCTTCCCATTATTTTTTGCCCTCTCTTTGACTTTTCTCGTCAGCCATGGTTGCCTCATCTTTCCTTCAGAATACATTGTGGTCTTTGGGATGTATCTATCCTGTGCACTCCGAATGGCCTCTGGAATCTCCAGGCATTGCTGTTTTGCCACCATCCTTACTACCGTCCCCTTCCTATCAATTTTGGCCAGCTCCTCTCTGTTGCCCCTGTAATTCCCTATATTTCACGTTAATACTTATACATCTGACTTTAGCTTCTCCCTCTCAAACTGCAGGGTGAATTGTGTCATATTATGATCACTGTCTCCTAAGGGTTCATTAACCTTAAGCTCTCTAATCAAATTCAGGTCATTCCACAACACCCATTCCAGAATTGCCTTTCACTGGTGGGCTCAAACACCAGCTCTCTAAAAAGCCAGGTCATAGGTATTCTATGAATTCCATCTCTTGGGATCTGGTGCCAACCTGATTTTGAATGTTGAAATCCTCCACGACTATTGTAACATTTCCCTTTTTACAAGCCTTTTCTATCTCCTCTTGTAATTTATGTCCCACATCATGAATTAATTATAAAGTAATACAGTCTTGTAGGAAAGGCAGTTCAATAATCACAGGCAGTTTTAATCAGTTTAGGCAGATCAAATTGGCAAGGGTAGTCTGAAGGATAAAACCAGAGTGGATTTGGGATGGCTTCTTAGAGTAATATGTTGCCCTGAGAAACCCTGGGGAGCAGGCTATTTTAGACATGGAGTTATGTAATGAGACATAACTATTTAATTAAAGCATGGTAATGGATTCCCTAGGAAAACATGATCAGCACTTGGTAAATTTTAAACAGATTGAGAGTGAGAAACCTGGGTCAGAGTCTCGCGTCCTAAACTGAAGTAATGGCAATTACAATTTCATGAGGACAGAGCTAGTTAAAGTGGACTGGGAAAATAGATTGATGAGTAGGACAGTTGGACAGTAGTGGCTGACAGGAATGAAAGAGAGCATGACCAACATTGCAGCATCTAAACAGAAACCTGCTTGGCTGAACAGATTATGTTACTGTTGTGGCAGGGGCTCACATACACTGGCCCAATGCAGGTTTGTAGCAAAACTTGCAGTTGCTTCTCTGCTGTTTCCACTGATACTACTATTACAACTGCTTGTTTAAGTGTAAGTTGTGCTTCACTTAGGAGATATTTTTGAATGCTTTCCTGTAAGATTCAACAAATTAAATGATCTCTCTGTATATCATTAAGACCACCACTAAATGCTAAGAGAATCTCTTTGATTCAGCCATGTACTGGGGAATTGATGATGAGAAATAAAGAAAAGACCACAAAATAATATTTTGGATTTGTTTTCATGGTTTAAGACACTGAAATCAGTTTAAGAACTATAGATGCAGCCAAAGTGTTGGGGTTTGTGTGGAATCAATAGTGAGAGATTTCAGAAACACAATTCCTGATCTTATTTATTTTATTTGGAGATACTCTGCGGAACAGGTCCATCTGGCCCTGCAGCCCAACAACCCTCAATTTAACCTTGGCCTAAGCATGGGACAATTTACAATTGGGTAGGGTGAAATTGGGGGATCGCTGGGCAGTGCAGCTCGAAGGACTCGAAGAGCCTATTCCACACTTCATCTCAATTAATTAATTGGCCGTGTCTTGGGTAATGATGAGTTTGAGTACAGAGAGGAAATTAAGAACCTGGTGGCATGGTGGCGAAGAAATAACCTATCCCTCAATGTCAGCAAGACGAAAGAATTGGTTGTAGCGGACCACATGACCCCATCTACATCAGTGGTGCACAGGAGGAACAGGTCAAAAGCTTTAAGTTCCTCGGGGTGAATATTACAAATGACCTGACTTGGTCTGACCAAATGGAGTCCACTGCCAAGAAGGTCCACCAGCGCCTTTACTTCCTGAGAAAGCTGAAGAAATTTGGCCTGTCCCCTAAAACACTCACTAATTTTTATAGATGCACTGTAGAAAGCATTCTTCTAGGGTGCATCACAACCTGGTACGGAAGTTGTCCTGTCCAAGACCGGAAGAGGCTGCATAAGATCATGAACATAGCCCAGCACATCACACAAACCAGTCTTCCATCCTTGGACTCACTTTACACCACATGCTGTCAGAGCAGTGCTGCCAGGATAATCAAGGACAAGACCCACCCAGCCAACACACTTTTTGTCCCACTTCCCTCTGGGAGAAGATTCAGGAGCTTGAAGATTCATATGGCCAGATTTGGGAACAGCTTCTTTCCAACTGTGATAAGACTGCTGAACAGATCCTGACCCGGATCTGGGCCGTACCTTCCAAATATCCGGACCTGACTTGCACTACCTTACTTTCCCTTTTCTATTTTCTAATTATGATTTTATAGTTTTAATTTTTATTATATTTAGTTCGATTTGTACTTCAGGGAGCGCGAAGCACAGTATCAATTATCACTGTGATGATTGTATGCTCCAGTAATCAATTGTTTGGTGACAATAAAGTAAAGTAAAATTAATTAATAGTTTGCAAATATCAGGCAGACAGAAACTCGGTGAAAAATATCTCTAAGCTCAGATGCAACAGGGTAGGAAATTCATGTGAGATTGGCGTTTTTTTTAATTTACTCACCTGACATTGCAGGGACTTGAGGGTCTGAGTTATAGGGAGAGGTTGAGCAACTTGGGTTGTACTCATTGGTGCATTGGAGAATGAAGAGTGGCCAGTGAGTTGAACTGAATATGCCTGGGCTCTTTCGATTTTGTGTTTCAATAGTCTGTGTTTTTTTACTATTTTTTGTCGCCATTTTTTCACAGTTGTTTTTCACAGTTATTTTTATTTGCACGGGGTGATTGACGTTTCTTTTTGAATGGGTTCCATGGTGTTTCTTTGTTTTGTGGCTGTCTGCGGGGAAGACGAGTCTCAGGTTGTATATTGCATGCATACTTTGAAACTTTGACCTTAGAGGGCTGTATGAAATCATGAGGGCCATGTGAATGCCCATATTCTCTTTCCCAGAGTTGGGGAAACTAGAACCAGAGGGAGTGGGAGAGAGATGTAATAGGACCCTGAGAGTCGTCCGTATGTGGAATGAGCTGCCAGAGGAAGCGGCTGAGGCAGGTACATTAACCACATTTAAAAGGCACTTGGACAGGTACATGGATAGGAAAAGTTTAGAGGGGTATGAGCCAAACTCATGCCAATGGAACTAGTTTAAATGGGCATATTGATCATCGTGAACCAGTTGGGCTGCCAGTTGGTCTGTCTTAACAGTGATGGAGTTCCCCTTGTCCTTACCTACCACCCCCATGAGCCACTACATCCAACACGTCATTCTCTG